>NC_064642.1:248530079-249155079 GCF_023864345.2 Schistocerca serialis cubense
GTGTGTAGCCAGGAATACTAATAATAATAATAATAATAATAATAATAATAATAATAATAATAATAGCTCTTCGATAACCACAGCGACTGCATAGAAGCGATGGAAAAAACAGATGCCTATAAATATCTAGGATACAGACAAAAAATAGGAATAGATAATACAAATATTAAAGAAGAACTAAAAGAAAAATATAGACAAAGACTAACAAAAATACTGAAAACAGAATTGACAACAAGAAACAAGACAAAAGCTATAAATACTTATGCTATACCAATATTGACCTACTCATTTGGAGAGGTGAAATGGAGTAACACAGAACTGGAAGCACTCAATACACTTACACGATCACAATGCCACAAATATAGAATACATCACATACATTCAGCAACAGAAAGATTCACATTAAGCAGAAAGGGAGGAGGAAGGGGATTTATCGACATGAAAAACCTACATCATGGACAGGTAGACAATTTAAGAAAATTCTTTATAGAACGAGCAGAAACTAGCAAAATACACAAAGCAATCGTTCATATAAATACATCGGCTACACCATTGCAATTTCATAACCACTCCTACAACCTTTTAGATCACATTACATCAACAGATACGAAGAAAGAAAATTGGAAAAAGAAAACACTACATGGCAAACACCCGTATCATTTAACACAGCCACACATCGATCAAGACGCATCCAACACATGGCTAAGAAAAGGCAATATATTCAGTGAGACAGAAGGATTCGTGATTACAATACAGGATCAAACAATAAACACCAGATATTACAGCAAGCATATTATTAAAGATCCCAATACCACAACAGATAAATGCAGACTTTACAAACAACAAATAGAAACAGTAGATCACATCACAAGCTGATGTACAATACTACCAAATACGGAATACACCAGAAGACTTGACAGTGTAGCAAAAATAATACATCAACAACTTGACATACAACATAAACTAATAAAACAACACGTTCCCACTGTGGTGTCACCGTCAGACACCACACTTGCTAGGTGGTAGCTTAAATCGGCCGCGGTCCATTTAGTACATGTCGGACCCGCGTGTCGCCACTGTGTGATCGCAGACCGAGCGCCACCACAAGGCAGGTCTCGAGATACGGACGCGCACTCGCCCCAGTTGTACGACGACATTGCTAGCGACAATACGGACGAAGCCTTCCTCTCATTTGCCGAGAGACAGTTAGAATAGCCTTCTGCTAAGTCCATGGCTACGACCTAGCAAGGCGCCATTAGCCTTACTTAGTTTGAGAGTTATAGTATAAATGTCTCCAGAAGAACGCTGTATTCATCAACGAATAAAGTTAAGTATAAAGCAGCTACGTACTTTTCTTGCTACCATTCAATAGTTATCCTGTTCCAGAATTCACGCCCGTCTGCGTTAGATAGCGTGCCTATCGGCCTCCTCAAAATAACACTGTGTCGGCACTTCTGTCGACACATCACCCAGATACAAGTATGCACCACAAAATGTACTGGAGAATGATGAATACACATTATAATGGTACAGAACCATTATAACTGATAAAACAACACCACATAACAAATCTGACATCATACTCACCAATAAAAAGAAGAAATTAACACAACTAATCGAAATATCCATACCCAATACAACAAATATACAGAAGAAAACAGGAGAAAAATTTGAAAAATACATCCAACTGGCTGAGGAAGTCAATGACATGTGGCATCGGGATAAAGTTGACATTATACCGATTATACTATCAACTACAGGAGTCATACCACACAATATCCACCAGTACATCAACGCAATACAGCTACATCCAAACGTATATATACAACTACAGAATCTCTAATTATTGATACATATTCAATTACCCGGAAGTTCCTAAATGCAATGTAACATATACCTTACAGTTAAAAGGAAGTCACGCTTGCTCAAGGTCCGCGTCACTTTCCATTTTTAACCAGACATAACGTCTGAGAAAGGAAAGAAATAATAATAATAATAGCTGTAATTACTAGCACAATAACCCTGGGTTCGGTGTGGGTCGGCGGTAGGGTGAATGGACTACTGTATCCTGTTGTGGGGTTGTGAACCGCAGAGGGCTACGGTGGGGACGAAGCCTCTCCGTCGTTTCTAGGTCTGGAACATTACAGACATAGTACATACACTGCTTGGACACGTGTAAGAGGGGCGCTCATGGAACGTTTTGTACAGTGAAGAATGCAGACTTCCTGAATTTACGAGTCTGATCATGCATCAGTCATATGTGCACGTATAATACTTTGGAAAATGCAAAACTTTGAAAACGAATGAATCATTCATAGTAGCTCTGTAGTGTACAAGTGGAACAGTGCCACTTGCTACAAATTTATACGCCAGTGCCATGCATAGCTTAGTATAACAGTTCCTTCTTAACCGGAACTTCTGTTTAACAGTTCCTTCTTAACCCACGACATTTAATGATAGTGTGACATGTATGCCTGTGTGCTTCATTTGAGAAAACTACGGGCCCCTTTAATTCAGATGCTTTATTTTTTGTAAGAACGTGCAGGAACTTCCGTGTAACAAATCAACACGATTACCCGCATGTGTATTGCGTACGCTTTACTGCTTCTTCTGTGTGGTGGAGACAGAACTTGAATCCCAGTGCGCTTTGGACCTTGCCATAATTTGCAAGCCATCGAACTATGATACTTTTATCATCTTGTTTGCACGTTCAGTCTCATTTTCTGGTAGGTACTGTCACTCGATCGTATTCTCACTGTCAATAATTTAATGTTAACAAGAAATCATTGCTATCTTTTTATGCTTGGCGTAGTACTGGCTGTTGGTGAAATGGCCCATTATTGAGCTTCCGTTGCTTTCATTCAAAAACAAGCCGAGGATGTTTGTGCTTCAGAAGAATTACAAGTTAAAATGAGTGGAGGGGGGCTTTCCTCCAGAAAAACCTTGAACGAAACTGTTTTAATGTATCTGTGTCCATTGTCGCAGAAAAAAATCCAGAATTTCTGTGTGTTTCCGTACACATGATGTCGATCTCGAACACATTTTCAGTGATTCCTTTCCGTTCTCGTACTTTGAGATAATGTAAGAGCCCGCACTACTTTGAACTGGAACGTTGCTGTAACTAGTCACGTGACCAAATTGGTTATCGCTACGGCCAAGTCTGCGCTGTACTTTGCCGAATATTAATAATAAAATTATTATTATTATTATTATTATTATTATTATTATTATTATTATTATTATCATCGTTATTACTATATCCTTCCTTTGATCGTGTTCAGCAGTATGCAATTTGGTACCCAGCACCGAGATAATATATTGTCGACGTCTTCAATATGAAGACGGTTTGATGCTGAACTCCATGAGCCTGCTCTACGCAAGCCATTTCATCTCTACATAGTTATTGTATCTCCCTCTATAATTTTACCTCCGCCCCCACCCTCTCCACTTCAACTCCATTATCAAATTAACTGTTTCTTGATGTCTGAGGATGTGTCCTGTCACGGATCCCTTCTTTTAGTCACTCTGTGCCATAAATTTCTTTCCTCCCTAAATCGATTTCTTGTCTCTTCACTATTCATGCCATCAACTCATTTATTTTTAGTATTCTTCTTTACCACCCTTTCCAGACGATTCTATTCTGTTCTTGCCAGTTCTTTCTATTGACCTTGCTTCACATCCCAGACATGTCAAAAATGGTTCAAATGGCTCGGAGCACTATGGGACTCTACTGCTGAGGTCATTAGTCCCTTAGAACTTAGAACTAGTTAAACCTAACTAACCTAAGGACATCACAAACATCCATGCCCGAGGCAGGATTCGAACCTGCGACCGTAGCGGTCTTGCGGTTCCAGACTGCAGCGCCTTTAACCGCACGGCCACTTCGACCGGCTCAGACATCTCTTCCTAGCACATTGATATTGGGTATTAAGAAATACTTTTTCTCAGAAATACTTTTTCTCAGAAATACTTTAGTTGCTATTGCCGTGCCGTATTTTATATACACTCTACTCCGGCCATCCTTATTTATTTTGCTACCCAAATAGCAAAAACTCATCTATTACAGTTACTATCTCATTTCCTATTTTAAATCCTCCAGTATCGTTTGCTTTAACTCGACTAACTACATCACATTCTCCTTATTTTACTTCTGTTCACTCATAACCTTTTTTCAAGACACTATTCATACGGATCAGTCGGATCATACGGATCTTCAGAGTCCTTTGCCATCTCTGACAGGATTACAAATGCAGCAGGCAAACCTTAAAGTATTTTGTAATGTTTCCATCAAACGAGAAACCAACCGCTGTTTAGTATTTTAGAAAATGCATTATAACTGGCAGCTGTTTCATTTAACATATATATCATCTACCGATTTCGGTGATGGATGGATGTCGATATCGAATTTGAAGAAATGTTTTAAGAAATCCAGTGTACACGACATAACTAATCAAAAATATGTGTACTGCAAGGTAAAACAGATCAGTTAAAAACATATTCCATTTTCCTTTTAAGCTGGTACGAAATCAAGGTCGTGGCGGATACATGTGGGGAGCGCGCGGGTCCCCCCCTCCCGCGGAGCCAATGTCATTGCCATTGCCACCTGCTTGCTTCGTCAGCTGAATCGAGTTATCGAGTAGTTGTACTTTCCTATGTAGCACGCGCGTCCGTGTCATTGTATTTTATACGTTTCTGTCTGGCACGTAGATAGCTAACACATACCTACGAGAAACGTCGCGGCCATTCTAGTGATATCGATACGTTGTCCTCCCCTCTGGTGGCATTTGTTCGAGAAAAGTCGCGAATATTCTACTGTTTTCTTGTACAGAGAACTTTCGATACGTAGCGTTTTAACTACGGCCTATTCGCCTAATAGGAAGCTAGTTTCATTCAGAAGCAGAAATATTAAGACTGAAGAATGAATAAGTAAACAGTACTAGTTGTAGCAAGTGCAAGTGTGTAGATTAGTCAAGAGTGACAGTGATCAGTTTATTGTGGAGTATTAATAATAGTAATTCATAGCAATTACATATTTTTGCTAATAACGTAACAGTAGTTTCTCATACCTAACATGTAATACGGATTAGGTATGGGAAACTACTGATGCATATATCTCCGGTTGATGCGTATATCTCCGGTAATAGTGACTTTCGAGAAGATTCCTAAAAACGCATTGTTGTGATATAGGCCATCTATAGAAAGCACTAGAAAGGAACGGAATGGACAATAAAAGCTACACACACACACACACACACACACACACACACACACACACACAAATTGCTGGATGACACCATCATTGGAAACTCGCCCTTATATTTAGCGCGCCCCGCCCGCCCCCCCTCCTCGAGGTTTTTCTGTACCGCCATTGTCACAGTGAAACCACCCAAACAACTATCGTAACCCGTCCTTGTGAAATATGTTCGTTAATATTTCAAGGAGTTGTTTGGGTGGTTTCACTGTGACAATCTCAATGATCTCGTATCAGCTTCTAAGGAAATCGGGGCATGTTTATAACTGATGTGTTTTACCATGTAAGTGTACATATGTAAATTTGATCCATATTTTTGGTTTGTTTTGTCATTTTCGTGTACATTGCATTCTTTCAAAAAAAATAATTTTTTTTTCAAATTCGATGTTGACAGACATTCAACGATGATAGTCTATAACCGAAATCAATAAATAAAACAACTGATGGTAAAAATTCATTTTCTAAAGTGTTATTGTTCAACGTTGAATGTTAATTCCGTTTCCAAACTACTTCTTGGTTTTTACTGCTCGCTCAGTGTACAGGTTGAAACATGCAGCGACCCGTCGTATCGCTTCCAGTGTAGTACGAAATGAAATAATTCGGGTCTAGTGAAGCAGGGGGTCAAGTTTATCAGGGGATACAACCCGTCGACTTTGTCCAATGACGTCAGAATTGGCCAGAGAGCATGTATTACAAAGATGAAAGAGCTGATAAGAAGATTCAGAAACAAAGGAATGCGAGAGAGAAAAGCTGTACTTTACATATATAAGGGCCAGTAGTATTTTCACGTTAACGATATCGCGTGTTTGTATCTTACAAGGGGAGGCCGCCAATTGTGAAATTCAGATTCGATTCGTACTGCGCATAATAAAAGCTCATTGCCAGAGGTGTAATGTGGCAAAGCACCAAGATGCACTTCTCAGCCGTTGTAGAGAAAATCGACAGTTAAAAGAAACCGTTGCTGTGATATACTCTCTACTATTAATAATTTCCTACAGCGTCGTGGTGCAGCGGTAAGCGCTCGGGTTCGTAATCCGAAGGTCGCTGGATCTAATCTCGCGCCATGCAACCTTTTTCTTTTTTTTTAGTATTTGTTTTTTGTAATTCAAATGTGTGTGTATACACACACACGCACACACACACACACACACACACACACACACACACACACACATATATCAGTTGCAACAATTATGCATATAATAAGTTGTTGAAAGTCGTTTGTCGTGGAAAAACTGGCGACTTCGAACATTATTATGTTTTCCGCAAACAAAGTTGTATTTCACAAATGTTATTAATTGCCTTCATAATGTTAACCACGTATAGTTAACGGTAGACGTAGAAACGATATTCCGAAACGAATACGTATAGCGTAAGTCAAACGTTCAGTTAGAATAGAGACCCCACGAACACAAATTTGCTGTGGCAGGTATGAAATATAGACTCCGTCACTCGCTCGTTACACTTGAAGGACAGATGTTGAATGGGCCGAAACGAGCCGCCGCATAACAGCGTAGTTGCCTGCTAACTTCGAAAGAAGGTAGATGCGGTCCCTAGCGCAACTTATAACATCGTCAAAAATCAGTGCGGACGTGAGAGCTTTGGTACACCCTGTTAAACAAACGGAAAAATGGAGGCGGTACCATTTGAGAGCGATCCGCCTTCACCAACATGCATAAGCAATTCATTAATAGTTTATATATATATATATATATATATATATATATATATATATATATTTGAATTACAAGAAACTAATAATAAAAAAAGTTGCACGGCGCGAGATTCGATCCGGCGATCTTCGGATTACGAATCCGAGCGCTTACCGCTGCGCCACGACGATTGCAGAAAATTATTAATCGTAGAGAGTATTTCACCGCAGCGGTTTCCCTTAGCTGTCGATTTTCTCGATAACGGCTGAGAAGTGCATCTTGGTGCTTTGCCACATTACACCTGTGTCCATGAGCTTTTATTATGCGCAGTATGAATCGAATCTGAATTTCACAATTGGCGGCCTCCCCTTGTTAGTATTTCTCCGCACAATACAATGGAAAGAAATGAATGACATATATTACTAGCAAAGAATACATCACGTTACGTGTATGTCAGTTGTATCTCGAAACTCTTTCGAACTGTATTGCTTAAGTGCAGCACGGGATACAAGTTTAGCGGACGTCGATTTCTTAGTTTTAGCTAGCATTGATGTACCGTTGTTCACTTGAACTATGTATCGCCTGCTTCACTAAACCGTAAATGAAACACCCGATACAAATTAAAAGCTCATTCGAAGTGTGTTGCCTAAGTACAGTACGGAATACGAGTTTGTCGTAAGTCAATTTCTTCGTTTTCACTAGCATTATTGTCGTGTTCTTCATTTGAACGATGTATCCTCCGCTTCAGTAAACCCTAAATGGAACACGGGATACAAATTGTAGATGTGTCTTTTATTTCGTCTCCGCTATTACTAACAGTCTTTTCTTACGTACATATCAGTACTACTGATGACAGAAGGACCTTCGTATGTAATATCTGTATACCAGACTTCCGTTGACCTCTATATATGTACACTGGTAACAAAAAGGTGGAAATAGAGGTACGTTACATTTGCAACCTGTACTTCAATTGAACTACACGGAGACAAGAAGACGACACATGTACAATTTGTATCCCGTACGTCACTATGCGGTACAGTTTTTTGTTGCCTTGGACGCTAATAGTATCCCATTCGTTACATGAGCTATATAGCTGTACCCAACATTTGTATCTTGCTCTCCAATTGACATGTATAGTGTCAGTGTGAAGGCGAAGTGAAGGACGGGATACAAATTGTAGTTGTGTCGGGGGTTTAGCAAGTACACATTCGAAAATGTCGTACTTACACTAGTGCGACCTAGCAACTACATTTCTCACGAAGGTCTGCTGCTAAGTGCCGGTGACGACGTTTTGTTTTTGTGCGCAGATACCTGGGACGCAAGAGGATGCAGGAGGCCGAGGAGCCGTTTGTGGAGGGCAGTGAAAACCTGGTGAAGGCCAGCTACTCCTACTGGACGCTGGGGTACCTGCTGAGCCGGCAGGGCGCCCGCAAGCTGGTGGACGCCAAGCCGCTCGACAAGCTCATGCCCGTGGACGAGTACCTGCCCGTCATGTTCGACAAGCACCCCAAGTGAGTTTCTTCTGCCATTTCCGTACTAAATAGAGCGAGAAATAAAAATAAGATCTTATGGGCGTTGATGCCAAGTCCTCTTCAAACTTCTCCCAAAAGTTCAGGAGTCGTTTGTTATTCCCGGCTGACGGAACGGTATCGAAAACTGGCGTCGCGTTCATTTATAAAAATGATATTTTCTCGCATTTTTCCGAAGAGATGGCGCTGTAAAATAAAGTTCCAACCTCTCACTGGTGGATCGTCATCATTGGGTAGACGTAATAAAATAGATAGGGTGTAGTACCAAATTATTGTTGCCTCCGTGCTGTCGTACTAGTTTCCTAATTATTGTTTATATTCTTCTAGTTCCTATATGGTTGGGTAGTTACTTCTTTGATGGGGAAGCCACGTAAACTTGATAGCCGTCATTCCTCCTAAATTGACGCTCACCCTTAGAGATCTCAACTTCCAGAATCTCTTTCTTTACCTAGGACTTGTGTGTTGTTAAAATGTGTTTTCTGGCTAGCAACTGTTTCTCTCGTATTCCGCTACACTTTATATGGCATTGGTGCTCATTTTAAAACGACATTTTACCGTCGCCACAGTTTCGACTATACAGGGTGGTCCATTAATAGTGACAGGGCCAAATATCTCACGAAATAAGCGTCAAAAGAAAAAAAATACTAAGAACGAAACTTGTCTAGCTTGAAGGGGGACACCAGATGGCGCTATGGTTGGCCCGCTAGATGGCGGTGCCATAGGTCAAACGGATATCAACTGCGTTTTTTTTTTTAATAGGAACCCCCCTTTTTAATTACATATTCGTGTAGCACGTAAAGAAATATGAATGTTTTAGTTGAACCACTTTTTTCGCTTTGTGATAGATGGCGCTGTAATAGTCACAAACATGTAAGTACGTGGTATCACGAAACATTCCGCCAGTGCAGACGGTATTTGCTTCGTGATACATTACCCGTGTTAAAGTCGACCGTTTACCAGTTGCGGAAAAGGTCGATATCGTGTTGATGTATGGCTATTGTGATCAAAATGCCCAACGGGCGTGTGTTATCTATGCTGCTCGGTATCCTGGACGACATCATCCAAGTGTCCGGATCGTTCGCCGGATAGTTTCGTTATTTAAGGAAACACGAAGTGCTCAGCCACATGTGAAACGTCAACCACGACCTGCAACAAATGATGATGCCCAAGTAGGTGTTTTAGCTGCTGTCGCGGCTAATCCGCACATCAGAAGCAGACAAACTGCGCGAGAATCGGGAATCTCAAAAACGTCGGTGTTGAGAATGCTACATCAACATCGATTGCACCCGTACCATATTTATATTCACCAGGAATTGCATGGCGACGACTTTGAACGTCGTGTGCAGTTTTGCCACTGGACACAAGAGAAATTACGGGACGATGACAGATTTTTTTCACGCGTTCTATTTAGAGACAAAGTGTCATTCACCAACAACGGAAATTCACGATGGCTGCGACAAGTGCAACATCAGCGACCTTGGCGGATTAATGTGTGGTGCGGCATTATGGGAGGGAGGACAATTGGCCCTCATTTTATCGATGGCAATCTAAATGGTGCAATGTATGCTGATTTCCTTCGTAATGTTCTACCGATGTCACCACAAGATGTTTCACTGCATGACATAATGGCGATGTACTTCCAACATGATGGACGTACGGCACATAGCTTGCGTGCGTTTGAAGCGGTATTGAATACATATTTCATGACCGGTGGATTGGTCGTCGAAGCACCATACCAAAGGGTGACGAAATGTCTCCCACTGTAAGGTCATGATGTTTTATTTAAATGATTACAAAATCAGGTAAAACGAACAGTGAGGTTGTCATTATAAGAACATTACTGTCGTCAGTATGATGTGACACTGCCCAGGGCCTGTAATGATAAAGGGCCCGTTTAGGTCAGGCATATTGTATACAGAAGTGGAAGAGAGAGCACCACTAAATTCTACAATCCGTATGCATCGCCTACACACACAAATTGCTGTTACAGTGTATTTATGGAGCCCAATGAGTGAACTGCGTATTTTCCGGTGAGGAAGAGTACTGGCAAACAGTCTTCGCTACATTAGGTTACTTAAACTGAGGTCATTCTGAGCTAAAATTTATGGTCAGCGACTAAATGTAAGGTCAATGAGTCGGTTGCGAGTTTTGCAACTGTGAAATACTTTCCAACATTATAGAAACGAATATTAAATTTGAACTAATATTGCGAAAATTTTGAACTTGGATAGCTTAGAATGAAAATCTTTCTGTTTATTGCAAAGGAAAACAATTGATATTCTAAAACATTCTCTGCCATACACAACTTTAAACAGGTCACGTCGACCAAATCTTGTCGAAGAACTGACAGAAACGTATAACGGAAGGCAGTAAGATCCCTTGGCTTTTGGTTTGGCAGTATTCGACAGCCACTTCTGGTCGCAAGTAAATGAAGAAAGGCAGCGCGTTTTTGTTATCAAGTAACGTCTTCATCAGTTACTTTAGTTTTAATGTAATCTACGAGTGATTGCTGATGTTTGATATTAACATGAAAAGGATTCCGTTGACGGATAAAGAGCCTGTTCTTAGGCAGCTACTACTGTAATGACCAAAAGGCATTAAATGATCTTCAAGCAAATGTGTTCCAGCAGCGGCATGAAGAAAACTATAATAATAATGACGGTACTAATCGAATTATCGGGTAACTTCACACTTCACTTCACAGTGGATTTTCTCGAACTAAGAAATTTTCTGAATTAGTGAAAATTCCAAAGTGGCTTCACATCGAGGCTATGATGCCTAGAAGAGTCCTTCCATCCTGTTGACATGAGAATAGTATAATTTCTGCGTCAAAAGCTTCCTTCTACTTAACCATTTAATAGAGTCGTATTTTTTCCACCGTGACTGACATTGTAAGCTAAGCACATCATCCGTTACAGCACACTCCTGGGGCTGGGAAATGTGGCCCCAATGGTCTGGTGGAATGAACTATCACAGGTGCAATGCGTGGGTTCAGGCATCTACTTTTAAGAGGCACAAACGTATTTACATTACCTCCGGGAAACTCGATAGAAAGACGTTATAATCCAGAATCCGCATTAAACATCATGTTCTTTCATTACCAACTGGGCAGAGCCGGTTTACGTAGGGAAATGACATAGGCGAAAGTCATGGTAAAAAGAAATACTGTCGCCAGTGAACTTACTTACATTAGAAAAATTTATTTTATTTGATGAACCGGTAGCCATTTAAAGGAACAGGGCTCTTATTTTACTTGTACTTGATTGAACTAGAGTCGTTGAAAAATATGGTGCTGGACTGTGATTCGAATTCGTATCTCTTCTTTCAAGGATCTCAATCTCTTGGAACAGTATAGTTCAATTATTTCGTTCCTTTTCCCAAGACTTCAATCATCCCTAGGTCTCCTCCAAAGTAAGTATGTGGGTCCGAAACCTGATACAGAACAGAAATATTCATAATTTCATTTCAAGCCGTATCACGAACACACCTGCCTGCTAGTGAGAATTAACGCGCATTTTTAATGTCTGCTCATGTGTTACCAACATTCGCAATAGATGTCGCTATTTCTGGTTAAACACGCACACATCATACTGTTGGTGAGTAAGCAATTGATACTTAAGCTATATTCGTGCATGATAAAGAAGGACGGTAGGTGTGTAGTTCGATTGTCACTCAGGCACAAATATTTGTATCCTTATTTTTGATTCTAACACCTAGCAGCTGGTAAGAAAAACCGAGAAGTAACATTTGATTTTACTTAGTTAACAATCCGATTATGTGTTTGGTTCGTATCTCTGTCACAGAACTTCACATCATGCGCTTCATTTTTAAATGCATGCCCACTTTGTTACTTCTGAATGAAGGTATATCAGACATCTTTCGTGGTTAGTTAACAGGGTCGAAAGGGTCCTGATAGGAGTCCTGGTTTATTACAAAAACTGTCGTCTTTTATTTTCAAGTTTAGATTTGGTTACTGATATCGGCGAAACTTTCAGTAATTCATGACTCTTCATGGCTAGTTAGCAACATGATTAGATTAGATTAGATTAATACTTGTTCCATAGATCATGAATACGACATTTTGTAATGATGTGGAAAGTGTCATTTTAATGAAAGATTTCTTTACATACCATGATTCAATTTCTTTACAAAAGTTTTTCACTCTCTCTCATTTTCTTTTATTTTTATCTCTCTCTCCGTCTCTCTCTCTCTCTCTCTCTCTCTCTCTCACACACACACACACATTCTCTTTTTTTATTTGATTGTTGTGCTAGACTATTGGTGAGTCTTGAAAACGTTCGTGAATGAGTTTCTTAGTTTTGAGTACACTTATGAAAGAAATATAAAAACAACTATGAGAGTTACAGATTTATGACGCTTAGTTTGCAGTCAGTTCTGAGTATTATTAATAACTAAGCTCCAGTCCCTAAACCTAGTTATAGAAATTTGAATCAGACGCATTACGTATTCTAGGCCATAGCAGCTGCGTCTTTGAGATGCCAGCTATGGTCACTTCCCAGCCCACTGTAGGCTCACGTCGGTTCGTCTTCTTCCTGCTGGCACTGTAACTGAGATTTGGCAACACGGCAAGGTATGTTTGGCAACTCTATGATCGACGAGTTACTTCCTGGTGTGCACAGAATTAAGCCTCAAAGTTCACTTGATTTTTCCTGTCATTTCCATTGAATAATCTGAGTTGTTATCGCTTTAAGTGTAATAAATGATTGTAAATTTACGGTTTTCGGCCCAGGAAAGTGGTTGCACGTGGAAATCACAACTAATCTCGTCCTTTAAATAACTGTTTACGAGTTCTAGCGACTATTGGGCTCGTAAGAGGAAATCAAAACACATACCTCTTCGCTGGCTCTGTGGTTATGTGCTAACCTGTGAAGAAGTGTCTGTCATGGTTAGCGGTTCCAGTCTCGCTGACAGTAACGTTTTTATCCCTTATGTGAAAGAGCTACAAGCAGTCAGATCAAATATCGATTAGGGAATCGCAAGAAAATACTTTCGGCTCATAATGCAATGGTGAAAAACTTACAATGCTGCCCTACAGGTAACACCTCTTTCCGGTGCTGACATGCAAATTTTGGGTTTCGAGGAATACACAACTTTGTTTATGAAATGCCACATATGCATACCTCTTGAGTATGATACAGCACACCAATTAAGCAAGACTCAATCGAAATATACGTGAGTAGTGTTTTACTAATTCGTGCCAATAGAGGCACACTTGTGACAGATACTCAGTTTTATTAAAGCAGACTTTCGTCGTAAGGTTATCATGGGTAGTTTTATTTCATTTCTTATAATACAGTACACAATTTTCGTAAGGTTTCTTTTAGTGTTGCTAAAAGAATAGTAAACATGAGAGAGAAATTAATCTCAATGATATATGCGAATTCTCTGATGTTCTTTATAACAGTCCGACAATGCACATGCAGTTCATTGATTACATTCATTTAGAAAACGTCTTCTGAGTAAAAGCTGTCAAACGAGAATAAAATGCCACTACCACACGACAGATAATGTAGAAAATACTTTTCTGGCGTATTTCGGCACTATGCGCTCTCCCCATACATAATACAAAAGTTTCGAAATGCATCTGCTGCCTGGCCGTCTATTAAACCTGAAAAGAACAAAATGTCGCAGAAATTAGTCCTTTTTCCACATGGGACGATTTTGGGTTGAGAATAGAAGGGAATTATGTTCATAGTTCCATTAGATCGATAACTTCAGCAGATAGCAGAATTGCGTTTTAAAAAAGTAGCAGTGAATGTACTCGAACTCGCGACATCTTACACACGTTGCGAAACGCTTACCATTATGCTACTAGGTGACACGTAGCTACAGCACAGCAAGAAGTCAGTTAAAAGTCCTCCAGAATATCCGCATTCCACAGTGCGCTGAGATAATGCATATGACCTGATCTAGACTTCTGAGAGACAGACAGTTACAGATTTTCTTTTGCACTGCACGACGTTTTCAACAAACAGCCCAATAGAGTAGCTCAAGCGGAAAGGAACACTTCCTATTTAAATTTCTGCATCCTACACTGTTGGCAGTTCTGTGTAGCTGGCAGTTACGTGATTTTATTTCGGTGATTACAAAATAGAGTCGAATGTATGCACTGGGTAACTGAGGCAGCTAGTTCATGGCGATTCGGTCAACCAAGTAAATGAATGTACTGAACATGTTGCAAACAACTACAGGGAGCCTGTGTATCAGAATTCTGATCCAGTGTGGCGCAGTGGCGTTTTGAGCAGAGGATTCGGTGGTCTGTTGGATTCATAATAGGTTCATATGCTTATGGTCTGGGTTCGATTCCAACTTCTGCCGATGATTTTTGATAGGGAGAGACAGATTCTATTCTGTTCTGGCCACGCCAAGTGAAGAAGGTATTATGGCATTGTGGTCCGAAATTCACATTAATCATGATATTCCTTCTGTATCAAGTAGACGTTATGTTGAACCACAATAAAGTCAGGTGTGGCGACATGTAGTAACCTTTATTATACTAGTTATTTATTTCTAGTGACGAAACGAACGGTATGTAGGGTCACAGGACGCTTATTCCATCTTCTGTTTGAGCTTCTGTATGTCGATAAAATTGGTTCTGAGCTGGGAATGCAACTCAGACCGCCCTTAACGCGGAATTTGATGCCTTCGTGACAATACAGCTCGACTACAATTTGTTGTTTGTTCAATACTGCAGATTCTTCAACATCTCTACATACTGCGCGTGAATGGGTTCGAATCCTGGCGCAGCACTAAAGTTTTCATTATGTATTATCACGCTCTAGCATGAGAACACCTATCTGCTGGTGGATAATAATTTTGATTTTTAATGTATTTTCATTCGTTGTCAACATTAACGATATCTGACGTTTTTAACTCACAGTGAGACACAGATCTATTTGTGAGATCACTGTAAGTTCAAGGATGCTGGTATAGAAAAATTCAGTAGCTGACGTCTCTTTGTGTGTACTCAACAACGATATGTGTGGGGTTCGATTCCCAGTCAGCACTGAACTCTTCGTCATATTATTTCTAGTTCAAACATGCTCACATGTCGCTGCTGGTGTAACAAACCCATATTTAACGTTCGCTTTCTCTACAATATAACAGCGATAGGTGTCGGGTTGGAGTCCTGGGAAGGAAAAAATTAATGTTTCATCTCGTCATTTCAGTTAAAACATCTAGCTACTGCCGAGAAAATCCGATATGCACAGTTGATTGTGCTTCGATAACAATCTGATTAGGTTCTGGGTTCGAATCCCTGTCCAACACAAAGCTTTACCTCACGGCATTTCAAGTAAGTTACTTGTGAAGAAGCAATATTTAACATCTCTCGTAGTTCGTTAACAGGGACCATAGATGATGGCTAGGAATTCCTGTCCGTTAAAAATATTTACGTTATGTAATTGAAAGTTGATATTTGCCAACTGAAACTGTCTAAAATCGAAGTATATCGCGCTCTGTATGCATAGTCGTGAATGACTGTTAGTTTCCGTCAATCACGATATCTTTGCTTAGTCTGCATGACCTGGGTTTGAATCCGTATGCAGAACGAGACAGTTCGTCGTGTCATTTGAAGTTCATACATATTCTGAACTAGCTGCTCTTGAAGAACTTAAATTTGTAATGTTATTTTGTGTTAAATAGTAAGTACGGTATGCTACTTTGAATAGGAAATCATGAATACGACGAACTTACTACGTGTATTACCTATCTGACGTAATTATGACAGTGGTAACATTTCAGGTATTTCATTTATTGTAATAAAGGTGAGCTTACAAGCCTTAAGGAGTCTTATCTGTGATACGGTGTTCCCTGATATTTGTAGTATCGTGGTATTACTTTACATCTTGAGTTATTGCGATACAGAGCAATGTTTTCTAGTGGTGACTTCGATACCTCATCCAGAAACGCATCCTCTCGAAACCTGGCGAGCAAGCTACACCGCGATGCAGAGCGCCTCTCTTGCAGAGTCTGCCACTTGAGTTTGCTAAACATCTCCGTAACGCTATCACGGTTACCAAATAACCCTGTGACGAAACGCGCCGCTGTTCTTTGGATCTTCTCTATCTCCTCCGTCAACCCGATCTGCTACGGATCCCACACTGATGAGCATACTCAAGTATAGGTCGAACGATTGTTTTGTAAGCCACCTCTTTTGTTGTTGGACTACATTTTCTAAGGACTCTCCCAATGAATCTCAACCTGGTACCAGCCTTACCAACAATTAATTTTACATGATCACTCCACTTCAAATCGTTCCGCACGCATACTCCCAGATATTTTACAGAAGTAACTGCTACCAGTGTTTGTTCCGCTATCATATAATCATACAATAAAAGATCCTTCTTTCTATGTATTCGCAATACATTACATTTGTCTGTGTTAAGGGTCAGTTGCCACTCCCTGCACCAAGTGCCTATCCGCTGCAGATCTTCCTGCATTTCGCTGCAATTTTCTAATGCTGCAACTTCTCTGTATACTATAGCATCATCCGCGAAAAGCCGCATGGAACTTCCGACACTATCTACTAGGTCATTTATATATATTGTGAAAAGCAATGGTCCCATAACACTCCCCTGTGGCACGCCAGAGGTTACTTTAACGTCTGTAGACGTCTCTCCATTGATAACAACATGCTGTGTTCTGTTTGCTAAAAACTCTTCAATCCAGCCACACAGCTGGTCTGATATTCCGTAGGCTCTTACTTTGTTTATCAGGCGACAGTGCGGAACTGTATCGAACGCCTTCCGGAAGTCAAGGAAAATGGCATCTTCCTGGGAGCCTGTATCTAATATTTTCTGGGTCTCATGAACAAATAAAGCGAGTTGGGTCTCACACGATCGCTGTTTCCGGAATCCATGTTGATTCTTACAAGAGTAGATTCTGGGTTTCCAAAAACGACATGATACTCGAGCAAAAAACATGTTCTAAAATTCTACAACAGATCGACGCCAGAGATATAGGTCTATAGTTTTGCGCATCTGCTCGATGACCCTTCTTGAAGACTGGGACTACCTGTGCTCTTTTCCAATCATTTGGAACCTTCCGTTCCTCCAGAGACTTGCGGTACACGGCTGTTAGAAGGGGGGCAAGTTCTTTCGCGTACTCTGTGTAGAATCGCATTGGTATCCCGTCAGGTCCAGTGGACTTTCCTCTGTTGAGTGATTCCAGTTGCTTTTCTATCCCTTGGACACTTATTTCGATGTCAGCCATTTTTTCATTTGTGCGAGGATTTAGGGACGGAACTGCAGTGCGGTCTTCCTCTGTGAAACAGCTTTGGAAAAAGGTGTTTAGTATTTCAGCTTTACGCGTGTCATCCTCTGTTTCAATTCCATCATCATCCCGGAGTGTCTGGATATGCTGTTTCGAGCCACTTACTGATTTAACATAAGACCAGAACTTCCTAGGATTTTCTGTCAAGTCGGTACAAAGAATTTTACTTTCGAATTCACTGAACGCTTCACGCATAGCCCTCCTTACGCTAACTTTGACATCGTTTCGATTCTGTTTGTCTAAGAGGTTTTGGCTGCGTTTACACTTTGAGTGAATCTCTCTTTGCTTTCGCAGTAGTTTCCTAACTTTCTTGTTGAACCACGGTGGGTTTTTCCCGTCCCTCACAGTTTTAGTCGGGACGTACCTGTCTAAAACGCATTTTGCGATTGCCTTGAACTTTTTCCATAAACACTCAACATTGTCAGTGGCGGAACAGAAATTATCGTTTTGATCTGTTAGGTAGTCTGAAATCTGCCTTCTATTACTCTTGCTAAACAGATCAACCTTCCTCCCTTTTTTATATTCCTATTAACTTCCATATTCAGGGATGCTGCAACGGCCTTATGATCACTGATTCCCTGTTCTGTACATACAGAGTCGAAAAGTTCGGGTCTGTTTGTTATCAGTAGGTTCAAGATGTTATCTCCACGAGTCGGTTCTCTGTTTAATTGCTCGAGGTAATTTTCGGATAGTGCACTCAGTATAACGTCACTTGATGCTCTGTCCCTACCACCCACCCTAAACATCTGAGTGTCCCAGTCTATATCTGGTAAATTTAAATCTCCACCTAAGACTATAACATGCTGAGGAAATTTATGTGAAATGTATTCCAAATTTTCTCTCAGTTGTTCTGCCACTAATGCTGCTGAGTCGGGAGGGCGGTAAAAGAAGCCAACTATTAACCTAGCTCGGTTGTTGAGTGTAACCTCAACCCATAATAATTCACAGGAACTATTCACTTCTACTTCGCTACAGGATAAACGACTACTAACAATGACAAACACGCCACCACCAGTTGCATGCAATCTATCCTTTCTAAACACCGTCTGTGCCTTTGTAAAAATTTCGACAGAATTTATCTCTGGCTTCAGCCAGCTTTCTGTACCTATAACGATTTCAGCTTCGGTGCTTTCTATCAGCGCTTGAAGTTCCGGTACTTTACCAATGCAGCATCGACAGTTTACAATTACAATACCGATTGCTGTTTGGCCCCCGCATGTGCTGACTCTGCCCTGCACCCTTTGAGGTTGCTCCCCTTTCTGTACTTGCCCGAGGCCATCTAACCTAAAAAACAGCCCAGTCCACGCCACACAACCCCTGCTACCCGTGTAGCCGCTTGCTGCGTGTAGTGGACTCCTGACCTATCCAGCAGAACCCGAAACCCCACCACCCTATGGCGCAAGTCGAGGAATCTGCAGCCCACACAGTCACAGAACCGTCTCAGCCTCTGATTCAGACCCACCACTCGGCTCTGCACCAAAGGTCCGCAGTCAGTCCTGTCGACGATGCTGCAGATGGTGAGCTCTTCTTTCATCCAGCTAGCGAGACTGGCAGTCTTCACCAAATCAGTTAGCCGCCGGAAGCCAGAGAGGATTTCCTCCGATCCATAGCGACACACATCATTGGTGCCGACATGAGCAACCACCTGCAGATGGGTGCACCATGTACCCTTCATGGCATCCGGAATGACCCTTTCCACATCTGGAAAGATGTTCAAAAATGTTCAAATGTGTGTGAAATCTTATGGGACTTAACTGCTAAGGTCATCAGTCCCTAAGCTTACACACTACTTAACCTAAATTATCCTAAGGACAAACACACATACCCATGCCCGAGGGAGGACTCGAACCTCCGCCGGGACCAGCCGCACAGTCCAAGACTGCAGCGCCTGAGACCGCTCGGCTAATCCCGCGCGGCCACATCTGGAAAGACTCCCCCCGGTATGCACACGGAGTGCACATTGGTTTTCTTCCCCTCTCTTGCTGCCATATCCCTAAGGGTCCCCATTACGCGCCTGACGTTGAAGCTCCCAACTACCAGTAAGCCCACCCTCTGCGACCGCCCGAATCTTGCAGACTGAGGGGCAACCTCTGGAACAGGAGAAGCAGCCATGTCCGGCCGAAGATCAGTATCAGCCTGAGACAGAGCCTGAAACCGGTTCGTCAGACAAACTGGAGAGGCCTTCCGTTCAGCCCTCCGGAATGTCTTTCGCCCCCTGCCACACCTCGAGACGACCTCCCACTCTACCACAGGTGAGGGATCAGCCTCAATGTGGGCAGTATCCCGGGCAGCCACAGTCGTAGTCCTATCGGGGGATGCGTGGGACGAGCTGGCCGTCCCCGACAAACCCCCACCCGGACCCTCACAGTGATGCTCATTGGCAACAGGCTCAAGCTGTGTGACCGAAGCCAACACTGCCTGAAACTGGGAGCGAAGGGATGCCAACTCAGCCTGCGTCCGAACACAGCAGTTGCAGTCCCTATCCATGCTAAAAACTGTTGTGCAAAGAACGTCTGAACTAATCTACAGAGAGCACAAACAATTCGACACAAAATTTAAACTGTTATTAAAATACAAGATTGCCTAGTAAATGCAGTAATGCTGCAACTTGCGCACTGCTGACACACTGCTCGGCGGCGGAAGGAGACTACGCGATTTTACACTATTCAGGTACTAAAACGCGATGCTTCAACTCTCAAATACTATAATACGACCGAAATTTATGAATTAAACAATTCAAATACCAAAAACACGCAAAGAAATTAAGAATTAAACTATGTAACAAATAAAAGAGCTAAGAGTATACGACTTGCTGCTGCAGCTGCTTATCCAACGGCGGCAGGGAGCACACTTTGAAGAGGAAATCATGAATACGACGAACTTACGTGCATTCCCTATCTGACGTAATAATGAGAGTGGTAACATTTCAGGTATATTATTTATTGTAATAAAGGTGAGCTTACAAGCCTTAAGGAGTCTTATCTGTGATACGGTGTTCCCTGATATTTGTAGCATCGTGGTATAATTTTAAATCTTGAGTTATTGCGATACAGAGCAATGTTTTCTAGTGGTGACTTGTTGGAACCATTTTCAATAGTCAAATGACTGTACCGAGGAGCGATTAGAGGACCTGCTAGACAGCTGCGTTATGTGGGTTGCATGTGAATCAGGCGAAATGCAATTCAGGTCATTCGGATACTTTTGGGCATGACTGTACCTACGTTCTGCATTTTAATTTAAAATACCTACCTGCTACCAACTGTTCATCTAAAATTGTGAGCCATATGTTTGTGACTATTCTTTACGTACTACACGAATATGTAATAAAAAATGGGGGCCCCTATTTAAAAAAAAAAAAACCAGTTGATATCCCTTTGACCTATGGCAGCGCCATCTAGCGCGCCAACCATAGTGCCATCTGGTTTCCCCCTTCAGGTTAGACAAGTTTCGTTCTTTGTAGTTTTTTCGTTTGACGCTTATTTCGTGAGATATTTGGCCCGGTCATGATCAATGGACCATCCTGTATACACTTTCCCCCTACCATTACGAAATAATTTCCGAATTCTGCGACCATGCATTGACGCCATCTGTTTGTGACGTAAGAAAATTTGTGCCGGACCGGGACTCTAACACGGATTGCCCGCTTATCGCGAGCGATCGCCTTAATTACTTCGGATATCAGAGCACGCCCCCAGGACCGATCCAAACTTCCGTATGTCACCCAGTCACAACGCTTATGCTCGGGCCGGCCGGAGTGGCCGTGCGGTTCTAGGCGCTACAGTATGGAGCCGAGCGACCGCTATGGTCGCACGTTCGAATCCTGTCTCGGGCATGGATGTGTGTGATGTCCTTAGGTTAGTTAGGTTTAATTAGTTCTAAGTTCTAGGCGTGATACCTCCGAAGTTAAGTCGCATAGTGCTCAGAGGCATTTTGGACCTTATGGTCGTGCAATTCGTGTTTCCGGCAGAGGGAGTTTAGCGAGCATAAGGGTTGTTACCACGTCGCATGTGGAAGTTTGGATCGGTCGTAGAGGTATGCTTTGATAGCCGAAGTAATTAAGGCGACTGCACGCGATAAGCGGGAAATTAGGGTTCAAGTTCGGGTCCGGCATAAGTTTTTATATGTCGCAAATAGCTTACATTAATGCATAATCGCAGAATCTGAAATTATTTAGCTATGTTTACCACAACAGTAGTCAGCAATGATAGTCTTTTCCTTCAGACGCGCATTCATGAGAAACTATTTCGTAATGTTTACCACGGCTGCAATCGTCACGGACAGTGTACATGCCGTCAGACATGCATGCATATCTGAAGGATATTGCGTTGTGGAGATACAGACAATGTATAAACACAGACATAATAACCATTAGTGATGTCGCACTGCTGTACGTCACTTCATAGTCACTTTAGTTTGGTTGTGATTAAGTGCGTCAGTTGTAAGCCGGCAAAAGTCTTGTGGCTGAAAATGAAGTTTTATTATCAATTTTTCACGGGATTTTTACTTGTGCCTTCAGTTATGATACTACTGCAATGTGATCATACAAGATAAGGAGTTGGTTTCCGTATCTTGTCGGTACTGTAAACACAAATTTTTCTGGGGGCACTATGTGATCAAATGTATCTGGACACCTGGCTGAAAATGACTTAGAAGTTCGTGGCGCCCTCCATCGGTAATGCAAGAATTCAATATGGTGTTGACCCATCCTTAGCCTTGATGAGAGCTTTCACTCTCGCAGGCATACGATCAATCAGGTGCTGGAAGCTTCTTGGGGAATGGCAGCCCATTCTTCATGGAGTGCTACAGCTAGAAGAAGTATCGATGTCAGTCGGTGAGAGCTGACACGAAGTCGGTGTTCCAGAACATACCAAAGGTGTTCTATAGGGTTCAGGCCAGTCTTTGCAGGCCAGTCGATTACAGGGAAGTTCGTCGTGAAACCACTCCGCCACAGGTCATGCATTATGAACAGGTGCTCGATCGTGTTGAAAGATGCAATCTCCATCCCCAAATTGGTCTTCAACAGTGGGAAGCAAGATGGTGCTTAAAACACCAATGTAGGCCTGTGCTGTGATAGTGCCACGCAAAACAACAAGGGGTGCAAGCCCCCTCCATGTAAAACACGACCACAACATAACACCACCACCTCCGAATTTTACTTTTGCCACTACACACGCTGGCAGATGACGTTCATCGGGCATTCGCCACACCCACACCCTGCCATCGGATCGCCATATTGTGTACCGTGATTCGTCAGTCCACACAACGTTTCTCCACTGTTCTGTAGTCCAATGTTTGCGATCCTTACACCAAACGAGGCGTCGTTTGACATTTACCGCCATGATGTGTGGCTTATGAGCAGCCGCTCGACCATGAATTCCAAGTTTTCTCACCTCCCGCCTAACTGCCATAGTACTTGCAGTGGATCCTGATGCAGTTCGAATTCCTATGTGATGGTCTTGATAGATGGCTGCCTATTACACTTTACGACCCTCTTCAACCGTCGTCGGTCTCCATCAGTCAACAGACCACGTCACCCTGTATGGTTTTGTGCTGTACGTGTCCCTTCACGTTTCCACTACAATATCACATCTGAAATAGTGGACCAAGGGATGTTTAGGAGTGTGGAAATCTCGCGTGCAGACGTATGACACAATTGACACCCAATAACCTGACCACGTTCGAAGTCCGTGAGTTCCTCAGAGCGCCCCATTCTGTTCTCTCACAATGTCTAATGACCACTGAGGTCGCTGATATGGAGTAGCTGGCAGTAGGTGGCAGCACAATGCACCTAATATGGTAAACGTATGTTTTGGCGGGTGCGCGGATACTTTTGATCACATAGTGTATATTGATCATCAACATGTCTCGTAACACGTCCTGCTCCAATCCCAAGCTTTTATCGTTACCGATGAGGAAGTTATGACAAGACAGAGTCTTTAGATTACTTGCTTCTCGACTGGTTGATGGTGTGAAGTGATGTCTAAATACGTATCTGTGTTGGCAGGCTTCCTATAAATTGTTTGTCATATAGTAAGCCAGGCTTTCTATAAACCAACTCACATAGGAAAGAGAGAATTTAACAGAATTAAAGGACCACTTTTCGAACCCCCGTAATATGAGTTAATGATGTCACATTGGCACCAAATTTCACCATAATCCTGCCCAATGCCATCGAGAATGTGTCACACGATGGGAAGGTAGGCACAACGTCTCTTACCCACATTTCATCCCTTTTTTTTTTAAAAAAAAAAACCTCTGTGATGGAGATCAGAATTTCGATGTCCAGCTTTGAAATCGCGTGGTTTTCTTGTGAGTGGCCGGGAAAAGCATTGCAGACACACCATCGTTCAGAATTGGCACGAAAAGGCCTGAGATGGTCGCATAAAGGGTGGTAATGAAACCACCCCTTTCCCTTGAGTGTTGATGCCCACACATTTCGCGATCGAAAACGATAGTTCACAGTGCGATTAGCAACGGGAAGACGTTCTTGACAACCTTTGACACTGCTGATACCCTTGGACGTTTCAGTCCTTCTCTAAGGACATAATGGGGTTGCATCCCCATTACACGTGATCGACCCCTTTGGAAATCCAGTGCGACCGCAATGTTTACTCTCGTGTACAGTTGGAATCACTAGGGACCTTTAAAAACGGTTCGAAGAAATTTGAACGTGATCCGAAGCAGCAAATGGTGCTTATCCCTTCTCTGCCCTCCTGTTTGACGTCCTCCTGTGGCGTGATCATGCATTCATGCATGAATAAAACTAAGACCCCCCAGTTCGACAAAACCCTTGTTGTCACCCACCCACCTTTACTGAGAATTTTAGTAATGAATGTGTAATGATACAACCCATAAAGTGTCAAGGCACAAGTAGACAAGTGACTGGAATCACAAGTGTGTTACAGAGTTGCCTACTCGCATGTGTGTGTATGTATGTTAGGGGTGATTAATTTATACTACACTGACAGAAACTGTGTTACACCACGAAACCCAAAACAACATGTATCAAAGTTTAAAGATATTCGCCACATTATAGATATTAAATGCCTTAACTTTTGTTCCATTCAGAATTTATGCCCATTTTGAAAACCATTTTGAGGCATAACCTCCATGGGTATATGTGCTCTCTTCTGTTCATTGTGGCATGGAAGCACACTACTGAATGTCATCGTAAAGAATTTCTTACAATGCCTGAAACACATGAAGAATGCTGGTTGGAGGCTCATATGAAAACACGTGTTCCCCATTGCATCCCAGACATGCTCTATAGATGAGAAATCAGGGAAATGGGAATACCAGTTAGTGGTCCGTACATCCCTCAAGGCATCTGTGATGTGGATTGCAGTTTGGGATCTTCCCTTACACTGTTGGAATATACTATTTGGTGCCCTGGTAATGAAGGGTGTGACAAAAGGGTTTTCTATTCTTGCAAAATACTGGCAAACATTCAGATTCCCTTCAGCAATTACCAGATTGTTCCTGTTGTCATAACAAATAACTACTCACAATGGTCCCAGTGGTTGGAGACACGGATCTAAAGAATTGCTCTTTCCTGTGATCTTTCACCACATCATTTATGGACACATCAGCATTAATCTGACCACCCGAAGTTAAAGCAAGACTCATTGCTGAGGACCACATAATGCCACTTGATGACCCAGTCAACTTTTGATCCACACCACGCAAGTCTGTTCTCTGTGGTATGATGTTAGCAGTAAACGAAGCATGCTAAATCTTAACCCATCTTCCAGTAATCTGTTCCCCATGGTTTATGGTGACAATATCTCCAACCTCTGCCTGGATTTCAGCTGTTGTCACCTGTCTATTTGTCAGAGACAGTGTGACAGTCCTGTGATCTTTTAATGGTCATCTCATCATGACTCCTTTGCAGTTGTTACACTACAGCCCATTGTCTGTGCAGTCTGTCAGTGTGTTGCTTACATGTCTCTTGTGCCAATGATTCAACCTTCTTGAAGCCGGAATGATGGCAATGACTTGTATGTGCACTTCTTCTGTGATATGTCACTGATGGTGCACAGATATTCATATAAACAATGCAACACAATTTCATTGGATTATTCATAAACACATAAAAAGTACACTTCTCAGTTTGGAGGCAATAATATGCACTGGACCAAAACTCAAATCCCCTTCCGGGAGTTTGATTTACATGCAAATCAAAATTTCCTTACTAGCTCAAGTCTCAACAAGAATGGCAATCAATGATCAACTGGAATATTGTCAAAACTGATAAACAGAAAGTTCAAGTTCTGGATTCATTGTAAATGTTTTAAAGTTAATAGCACAATTATAAATTCACTATTTAGTCTTGGTGTCTGCAAACAGAGACAATATACACTTAATCGAAATAAGATCCAACTCTGAACAACCAGAGTTAAAGTCACTGTCATTGAATTAGTCGGAATCAAAAGTTTAAAAGCGCAACTTTGTGACAGCCCAATATTAATGTGTCCACAAGCCCACACTGCAGAACAAGCCATATCTTTGTGGGCTCTGATGACAGAATTGGCTGTTCCACATAGCAGCAGTTTCCAAAGGGATAACAGGTGTCAAAGATCCTGCAGGTGCAATGGTTTGTAAGTAGGACTTAATGAACTGATAATGCCGTCAGTGTCTGGCCCACAGAGCTCACTAGGAATGACCTGGCTTCCCACCACTGAGCACCAGCCTTAAATTCAGTAGAGTGAGTAGTTGAGAGACAGCACACTGGGTGTGCTGTATTGTTGTATCTAGCTAAAAAGTTACAGTAATTATACACACACTAAATAGTCATTGTATAGAATTGGATTTTTGTATTATCAAAGTACAGAAAACAAGCTTGTGTGAGAATGGATTTTAAGCGACATATTCCACAGGCATTGATATACTGAGGTATCGGAATGAATGTTCTCTCTGCATGGTCCTAGACTGTGGCTAAACCATTTCTCTGCAATATCCTTTCTCACAAGATTTGTGAATTTTGGTTGGTAGAAGAAGAGTTATTGGTGTAAATAAAGCTTTGAGGGTGGGTCATGAGTCAAGCTGGACAGCTCAGTCAGTAGAGCTCATGCCCATGAAAGGCAAAGGTCCCAGAGTCAAGCCCTGGCCCAGCACAGTTTTAATCTACCAGGATGTTTCTTTGAAGTATCAGTTTGGTGTAACACTTTCATTTGTGTCTCTGTAGAATAGTCAGCAGTATCATGTGTAATAAGGGATCCCTGATCCATTTAGTTACAGTGTGAATATGCTTTAATGTCTCTTTACATAGAATATCTTAAGATTTTTCTGCTGTAAATTTGTTTATTAATGACAATTAAAATTAGTATGGTTTGGCATATGAGGATTTTCTTATAATATAATATAGCTTAAAGGCTCTTGAATTGTTTAACATCAGTTACTCTGATTTACCATATTAAAAAATATCTCTAGAATTATGCATTTTACTTAAGCAGAATTTCATTTTGTAGATGATATTTAAGCCAGAGTCATAACTATAACAACTGATGTTCTCCATTTCTCAGTGATACATGGAAGGAATACTTCCCAAATCGAAACCTGATAGCATTTTCAGCTGAGCCTCTGCTTGTCTACCCAACACACTACACTGGTGAAGAAGGCTATATTAGTGACACAGAGGATTCTGCAGTAGTGAAGGAACCAGAGAAGCATTATCATGTTACAGGAGAAGAGCTGTAAACAAGTTCCATTATAGAAAGATAGTATCCTGTCATTTTACAGTTTTCATATAGTCAGAACTCAACATTTATGTAAGGAATAAAATTTTCATTATATCACTACTGACCAGCTACACTGTTGTTTACAAAAATGTATGGTTTGTCTGTCCACACACACACACACACACACACACACACACACACACACACACACACACTCACACTCACACTTCACAGGTTACAGATTTTTTTATCATAAAATTAATGCATAGCTCTGTTGAAAGACTCTTGTGTCATCACTCTCCTTTACTAATTCTAATAAAATATACTGAACTGTAGAGATATTAAAAATTCACATTTTTCTTTTGCTGACAAACCTTGCTTCATTTCATTTCTATACAACACATTTCAAAATTGTAGTTGGTCAGCTCAGTTAAATATAAAGTTTAGAATTATTAAACATGATCGGTCTCTTAGCAGGGAGTTTAACATTATTACTGCATGAGGAGAAAAGAGAGGGACTGAAACTATAAAAGTAATGTTTACAGAACTGTGTTTTAATATTATTAATAATGGTCACATTGGGGACATTCAGATTAAGAAACTTTACAATGAAAAGGGCATGAGTAAAGACTGAGTATTCATAAAATCTTGGAAAGGTCATGTTGATCTTCATATGTGCAAAGTGAAATATATAATATTGCTACCAGATATCTCTAATACAAAAGTTTTGTGACTGAATGTGGCTGAAATTCTCACTGTTAGTCTGTCACTAATAAGCTGACACAATTAAAGTTGTTTCAGTGAACATACATTGCATATTATAAGTGAAAATTAAATGACACCACAGACTTCACTCAGAATGCTGTTTCAGCTTTGGAAGTCCTTGGTACTGTAATAAGAAGAATTTTAATACTATTATCTCCAAGACTGAGCTTTTTAAGTAGGGCATATTATTTTCTTATACAGATTTTTTTTTTTTTTTTTTACTGCTACCCATGAATGTTTAGTTGGTAGTGATGATGTGATGATAAAACCAGATTTTTTTTGTATACCCTGTGCTTCTGCTGTACAATTACTCAGTCTATATTGCTTCTAAGGCTATGCAATCCAAATTTAACAAACATTTGTTTGCATACATTTCTTTCATATCTGATTTGTGGACCTGATTATGATGATGTGTTATTTATTTGTGCTAAACTTTTCTTGTATGTCTTTGTTGTAAAAGATTTGTCGTAATGCTTCAATGTTATGGTGTCCCCAAAGAACAGTGTTTCTTGTAATATTCTTTTGCTTATTTTTGAGATTCATAGAGAAGTAGACTTCAGTTGAAATTAGTGCATGACTACATTGATGTTGCAGTTGTGTAGCAGGGAAGTAAAGTGAAATGGTGTTGATAGAGTGACAGCTCACACCATTAGGACAAAACAGTAAAGCATATTTCTGTGAAGTCATTGTAATCTCTTTAGTGAAAATTATACAGCCATGAGTGAATGAATGGTATAACAGTTACCTAACATAACGCTTCAAACTTGATGGTGCCATATTTTGTAGCTTTTATTTTATTTTGTAATTTTAACTGCCATTCATAAATATTTTATATATTGTTAAATATTTTATACATTGTTCATTGTGAGTAATTTGCAATGTCACTGTTAATTTTAGTGGCATCATTTTACATGTGTATGTTTTATGTTTTGCATCTGATGGAATATTTTTTTGAAAAATAAAGTTATTTAATAGTAAAAAGTGTTTTTTTTTTTTGTTGGCTATATACTCTATTGCAAGTTTTGAACTACCCTACGGTGCCTTGAATATGTCCTTTGTTGTAACTCAAATGATAGTGATTTATGCTCTGTTTTAACTTTTTTTTTTTTTTTTTTTTTTTTTGCTGTTCAGACTGTTTTTCATAAATTCATGGCAAACATTTATAAAGCACCTTAAGTGAATAACCTAAAGATGAATGGGAAGCTAATTGAAGGTAGTAATTAAGTAAAATTTTTCAAGGCAACTTGTGGTTGGTTGTTTTCTTAAAGTCTGTGAGTGTTCTTAGCAATAGCAAACTAGTTCAGTTGGACAAGGACAGGGAAGGTCTCAAGAGTATCATCGTCAAAGCGATGACTTTGACTTTCACTTGAGGGGATCCATAGTAACTGTTGCAGACTGTAATGAAATGGCTGAACAGAGATATGGAAATTCCTAAGCATGATTCCACTATTTTGTGAATATGTCAATTCATTAATTACAATTTCAGACTCAGTAAATGATCATCAATGATTCTTTTCTTGAAAAAAGCATGTCTAATCTTGGCCCCTTAGTTCTTAGAGGAATAAATTTGGTTGAGCGCAGTGTATTCTTCCTGTTACTTGGAAAGCATAATTTACATTCCTGTCTGGCCATCTGCCTTTAGGTTTTCCATTGTTTCTCTAAATTTATTGAAGGAAATACTGGGACAGTTATAAGTATTTGCTTTTTCTAGCTTTGTCCAGTCTGAGACTGTGATCCATCTCAAACAACTTCGTTACTGGCGTGTCATTATGCTCTAATCTTCCTTTTTTTGCCCAGTATGTAGGGGGTTTCAGCTTACATTAACTGTGACAAAAGATTTTTTTTTCCTTGGATCGTACGATGGTGTGGGTATGCCAAATCTAAATTTTTGACCTCAAAGATGGGAGGAGGGGGAGGGGCTTTCAGTGGCTGAGAAACATCGAGATTTTTGGACTTTTTCCAGTATTTTGCTTATAACCTGACAACAGTCCATATTCTGGAAATAACTGTTCTATAGTAAAATAAAGAAGACAAATTGCTGTGCCAATTAAAAGTAAAAAATTGAAAACTGCTCTAGTAATTCAATTTTTATGGGGATCCAAAAAACCAAAATTTTTCCAACTTTGCCAAAAACTGTTTTTTACCCATTTTAAATGTGCTGTTGTGACATTCACATGCTTTATTTCCTTATTGATGGTCCTCAGTGTCGATGTACTGCATGGCAATACTGGCTGAAAAAACAGGAGTGGAAGTCAAACACTGACTACTTTAAATGATGTAGCCGACAGGTGCACATTTGTGTTTCACAGTTATTTACTTTCACTGTTCACCCCCCCCCCCCCCCCCCCCCCCAGTGATATGCAGTTATATGGCCAGTGTACTATTGTTTTGCTTTCGATAAGCCTCATTAATAGTTTTCAGGCAAACATCCACATACTGTTACAATAGTTTTCTGTCGAACATCTAAGAGCAGTAAAAGCCTAGGCACACATTTCATAATTCTTGAAGACTAAAAAGGTACATATGGAACAGACACTGTCATTGTTTTACAACACAGCCTATTTGTGTTACACTTATTTCACAGTTAAGTTGACCTATTGTTGTTGATCTAACCATTATGGGTTTCTCGGCTGAAATTCGGCCATGAACCAACAATTGGGCCCTTATAAGAGGGGCGTTTGAAAAGACTGTGCAAAAATAAAAACCCCTTATGTGTTTGGGGTAAACCTTTTTTATTTTTCAAAATAGTCTCCTTTTAGACTTACACACTTCATCCAACGCTGTTCTAATTTGTTGATCCCTTCTGAATAATAGGAATTGTCCAAGTCTGCATAATAGCTATTAGTTGCTGCAATCAGCTCCTTGTTTGAATAAAATCTTTGTCCCGCCACCCATTTCTTCAAATTCGGGAAGAAATACTATTCCGAGGGAGCCAAGTCTGGAGAATAATGGGGATGTGAAACGAGTTGGAATCCTATTTTCATTAATTTTGTGAACCACAACTGCTGAGGTGTGTGCTGGTGCATTGTCGTGATGGAAAAGGATTTTTTTCCAGTCCAGTCACCAGCATTTTTCTTGCTGCTCGGTTTCAAAGGGTCCAATAATAACGATGAATAATATGCACCTGTGATAGTTTTACCATTTTCCAGATAGTGGATGAGAATTATCCCTTGCGAATCCCAAAAGACAGTCACCATAACCTTTCCAGCCGAAGAAATGGTCTTTGCCTTTTTTGGTGCAGATTCTCCCTTGGTAACCCATTGTTTAGATTGTTGTTTGGTCTCAGGAGTATAATAATGTATCCGTGTTTCATCCACAGTGACAAAACGATGCATGAAGTCCTGCAGATTCTTCCTGAACAGCTGCAAACCATCCTGGCAACACTTCACACAATTTTGTTTTTGATCAAGTGTGAGCAATCGCAGAACCCATCTTGCAGATATCTTTCTCATGTCCAAATGTTAATGCAAAATATTATGTACCCATTCATTCGAAATGCCCACAGCACTAGCAATCTCATGCACCTTAACTCTTCTGTCATCCATCACCATATCATGGATATTATCAATGATTTCTGGAGTCGTAAACTCCACAGGGCGTCCAGAAAGTTCAGCATCACTTGTGCCCATGTGGCCTCTCCGAGAATTTTGAAACCACTTATAAACTGTTCTAATCGAAGGTGCAGAGTCACTGTAATGTTTATCAAGGTTCTCTTTAGTGTTCTGAGGCATTTTGTCTTTTATAAAGTAATGTTTGATCACCACACGAAATTCTTTTCCGTCCATTTTTTGACAATCACTTGACTACCTTGATTCAAACGAATGCCAAACACAAAGTAATAAACCAATATCGCTGAAACATGGTGTGCGTTCTTTCCAAAGATGCTACTAATTAAACATGACCTCGATACGCGCCGGTGGTGACATCTGTCGGACTTTGCACGGACTTTTTAAACGCCCCTCGTATATCCTCTCAATAATAGGCACTGAAATCGCACATTGTTTGATGTTTAATTTACAGAAATTACGTTTAAAAACTTAACTCATTAAATTAACTGAATACATCGAAAAATTGGTTCTTTTTAACAGTTTCTTCTACCACAAGGGTTAGGCCAAATTTTTCGTTTAAATGATGAAATTAACAAATATAGTTACACAAACAATACTTTTGACGAAATAGGAAATTACTTGAGAATTAATGAAGGGCTGCCTTTGCTAACATGTTTTCAAATAGAGCGAAATAGATCCTTTAAGAAAAATATTAGTTGTTCCTCCAAATGTACAGAATTTATATTTGTTCATAAGTCAACAATGGAATTTATCTTATGAAACAATTACTGATTTCACTCTATAGCAAAAGATACTAACTATGAAAAAAATAGTCATAGTCAAAATAAATTATAAAATCAATTACATACATAAGACTAACCACAAAATTAGACCTGGTGTTATATTGTTTAAAACTGAGGGCCAACCTTCCTCTTTTATGAAAATGCAGATTATACTCAGTTATGTTAATGATAATTAGTCAGACATGAAAAAAAACGAATTTAAGTAGGCAGATGGCAAAACAAAGGGAAAATAAAAATATCCCAGCTTGCATCGTCACACTGTGACTTTCCAACATCAACTTTTATCAACGCCCCTCTGCCTAAAAGTGGTAGAGCATCAATCCATTAGTTCCAAATGCACGAATGTTTCGAAATTGGTCCGATTTTGAAATTTTTTGGACATGTAAAGCAAATTTGAGGAAAGCCTTAAATTCACACTGTTGGGTTTCCGCAAATTTTTATGTCAACAATTTAAGCGTGCGCACGAATAACGCTGTATGGCACATTTTGACATTTCGTAGAATCGCGTGGAACAATGCTGTGTACGGCAGTCTGCATCGCCTGCTGTTATAATTGACATGTTCACCGTCCGAGGGCAGCACTAAACAACGACGAGACGCGCACAGTTTTCGCGCCTCTGCGCGAACAATGCTGTATGTTACAAGAATGGCGGAGTGCAGCAAGGTGACGCTTACCGCAAGTGGTTTGAAACGTGCAAATAATGCAAGGAAATGGAAAATTAACATTGGTAGTTGGCAGGATATTAAGAGGAAAAGGCTTCGTGATGCTGGACTGGAACATAAATCACGAAAAGGAAAGGTAGTTCCTGCGAAACAGCCTCCAACATAGGTGAGTGGAATAATACAGTATGGGTTTTGTAAAAAGGTATATGTCTTTAGAGATGCATATGTGTCCTGTAAAGCGGCAACGTGCCCTGTAGAGTACATGGCTCTAATGACATGTTATGTGTATCTTCTGAAAACATTACAGCAAAAGTATGTAATGTGACTGAAATTAACTACAGTTCTGTAGTTATCATTGGTGAAAAAATAGAATACTCAGTCTGAGTAATGCTATATTATTAAAAGAGAATGTGAAATTTGATAATCTAGTTGAATATTAGGTAGTAATAGTGATTGTTTTCGTGATTCAGGATCGTGTATGCAATGCAGTAGTGTGCTCAAAAGAAGGATGTAAGGACATAAACCTGGAAATGAAGTTAAAGCTGTACGAAGAATATCATGCCTTCACATACGATGAGCAGTCCATATTCTTAATAAAATCCATGGAAATAGGCGTGCCAGCCAGGCGCAAGAGAGGTAAGACAGACGATACTTCACGGAAACAAGCTACTTTCAAACACAAAGTTTACTCAAAAGAAGTGTGTCAAAAAACATTGCTTGACATATTCTCCATCATCCAGCGACGAATGCAGACTCTGCAACTTAAAGTAAAAGGTGGAATAACCACTTCTAAAGACGATAGAGAAAAACATTGCAATAGACCACATGCCATATCAAATGGCGACAGGGCTCTTATTCGGCAACACATATCGACTTTCCCAAAGCAGATGAGCCATTACAGCAGGAATAAATCCTCAAAAGAATGTCTGCACCCCGATCTCAACCTCTGTAGGATGTATCGGTTGTTTACCGAAAAGTTTCCTGATAAGTCAATAAGCAGGTCATACTGTTGACTGGAATACTCTCTTTCAAATTCTAAAGGTGGCAGGGGTAAAATACAGGGAGCGGAAGGCTATTTACAATTTTTACAGAAACCAGATGGCAGTTATAAGAGTCGAGAGGCATGAAAGGGAAGCAGTGGTTGGGAAGGGAGTAAGACAGGGTTGAATATTCTCCCCGATGTTATTCAATCTGTATATTGAGCAAGCAGTAAAGGAAACAAAAGAAAAATTCGGAGTAGGTATTAAAATCCATGGAGAAGAAATAAAAACTTTGAGGTTCACCGATGACATTGTAATTCTGTCAGAGACAGCAAAGGACTTGAAAAAGCAGTTGAACGGAATGGATGGTGTCTTGAAGGGAGGATATAAGATGAACATCAACAAAAGCAAAACGAGGATAATGGAATGTAGTCGAATTAAGTCGGGTGATGTTGAGGGTATTAGATTAGGAAATGAGACACTTAAAGTAGTAAAGGAGTTTTGCTATTTGGGGAGCAAAATAACTGATGATGGTCGAAGTAGAGAGGATATAAAATGTAGACTGGCAATAGCAAGGAAAGCGTTTCTGAAGAAGAGAAATTTGTTAACATCGAGTATAGATTTAAGTGTCAGGAAGTCATTTCTGAAAGTATTTGTATGGAGTGTAGCCATGTATGGAAGTGAAACTGGATGGTAAATAGTTTGGACAAGAAGAGAATAGAAGCTTTCGAAATGTGGTGCTACAGAAGAATGCTGAAGATTAGATGGGTAGATCACATAACTAATGAGGAGGTACTGAATAGGATTGGGGAGGAGTTTGTGGCACAACTTGACCAGAAGAAGGTATCGGTTGGTAGGACATGTTCTGAGGCATCAAGGGATCACCAATTTAGTATTGGAGGGCAGCATGGAGGGTAAAAATCGTAGGGGGAGACTAAGAGATGAATACATTAAGCAGATTCAGAAGGATGTAGGTTGCAGTAGGTACTGGGAGATGAAGAAGCTTGCACAGGATAGAGTAGCATGGAGAGCTGCATCAAACCAGTCTCAGGACTGAAGACCACAACAACAACAACACTGTCGAAGTGTGTTTCAAACAGATTTTAATCTGCGTTTCGGAACACCTAGATCAGATACTTGCAGACTGTGCGATTTGTTGTTCAACGCCCGCATCTCGTGGTCGTGCGGTAGCGTTCTCGCTTCCCACGCCCGGGTTCCCGGGTTCGATTCCCGGCGGGGTCAGGGATTTTCTCTGCCTCGTGATGGCTGGGTGTTGTGTGCTGTCCTTAGGTTAGTTAGGTTTAATTAGTTCTAAGTTCTAGGCGACTGATGACCTCAGCAGTTGAGTCGCATAGTGCTCAGAGCCATTTGAACCATTTTTTTTGTTGTTCAACAGAATGATTGCAGCTTCAGATGAAATAGAACTGCACAAGATCGAAATTGAGAGTCAGTTACATCATTCAAGGGCACACCAAGCATACAAAGCCCTAAAAAACGATACGGAAATGGCTAAGAGGAATAACAATATACATGTTATATGTGTTGACCTACAACAGGTTTTACTTTGTCCTACGTTGACTCATTCCACGGTATTCATGACGTTGGTACGGGAAACATCACCGTAAATTTGTGGGATGAATCCACCGCAAGGAGAGGTTCAGCCGAAATAGTTTCCTGTCTGCTTAAATTTGTGACGCACAATTATGATACACTTGAAGAAGGTATGGAACGAAAACTGATTGTTTGGTCTGACCGTTGTGTCGGGCAGAACAACAACTGGAGAGTTTTAGCGCTTTATTTCTATCTGATTAGCTGCAAGTACTTTACAGAAATACATCAGAAGTTTTTATGTTCGGGTCACAGTTTCCTACCTTGGGACAGGGATTTTGCAGTCATCGAGAAAAGAAAGTGTCAAAAGTTATGGTTCCTTCAGAATGGAAGCACATCATTGCTGAAGCCTTTGTCGATCCTTCAAAACTGAACATTCACGAGATGATGATGGAAGACTTCAAGGACATAGGATCCATCGAGTTGCGTTTGAAGAAGCCGCCTGCTTTGAAAATTACCGATGTACTTTGGTTGAAGCTGTGTAGTGACGATCCTCGAGGTTTAAGCGTGCGCAGTACCCACAACGTGCTTCGCCCATGGGAAAGACACTGTATTGTAAAGCATGGTTGTGAACATCAAGTAAAAAATTGTCCATTGCCTTCTGAATTCCGGTTGCCCTATAACGGGACACTGAAAGTTCACAAGGAGAAGAAAAGGGATCTATTGAACATGACGAAATATATGGAACTAAAATACGGGCAGTTTTATGAAAACCTGCAGTGTGACAACTGACTATAATGTAGGCTACTAGATTTGAGCCTAAACTTGATAAACTAATGTTGTATTTTTTTTTTAAGATCAAGCAATTCAGTTTACAATAAATATTATTTAGTATCTGTTTTTAAATCTCTAACTTACCATTTTTGGATTCTAGATCCCTTATAATTACAGCAGAACACTGGCTGATCTGGAATAACGCTGTATATCCATTGCCATACAGCGTTATTCCATTTTAAAACTTACTTATTTTCGAAAAATCTGTGCTTAGCGCAATTTTAAAAACCAGAAATTAGGATTTTCCACAGTCTGTATGCACAAACAATACATATCTGCTATTACATTATTATATCGTATTAATTCTCTGGAACTAACAGTTTTTGTCAATTTCCCAACAACTGCAAAATGTGCCATATAGCCTTATTCGTGCGCATGCTTCAATTATGGGAAACAATTTTAGCTTCATTCTGTGGCTATATTATGCCATCTGAATGCTTTTTAAATTAGTTTTAATGAATTCAGTGAAAATTTTGAAATTTAAATTCTTCATACTTTAACCTGTTCTTAAAATTTAAAATCTATATTTTTCATGAGTTTGACATGTACAGCTGATTTCTTGTTTCCTAAATATGTATTTAATGCCTGAAGACTTTTGTTATTGGGAAAGAGATATTAAGTAAATACTTACAAAAATCATTTATTTAAACCTTAAATACAGGAAAGATAACTTATTTATCTATTTTTAATTCCAACATTGCATTAAATGTTAGGAATTATAGTTGTTTACAGAAATGCTTACAATAATTACATAGGTAGTGGAAATATTTACAATTTTGGTCATTTTGATGGCCCTGGTTTAGGCTCTTCTTCCTCATGCTGATTGGTGTTATTTGCAGGTCTGTCGTCATCAGTCTCCTCAACATCCTCGCCTCCAAGTTCTTCATCAGGCTCATCCCCATATTCCTCCTCAGTGAGAGCACTGTCCAAGTCTATATTGAGTTCCACATATGGAAAAAGTCCCCACACAGTTCTTGCACACAGTGATGTGCTTGAGGCCTGATCTGCAGCAAATGCATGCACTGATGCATCCCTTTTTTGCAGCTGCAGAACACCAGTTTCAGAAGCTCTTGGGGACCATGTTCTTTCATTACAGGAATGGAAGTGAGTCTGAGGCTGTCCTGCTTCCAACCCCATTCAAGTGAGTCTAGCGTGTTTCCCATCCATCACTGAACCTGGAGGAATGCTCTGTAACTGTGCAGGTCTACAGTGTCGAGTGTTGGAGGAAGTTGGGGCAAGATGAACTTCACCTTTGCTAACATCTTCACAAAAATATGATATCTCAGCTTATTGATGCTGTGGGTGGTCGTTGTTCCGGTGTCACACATTGCTATCAGGATCCTCTCCTCAGCTCCACTGATCTCTGCTTGAGTTGCAGATGCCTTGTAGAACACCATAGCTGCTGCCCTCAATGCTGGGGTACTGTTGATGAGATTAACAGTTTGATTTTCCCACGCCCGATTGCCTTAGAGGTCGTGTCACACCCAGGAAAGGCATCCAAGAGCAGGAGGTGTTTCTTCTCAAACTGGTTCTATGAGATGGTATAGTATGTGTCAGCTTGCCCCTTCCTGGCTTCAGTAGGTAGATTTTGCTGTAGGTGGCATTGCTGGGAGCCCCACACAGGATGACTCGCTGAGCACAAGCACAGTGTCAAATCTGGGTGACTGAGAACAATTGTTCTCACAATCAGTAAATCAGCATCCTCTGCTGCCTCCAGTACTTGAATGGAAGATTCTTCCAAATGTTTCCTCAACATTTGAATGAGGTGGAGCTTATTCATTTCATTTCCAAAGACTTCTCCTGGGAAAGAGCCATTTCTATTGACTGAAGTCTTCAGTTCGAATGCCAAGCTCTGTATGAGCTTTTAGTGCCTCCCTGATTTGCCTGTCCTGCGTGCCCTTCAAACACAACAATCACTGCAGATCTGTAGTGCCAGCTGACAAACATTTTGCAGATGACACCAAAAGATTCATGCTTGTTCCACATAACTTTGTGAAAAAGGAAGCCTCCATCCACAACAACAATTTTATTTTGTAATCCTATGGGAACAGCTGCTGTCTTGAAAGCCTTGTACAGTAGAAATTTAGTTCCCTTTCATGATCCATCTTCATTGAACAATGATAATGAATATGGTGCCATTTCATGGGTGAAAAAGTGCTTCAGATCTTCATCAGACTGTTTCACTATGTAGGTTCATTGAAACAACATTGTAGGCTCCACAGCAGTCAGCATTTGGGAGCCAACTTTCAAGGTTTGTGTGATCTGGGTGAGTGTGACAACTTTATCCATGCATTTGAATTTAAAGCTGTGGAAGTTTTGGCCAATCATCTTTATCAAACATCCATTGCCTATTTCTTGGGCTGAATGACAATTCACCTGCTCCCCGCCAACTACTCCACTGCGTACTGACATGAGCATGTCTATCTCTGGAAATGGGGAGATGCTGGTGAAACCATGCCTTCAGTTTGCAAGAGTCAACATTGTCTCCAGCCACTCTGGTCTGACTTGATGAATGTGCTCCTCATTCAAAACAGCAGCCACCTGGCAGTAGGTTTCTACGACAACAGACACATTTTGCAGATTGACATTCCCTTGTGTCCACTTAGCAAGAACACTTTCACTGAAGCCTCTAATCCCCCCACCCCCACCCGCCCACCACCTTAACTTCGCTGGACTCCAGCAAAGTCTGCTCTATTGTCATGTCTGAATACATACCCCACCAAAATTTTTCACGTAATGGTTGAAGGTCATCCTGTCTTGTATAAAGATGAGCACTTTTGGCATGCAGCAAGTGCCCAGCTTCATGACAGAAGCGCAACATTTTTTTAAAAGTAGTGCCCAGGAGAAGATTCCAGTCACCCATTCATTCTTTCTCTCTGAACTGTTTCACCGGGGTGACTATCTTGAAATACATAACCCACAATGTTCAGTAGGCCCTCTTTGCTGCAGGGATTCCAAGGTGATTTAAAATTTGTTAATGACTGACAGTACCACATTTTTCTGATCAAAGATCAATGATTGATCTCCTCCCAACAGCCTTTCCATTTCAACTCTCTCCTCCTCATTCAGCTTAACCATGTCCTATGTCAGCGATGCCATTGTATTGTGGATGAGGATGTGTGCTCTGACTGCCCGCCCGAAGGCATGGCCAGTTAGCATTTTGTCAACATTGTTTCTAGCATAGATGACTGACAGCAAATCCTTCAACCAACTCCCTGTTATAATCGTTTGAAAACATTGTGTAGGTACATGATGAAAGACCCCTGGATACGGTAAAGTTAAAATTTATTAAAAAATGAAACCGATAACGATATAATCAAAGACCAACTATAAGCGTTGGCAAAGACATTAGTTATGAACCATATAGCAGGGATGCCAGGGTTTCGATTACCTCTCATTGTGCCCTGAAATGAGAAAGTCCTGCCCACTATCCTTCCCACACCTCCCACAGTGGTATTGTGCCATCCACTGAACTTACGCAATATACTCGCCCATCCTTACACAACCCCTGCTCCCAATTCCTTGCCTCATGCCTCACACCCCTGTAATAGATGTAGATGCAAGACCTGTCCCATACATCCTCCCACCACCACCTACTCCAGTCTGGTCACTAACATTACCTATCCCAACAAAGGCAGGGCTGCCTGTGAAACCAGTCATGTGGTCTACAAGCTAAGCTGCAATCACCGTGCTGCATTCTATGTTGACATGACAACCAAATAGCTGTCTGTCTGCATGAATGGCCACTGACAAATTGTGGCCAAGAAACAAGACCCTGTTGCTGAACACTTTGCCAAACATGATATTCTTAATTTCAATGATTGCTTTGCAGCCTGTGCCATATGGATGCTTCCCACCAACATCAGCTTTTCTGAACTGTGCAGGTGGGAACTTTCCCTGTGATACATCATACAGTCCCATAACCCTCCTCGCCTCAACCTCACTGCATGGGATTAGCCGAGTGGTCTAAGGTTCTGCAGTCATGGACTGTGCGGCTGGTCCCGGCGGAGGTTCGAGTCCTCCCTCGGGCATGGCTATGTGTGTTTGCCCTTAGGATAATTTAGGTTAAGTAGTGTGTAAGCTTAGGAACTGATGACCTTAGCAGTTAAGTCCCATAAAATTTCACACACATTAGTTTGTTTGTTTGCCTTAACCTTCATTAGTCACTGTCCTCATCCATCAGCCTGTTCCCTGCTCACATTGCAGCACTACACAGCTGTCATTCCACCACCACATCCAGTCTTTTTAATTTTTTTATTTTTTTAAATTTCTTTCTTTCTATTTCTCTCCTTTTCCACTTCTCCCCCTGCCCCCTCCCTACCTCTCCCCTGCCCACCACCCAACCTGCAGCACTTCATTGTCCACCATCCCTACCATACTATCCCTCCCCCTCCCCACCCCAGCTTCGTCCTTTCCCCCACCCAGTCACCAGTCCCATCATGTACTGGTGCTGCTGCTTGCAGTGTGGTTTCAGTTGCCTTAGACTGCAGTCGTGTGTATGAACGTATTATGTCTATTGTTGACAAAGGCCTCTGGCTGAAAGCTTTAAGTGTGAAGATCTTTTTGTTGTGCCTATGTGCAACTCAGCATCTCCACTATATGGTGAGTAGCAACTTTCCTTCTCATAATATTGTTACATTCCATCCTGGACTTTACATTAGTTATGAATGCACAGTAAAGTGCAGACAAATGACCATAAAACATCATTCACTTTTTTGTACATGATTTTGTTTCACTCTCTCATAAATAGAAGTTTTGTTACACTGTACTGCTTGGAGTATGATAGGCTACAAGTCTTTTATATCATACATGTTTCTGAGTAGGAGAAGACTTGATAACACTATTAAGTATTTTTATTAAAGTGAAGTAAAACCAAGTTAAGAAGAATTGCTTCATATTTTATATGATCTTGAGAGGCACTGGTGTTCCCTGGAGTCAGCTGCCTGCATCTACAATTGAAGTTGAGGAAAAGGAGTCCACAGTCATATTTCGTAAAATTAAAAGAAGGGGAAACTTTCAGAAGACAAGAAATATAATTAAAATATGTATAGTGATGGACACAGAAAGAAAAGACACACGATAAAATGAATAAACAATAACACAATTTTGTAAATGCAGAAAATTTCATAATAATGCAATTGTACTAATATTCTCTTTTCATTGCAAACAAAAAGATAATTACCAATCAATTTCCTTCGTTTCTTCCTTTCATTCTTTCCTTTAATTATTTTATTTTATTATAATGCAACTGGCAACCTAAGTGACAGGACTTCAGGACACCAGTTGTAAATAGGGTTTGTTAACTATTGTTATTGTAAGAAATTTCTATGATATTGTTATTAGTCATAGAAACCAACTGTCTGTATTTTTTGTTTGCATGAATCACAATGGTGAGCAAATAAAGCAAAAAGGCAAAACCTGAGGAGAAATTTTGGAAAGAAATAAGAGTTGGTCCCAGGTTACATAAAATTTTCCATAGTAAGCAGTTTTGTTCAGCAAAGCAAAGGCAGGGCAGCTATGCAAGTTTCTTTCGTGGTTACGCTTGGTAGCACATCTTTTGATGTAGATAGAAACCTGTTCCTAGTTATTCCCTTCCTTAAATTTTATTGTGGAAAATTTACAGGTATTTTTCAGTGTGATATGTGTTGTCAGTAAAACATAAAGAATTGCAACACAATAGCTTGTGTGTCATAGTAGACATAAAACAGGCTTTGACATCGCATAAATTACAATTGCCAAGTGTAATAATCAGCATACGAAATTTTTCCATTTGTTGTGAAATTTTAATTTTTTGCATATTCATACAACATGGCAGAAAAATATGTGTCCATTGTTGTTAACAATAGCGAAAACACAATCAGGAAAGATGGCGTAGAATTCCACAATTGAACAATTGAAGTTGAGGTGCCATGGATGCCTACTGTAGAAAGTTTAAGTAGGTCAGAGATGAGTGTTGCAGGTGCAGCAAATGACAGCGATGCTGCACAGCAGAATAACTTTGATGACACAATGTTTACAATTGACAAGACAATGTCATTCACCTCCCAGAGTGATATACCATTCATTAATGAAACATTGGAGAGAGGTGAAAATATGAAACTTGACAACACACTACTTGTTCACAACAGTACCCGAGTATCAGAAACTTGTCAAACAGCTCTTGATCAGTTTCTTGAAAAGAAGAGTTTACACAACACCTCACTAAAAATTTTCAATGCAGGTTTTAGTGATCATCTTGCTCAAGTATTAAGCATAAAAGTACAAGGCAGTATTATTAACAACATGTCTTTTAGAACAGCATATCGAAGCTATAATCAGCATAATGTGAACTACTTCAACAACTTAATACAGAAAGAAAAATGGCTAGGAGTGTACAAAATGAACGATATAAATGAAAAATTCAACACTTTCATTGATACATTAACCCATTTCTTTGAACTTGCATTCCCACTGAAAACAATAACCATACGGGGAAACTCTAGAACAAACAGCTGGATCACAAAGGGAATAAGGGTTTCATCCCAGAAGGAAAGACTACTTCATGAAATATGTAACTCAAAAAATTCCTCACCTGTAGTACGCGCATACTATAAAAAATTCTCCAAAACATTAAGAAATGTAATAAAAGCAGCAAAAATAATGCATAATGATGAAATCATTTATAATTCAGCTAATAAATCAAAGGCTATGTGGAGTGTTATAAAAAAAGAATGTGGAGAGTACAGACAACCTTGGAAAAATATAACACTATCACATAAAAATAAAAAAGTAACAAACCCCTTAGAAGTAGCCAACACATTTAACAACTTTTTCACAGGTGTTGCTGAAAATATGTTACAATCAAACTTTAAGAGCATCCAGGCAAATGAATATAAAATAAGTGCATGTAGAGGTACATCAGTTCTGTTTCACAAGGTGAAGTAGCTAAAGCAATAAAAGGACTAAAAAATTCCAAATCGGCAGGTATTGATGGTATACCTGCAACAATGTTAAAGAAGAGCGCATCAAACCTAATTGAAGTACTCACACATTTATGCGACTGCTCACTTCAGGCAGGCACTTTCCCTGATGTGTTAAAAAAATCGAAAGTTATTCCTGTATATAAAAAAGGGGATAAAGACATTGTAAATAACTACAGACCCATCACAATTTCCTCCTGCATCTCTAAAGTACTGGAAAAAGTTATGTATGAGAAACTTATGAAATTTATAATAAAAACAGCATCCTATGTAATGAACAACATGGATTCAGAAATAAGAGGTCAACAACAACTGCTGTCTATGAGTGCATCAATTCCATCCTAAACCTGATGGACAAAAAACAGGAAACAATAGGAGTCTTTATTGACTTGTCAAAAGCTTTTGACATGGTGGACCATAAAATTCTGCTATCAAAGCTAGAAAGATATGGTATTCGAGGTCTGTCCAACAAGTGGATCAGGTCCTTCCTGACAAATCGTATGCAGGCAGTGTGCGTCAAGCACACAAATATTGAACTAAAAACTGTATCTAATCACTTATCTGACTATAAACAAATAATATGTGGTGTACCCCAAAGATCCGTATTGGGACCCCTTCTGTTTCTTCTGTACATAAATGATCTAAGCTTAAATATTGATGCACACAAATCAATCATATTTGCAGATGACACCACGATTCTACTAAAAGGAGACGATGATGAACAGTTACAGCAGACAGTAAACACGGTCACGAAACAACTTAGCAGCTGGGCACAGAGTAATCAGCTTGTAATAAACAGTAAGAAAACTGTTGCTCTAAAATTCCACAATGTTCCTAACAAGGACATGTTTATCCCATCAGTCTCTATCAATGAAGAACCAGTTGGTAACAGTACTGAAACCAAATTCTTAGGACTTTGGCTGCAGAGTAACATCAGATGGAATAAGCGTATTGAATATCTCAATGCAGAACTGAGCAAAACATGTTATCTTCTTTGTTCATTAAAATCATGCTGTAGTGAGAAAACAGTATTGAATGCATATCATGCGTACTTTCATTCTCATCTTAGATATGGGGTCACCTTCTGGGGAAACTCTAAAATAGCTAATAGCACTTTTAAACTACAAAAAAGGGCCATTAGAATCTTGTTTGGGTGCAAGCCTAGAGACTCTTGTAAACCCCTGTTTAAGAAATCTGGTATTCCCCCATTACCATGTGTATACATTATGGAAACCCTATTTTTCTTTAAATTAAATGTAATAGGCAAGGACCAGAGACTACAAAAAAACTTTGATGTACATGAGCACTTTACCAGACAAAACAGAAACTTACATATGACTCAAATCAGCACAGCACTGTGCCAAAAAGGTACTTTTCACATGGGAGTTAAGCTTTATAACAAACTTCCTGAAAACATAAAAGCTATCACTGAGGTCAATACATTTGGAAAATCTCTAAAGTCATATTTACAGCATCACTGCTTTTACTCCATTGAAGAATATATAAATTTATGAAATGTGTTATATAAATACTTACGTGTAAAGTGTATTATTGTAAGCTTAAATATGTATGCCTTGAAATTACTTTCAGACTGTATATTTATAACTTGACTTGTCCAATGTCTTATGCATAAGCTGCTATGTAGACAACAGGACCAATAAAATACAATCTACAACACAAACATTGACTTGGAAAGTACAGCTGACAGAAATCACAGCAATACAACTGACACACTGCTATAGCAGTTATTATCTAACATAAACACAAAATTACATCCACATTTACATGTACACTCCGCTAGCCACCAAGTAGTGTGTGGCGGAGGGCACTATTTGCTCCAAAGTCACATTTCCTCCCCCTATTCCACTCTCGGATCGTGCAAGGGAAAAACGGCTGTCTGAACACCTCAGTACGAGCTCTAATTTCCCTTCTCTTTGGATGGCGATCATTGTGCGATATGAAAGTTGGTGGTAATAATGTATGCTCTATATCCTTGGTGTAGATCAGATTTTGGAATTTAGTGAGCGGCCCCTTCCATTTGGCGTGTCATCTATCTGCAATTGTGTCCCACTTCAAACTTTCTTTGAGATTTGTAATGCTCTTGCGATGGCTAAATGTACCAGTCATGAATCATGCTGCTCTTCTTTGCACCTTCTCAATCTCTTGAATCAGACCCGACAGGTAAGGGTCGCATACAGGCGAACAATACTCTAAGACTGGACGAATAATAATAATAATAATAATAATAATAATAATAATAATAATAATATGAACACCAATTTAAGTGATATGAAACAAGATATGAATACCAAAATTGATAATTTGACACAGAATCTGAACACCATTACACAAAATATGAACATATTAAAATGGCAACAAAACACTGTTACACAAGATTTAAATACAATGAAACAAGAACAAAAACAAATATTCAAGGGTTTGTAAGACACAGTCTCACAGAAGTTCAATGACTCAGCCAAAAATTTTCACACTGAAATCAACAAAAAATTGAATGGTATGAAGAAACAAGTGAAGCAACAGTAACATTATGCATTTAAAACAGAAGGTAGATTCTTTTAATGACCATCATCATCTAGTAGAGCAACAGATAAAGAAAACTGCAGACATGAACACAAACATTGCAGCCACAAAGAACCAGTTGTGTTCAACAGTAGAAGAGTTAACTACCATCATTAACAAACTAAACAAAGACTATGAAGGTGTACCTCTAGCTGTAGAAGAGCTTACTTTAATGGTAGCAGCATTAGAAGTTGACTCAGCATGTGCTAAGAGGGAGAGAGAGAAGATCAATGAAAATCTAAGTGATATCATTAGTCAAGCTGAAGCAGGTACATTAGATAAGAGTAATACCATTGCAGAGAAGTTAGTAACCGATTGTAAGTGATACACAGATGTAGTAGGAAAACCTATCCAGAAAAAAGAAAATGAAATAGTGAACAAGGTAAATGTTAACCCACAAGCAATGGAAGTTAGGGTCTGCAATCTTTTAGAAGAAAATATTACCGGATCTCGAAATATGCACATAAATAATACACAGGCTACAGTGAATAAACCACAACCTATCGTGTCTAACCACAAAGTGTCATGAGTCCTACATCTGGTACTAGTGACAGTTGCAGCATGCAAAATGTAAACATACCCACAGCTCCAACACATGAGCAATTACCAACTGGAGTTACAGGTAACTTTTATAACATTAAGCAGACATTAGTCAACACAAACATTCTTAGCCAACCTGACATGTGCAAGGATTTTTGTCTATACACAGATGCCTCATCTCAGGGACTGGGGATAGCTTTTTCCAGGTGCAAGATGAAGAAGGTAAAGAAATACCCAATGTCATCAGTTTTGCTAGTCGAACATTATCAGAAGCAGAAAGATCTTACTCCGTGTCAGAATTGGAAAGTTTAGCTGTAATATGGGTATTTAAAAAGTCTGAATGTTTTTGTGGGGTAGGAATACTAAAGTTTACTGTGATCATCAGTCACTATCACAACACCTGATACATTAATAAGTGAACAATAGTTGTTCAAACCAGTACTTACCTCATCAACAGATGCTGTTGGCCAAGGTTCTCTCCACTGAAAATGGAAGTACAATGGGTAATAATGACACCTGGGCCATAAGAATGGAGATCATCTGCCACAACATTGGATTACAAACAACAAGCACACACATACTGCACCCAGAATGAAGACAAACACCACGGCAATCCTTTAATATGTAATACACGGCTGAAAGTGTGACACTAAGTGTGAAATTAACACTAAGAATGGAATGCCCACATGTACAATGGTAGCAACTAGGATGTTGACTGTTAGCAGCTCGTGCTTAGCTGCCAAACATACTAGTGCACAGGTGCAAAACCTGGCAATGAAGCCAAAGCATACTGAACATTATTGTCAGAGTGCTAAATTCAAATATGTAATGCACTGTTGTATTATGTGTATAATCTATTAATTTCTTGTAGAACTCTAACATACATAGGATAAGCTGACATATACACTCTATTAAATAGAAAACAAGCCAACAAATAAGGGGCATCAACCCCTATCGGCAAATGTAAATATAATTTATGCACATACAAAAACACTGTTAGTCTCTATACCATTCCAACATTCAGTGTGGGGACAATTGTATAGGTACATCGTGAAAGATGTCTTTTTTCTCCACTTTTCCAACTTGCCTTTATTGTGTTTTGTGACTACTGTTTCAAGGAAGAGTTTCAAAGTGCTTGGTATTGCAGACTCAGCTTTGGACAGGAAATTGTTGCCAGGAGGTGATTATTACTCTAAGTCATGTACAACAAAGTGGGTATACTCCAGAACTATTTCTGCTGATGCTTTCACAATTCTGTTTCATTCTTTTTCTGTGTTTTGGTTTTTCTTGTCATAGAAAGCATCAGTGAGGATTTTGTGCGCAACATTCTGGAAACAAATCAATGGTGACTTTTGAGCTCATTCAACATACAGCAAATCATCACTGTTTCAACAGACAAACTTAACACTGTCCTTATATTTGGGTGATTTTCCTCTTCCACCTGATTCATTAACTTGTCAATAGCAAACTGGCATTCATCTGAGTGTTTTTCAAGTTACAAGACTATTTTTTCCACTGCCCTATCAATTTTGGCCAGAGGTTTGTGTCCTGCTCCCTGCTGACCATCTGATGAAGGCTTCCAGTAAAGTTTGTTCTTACATACAAAGTGATACCATGAGTCAACTGCAACCAAGTCTAACCACTCATCATTCAGATGACCTACTATGTCTTGATCCCCACAAGAAATAGCTGCATTCATTGTGCTCTGTCTGACTTAAAGTTTCATGACCTTGTGAATTTGTTATTTCTAGTCATTTGGTCTCCGTTTCTGACACTCTTTGAATTCTTCTGAGTACCTTGCCACATAAAACACAGTGTTCTCCAAAATTGAAGGTACAACTGTTACCATGAACTCCTCCTGCTACAGTTGATTGTGCAGCTTCTTTATATCCACGGTAAACATAAACGTCAATCAGTTTGGGTAACTCTAATGGTTTTGATATGCAATATGAGCAGATACCTCTCAACTCTCTCTGTCAAACAAGTGTGTTCAGCATTATTTCTTTTTCTACTTGCCTCTAACCATGTCTCCTTCTTCTTTGACAAATATCAATTCATCTTCATCAACTTGACAGGTTAAACAAACATTTCCACTCATGTTGAAACAATAACACAACAACTGGCTCATAGTACATTGACATCCATTCACATTGGTGGAAAGATATGAACTGAAGAGCTTGAATGGAAAATGAAGGTGGGGGATAGTAGGGCATCCCACCTATCCTTCAATCTTGTTAAGGAGCAACAGGCCCACATGAGGGGAACCAATTACCTGCTCACCCTTTTCTATGATCTAGCTCTCCATCCCACTGCCTCCTTATCTTAATGTTACAAGTAGCTCACCAAGTGCCCTTCTTTGATATGCTTGTATACCTACCAATTTGCTGAAGGTAAAAATCATGTGGGATTTTCTTCAGGCAGAAAGTATTCTGGATGCTCTGGAAGTTAGAAATGAAATCAAATCTTGTCATTTGGGTGTATAAGTATACCTGGAAAATATGTGTTTGGACCTAATATAGCTCTTCTATTATTAGAATGTATGTTGCAAACAAGAAACCATCAGTACTATGTGAAAATTATGAAAAAATTAGATTTTTCACAAAATTCCTTAAAACCAGTTTTAAACACATTCAGATGGCATATTATAGCCTCAGAACGAAGTCAGACTTGTAGGCATCAAAAACGTGTGAAAACCAATTGTGTGAATTTCCTCAATTTCGATTTATGAGTCGAAAAAAATTTCAAAATCGGCCCAATTTTGAAAGATTCGGGCGTTTGGGGCCCACGGATTGGTGCTCAATAACTTTCAGGCAGTGGGGTATTGATAAAAGTTGATGTTGGAAAGTTACAGGGCATTAAAAAGGGGGAAAACACAGTTTTCGCAAAGGGAAAAATTTGCTGATTTTTGAATCCCCATAAAAATCGAACTACTGGATCAACTTTCAATTTTTTTTGTATTAATCAAATCAAGATTTACCCCTAATTACTTTACTATGTAATGGTTATTTCCAAAATATGAACTGTTTTCGTGTCATAAGCAAAAACTGGAAAAAGTCCAAAAATTTAGAGATTTTTCGGTCCCCGTACCCCTTTCGAGATCGATAACTGAGATTTGGTTCACTCACACCATTCCAAATGATTCTAAAAAAACATATTTTGCCAGAATTAATATAAGATTAGCACTTTTTGGATCCTCTATATACTAGGCTATTTTTGTTACACATGGAAATAATTTGCTTGGGATTATAAAAATGTACAGATTGGAAATGTGAAAGAACATTAAGTGTTATATGTATTCAGAATAGACAATAAGTTTCAAGGGACTGTTTCATGGACTAGAAATGAATAGTTACATTTTCTGAATATTTTAAATTGTTTAATCTGGCATTATATGATGACAGTTAGTATTACTTACATATTCCAAAAATCCACTGTAATGGTTTTGTGTGGAAAAACATAGTCAAATTTTTTCTCTGTTCCTACAGGCATGCATCATTTTTCCTGCATCTCAGAATGGAGAAGAACTTTGTAACATAATTAAAGATTTCCATTTTATTTAGTTCAGTTATTCATCCTTTGATATTGTGCACCATATGGATTTTGCCCACTTAGCACAAATTAGACAAAACAAGTTATGACATTGAAGATAAATGTCAGTCTACAATATTAGTGAAAGGATAGACTACTACGCACCATAAAGATGGCACACTGATCTGCAGACAGGCACAACAAGAAGGCTGTTAAACATTGTGTGTGTGTGTGTGTGTGTGTGTGTGTGTGTGTGTGTGTGTGTGTGTAACAGAGGAGAAACAGGCAGCAGAATATGAGAGGAACAGGGAAGGGTAAAGATGGATGTATGCATTACAATGAAGGTGAGGGAACGTGAATAGGGAGGGGCGTATAGGATTGAAGAAGATGTGGGAACAATAGGTTACCATAGATTGAAGCCAATATAATTCTGGGACTGGAGAATGTTTTATAAGGATGTGGTTCAGTTGTTCCACTCTGGAGTGGTACTGGATGATGAAGGGGTCACCCATTTGTGGGTGATTCTGGAGGGTGGTGGGAAAATTGGGGCTATGTTGGGAAATGGCATGGGGGGATCTGTTTGCAGACTAAGTCTGGAGGATAGTGCATGTCTGTGAAGGCCTTGGTGAGACCTTCAGCATACTGGACAAGGTAGTTTTGCAAGGCAGTCACTGCAGATACGCTGCCGTGTGTGGCCAGGTTGTATGTGAGGGATTTTTGGGTTGGATGGGATAACAGCTATTGAAATGCAGGTTTTGTCAGTGATTGGTGGGTTTAATGTGGACAGAGATATGGATGGAGTTATCAGAGAGGAGGAAGAGGAGGAGAAGGAAGTCAACGTCCAGGAAGCACGTTGTGTTGAGGAGGACGAGGTGAAGCAGATGGGAGAGAAGGTACTGACATTGTGAAAGAATGGGAATAGGGTGTCTTGGCCCTGAGACCAGATGAAGCAGATATCATCAAGAAATTGAACCAGGCCAGGTATACGGAGTTTTGGAAGGCTAGAAAGGTTTCCTATAGATGGCCCATAAACCTGGCAGAGCAGGGTGCCATGCAAGTGCCCATGTCTGTACTGTGAATTTGTTTGGATACCTTCTTTTCAAAGTAGTAGTAGTTGAGTGTTAGGATAAAGTTAGTAAGGTATATGAGGGATGAGGTAGTGGTTTTGGAGTCTGAAGGACGCTGGGAAAGGTAGTGTTCAGTAGTGGCAAGACCATGGGCATGAGGAGGATTTTAGTGTATGGGAAAGTGGCGTCAACAGTGATGTGTGGGATTCGAGGAGGTAAAGAGGGGGAGTGTCCTAGAGTTTGTGAAGGAAGTGGTAGGTGTCTCTGTGTCTCTTATGTGGGAGGCTAGATTTCAGGGAATTATTTGGTGGTGTTGGTCCATGACAGCCAAATTTCTTTCAGAAATGGATTCAGTGGAGGTATTCTGGGAAGGATCTAAAGCTTTAAGCAAGGATTGTAGGTGTTGATAGCCTCCTGGGATGGATCTCTCAGACAGGAGTCAGATAATTGGCAGAGGCCTTCTACCAGCTAATCATTGCAATTCATAATGACAGTGGTTGAACCTTTGTCTGCAGGTAGGATGATTAGGCCAGGATCCTGCATGCTCCACCAGACAGCACTTTTCTCTCCCCCCACTATAATGTGCTATCACTGAGAAGTTATTTATGTCAGTTAGAACCATGAGAGCCTATAATCCTAAAAATTTTAGCTTCAAGAATCAGCCCCTCGATGTGAAGAACTGGAGCCAACTAGGAGAAAAGAAGATAAGTAAAAAGTTTATTGTGAATCTTATTCCTCTCAAAGCTCATTAAAAGCATTAGTTATGAAGTCAGTGACAATTAACAAATGATGTGAGGGAGGAGTAGACTACAACCACCTAAATATACTCATTATGTTCATAACCCCTTCACTGTTAACCATTTTGATTTGTGAGAAAAAAAAAAAAAAAACAATCAGCAGGTGTTATTCCTTCTGTTGTTGATGTCTTTCACAGAACTGGACACTACAATATGAGTTTATGCACTATTCTGTTCCTGAAATGCTTGCTATGGTCAGGAGATTCTCCTTTACCGCTCACTGTTGCCAACCCTCAAAAAACAACAGCCAGTTCTGCTCACAGAACATTTACTTTCAGAACATGCCTTGTAAAATGAACCATACTTCTGGTGGAGACAATATGATTCATTAGCAGTTTCTCTCTTATTACTGGAAGGAGACTATATACCTGCCATCCTGTAGTTCGACTATCCCAACTCTTCTGCCACTCACCAAATGTCCAGTTTCAAAGATCTAATTTATTATTTACTTTGTAACCTGTAATTTCTTGTACTTTGTCTGTGTTATCTCACTGCAACCAACGTGTTATGGCAAGATGTCATCCTACTCTGCTGTCAGTGGGCATACTCTGAGAGTAATGAGAAGAGCCTCTGCCAGTGTATTACAGTATCGTCCAGTCACCCACAGGAGAACCCCTTGCTGTGCATGTCTTATCATGTTTCTGTGTCATACCAGATGGAACCAGTGAACCCAAGCACTTGGTGCAAAGCCCAGAATGGGCACCAGTATTGCATTGTGGAACAGCTTCACAGCCTCCAGAGGTAAGTTACATGTGGCAGTTCTGGTGTTGGCAAATTTGTGCATAATTTTAGCAGAATTTAGACAGACTGTATGTGGTGAGAAGTTTCCTCTGTCATTGAGGAAGAACTCCAAAATACCTGCAAACAGTGCATTATGTATGCAGTTTAATTTGCAGCTGTTGTTAATTTGTTGCCTTTGTACCACCACTACATCTCTGAGGGCACCTGCTTACCATTTTCTTCATGTGCCGCAACCTTCAGAAGCAACCACAGAGTTATAATCCACAACTCCAATCATTTCGTCATTCCTATCCAGGACTTCCAGCAGTGGCTCAATTGTCCATGTATTGAGCCTTGTGGGCAGCCCTTAGGTGTGTTTTTTTTTTTTAAATTACCTTTTGCTCCCCAACAAGTAATTCAAGTGTGCATCCCATATGGTAGGCCATGAAATGTAGATGAAGGCATTTTGGAATCAAGGGATCTGTTAAGAAATTGAACATTTCAGGCCACTATATATTATTGAATGCAACTGCAATGTCAATCATAACTGTGGCACAGTATTTATTGTTTGGCCTCTCTACAATTTGTAGAGCCTGATTTTGATGTAATTTATAGATCTATCTTTGTGGAACCCTAGCTAAAGTCCTGAGAGCCTGGAGATGCCTGCACTCGAAGATATTGCAGATTAGCTGCTTCAGCTGTGGGGTATCTTTGTTGCAACTTTCTTTAAGATAACTGCATGTGCAGATTTCCAAATCTCCTGTATCCTGCCTTATCCTCGATGTGCCATTCAGTGATGTGTTAAGGATGGCACTACAGTGGGAACTGCTTTCTGTATCACCTCTGAACAGATACTGTCTGGACCCAGTGATTTCACACATTTTAGCATGGCTATCACTACTGCTACTTCTTCCTGAGCAAACTGGAGTTGGGCATCATTATTAGTATAACAATAGTAATAGTAGTAGTAGTAGCAGTAGTAGTAGTAGTGGTAGTTTAATTCACCTATAGATCTCTTTTACAAACGTATTGGACATGTCTTGGTGTTACAATTTAAGAAGAACAAAAAATAAAGCAATTCACTTGTACAGACATTTACGTACTTATGGGTCTCCCGTGACAAGAATGGAACAGGCCCATGGCCTTATAGTAGGAACCAATCTGGCATTTGCCTGAAGTAATTTAGGGAAATCATGAAAAGCCTAAGTCAGGATAGCTGGATAAAGATTGGTGTCTCCACCCTCCCTTATACAAGGCTACTCTATTTACAACAATGCTGCCTCATTCATTTCATACCTTGTGTACAAGACAATTTACAAATAAGTTGTTTAATAATGTAAAAGGCTATTGTTACACCGTTCATTCATTTCTCACTCATAGCCACTGCACACATTATACACACATTTTTATAACATTACTCACACAGCCTGCTGACATTAGAACTATTTTGTGTATTGCAACTACCCATGGTGTTATATATTGTGCCATGTTGGGAGTAAGTTTTTCTAAAAAGGAAAAAAAAGAAGGAAAAATGGTGTGTGAACGAGTTATGTGGAAAGATAGGTGTTTTATTGTCATTATTATTATTATTATTATTATTATTATTATTTATTTGTTACGTTTTTTTACCAAATCCCAACTCTGTATTGTCTAAGTAAGCCTACAATTTATAGAATGTATTTCTTAACAGCTACTTTTCAGTTTTTTTTTTTTTTTTTTAAATAAGTTTGTTTCAGCAATATCTTGAATCGCTTTTGGCAGTTTATTGTACACTTTTATTCCTTGAAGGAAAATAATGTTTCGAGTTCTATGTTTCTTCATTCTTGGTGAATGTAATTCAGTCAAGATCTTGTCGCTGGTCATGGACTGCTGTTTATGCAATAATTATCAATGTTATTTTTGGTATGTAACAACTGAAAGGTACATGTTCTTACATGGTGAAATTAAAACCTCCTGTGTTTTGAACAAGTCCTTACAATGAACCCTACCACTATTTTTGTTTGTTATTCTTATGGCCCTTTTCTGTAGTTTGAAAACTGTATTCATATTTTGTGCATTTGTTCTCCAGAACATGCCATAGCTGAGAATGAAGTGCACATATGGATAGTACATAACTAAAAGACATTGTTACACATGGATGAAGGGCATGACATTCTGTTTGCATGTACCTTCATGTTTTCACACCACTTCAACTGAGAATCAGTATTCATTCCTATAAATTTTGTATTTCTTGCACAGTGTATAGAGGTGTCATATAAATTTAATAGCAGTGTCATTTTACCCTCTCGAAACTGAAATTCATGGCATTGGTTTTTTATGTTCATTGTCACTTTATTGCTTATTTACCAGGTGTAAACTTTTTCGAGGATTTCTCTGATTTGTCTGCAAGGAGTTCCCTTATATTCTATTGACTATAATACATCTGTAACCAGTAAAGAAAAATTTTTCCCCATGACTAACACTACTGGAAAATCAAACAACAGAAATTCCAGGTTGGAATAACAATAATATTATGAAAAGTGTGGATTGCTACTCACCATAGAGTTGGCACAGGTTGCATACAGGCACAATGGAAAGACTGTTACATATAACCTTTTTACCAAAGCCATTTTCAGAAAAGAGAGGAATACTTCACACAAGCAAGCACCCACACATACACGCATGACTGCAAACCTCTGGCCACTGTTTCCAGATTGCAACAGAAACATGTTGAATGGGAGCAAAAATCTAGAGCATGGCAAGGAAGGGGGAGGCATAGCAGCTTGCAGGTGGGGGAAGAGAAAGTGGCTCTGCCTGGTGGAGCATGCAGGGACTGAAGTTGACAGGACAGGGCTGACAGATGCAATGTCTGGAGGTAGTGGGGGAGGAAGAGGCTGGGGGAGAACAAGTGAAGTGGAAGGAAGAAAAGGTGTTGTGGTTGTGAAGGAATGAGGGTAGGGTGACCTGGCTGAGCTCAGATCGTGAAAGTATCATCAATGAACCTGAACCAGACCAGGGGTTTGGGGTTTTGGTAGGCTAGGAAAGTTCCCTCTAGATGGCACAAACATGGGTTGGCATAGGAGTGTGCCATGCAGTAGACCAAGATTGTGCCACAGATTTGTTTATATACCTGTTGCAGTCTGGCTCTAGTGGCTGCAGGTAGTGGTCATGAGTGTGTGAGGGGTGCTTGCTTGTGTAAATGCAAGCACATTTCTCTTTTCTGAAGAAGGCTCTAGCTGAAATCTGATATGTAACAGTCTTTTCATCATGCCTGTCTGCAATTCAATGTGTCATTTTTTCATAATACCACTGCGAAATTCGTTGATGTATGTTAGGGACCGTATTGGTTCTAATGTGCTACCTTGAGGAACTCCCTTATTAAAGCATTTTGGTTGTCATAAGAATGTTATTAAAAGTTCAGACTTTTTTGAGGTATGTGTTATCTCTTCTTTATATACTCTGTCTGATAGCTATGATCAGGATCAGTCATTAACTATCCTCTTATTCCTAATGCTTGTTGCTTATTTAGTAGAACTTTATGGTAAATGATATCAAAAGCCCTAGGAAGATCTAAAAATATGCCTTTTGCACACTCATTTTTATCAAGAGCACCAAGAGATTGAATATTGTAATCTGCAAATCTTCCAAAAATAAGCGAAAAACATACCTATTCAAAAAAGCAGATAAAAATTCACTTGATGCTTTCCTGAGAGACAATCTCCACTCATTCCAAATTAATAATATAAGTGTAGACCAGATGTGGCTTGAATTCAAAGAAATAGTATCAGCAGCAATTGAGAGATTTATACCAAATAAATTAACAAATGACAGAGTTGATCCTTGTTGTTACACAAAACGGGTTAGAACACAGTTGCAGAAATAACAAAACAATCATGCCAAATTTAAACAGATACAAAATCCCAAAGGTTGGTGATCTTTTACAGAAGCTCATAATTTAATATGGACTTCAATGCAAGATGCTTATAACAGTTTCCACAGCAAAACTTTGTCTCAAAACCTGGCAGAAAATCCAAAGAGATTCTGGCCTTATGTGAAGTATGTTAGCGGCAAGAAACAATCAATGCCTTCTCTGTGTGATAGCAATAGAGATACCATCAAAGACAGTGTTGCCAAAGAGAGTTACTAAACACAGCCTTCCGAAATGCCTTCACAAAAGAAGACAAAGTAAATACTCCAGAATTCGAATCGAGAACAGCTGCCAACGTGAGTAACGTAGAAGTAAATATCCTCAGACTAGTGAAGCAACTTAAATCACTTAATAAAAGCAAGTCTTCTGGTCCACACTGTATACCAATTAGATTCCTTTCGGAGTATGCTGATGCATTAGCTCCATACTTAACACTCATATACAACCGTTTGCTTGACAAAAGATCTGTAACCAAAGACTGGAAAGATGCACAGGTCACACCAATATTCAAGAAAGGTAGTAGGAATAAGCCACTAAATTACGGGTCCATATCATTAATGTCAATATGCAGCATAATTTTGGAACATACATTTTGTTCAGACATTATGAATTACCTCGAAGAAAACTGTCTATTGACACACAGTCAACATGGGTTTAGAAAACATCGTTCCTGTGAAACACAACTAGCTGTTTATTCACATGAAGTGTTGAGTGCTATTGACAAGGGATTTCACATCGATTCTGTATTTCTGGATTTCCAGAAGGCTTTTGACTCTGTACCACACAAGCGGCTTGTAGTGAAATTGCGTGCTTTTGGAATATCATCTCAGTTATGTGACTGGATTTGTGATCTCCTGTCAGATAGGTCACAGTTCATAGTAATTGATGGAAAGTCATCAAATAAAACAGAAGTGATTTCTAGCGTTCCCCAAGGTAATGTTATAGGCCCTTTGCTGCTCCTTATCTATATAAATGATTTGAGAGACAATCTGAGCAGTCGTCTTCGGTTGTTTGCAGATGACGCTGTCTTTTATCGACTAATAAAGTCATCAGATGATTAAAGTAAATTTCAAAACAATTTAGAAAGGATATCTGAATGTTGCAAAAATTGGTAGTTGACCCTAAATAACGAAAAGTGTGGGGTTATCCACATGAATGATAAAAAGAATTTGTTAAACTTTGGTTACATGATAAATCAGTCTTATCTGAAAGCCAAAAATTCAACTAAATACCTAGGTAATACAATTACGAACAACGTAAATTGGAAGGGATACATAGAAAATGTTGTGCGGAAGGCTAACCAAAGACTGCGTTTTATTGGCAGGACACTTAGAAAATGTAACAGATCTACTACGGAAACTGCCTACACTACGCTTGTCCATTCTCTTTTAGAATACTGCCGCACTGTGACATCCTTACCAGATACAACTGACGGAGTACATCAAAAAAATTCAAAGAAGGGCAGCACGTTTTGTATTATCGCAAAATATGGGAGAGAGTGTCACAGAAATGATACAGGATTTGGGCTGGACATCATTAAAAGAAAGCTATTTTTTGCTGCAACAGAATCTTTTCATGAAATTCCAATCATCAACTTTCTCCTCTGAATGTAAAAATATTTTGTTGACACCAACCTGCATAGGGAGAAACGATCACCATGAAAAAATAAGAGAAATCAGAGCTCATATGGAAAGATATAAGTGTTTGCTCTTTCCATGCCCTATACGAGATTGGCATAATACAGAATTGTGAAGGTGTTTCGATGAACCTTCTGCCAGGCACTTAAATGTGATTTGCAGAGTATTCATGTAGATGTAGATGTAGAAGTATTCTTTTGTGAATTATGTTGTGACTGATTCCATACTTCTATTACTTTACAAACCAAACTGTGTGTATTTATTCAAGTAATTCATTAATCTGTCTTTCGTAATATTTGAAGTTGGGAAAAAAATGAACTCCTGTGTCTCAGCTGTCAGAATTTATGGTCATGTGCATGTGAGGCATGCTTGCTTGGTGAATGAATGGTGCATGTTTCTTTTTCTTTCAACGAAGGCTGTGGCTGAAAGCTGATGTGTAAAGTCTTTTAATTATGCCTCTCTGCAACTTATCATATTATCTTTATGGTAAGTAGCAACTTATCTTTTCCTTCAATTGTTGAACTTGTTAGTTTGCTTTACTACATGAAGATGAAGCTGTTGTTGTTGTTGTTGTCGTCTTCAGTCCTGAGACTGGTTTGATGCAGCTCTCCATGCTACTCTATCCTGTGGAAGCTTCTTCATCTCCCAGTACCTACTGCAACCTACATCCTGCTGAATTTGCTTAGTGTATTCATCTCTTGGTCTCCCTCTACGATTTTTACCCTCCACGCTGCCCTCCAATGCTAAATTTGTGATCCCTTGATGCCTCAAAACGTGTCTTACCAACCGATCCCTTCTTCTAGTCAAGTTGTGCCACAAACTTCTCTTCTCCCCAATCCTATTCAATACCTCCTCATTAGTTACGTGATCTACCCACCTTATCTTCAGCATTCTTCTGTAGCACCACATTTCGAAAGCTTCTATTCTCTTCTTGTCCAAACTAGTTATCGTCCATGTTTCACTTCCATACATGGCTACACTCCATACAAATACTTTCAGAAACGACTTCCTGACACTTAAATCTATACTCGATGTTAACAAATTTCTCTTCTTCAGAAACGCTTTCCTTGCCATTGCCAGTCTACATTTTATATCCTCTCTACTTCGACCATCATCAGTTATTTTACTCCCTAAATAGCAAAACTCCTTTACTACTTTAAGTGTCTCATTTCCTAATCTAATTCCCTCAGCATCACCCGATTTAATTTGACTACATTCCATTATCCTCGTTTTGCTTTTGTTGATGTTCATCTTATATCCTCCCTTCAAGGCACTGTCCATTCCGTTCAACTGCTCTTCCAAGCTGTCCAAGATGAAGCTAACAACAACTTTTCTGCTATGTTTCTGATACATATTTGAAAAGAGCTTTATAATAGTATTAACAGCAATGCTGTCTTTTGCACAGAAAACGTCTCTTGATGATTCATTGTCATGTTGTGGTTGGTGTAATCCCTCAAACTGACTTAATTAATTTGAAAATTAGTGCTTTGATTGCATGCATTTGTTATACACATGGGTAACAACAGTTTATTATTTGTTCCAGGTTTCTGGATAATTGATGAAAATTAGTAACACTGTATTACATTATTTCATTACAGTCAATTAAAACAGAATGTGATAATATCCAATGTTCCTTCCAATGAATTAGAATTCTATAAATTAGATGTACTGAAGTTCCATAGTTATTTACATTTTATGTCATCTAAGGTTGTTCTGACATTATAATTGTCCTGTTAATTGAAATTTGGGTTATTAGCTGCCCTACATGAAAAGATAGTCATTGTATCAATCAGTGAGACATGCTTCCAAAAGTGGTTTGTTGCATATAAGACTTCGTCTAAGCCTACAGACTTATTTTTTATCTTTTTGTACAGTTTTACTGTCTTTATTCTCGTTGGTTGATTCTAACATCATTGTACTTATAGCATAGTTATTTATGAATATTAGATTTGCTTTTGGGAATTTTTGTTGTAACTTCTCTTCTTTAAAAAAAATGCTCATTCACATATTTTTCTAGGTGATGTGAATCATTTATTTCCTTATCCCCCTTCCATATTAGTAGGTTATTATGCCTTTGTTTGTCTCTCTTTGTTTCCTTTTTTATGAAATCCCAGACTGCTTTGCTTTTATTCTCTTCTTTGTATATTATTTTGTCAATAAATGACTTTTTTGCAACAGTTAGCACCTTCCTAAAAATCTTTTTGTCCCTATGAAGAAACTGTGGTTCATTGTGACTCTTTTTTTTATGGCAGTGAGGTACTTCAAGGTTTGGGAAGATCTCTTAACATCTACTGTTATCAACTTGTTTTTTTAAGGCTTTGATACTGTTGTGGATACTTTTAGAAATGTCTTTCCACAGTTCAGTTTAAATAGTGTTGAGAATTTAAGAATTTCTCATTTATTTTTCTTTCTGTATACACTTCATTCCAGCATTGGTGTGTTAGTTCTTTAGAAAAATTTTATATTTTTATTCCTGATAAGTGTCTTTTGTAGGCCTGTAGTTTAGAGAATTTTTCCACACCCAATTTTACTCTTATTATTTGGGAGAAATGATCTGATAGTCCAAGATGTTTTATATCTACATCACACTTTTTCCTGCCCATATTTGTGGCCACATCGGTAATTACTGATGCTGTCAAAAGAATTTCATTCTCATCTGGTCATGCAGCACTGACTGATGGTTATTGTCTCTATTTGCAGAGCATCTGACAAAAGAGTATTTAGTCAGTGTCGTCATAACTGCCGTCTGCATCACGTCTGCTGTGCAGCGAGCTATGTTAATTTAAGTATTAACTGTATTTTTCTTACTTGTCACTTCTTCTTCAGTGTGTTTTTGCTTTTAGGAAGCTTTAATTGTCGAGTGCTAGTAATAGTGTTCCATAGATTTCGTGTTTGTTTTGAATACAGTCAGAGAGAGTCCCTTTGGTCATTCATAGTGCCAGTAGTGCTAGTGTTTGTTTTGAATACAGTCCAGAGACAGGTAGTGCTATTTTCATTGTTTTCTACAAGAAGTGTCTAGTAACCACAGTTTAGTCAATTATCAGCTGCCTTTAGTGAATTAGCAGTCTAGTTAAAAGTTGTTTAACTCTCTACAGTAAATTGATTTCTTAGGATGGATAGGATGTGTGACTGCTGTGTATGGACGCAGGAGGAGCTGGCCACTGTTCGTGAACAGCTGAGCGTGTTTATGGCTGCGGTCAGCCGTCTTCAGGCTGCTGCCTCGGAGTGTAGCGGCAGTGGGGAGTCTGGTGCGTCCCATGGTACAACCCAGGTGTTACACATTTCACCCACTGTCCCTGCTGTCGAGACAGCTTCATGGGTACCGGGCACGGTTGGGCCACCCTCTCCCCAAGGGGAGTGGTGGGTTCAGTGGCATTCACGGCGCATGAGGCAGAGGGTCAATGTGGAGGCTGGCCGTGTGGCATCATCCGCTCTGCCTGTGAGTGGACATGTGGCCACTCCTTCAGCAAGGTCCTTGCAGGCACATGGGCGGAGGGGTTTATTAGTGATTGGGAGCTCTAACATTAGGCAGGTGATGGAGCCCCTTAGGGAAATAGCGGAAAGGTCAGGGAGGAAGGCCAGTGTTCACTCTGTCTGCTTGCTGTGGGGTCTCATCCGAGATGTGGAGGAGGCCCTGCCGGTGGCGATAGGGAGCACTGGGTGCACCCGACTGCAAATTGTTGCTCATGTCAGCACCAATGACTCCTGCCGTCTGGGTTCAGAGGTCATCCTCAGTTCATACAGGCAGTTCGTGGAGTTGGTGAAGGCGGAAAGCCTCGCTCGCGGGGTGGAATCTGAGCTAACTATTTGTAGTATCGTTCCCAGAACCGATCGCGGTCCTTTGGTTTGGAGCCGAGTGGAAGGCTTAAACCAGAGGCTCAGAAGATTCTGCGGAGATCTGGGGTGCAAATTTCTCGACCTCTGCTATCGAGTGGAGAAATGTAGGGTCCCCCTGAGTAGGTCAGGCGTGCACTACACGCAGGAAGCGGCTACAAGGGTAGCAGAGTACGTGTGGAGTGCACATGTGTGTTTTTTAGGTAGAGAATTCCCTCCCTAGGCCTGACAAGATGCCTCCTGAGACGTGGCAAGGTAGGAGTAGGCAAAATGAGACAGGGAATAACAATATTAATGTGCTAATAGTAAACTGCAGGAGCATCTATAGAAAGGTCCCAGAGCTGCTCTCATTAATAAATGGTCACAATGCCCACATAGTACTAGGGACAGAAAGTTGGCTGAAACCAGATGCAAACAGTAATGAAATTCAGATTGGAATGTATACTGCAGAGACAGGCTGGACAGTGAAGGGGGAGGCATGTTTATAGCGATAAGAAGTGCAATAGTATCGAAGGAAATTGACGGAGATCCGAAATGTGAAATAATTTGGGTGAAGGTCATGGTTAAAGCAGGCTCAGACATGATAATTGGATGTCTCTATAGGCCCCCTGGCTCAGCAGCTGTTGTGACTGAGCACCTGAAGGATAATTTGGAAAATATTTTGAGTAGATTTCCCCACCATGTTATAGGTCTGGATATAGACTGGGAGACTCAAATGTTCATAACGAGTGGCAGGGACAAAGAATCCAGTGAAATTTTTTTAAGTGCTTTATCTGAAAACTACCTTGAGCAGTTAAACAGAGAACCAACTCGTGGCGATAACATATTAGACTTTCTGGTGACAAACAAACCCGAACTATTTGAAACACTTAATGCAGAACAGGGAATCAGCAATCATAAAGCGGTTACTGCATCGATGATTTCAGCTGTAAATAGAAATATTAAAAAAGATAGGAAAATTTTTCTGTTTGGCAAAAGTGACAAAAAGCAGATTTCAGAGTATCTGATGGCTCAATACAAAAGTTTTGTCTCAGGTACATATAGTGTTGAGGATCAGTGGACAAAGTTCAAAACCATTGTATAATATGCATTAGATGAGTATGTGCCAAGCAAGATCATAAGAGATGGAAAAGAGCCACCGTGGTACAATAACCAAGTTAGAAAACTGCTGCAGAAGCAAAGGGAACTTCACAGCAAACATAAACATAGCCAAAGCCTTGCAGACAAACAAAAATTACGCAAGCGAAATGTAGTGTGAGGAGGGCTATGCGAGAGGCTTTCAGCGAATTCGAAAGTAAAGTTCTATGTACTGACTTGGCAGAAAATCTTAAGAAATTTTGGTCTTATGTCAAAGCAGTAGGTGGATCAAAACAAAATGTCCAGACACTCTGTGACCAAAATGGTACTGAAACAGAGGATGACAGTCTAAAGGCCGAAATACTAAATGTCTTTTTCCAAAGCTGTTTCACAGAGGAAGACTGCACTGTAGTTCCTTCTCTAGATTCTCGCACAGATGACAAAATTGTAGATATCAAAATAGATGACACAGGGATAGAGAAACAATTAAAATCGCTCTAAAGAGTTTGGAAAAGGGCACAGGTCATCCCCATTTTCAAGAAGGGACATCGAACAGATGTGCAGAACTATAGACCTATATCTCTAACGTGGATCAGTTGTAGAATTTTGGAACACGTATTATGTTCGAGTATAATGACTTTTCTGGAGGCTAGAAATTTACTCTGTAGGAATCAGCGTGGGTTTTGAAACAGACGATCGTGTGAAACCCAGCTTGGGCTATTTGTCCACGAGACTCAGAGGGCCATAGACACGGGTTCCCACTTAGATGCCGTGTTTCTTGACTTCCGCAAGGTGTTCGATACAGTTCCCCACAGTCATTTAATGAACAAAGTAAGAGCATATGGACTATCTGACCAATTGTGTGATTGGATTGAAGAGTTTCTAGATAACAGAACGCAGCATTTCATTCTCAATGGAGAGAAGTCTTCCGAAGTAAGAGTGATTTCAAGTGTACTGCAGGGGAGTGTCGTAGGACCATTGCTATTCACAATATACATAAATGACCTTGTGGATGACATCGGAAGTTCACTGAGGCTTTTTGTGGATGATGCTGTGGTATATCGAGAGGTTGTAACAATGGAAAATTGCACTAAAATGCAGGAGGATCTGCAGCAAATTGACGCATGGTGCAGGGAATGGCAATTGAATCTCAATGTAGACAAGTGTAATGTGCTGCGAATACATAGAAAGAAAGATCCCTTATCATTTAGCTACAATATAGCAGGTCAGCAACTGGAAGCAGTTAATTCCATAAATTATCTGGGAGTATGCATTAGGAGTGATTTAAAATGGAATGATCATATAAAGTTGATCATCGGTAAAGCACTGAGATTCATTGGAAGAATCCTCAGGAAATACAATCTGAAAACAAAGGAAGTATGTTACAGTACACTTGTTCACCCACTGCTTGAATACTGCTCAGCAGTGTGGGATCCATACCAGATAGGGTTGATAGAAGAGGTAGAGAAGATCCAACGGAGAGCAGCGTGCTTCGTTACAGGATCATTTAGTAATCGCGAAAGCATTATGGAGATGAAAGATGAACTCCAGTGGAAGACTCTGCAGGAGAGACGCTCAGTAGCTCAATACGGGCTTTTGTTGAAGTTTCAAGAACATACTTTCACCGAGGAGTCAAGCAGTATATTGCTCCCTCCTACGTATATCTCACGAAGAGACCATGAGGATAAAATCAGAGAGATTAGAGCCCACACAGAAGCATACTGACAATCCTTCTTTCCATGAACAATACGAGTATGGAATAGAAGGGAGAACCGATAGAGGTACTCAAGGTACCCTTCGCCACACACCGTCAGGTGGCTTGCGGAGTATGGATGTAGATGTAGATGTAGATGTAGATGTAGTCAGTATTTGACATTTGGCATTGTTCCATCAGTATTGTGAAAAGTGGAAAGGATGATTGCCGGTAAGAAGCCTCTTCAGTTGACCCCTCAAGACTTTTTTTAGTTGTTCATTCAGGAAGTGCTTCCAGATCTCCTTCTTAGTGTCTTGACTCTTTTTTCAGTATATTTAAGCTGGCAGTATATATTTAGTCTTCTATCTTATTTGTACCTTCCTACTGAAATAAGTAATTCCTCCTTCTATTATGGACTTTTGTCCACAACTCTATCTAAGATGCCTTTGGGCTAAATCTATATTGTCTCTGCAGGATACGATTTGCCTGCACGAGCTGATGGAGCTCCGTAAGAGAGGCATGTTTTCAGGTAAATGCTCTAGACTGAAAGAAGCTGCTTTGGCAATAAGTTCATTCTAATTTGATCTCTTCAAATTCCAGCCTTCCATTTCCATATCGCCTTCACTTCTTCTGGAGTTTTCAATCTCTGTTCTGATTTCAAAGGTTGTGACTGTATGGTTGCTAGTGGTCATGTGCCAGTTAACCTCCCAAGATATAAAATTATTAGTCACTGCCTTCTTTTCCAGGGTAATGTCTACATTGTCCTCTGCACTGGTACATTTACAAATGTGCTAGGTTGCCATTCTTTATTGATCTCAGATGAGCCCAGTTCTTGGATCAAGCTTTGCACCATTACACCCCACTTATCTGCCATTCTACTATGCCACAGTGTCAATTTTGCATTTGCCTCAGGCTCTGTAACGTGATACACACTGCGACTGTACATTGTTACACCTCTTAATTCGTCAAGATATGGATAAATTATGTAGGCCTATTGTACATATATGCAAGTGATAATGCAATTGCTTTGAAGAGTTATTATTTTTACTGTTACAGCATGCTCATCACTTTAACTGTATGATTTTAGTGGCAAGGTATCAGCAGTTGAGAATGATGATTGCTGCCTTGGCATTCTGGTTCCCAACTATTGTTGTAACATGTACCAAGGAATGGGGAATTTTCTCATTCCTCAGTTATAGTTCCTGGACCACCATGACATCACAACTCAGTTCCTCTCTGATCTTTCATGGCACACTCATGATCTGTGCACAGTACATTTTGTTGATCTGCAGGAATCTGTTGCTGCTAGATATATCTTGTATGGACGTAACACTTAGGTAAATGTTGAGTGATGTTGAAACAGCTATCCATGCACCTTCACAAAATCTTTGTGAACCTGTTCAAAATTGAAAATTCATTCCAGTATGTAAAAACTTGTCTGAGTAAATTGCAGAGGCCTTTAATTTCTGTAGGGGGATCATTGTACTTAAGCAATATATGATCAACTGTCTGTGGCACTGAAAAAGTAATTAAGTAATTGCATCTCCTTTTGGACATAAAAAACTTATTGATTCTGTAAAGTTATTATCCATACATGGTTTCTTTTTTTCTTTTATTTAATACAGCTGGCTGTGAAAGCCTTCATTGTTTGTCTCTCACTGCTATCTCAGTATGCAACTGTCATACTGGTATTTACGACAGAACAGTTGTCTAATTATTTACTGTATAATATCTTGTATGTTTATGGTGAGCATTATTACTTATCACAAAAGTAGCAGAAATGTTTTATCTGTTAATTTTGATAAACTATAATTTGTAGGAAAATAAGAATACCTTCTGTGAGAAATCGAAACTTACTGAAAATCTTTACACTAGTGTATAGTACCCCGCTCTGACTCTAAGACAAGAAGGTAATGTCTAAGTTCATATTTTTCTTTTCTCCTGTACTGTGGTTATCTAATTCACAGCTCAGATGAAAGTGGTTTTTATTATACACCTCCAGATATGATTAAGAGTAAATTATTGAGAGTTAAGTGTAGGAACTTCAAGGGCTTCAAAAAATGGAATGTAACAACAAGAAACAATAAATAACATAAAAGTTCTATGTTCTTTGCTGTGTATTTTCATGGCTACTTTTTTAAAAAATGTACGTACTAGACCTACTAAGCCAATGGCCTTGCCACAGTGATCTGCCCAGTGCTGTTGGCAAGCAGGGTGCACTCAGCCCTTGTGTGACCAATTGAGGAACAACATGATTGAAAAGCAGCAGTTAAAAAAATTGATAACAGCAAGGAGAGCAGTGTGCTGACCATGTCCCTCCAAATCCGCCTATCTGGTACAGATCCCACACTGCTGAGCAGTATTCAAGCAGTGGGCGAACAAGCATACTGTAACCTACTTCCTTTGTTTTCAGATTGCATTTCCTTAGGATTCTTCCAATGAATCTCAGTCTGGCATCTGCTTTACCGACGATCAACATGATATGATCATTCCATTTTAAATCACTCCTAATGCATACTCCCAGATAATTTATGGTATTAACTGCTTCCAGTTGCTGACCTGCTATTTTGTAGCTAAATGATAAAGGGTCTATCTTTCTGTGTATTCGCAGCACATTACACTTGTCTACATTGAGATTCAATTGCCATTCCCTGCACCATGCGTCAATTCTCTGCAGATCCTCCTGCGTTTCAGTACAATTTTCCATTGTTACAACCTCTCGATACACCACAGCATCATCCGCAAAAAGCCTCAGTGAACTTCCGATGTCATCCACAAGGTCATTTATGTATATTGTGAATAGCAACGGTCCTATGACACTCCCCTGTGGCACACCTGAAATCACTCTTACTTCGGAAGACTTCTCTCCATTGAGAATGGCATGCTGCGTCCTGTTATCTAGGAACTCCTCAATCCAATCACACAATTGGTCTGATAGTCCATATGCTCTTACTTTGTTCATTAAACGACTGTGGGGAACTGTATCGAACGCCTTGCGGAAGTCAAGAAACACGGCACTACCTGTGAACCCGTGTCTATGGCCCTCTGAGTCTCGTGGACGAATAGCACGAGCTGGGTTTCACATGACCGTCTTTTTCGAAACCCATGCTGATTCCTACAGAGTAGATTTCTTGTCCCCAGAAAAGTCATTATACTCGAACACAATACGTGTTCCAAAATTCTACAACTGATCGACGTTAGAGATATAGGTCTATAGTTCTGCACATCTGCTCGACGTCCCTTCTTGAAAATGGGGATGACCTGTGCCCTTTTCCAATCCTTTGGAACGCTACGCTCTTCTAGAGACCTACGGTACACCGCTGCAAGAAGGGGGGCAAGTTCCTTCGCGTACTCTGTGTAAAATTGAACTGGTATCCCATCAGGTCCAGAGGCCTTTCCTCTTTTGAGCGATTTTAATTGTTTCTCTGTCCCTCTGTCGTCTATTTCGATATCTACTAAAGAACTCTCGTGACAATTGAGCAACAGATGTGCTTGTAAATACAAATAGCTAGGAAAGTCAAAATTTTAAGTTCCTTAAAAATTACTCTGCATTTTTTTTTTTGCCAACCCCTTTTCTGATTCTTACAGCTCTTTTTCTGAAGTTTTTGTTCAAGTGAAGTTACACTACTACAGAATAGATGGCTTTACACTGATGAAACTTGTGTTAATGAATAATATCAAAAGAACATCAACATGCATGTAGTGGAATGTTATCCCAGAGTAGAACCTTGTACTTTAGTATACTGTGCGTGAATGAGTAGTATGCTGATAACAGAATAGAGATAGTGATTTGTCTTCATGCTTACTGAATTTCCTGATTTCATTGTCACACAAATTAAAACTTTTTCTTTGTATGTTTAGTGATACAGTTCATCTTTATGTTTTTGAGGATACTGAACACAAAATTACTATTAAATTGCCAGCCTAATTCTAAGTCTGTCTCTTTTTCAACTTTCAGAATCATGCTTAAAATCACACGCATGTATTTGCTTTAGTAGTAATAGTAGTGAGGGAATATGGTATAGTTGTAGGTAAACAACTAGAATATTCTCATATACAGATTTATTCACACTTAGTGTCTACACAGATACAAGTCCAGAGGCTAACTGCCGTTAGCGTCCAACATGCTCTCCCAAAGCCCTCTCCTCAAAGATAGCACACTTACGCACAGAAAAAATATCGATTTTTATGGCGCTCTACGCCACATAGCCCCCCCCCCTCCCCCCCCCCCCCCCGCCCCGCGCAGTATGGAGTACGTCCCTGTGAATTGGGGGGGGGGGGGGGGTGAGAAGTTAGGAAGGTAACGCACAGTTCTTCTGCGTCAGGCGGAAGCAGTCGACTGGTAGGAGACTGGGGGGTGAAGCCCAGTACGTCGACGGTGAAGTCAGCAAGCGACGCCGGCGGCTGAAGACGACGTCCCATCCTGGAGTGAAGGTGTAGCACTTCATCAGCCGGCAGGTGGAGAATCACCGTGCCAGAAGGCCTAAGAAAGCCACGCAAATTGCCACACGCAGCACTTCTGCTCAATTTAAAGTGGCGCACCACACGAGATTCTGCACTTCCTCCCACAATATTGTCACACGCGAGTACCACACACACTGTATCGCCATCTACAACAACAGATAATTTATGTATGTCATCAGGGTGCACATGTGTTGTGAATTCTTGGATGGCACCTGTACGAGCAATGGTAGGGAGGCAGGGAGGTGTGGGAAAGCCATGGCAGGGGGAAGCATCTGCTAAGAGGGGGGTGGCAGGTGCACTAGACTGTGCAGGAGACAACCTCGGGCGATCAGCTGACAGACGAGGGAGCATGACCGAAGGCAACGAGGAGCCAGCGTGGGTTGAACGGCGTGACAAAGAGCTGCCACACGAAGATGGTAACACAATGGAAGAATCTAAGTGGTTGGCAGTTCGACTGCGAGAGCTGTGAGGAGTGAAGCCCCGAAAAGATTGGCCACTCGAATTAGATGAACGCGGAGAAGGAGCAGTGCTCGGCAGAGAAACACGCTGTGGAAAATCAATACCCAAATGCATGGTGTGGGAAGATGGATGGCCGCTCGAAGCAGGAGTGGGAGAAATAGGGGCAGAATCAGGGAGGTTCACCTGAGGCTCAATGAAAGCTGGTTTCACTCGGTTGAGTGAGACCGTGGTTACAGAGTCTTTTATGAGGAGATCCATGTTATTCTCAGAGCGTTTGACGACCTTGTAAGGACCTGTGTAGGGCGACTGAAGCGGGGCTTTGACTGAGTCGTCTCTGAGAAACACGTACTCACAAGAGTCTAGCGTGCGCGGTACGCACACGCGCGGAGGTGTATGAGCAGCCAGAGGTGGCGGCTGAATTTTGCTGCAGTGCAAGCGCACCCGCTCGAGAAGTGAAGGGAGTTCAGAGGGCTGTGGAAGTGGGATCGGAGTGACTAATTCTCCAGGCAAAACCAGAGGTTGGCCATATACAAACTCGGCTACGGACCCCTTGAGGTCTTCCTTGAAAGTCGCACGAAGGCCAAGAAGCACGAAGAGCGGTGCCTCTGTCCATAGTGAGTCATGGCAACGCAGGGCAGACTTCAGGGTGCGATGCCATCGCTCGACAAGCCCATTGCTTTGGGGGTGGTATGCAGAAGTATGAATTTTGACAATACCACACATTTTACATAAGTCAGAGAAAACTGAAGACTCGAATAGTCGCCCCTGGTCAGTGGTGAGGTAAACAGGTGAGCCAAATCTAGAGATCCACGAATCTAAGAATGCTCGACTTACTGTCTCAGAGGTAATGTTCAGAATAGGCACAGCCTCAGCCCACCGAGTCATCCTGTCAATAGCTGTAAACAAGTAACGGAAACCCTCAGAGGGGGGCAAAGGGCTTACGAGGTCGACATGAACATGGTGAAACCGGCCTGGAGGTTGGGCAAAACAGCCAAGGGGCGGAGAAGTGTGCCTGGAAACTTTGTTCTGTTGACACACCATGCATGCCCTTGCCCAAGACTGACAGTCATGGCGCATGTTTCTCCAGACAAACCTTTCAGCTACCAGACGGGTGGAGGCTTTGACACCGGGGTGTGCTAATGTGTGTAGTTTGTCAAAGACCTGGCGTTGAAGGGGCTTAGGAATGAATGGCCGCAACGTACCAGTCAATTCATCACACCACACTAAGTCAGATATGCCAGGGAAAGTAGAGCGTACCGGTTGGAGAGAGGAGCTGTGGTCTGAAATTAACTGCATGGTATCGGAGTCTGCCGATTGCAACCGAGGTAGGTCTGTTAAGTCAATTAAGGTTGTGACAGCACCAACACGCGAGAGAAAATCAGCAACCACATTGTCTGCTCCTCGGATGTAGCAAATGTCATTTGTAAATTGCAAGATGTAATCGATGTGACGAAAGTGTCGTGGGGGCGGATCAGCCGCAGGATTTTTTATGGCAGGAACCAACGGCTTGTGGTCAGTGAGCGCATAGAAATCTCGTCCCTCAACATCAGTTCTGAAGTGTCTTATGGCCTCATAAACTGCAAGTAGTTCTCTGTCGAATGCTGAGTATTTCTTCTGCGCGTTGTTTAGCTTATTTGAGAAAAACTGCAGGGGGGTCGTAACATCGTTGTATGTCTGACTCAGTACTGCGCCAATAGCATTGTCACTAGCGTCAGTAGTGATAAACATTGTGGCGTCTGCCTGTGGGTGAGCAATAGTGACAGCGGAGGCCAACAGCTGTTTGAGTTCATTAAATGCCTTGTCCATGTCTGGTGTCCATGGTACCTGGCGGATGCCAGTAGTTTGTGGGCCAGCGAGAGCATCTGTGAGAGCAGCCTGCACTGCAGAAGCGGCTGGCAAATGTTTCCGGTAATAATTAACTGTTCCGATGAACCTGCGTAATTCCCTGTAGGTCTGAGGGCGTAGTATCTCGAGAACAGGCTTGATCTTGTCCTGTGGTGGTGTCAGACCGTCCGATGACACAACATAACTTAGGAATGTGACGGATGACTGGTGCAATTGAGTCTTTTTATTGTTCAGTTCAAAACCAGCGGCTGCTAAAATATCTGTCACGACTTGAACACACTCCTCACTCTGTTCTAAAGTAGAAGCAAAAACCAATATGTCGTCCATATATACGAAACAAAAGTCTAGATGGGATAAAGTTTGATTGATGCAACGCTGCCACGTTTGGGGTGCATTTTTCAACCCAAACGGCATAAATTTGTATTGGAACAGCCCGAAGGGAGTGGTTATGGCAGTCTTTTCAGTGTCCTCCGGAGCCATAGGAATCTGATGAAATGCGTGCTTACAGTCCAAAACAGAGAAGTACTTTGCACCTGCAAGCGCATGATTGAAGTCTGCGATGTGTGGGACCGGATATTTATCAATGATGGTGCGAACATTTAAACACCTATAGTCTCTGACCATACGCCAAGTACTGTCTTCCTTTTGGTCAAACAGGATAGGACTAGCGCAGCAACCGGAAGAAGGGATATGGGCGGCCCATCGGTTAGACGTAACCGATGAACTATGCCATTAGTGACTACTGCAATACGTGGCGCGGCACGATAGTCAGATGTCCGTGAAGCGGAGCAGGCAGTGGTGGACGGGCCAAGCTGTGGCGCTGAGGGCACGGAACTACAGGTGTGCCACCTGCTCGTAGGCTGCGTAAAGGCCGCACACGTGTTAACATGGGCGAGGTTGGTACACTGGTTCTTGGTAGCGAGCCGTGCTGCTACGAGTGCTGTAGGCACGAGTGGGCCTGGCCAGACAGCAGATGGCCGTAGTTCATTGCCACTAGCTTGGCAAGTTAATTTTGCATTCGGAACGCAAGGAGCATGAGCACTCGGGTATACCCTATCATTACAAAAGGGGGTGCTGACATAGTTTACAGAGTTCACAACATTGTCGTTAACGTGCGCGGGCATGGGGACACCAGATTGGCACGGACTGACCTTGTCTGTAGCCGATGAGTCGTCTGCTTGTAGTGCTGCGAGGCATTGTTGTGTGGAGGCCAACTCGTGGTGTATGTCGCGGAGATGCAGCAGCATTTCCATACGTTCCATCTGCAACTTAGAAGACTTGGCGCACTCCACTAGCCACTTGTTTGTCCAAGATTGCAGCTCCAAGGATAGGTTTACACACTTCTTAGCACAGCACACATGTTTGGTGTTAGCCAAACTGTCACTCGGCGAAGCGAAAGGAATATGTTTGTTAAGGGGGGGGGGGGGGGGGGGTAAAACACAGTATTTTGCACAAAATCTAGTGACAACTGATATTGCTTGAGGAAATCAATTCCGAGAATAGGTTCTTCAATTGTTGACACTAGAAACGTCCACTCCAGCTTGCACTCGGGCGAAAGTTTCACTGTATACAAAGTGGAACCCGAACACTGTAGGGTAGACAAGTTCACTGCACGAAGTACTGTTTTGTGTGGTTGCACTTTATTGGTTGCTAGGCGAACTGGCAGCAAAGAGACGTCTGCGGCAGTGTCTACCAGAAAACATACACCTGATCATAAATCGTGAACATAGACTCGACCACACTTACTGTTATTGTCTGAAACGGAGTGCAACGTGGGATGGTGCCCGTTGTTTACATCGCAGGAGGTGGCACCGTAGCCTACCTGTGGTTGGAGTTTGGGTAAGAACACGGTGACTGGCATTTGCGAGCTTGCTCCCCGAATCTCGCGTGGAAGAAACAGTAAGGTTGGGCGGGCCTGTGCCCTTGTGGGTAGTTGCTAGGTGACGGAGTATGTGCCCCAGAGTCTTCCACAGAGGCCGATGCACTGTCGTTGTGAGGAGTTGAAGGTGCAGGCAGGGCGGCTAGTTTGAAAAACTTGTTATCAGCAGCGCCAGACATGGGCGTGGCGTCAGAAAGCGTCTTAGTGCGGTCACGTCCAGAATGCAGTGCACGGAGCTCACGTTGCCTGGCGGAGTATGCTCTGTTGGCGGCGCATAAACGTTCATTTACTGGCCTATCTTCATATGCACAGATTGCAGTCTGGACAGGCAAAGGCAGCTTTTCAGTCCAGATTTCTGTGAGCGTGTCATCAGGCATAACTTGCTCATTGACAAGAAGACGGATGCACCGCCACAGCTGGGACAGAGACCTGTCGCCGAGACGCTCCTCGTAGATGAGCTGTCGCACATTTTCTCTCCTGGTTTTAGAGACGCACTCCAGTATCGTTTGTTTCACCACAGCATACTTCCCTGCTAGGGGGGGTGCTTTGAGCAGATCATAAATTAAATCAACGCGGTCGTGAAGATGGTTCATGAGGCAGGCGAAGCGTGCGTCGTCGTCCAAAGCACAGACATTGAATGTTTGCTCAACCCGGTTAAACCAGAACTCCGGGTGAGCGGGTTTGAAGTCTGGTAATTTCGGCAGATTCGGCACTGCAGTCACTGCGGAGGTGCGCCTATTACTTCGGACAGAAGTAGAGCATGCAGAAGATTGCGAGTCCGGATTATTGGCGTCCCGTAATGCGGGAATCGCGAAATTCACTTGACGCTGGGGGGGCGGCTGAGAAGCGACGGACGCTCGAACGGTGTGAGGATCGTAGTCAAAATGTGCATTCTCATTGACGTGGTAGCTCGGAGAGAAGCCACAAGTGCTTAAGTACGCCGGTGAATGTCCGTTATGCACACAGAATTCACTCGACCGTGAGTGGTGGGGCTGGTTGTAGATGTCGGAGTAATTACTATCCAGCACAGAATTGTTGACCTGATTAGAAGCAACACAAGGATCCCACACACGTCCACTAGGATGCGCACTCGGTGTGATATTAGCTGTTTGGCAAGCATTGAACACCTGTTGACTAGCCGGCGTGGAAGGATACACACGTGGCGGGAACTGATTCGAGTTTGAATTTACTACTGGATTTTCTAAAGTAGCAAAACCTCGCTCGACGCCACGAACTGTATTGAATTGTGTGTTTGACACAGGGGTAGAAATGTTCTGACCAACACTCTGTGGAGAACATGTGGGAAGGTCCAGGCTAACAAAGCCAGAGTCCACGACCGTTGGCGGTTGGAAGAAACTGGCGGCACTCAATGAATTCCACTGCATGTTCTGGCTGAAGGATTCCGAAGATTCTTGCAGCATGTCCACTACAATGGCAGGAGTGCTGGAGAGATGTTGCTGGAATCCGGGTGGCGGTGAATGCTGAGAGGCCATTGTCTGGAGCTGAACAAAGGCCCTCGCGATCGCGGAGAAACCCGACGCGGTAGGCGCGTAAATAACCTTCAGGCGGTAACTCGGACGTGTATTACACAAAAAGGGGTCACCAGTGAGGGAATATGGTATAGTTGTAGGTAAACAACTAGAATTCTCTCATATACAAATTTATTCACACTTAGCGTCTACACAAATACAAGTCCGGAGGCTAACTGCCGTTAGTGTCCAACATGCTGTCCCAAAGCCCTCTTCTCGAAGATAGCACACTTACGCACAGAACAAATATCGATTTTTATGGTGCTCTACGCTACAGTAGTAGTACACACATTGTTTCATAACACCTCACTCACTACACACACACACACACACACACACACACACACACACACACACACACACACACACACACTTGTGATCTCTGGGTCATTTTCTGCACCACAATATTTCCCATTTGCTATCCTGAGAAACAGAGTTAGCATCACTCTATAATGAGTGAGATGTTGAGCTCAGAAAGAGGAAGAGGTGTTAGTATTACGCAATGCATAGCTTGGGGGTAAGGTTTTCTAGAAAAGGAAAAAAAGGAAGGACAAAACATAGTGTGAAGGTGTTATGTGGGATGTTGGATGTTTTATAATCATTATTATTATTTCTTTGTATAACATTTTTTTTTACCAAACCCCTACTCTTTTATCTAAGTAATCCTTCAATGTATAAATGTATTGCTTGACAGGTACTTTTTAGCTGAATTTTTAAATAAGTGTATTTTTGCAATTTCTTTTATCTGTTTTGGTAATTTATTGTACAGTTTTATTCCTTGGTAGAAAATGCTGTTTTGGGTTTTATTTTTATTTTTTCTTGGCAAATGTAAGTTGAGTCAAGTTCTTGTTCCATGGTCATGGACAGAACTGTTCATGCAGTAATTACCAATGTTATTTTTGATGTGTACAACTGACTGGTAAATGTATTCACACCGAGCAGTTAACATCCCCAGTGTTCTGAACAGATCTTTTCAATGAGCTCAACTACCATTTTTGGTTATGATTCTTATGGCTATTTTCTGGAGTTTGAGAATTGTGTTCATATTTTGTGCATTTGTTCCCAAAAAACGAATGCCATAGCTAAGAATTGAGTGTACATATGAACAGTATGTAACTAAAAGACACTGCATGTTACAAACTGATGATAGGATTCTAAGGGCATAACATGCTGATGATATTCTGTTTGCAAGTACGTTTGTGTGTTCACACCACTTCAGCTGAGAATCAATATTCATTCCTAGAAATTTTGCATTTGTTACACAGTCTATAGAGGTGCCAGCTACATTTAATTTAACATTGTCATTTTCCCTCTTCAAACTGAAATACATGGCATTAGTTTTCTTTATGTTCAATGTCACTTTATTGCTTATTGACCAGTCATAAACTTCCTTGGGAGCTTCATTTGTTTTCTCTGCAATGAGTTCTCTTGTTTTCTCAGTGACTATAAGTTTGCTTCATTAGCGAAGAGAATTTTTTCACCATGAGTAACACTACTGCGAAAGTCATTGATGTATATCAGGAATATTATTGGTCCTAATATTCTGCCTTGTGGAACACCTATATTAATGTATTTTGGTTCTGGTAAGTGTTTTACTAAATGTTTAGATCTATTTGAAGTATATGTTATCTCTTCTATTTGTACCCTACCTGCTAGGTATGATTGAAACCAGTCATTAGCTACCCCTCTTGTTCCTAATGCATCTAATTTATATAATATCCTCTTGTGGTCAGCTGTGTCAAAGGCCTTAGAAAGATCCAAAAATATGCCTGACACACACTCATCTTTGTCAAGAGCATCAAGTACAACCTTTGTGAATTCTACTGTCTCTGACTCTGTATTTTTTCCACTTTGGAAACCAGACTGTGATTCCCTTAAAAGGTTGTGTTTATTCAGGCAATTCATTAATCTGTCTTTCATAATTGGTTCTATTATTTTCGAGAATGGTGACAGCAGGGAAATGGGCTGGTAATTTTCTGTGTCTTCCGGATTCCCTTTCTTAAGCAAAGGTACAACTCTTGCCTGTTTTAACTGCTCTGGAAATGTCCCTGATGTGAAGGATTCATTTATTATATTTGTTAATGGTCCTTGTATAATCTCTATGCATTGTTTCAGTACACACATTGGTGCTTAATGTAAGCCTACTGACTTTGTATTTTTTTAGTTTTTTAACAGTTTCATTGACTTCATTCTCTGTGGTTGTAAGTAACATCATTACATTTGCTACAACATTATTTACAGTTGTTATATTTGTTTGGGGGAATTTTTGCTATAACGTCTCTGTAATACTTTAAAAATGCTCATTTACATAGCTTGCTAAGTGTTATGGATCATTTATTACTTTATCCTCCTCCCTTAGCAGTACATTATTCTCCATTTCTTTGCCTCTCCGCATTTCCTTTTTTATAACATCCCAGACTGCATTGCTTTTATTCTCTGCATTATATATTATTTTGTCATTAAATGACTTTTTTGCAGCAATCAGCACATTCCTATAGGTCTTTTTGTGCCTATGATAGAAATGTAAGAATTCTGGATCATTGCAACTCTTTTTCATGGAACTGTGTTATTTAAGTGTCTGGGAGGACTTCTTAGTGCCTGCTGTTATCCATCTATTTTTGTGAAATGTTGATACAGATATGCATACTTTTGGAAACGCTTTTTCAGAGTTCAATTTAAATAATGTGGAGAATTTAGAAAATTTCATAATCGCATTTGTTTCCTTATACACTTCATCTCAGCTTTGTTTTGCAAGTTCCTTTGAAAAACCTTTTATTTTGATTTCTGATAAATGTCACTTGTAGGCTTGTAGTTCAGGGAATGATTCGATGCTTGATTTTACTGATGGTCTGCTAATCCGAGATCTTTTACAGCTACATCACATTTTTCCCTGTCCATATTTGTGACCACATGGACAATTACTGATGAGTCATTGTAGGAACCGTTGTTGCACTGTTGACCAACAGGGACATACCAAAACTTTTATGAGGGTGCTGCTGGATTCATTTATGATATTAGTGTTGATGTTAATGTCCCCACACAGAATTACATTGACCTTCATACTTGAGACTTTATGCAGAACTTCTGTAAATTAATTGAAAAAAAAAAGTGTCACACTACCACTGGGAGATCTATATACACATAAAATGATTAATTTCTTGGTTATATCAAGCCCTGTTAGTTCAATAGCTGATATTTCCAAATGTTTTTCTTCACTTTCTGTACTGAGGTCAAGTCTTGATATGAACTGTGTTCGTTTTCTGATATATATGCATGAGTCTCCACCCATTGAAGCAGTTCTGCAGTAAGAGTGTGCCCTTTCATAAGATAACACTACATGTTGGATTTCTGTCTCCCCACACCAGTACTCAGTAACACAAACTACTGTGCAGCTCAAAGACTGGAGCTCAACTTCTAACAGTTGTAATTTATTTTTTATTGATTGCATGTTTTGAAGGAGGCTTATTAAGTCTGTGAAATGCCCCATGTTACTCTTTCCAAATATTTGTTTTTCTGTGTGACATCTGGTGTATGTGATACTTGGAGTGGTTAAATCTGTCTTTTCAGTGGTTTTTTTCAGTATTTTTTAAAGTGCTGGTGATATTCTTTAGGCAGGAGAACCTGTTGTCTGGATTTATCCTAAAAAGGACTTACTTTTCCTACCCATGACAACAGGTATTTGACCATGTGTGGCCTGAGATCCACCCTATTGTTTCCCTTATTATGTAGGCCACTACAGACACAATGACTTTTATGCTGTTTATGTATGTTTGCTTTTGATGGTGTGTATCCAGTAGCAACCAAATACCAATGATTCACATTTAATTCACTGATACTTCCCTTCCATCTTCACCATTGATTAGTGCTGACTTGGTAGGACTTTCCTAAATTATCTCTGTAGACCACCTGTTACACAAAGCTTGTTTCCTTGCATACTTAAATATGCTTCATTAACACACATCTACATAACAGGACTTTAGCAGATTACTAACCCAATTTACTCCTTTCAGCCATTTCAAAAATGATGTTATCATAGAATACTGACTCCATTTTGTAAGCAGAACTTATTAAATGCCTCTCAATTTGCCTTAAGTAAAGAATTCTTCAGAGAAACCAATACAAGACATCAAGTACTGTAACAGTTGTTGTATGTGGAAGGACTAGTTTGAAGTGGGTGTGACATATTCCTTTAAACAACATTGCCCTTATTGCAATTGCAACATCCAACATACATACTTCTTAAAATAATTTTAAAATCTTCAGTAAGAATTTCTTTATTATGATTTCAATCCCAAAATCCTCAGCAAATGTTAATTACATTGTGTAGCAACTCATCCATTACTACACCTTGGCTGCCTCTGACACAGTGTGCATCATGCAGTTCAAGTAGCATACTGCTTGACTGCTCCAGCCCCTCCCCCCTCCCCCCCCCCCCCCTCTCACCAAAGTCACTGATCATGCTCCAGCATCTAAATCACCTGCAGCTGAGAGACCTGGCGGCCCCTGGTGGACAGAATGCTCATTATGGAACCATGCAGCAGCTCCAGTCAGCAGTCTATAACTGTCAACCATTCTGTACTTGTCACTATTCTGTATCTGTCAGTCTGTACCTTTTAGTCTGTACCTGTTAATCTGTATGCATCAACATGTCTGTATTAGTCATTTGATTACAAGTACATCTAGTCTGTTCATGTTCTGTGTGAGTTCACCCCATGACCCATAACTGTTATGCACTCTGTGATTGAATAAACTGTGTATTATGTGTAACCACATTCCTCATTGTGAACCCATGCTACAACACAATGATTTCTCACACAATTATAATAATACAGTATTTTAAAACACTTAATTGCCATTAGAAACTGTGGTATAATTTTACAACTTGGTTACCCAAGCTAGAAACACAACATAAATGATTTCAGAGACTGCACCTTTTTAACTATGAAGTATTTTAACTGAGGACATTGCAATACCCTCAGCTAATGAATGACATCTTATTATTCATGCTTGGAATAACTAGTTCTGCTAGTGACTCAGGTAACATTACTTATCTGAGTATTACAATTTGGCACTGTCCTTAATTTTCAAAATGGATCACTCCCCAATAACCTCAGGTGAACTACAAACCACTTAATTTCTCTTGCATTAAGATAACATTGACCCCTATTTACGCACAGTAACCAGCCACAGCAGCCACATGAAAACGTCAGCCAAGGCATTTAGCAGCACGCAACAAATTCAGACACCAGAAAACAAGCTTTCTTAAGTGTCAGCACCAACTACTACAAAAATAGCATTGAAGTTTGTGATTGCGTAGATTTTTCCGGCATCTTACATGTTTATGCTCCTCTCAGGTATGCTGCTGAATATAATCATCTTCACCACACAGTATTGCAGCAGTCCATCTGGACACTATCTACAGGTGGGATTGCTGAGTACACAATCATGATCCCTGTTTGGATCTGTTAAAGATGATTTGGCAGTGAGAAGGCCTGGAGTTCATAAAATTCCCTGTCATTGTGGAAAGGCCTACATTGGACAGACTATTGACATGTTTCATGGCCAATGGGTGGAACATCAGCATCACATACATTTGCTCCAGCCTGACAAATCTGCTGTTGCCGAACATTGTCTCAGTGAAGAGCACAATACGTCATTTAAAGAGACACTCCGATCCGGCTTCTCGTTACTGGGACTGTGTGCTCAAGGAATCCATCAAAATATGATTATCTGATGACATTATTAATGGAGATAAAAGTTTTCCTTTAAGCAAGATATGGAACCCTATTTTATCTGATATAAAACAACGATCTGGTTTTCGACCCACTACCTCTTAATTTGTGATCTATCGCTTTTGCCAATTTCTACTGCTGGCAGCACTGCAATTCTTCACTTTTCAGGAGGCAGTTCTTCTGCTTCTTGCACAGGTGCAGTGGTGGGTACCCAGGTAATAAAAGAGCCTCTGTTTCTGACGTTCATTCAGTTCCGGCATGATTGTGTACTCAGCGGTCACACCTGAAGATGGTGGCCAGATGGAATGCTGAAATATTGTGTAGTGAAGATGATCATATCCGGCAGCATTCCTGTGAAGATCATAAACATTAATGTTTGATGGTAACCAACACTGTCACCAATATGGACCAAGTAGAGGACTCTGCAGCAGTATGGATAGTGGCATCCTGCAGAAAAGTGAGTGAAATAGTGGATACTTCTGAATCTAGGAGGCCACTGTACCTGGTAAGAAGCAGCTGAAACTAGGTGGTGCCACACACGTGCTGATTTCAGCACCATGCTGGAAAGAGACTGGGAGAGGCATGTGTGAGAAATCATGTTGCTGTAACTTCTGATGACTTAAGGTCAGCACATAAATAAAGTCCTGTTAGACTTAAACAAGAAAATTTATCCCCTCAGCATAACCAGTGACCCTGCAAAAGCATTTAATTGTCCAGATCATAATATTATACTTGGCAAACTGAAGTGTTGGACCACTGACTGCATCCCTCTTTTGTGTATGACCTTCTTAACAGAACACTGAGAGTCACACTGACAGACTGTGTCACAGGGATTAAACTCACCTCAGAGCGGGAGAGTATAATGTACAGGGTATCACAAGTATCTTTACTGCTCCCAGCCTTGTTTTTACCTACACTAGTGATTTTACAATGGCTTTAAAGGATGTTTCAGCAACTGTGATGTTTGCTGGTGACACAAGTATACTTACAAAGCCTCCAACTTTAGCTTACCAGTCATGACAGTGGAACAAGCTCTCAATTAGCCCACAGGAAAAAGTATAAGCCTTAATCTCACAAAGATTCTCTGTTGCCACACCCTCAGCAGGTGGGGTGATACCAAGATTATGCATTATCTGTTAAGAGAAGCCAATGAGAATAAAAAATTAATAAAAAATCTATTAATTGATGAGTTTTAAAATTGAATACTAATATTATTTCTGTTTTGCTGATAACCAAAGATATGGTGATAATATTATGATGTTCTGCAACTAAAGGAGTACATTTTTTGTGATTTGTGTTAGTTGATACACAATCACATTATGAGTCATGTTGGCTAGTATCAATTTCTCTTTTTGGTGTCTTCCCCTGATTCGTTTATCCTTTGGCCATACGGTGGTGCTGCTGAGACACTGCAGCTGGTGGGCAAAATTTCTGCAGTGTGCAAATCTCATTCAGGCAGTGCTGGGAGGAAATTGGGGCTCTGAGCTGAAGTGGCTGGGACAATGGTTGGCCAGTTGTATGGGAAGTGATCAAAGGCTCCATTCCATGAGAGGCTGATGGCAATAGGTTTTCCATAAAAAGTGTGTTGCTACTGCTGCCCATTGTGTTGCTGTCCATCCACTTTTGAGGACATTTTGGTAATAAGTTGTCAGTTGGTGATTCATTTCCCTTCCCTGTGATTTAATTGGGAACGACCATTGGCTGGTTGGTTGATTGTCTCAGCAGACAACATGCGTTGGGTCTTTTGGCAACTTCTGGTCTCTGTGTGCCCGTGATTACTTGTAATTCACCCCTGTTGCTGCACAGTGACTGGTTTTAGTATTGTTTGAGTTGCTTGTGGTACTGTTTTTTTGGAAGGTTTGTGAAGAGGTCCAACTAATAGGAGTCCTATTGAGATAGACAGGGCAATTATTTTGCTGAGCTGTTAAACTCCTTTTTAATTGTTTTTTAGAATTACATTGGTCATTCAATGGGTTGTACATTAGCCCTAGCTACACAGAGAGATGGCTGTCATGTAGCAGACACTGTGGACTGTTGTGACTGTTTATGCATATCTTGTATTGGTGAGGTTTAGTATTTGTATCTAGTAAAATTTTTTGTCCTAATTTTTTGTGGAGGCAACTCGTTGTAATTACCCTGGATTAATCTTGTGTTTCTTGTTTAAATGTTTGTCAGTGTGTGCATGAGTGTGTGCGTGAATGTCTATTTTTTTCAGAATTCTGGAGAAAAATAATAGTTCTAATAGTTTTATTGCAGTTATCTTTGGTTATTTCTTGGGATTAAGTGTTACAATATTATGTAAGCATTTGGTATCTTTCTTTTTTTAAAAAGGGAACATATTTGCAGAAGGTTCAAGTGGTGAATTATTCTTATGTTTTATGTGGTTACTGTCTATGTTGATCTAACAGTAATATCAGGTTGTCAGTTTTGCAGGCTGGGCTAATTGGCCATATTGTATGCTGAATTGGCTCCTTGTTGTCCGACGAGCTGACAAATCGTTCTGGTGTGCCTTGCCAGCCAGTCTACTTGATAATGGTAGGGGAAGCAGGCACAATTCTGGCCCAGAGGCTGATACTAGGACCTCATTGGGACCACTATCCCATCCCGAGTTGCAATTTTGGACTGATGGTCACTTCAGTTAAGTTCTTATGCTTATTGCAATGCTGTGTTCCGGGTAGTCACCACTAAGGCCTAGTTGTTTTGAAGTGGGAGATTTACTCTCTTAATTGTTTTTGGAAGAATTGTAAAATATCTTGATCTGTTTCTGTTAAAGTGTTTCAAATTTTTTGAAAAGGGAACATTTCTAATCCTTCTTGGGCTCCGTATTTATCTTAAGCTTGTTGTAATACTTAAAAATTTCTAAACCTTCTGGCACTTTATGAATATTGATTTTGATCTTGCTGTGAATAGTTTGAGGAGAGAATTTTAAAGTATATTCAAGCCTTCTGGCACTCTATGATTATTGATGTTGATCTTGTTATAATTTTTTTAAAGGGATAACTTTCAAAGCAAGTTTTTAAGCCCTTCTGGCACTCTGTGGTTATTGGTTGATGTTAACTGACTTTTTGCTTCATTCCATTGTAAAGGAAAATTCTAAATGTTTTCACAGAATAAGTTTACATGATGTCAACCACAAGTGATGTTAACTGGGGCTCGACCCTTCCATGAATTCCAGCAGCTAGCAATGGAAGGCCATTTCACATTAATATGTTATAATTTATCACCATTGCGCTGATTTCTATTAAAACCAAGTCTTTGTATGGGATAAACCTGCCTTCACATATAGGGATACAATTACAAAAGGTGAAATTCACAGTAAAAGGTCACAGAACCTAAAATAACAACCCAGACTTATCCTACCAGAACTTTTTACAAAGACCCAGTTGGGTTGTGCAACTGCACCAACAGTTTTAAAATCCACTATTAGTGTGGACAATGCATGCCCTGCACTATTAGCTTAGCTCACTTCAGTGTCATTGATGTCATTCATACACCAGTGCTTTGAAAGTCTGTACATTTACTAATTTGACAATCTGACAATTATAATTTAAGTTATAAAAATAAATTGCATTGACAAATTTTGTGAGTTTAATAATGTTGTCAAAACATGTAATTATCGTTTTAATCAAATAAAAATTTATTGATAGTAATTAACACACTTGCAAATAGTGGCCTTCCCCAACTGGAGACTGAAACAAAAACCAAGATAAATAATAATTAATATAGCCCAGCAGTGCGATGTAAACAGGATACATGCGTGCAAAATTCTTTAAACAGCCTTTCAGTGATGAAATTTGTGGACAAACACTTAACATCTAACAGCACAATTTCTCACTATTATTCATTCATTACCCCAACCATCACTGCAAAAATAACCAGATAATTCCATCACAGGTGAGTCTCAATATTAACAGCTGCAAAACAAATAAAGTTGTCAGTTGTCTCCAGCCCCACAACTAAAACTGATATTCATATGGGCTCTCAAAGTCAGTCATCAATATCACTATCAAATGTTGTAAGTATAGTGAGTAGTTAAAGTATAATCTGTGTCCACTCAAAACTCTTCTAAGTCCAACAATAAGAAAGTATGTGCCTGACCTCTCCAAAAATAATTCTTAGTCAAATGATTGGCACTCAAACAAGGTCTGATGTGCTTAACTAGCAAAACTACTTTTAGCCTCGATTACCTTGACTGCACGACCAATACAGCCTCCAACAATCACATATTAACGTCCAAGGATGAAAGACCATGTGTGTGCAGCTGCTCACCGTTAAATACTTTCCACGACATGATACACTACTGAATCCATGTTAAATATCAAAACAATTATCACCATTCAAAACTAAGGCTATTTACATATTTACACATAATGTTAGAATAATCTCACTATTATTACAGTTATTTTGTGACTTCTTATTACAAAACAATAGAGTATTATGTAATTTATCAGCAGACTTCCTACACATGTACACATTTGCTTTTAAGGTGTGAAATATTTGTGTTAAAATTGATAAAAATGTAACACTAGCTTGAACAAAGTGTGACCATCTGCACTCTAGACACACATTATTTCATGCAAATATTTTATTTTTTGTTCACTCTTTCATAGTGATTTAATACGGAAATGGAAATGAAGTCCCATGCTTCTTGACAGAGCGTAGGGGAATGATACGGGAGACCCACACTGCTATAATAGGCAAAGTCCTAATGAAGGTGGTTTGCCATTGCCTTCCTCCATCCGTAATGTGGATGAATGATGATGGTGATGATACAACAACACCCAGTCATCTCGGGGCAGGTGAAAATCCCTGACCCCAATGGGAATTGAACGCGGGACCCTGTGCTCGGGAATGGAGAACGCTACTGCGAGACCACGAGTGGCAGACTGATTTAATATAATTTTTTATTAATGGTCATTTACATAAATAATCATTTAAGCTATATCAAGTAGTTAACTGTAGGTAGCTATTACCTGGGATGAACCGGTGTGGACCTCTGTAATTGATGGTGACTTCATACTATGTATAGCTTGCAGTACCATGACCAAGTCTCTGGTTGGAAAATTATTAGTCTTTAACAAAAGTAAGAAAAAGTTGCATGGAAGCTCCATTGAGTGCTATGTTAACAGTGGTGCATTGGTAAACACAAGGGTGGGGCCATGTGTGTTACAATAACAGACATATCAGTGAATTGCAGAGCAAGGATAGCCAGGCTCAGCAGTAAATTGTGGTGCACAGCTGTAACAATGTAGAAAGTGGGGCAGTCATCGAACCAGGGCAAGCCTCTTATTTTGGCAGTGTGACTAGATTCCAGGTTTTAATGAAACAGATGGGCACTGGAGGCATAAATGAGCCTGAATTTTAAGGTGGGGATTACTTGTCATCACTGGAGGCTAGCAGTGTTGCCATAACACCAGAGTGATGCTGGATGTTGAGATGACTGGTCCCTGCTAGCTGTAGCCATGAGTTTAAGACCAGGCTGTGCCTATCATGTGCACTAAGTTCTTCATGCACCTATGTGTCTCAGCCCTGCCAATCTGTCATCTGTGCCTGCTGACTCTGATACTGAGTTCCTAGCAGGACTCAGAGCCACAACACCAGCCATCAGCTGACTACTGCCCAATGGCAATGAGTCTATCCCACACAGCCATATTTGCGTTCTCTCACAGTGGCACAAGTGGTTCAAGGGGCCACCAGCCCTATGCAATGCTGAGTGAAGCAGCACATGTCAGTCTCCTCATGCCATCACTGTGGCTGTGTGCAGAACCAATGGGTCATCTTCTGTGAGTGGAGCATTGCCATAGCACAACCTGACACGCTGCTGCTGATGTCAATACCTGCAGCCTACAGGGGCTGCCATCGCCGGCAGTGTGAGATGCCAGGCCAGCAGCACCAAGCAGAAGCCTTCACCATTTCATCAGCCCCAGCCAGGGTCAGTGAGGAGAGGTGTGCCTGCTTCACTGTGCCATATTACAAGATCAAAACATTATTTGTAATTGTTAACAGTGTTTTCCCTGTACCCCACATCCTGTCACCATCACTCACTCATTCCCAAGCATCCCAGCATCCTACAGCCTCCTTACCTAGTGCTGTTGTCTATTTCCTATTATTTATACAGGTAATCAAGTAATGTATACATGATTTATTTTATGTACTTGTTGAATAGCTTTAGCTCATATGCTATCTGTTTTACTGCAATTACATACATAAAATGTGATCTGCTTCATACATGTAGTTGAGCATTTCAACATATCCATTTATTTAAGACTGAATATGATTCTTATGTGTACTGTTTCTGTTGTTGTTGTTGTTGTTGTTGTTGTTGCAGTTGTGATTGTCAGTTCAAATACTAGTTTGATGCAGCTTTCAAAGCTAGTCTATCCCCCTCATTTCTATGTAACTAATGCAACCTGCATCAATTTGAATCTGCTTATTGCACAGGGTCTGTTTATGCAATTTTTAGCCCCAACACAACCTTCCATTACCAAACTAATGATTCCTTCATGCCTTGGTATATGTCCTACCAACTGATCCTTTCTTTTAGTCAAGCTGTGCCATGAAGTTCAATTTTCCCAATTTAGTTCAGTACCTCCCCATTAGTTATTTGAGCTACCCATCTAATCTTAAGCATCCTTCTGTGGCACCACATTTTGAAAGCTTCTATTCACTTCTTATCTGAAATGGTTAATGTCCATGTTACACTTCTGTGCAAGGTTACATTCCACGCAAATAGCTTCAGAAAAGATTTCATACATTCAATTTTATGTTAAATGTTATCAAAGTCCTCTTTCTAAAAATTGCTATTCTTGCCGCTGCCAGTCCACATTTTATACTCTCCTTACTTTGACCACCATTTAATCTTGCTACCTACACAACAAAACTCATCTACTACTTTTAGCACCTAATGTCCTAATCCCATTCCTTTAGCGTCACTTGATTTAAATCAACTATACTCTATTACACTTGTTTCACTTTTGTTGATGTTCATCTTATAATCTATTTTCAGGTCTACCCATTTAGATGAACTGCTCTTCCAAGGCCTTCACCATTTTTGACAGAATTAGAATGTCATTGGCAAACCTCAAAGTTTTTATTTCTGTTCCCTGAAGTTTAAAGTAAATGAAGGCCTGTATGTAAAATTCCTTTGGATCTAACTGGATAACAAGTTAAAATTGATTCAACAAATTTACAAACTAAACAAGAAGTTTTGTTCAGCATATTGTTCCCTTGGAGGTATCTCCCATTGTATTCACTTAAAGACATAAATGTTGACTTATTTTGAATATTGTAACTCCCTGTTGTTTTATGGAATTTTTGTCAGGGTATCTATTTAGCAGAAATAAGCAACTGCATTGTTGACAAATAAAATGAATGTCAGCTGAACTACAATGTATAAAATAACAACACAAGACATAAAACTGATTATCATATAGTCTTTACCTTCTTGTCTATGGCTTAATGTAGAAGGAAGGAATATTAGAGTTCAATGGCCCATTGACAATGGGGTCATTGTAGACAAGTTCACAATGGAGTCATGGATTCTGGTGCGAAAGTATTCAAAAGCTCCTGTACAGTATTAATCAGTCAACCTATTTAAAACAAAATTAAATATATTTCTGTTTAGCCATTCCTATGAATTACATGAATATCTAGATCTCATGTTTGGAAAGTTCAGTGAAGTATAGTGCTGTGTTTATAGCAATCTATTTATGTGTTATAAATAGGAATCTATATTCATAAATGTATGTGACTGTTTTTTTTAATTTTTTATTTTTATTTTTTTTAAATACAAATGTATTCAAGTGCTCATTAAGCTCACAATAGGACATAAAAAGCAGTGTTTTTTCATAATAGTATGTTTTTTAATTTATAATAATGATGGAAATTCCTGGATGGAGAAATATGTAAAATAAGGGAAACGTAACCACTCATTTATAGTGGATTATTATATGGTGCACAGTAATATATAACAGAAGACAGTTTTCACAACAATAGCTTTTTGAGCACTAGCTCTTTTTCTAACAATGCTCATAAGCACATACATACAACCACACGGACACCCAGACATACACTCCCTTAGTCACGCCAAGACTGAAGATTATTATGATTTCTCGTCTTTTTTTTAATGTACACTTTGACTTGTTCCATGTTCATATAAGGTTTCCTTTCTTGATGGGATCTATAGAACATGATGAAAAGGTGAAGAAATTAACAAACTACAATTTTATTTAAGGTATTTATTTTAATTTTCATAGAGCACATCGTTGTTGCTGTTGTTGTTGTCGTGGTCTTCAGTCCTGACACTGGTTTGATGCAGCTCTCCATGCTATTCTATCCTGTGCAGGCTTCTTCATCTCCCAGTACCTACTGCAGCCTACATCCTTCTGAATCTGCTTAGTGAATTCATCTCTTGGTCTCCCTCTACAATTTTTACCCTCCACACTGCCCTCCAGTACTAAATTAGTGATCCCTTGATGCCTCAGAACATATCCTACCAACCGATCCCTTCTTCTAGTCAAGTTGTGCCACAAACCCCTCTCCTCCCCAATTCTGTTCAATACCTCCTCATTTGTTATGTGATGTATCCATCTAATCTTCAGCATTCTTCTGTAGCACCACATTTTGAAAGCTTCTATTCTCTTCTTGTCTAAACAATATTTATCGTCCATGTTTCACTTCCATACATGGCTACACTCCATACAAATACTTTCAGAAAAGACTTTCTGACACTTAAATCAATACTTCATGTTAACAAATTTCTCTTCTTCAGAAACGCTTTCCTTGCCATTGCCGGTCTACATGTAATATCCTCTCTACTTTGACCATCATCAGTTATTTTGCTCCCCAAATAGCAAAACTCCTTTACTACTTTAAGTGTCTCATTTCCTAATCTAATTCCCTCAGCATCACCCAACTTAATTCGACTACATTCCATTATCATCGTTTTGCTTTTGTTGATGTTTATCTTACACCCTCCTTTCAAGACACTGTCCATTCCATTCAGCTGCTCTTCCAAGTCCTTTGCTGTCTCTGATAGAATTACAATGTCATCGGTGAACCTCAAAATTTTTATTTCTTCTCCATGGATTTTAATACCTACTCCGAATTACAAAATTTTAAAATAATACCATATTTCAGATTACAGACCTCTGAAACTTATTTAATGTATTTCATTGCAACAGTAATGGCTTTTATCATTCATTCAGTCAGACATTCACACATTGTGCTTTGTGAATTCCACCGTGAAGAAGAGCATTCACATAGGTCAATGAGTCAAACAATACATTAACTGCTGTAAGCATCTGATGCATGCCACTTCTATACTTACATCTAATGCCACTTCTGTACTCATGACTAGTACTATTTTTCTCACATTACTAACTATGAAAATTTCTTTTACTTCTGTAATTTTTTATACATTATAAATCAGAATATAATGTATATCAGTAGAAAAGTGGCTACTTTGGAAAAAACTACTGCTCTTTCTTCTACTCTTCTTGCATTTGCATGACTTTTTTTAAGAAAAGTCAGCTGTCTGTGCACTGGAAAGCTTAAAACCTGCTTAATATGAACAATATTTACACTTCTGAGACCAAATATTCTGATAATTACTACCTAATAATGTATCATTTTATTTTGTTTTTGAATACTTGCGGGTTTCCAGTTTTCTTTCTGATGTCTGCCACTAATGTGTTAAACACTTTTGTATCAGAAAATAAATTATTTTTACTTCCAATATTGTGCTTGTGGTTTTCACAATTTATTTTAAATTCATTCTTATTATTAATCACAACTGCAACTGTGGAGTAAGTATATTAGCAGAGTAAGACTGCTAAGGCAACTGAAGGGGCTTCTATGAGCTGTTCATCTGTTAAATTCAAATAATACTCTTACTGCATTTTTCTGTAAGATAAATACTTTATTGCTTCAGAAGATTATGCCATATGACAATATGGGGTGAACGTATAGAAAGTACAGTGACAATCTTGTCTGCAGAGCAAAACATTGAGGAGGATTTCTACATGCAAAACAGACAGAACTTAGAATTTTAGTTAGCTTACCTTTCTGCAGTGTCATGTAATTTTGTTATTCATTTAGATGCCTACAAATCTCATACATCAACTTTCATTTAGTGTGTGCCCACTGAGCTCAGTTTTTGGTAACCCTCAGTCATGGAATGTAAATCAGTAACTGCATAGTACGAGTATTTGTAGGAGCTATAGTTATGATTTGCTGTGGATCAGTTGTTAGCAACAAATACCATTAAGGAGTAAAGTTATTGAGTACTGAATCTAAGAATCCAAGATTTGTTAAGAATGTACAGCATCAATAGAATATGGTAAACAGGGAGGAAAGTTCTCTGTTTTTGGGGATTGATACAAATGAGAGGATACTGATATGACAAAGAATAAATCATTGAGAAGTGACTTATTTGGAAACATAAATATTGATCTAATTTTAGACAGTTCTCATCAAGGGCACTTATAGTTCCTCACATCCAGCTTTATAATTGTGGAACATCAGTGCATAGTCTGCCTGCTTAGCTGAGTGATAACTTGTTTGCCTACCACGCAGCGGAGCCGGGTTTGATTCCTGGCCAGGTAGGAGATTTTTCTCTACTTGTGGACTGGGTGTTGTGTTGTCCTCATCATCATCTCACCATCACTAATACATAAATTGCCCAATGTGTTGCCACCTTAAATAAGACTTGCAACCTGGCAGCCAAACTTCCTCTGATGGGGTCTCTCCCGGCCATCAATGGGACATGATATTTTCATTTTTTCCCCCCCAGAACATAGTGAAGCCTCCCCCCCTCCCACCCCCATGTGGAGCATGGTGTGGGGGTGATGACTGATGAGTGGGAGTGCTGGCGAGGGTGGTTTGGTGCGGGGTGTAGAGATGATAGTCACAGAAATGGGCTGGTGTGTGGTTGGCATGGCCTGTGCAGATGAGTGTGGGAAGGGGAGGTTGGGAAGTGGGTATGTGTGCATTGCATGGTTCCATGAGGAGCTCATTGTTCAGAGGGTGTGGACAAGTTGTGGAGATGACCATGCAGCCGTTGTTGGTGAAATGTGCTTACAGAGTTGCATGGTCAATATTATAAAGTAATGTGAAACCTTCCTGGAAATTGTGTGCTGGGGACTCAAATGAGACTGTGCAGTCACTGTGGGCCCCTGTGACTTCCAGAACCTTGTCTGTTATCATGAGGCTAAGATTGTCTGGGTGGAAGGAGTAGACATTGAGTAGCATCTGGAAAGGAGGGGATGCAGTCATAGAGGAGGGGGGTTAGGAGTAAGTGGGGAAGCCATCATGATGGTAGCGTCCATATTAGGGGCTCATTGATGAGATACCAGGTAGGTTTCAGTCGTGATGGAGACCATGACTGGCTTGCCATTTAGCAGAATGTCATAGTGTTGGGGCCATGTTGGAGAACTCTATGCAGGCATGAGAATGGGGGCCAGACTGCAGTGTGGACAGTATCATAATGCAGCATGATGTGGTTGTATGTGGCTAGGTCTTTAGAAACAAAAATTTTAGGAGATGCATTGGGGAAGGAATGGAGGGAATGTGAAGGTTAGCAATGTGATGCTAGATGCTTTCAACCAAGGCAGAAGTGAGGTTGGTGTAGGGGAGGTGGTCAGAAGAGATGAAATCACCAGGGAGCGATAGTGTCACACCACATAAAATCTGAACTAGTATGCATTGAGGTCTTGTTTATGCACCATGCAGACACCCAGCTGCACCCATGGGAGTGCATCACACCATTCACCCCTGTGGCACATCAGAGCAGCCTTGAGAGTCCAATGTCAGCTCTCAACAAGCCCACTAGCTTGAGGGTGGTAGGCAGTGGTTTTGTAACAGGTAATACCACATAGTTCACAGAGTTCAGCAACCAGTAGGACTCAAATTGCCTACCTTGACCCATGGTTTTTGGGGCAGAGCAGCCAAAACATGCAAACCAGACAGACATGACAGTCTGTTTTAGTAGTGGTGTCTCGGATGAGGGTAGCCTATACCCATCTTGTTTCTGGGTCAACAATCGAGAGGAGGTAGTTGTAATTGCCAGGTAGGGGTAGGGGGCTTACCAGCTCCACTCAAATGTGTTGGAAGCGTTCCTTCAATATCTGGAAGGTGCCTATTGGGCACTGAGTGTGTCAGGTGGTTTTACATTGCCGGATTAATACACAGGCCCTCATCCACATCTTGCAGTCTCACTTAACATAGGGTCAAACATTTTACTCAATTATCAGGTGAGCAGTAGGTTTGACACTGGGATGGGCGAGGTTGTGAAACAGGTCAAAAATAATCTTATTGTGTGATGAGCAGGCATATGTACCTCTGGGACATGTCACAGAGAAGGGAGGGTTGAACCAGTGATAAACTTTGCCTCAATAATGAGAGAGGAAAAGGCATTGTTTAACAGATCCTGTAACTGAGTGTCATCCTATTGAGTCTACATGAGCTTGTCGAAGTCAGTTGCAGCTGAGATGGTGTTGATGCCCGACAAGTAGTCAGCAACTACACTGTCTGCACCTTTCACATGATGGACATCTGTAGTGAATTGTGTTATGCATTTGAGGTGATGGTAATAGTAGAGGCACTCATCCTTGGATGGGCTACAGATGGTGTCAGCTATGGCCAGTGGTCCACGTAAATGACAAGGGGCTATCCTTCAGTATCTTCTCTGAAGTACTGCACTGCCTTGTAAACGGGCAGTAGCTCTGAGTAATAAGCTGGCTGCATCTGCTGTGCCTCCATCAGCCTATGGGAGAAGAAGCACAAGGGCTGATTGGAGCCATAGACCTGTTGCTGAAGAATGGCTCCTATCACTAAACTGCTAGCATCAGCAGTGATGGACAGGGGATCTTCTAGAATAAGGTGAGTTAAGGTGGCTGCCTGAACCAGACTGTCCTTGATCAGTTGGAAGGTGCACTGCATATACTTGGTCCACGTGACCTTCCTGTAACCAGTTGTATTTTTGCCTTTGAGGACCTGTGTTAAAGGTTCCTGCAAGGCAGCTTTGTGGAGAAAGTGACAGTAATAGAAATTGATTATCCTGAGGAAAGAGTGGAGTTCGGAAAGTGGCAGTAGGCTATGCATCAGCCCTGTGCACTCTGGAGTTGGGAGGATGATGGAAGTGTTAATAATGTGGCCCAAGAAGGTAGCTTGCAGCTGACAGAGTTGACATTTATCAGTGTTGATCACTACACTATTCAAGATGGGCAGAGCGTGTGCTGATGTGATGAAAAAATTAGGATATCACCCAGATATACATAAAAATAAGAAAATTTAATGATCAGACAGTCTATACAGCATTGCCAGGCTTGTGCAGTGGTTTTCAGTCCATAAGGCATAAAAAGGAACTCAAAAAATCCAGAAGGTGTGGTTATGGCAGTCTTGTGAATGTCATGTCATTGGAATCTCCAGATATGCTTCCTTACAATCAATTACACTGAACACTTAGCATCAGTAAGATAGTGTGTGAAATCTTGGATGTTAGGAACCTGGTAATTACCAATGGTTGTGTGAGCATTCAAGGCATGAAGGTGCCTGCAAAATCTGACTGAGTTGTCCTTCTTGGGAACAAAGTGGATGGACGAGGCCCAGATGCTTCTGTGGGTGAACAGTGCCACCTTGCAACAACTCGCCCACCACTGTCTTCATCATGCAGAGGTGGTCAGGAGGTAGATGTCTGGAGTGCTGAACTAACTGGCAGGCTGGGTTCTATGTTCATGTGGTGCACAATGTCGTTGTTGATGGCTGACATGATAAAAAGATTAGGTGGGGTGGTGATTATGGTTGAGAGTTTGTCAGCATGGGTCACATGGATGTTGGTGTCCCAAGCAGTGGAACAGGGTTGCCTGAGCAAGACAGTAGTCTGCACCTACGTGGCATCATCAGCAAACTGTAGAAATTTGGACATAGCATCACAGGCAGTGCTGCATGCAGGTGCTGGCTCGGCACGGGTAGTGGCATATTATGCAGGCAAAGGCACGGACATTGTGTAGGTGGTGGCATACTGCACAGGCACAGATGTGGTGTGAGAGGCATCATCTTTCTGCATGGGTGGGTGTTTGGGGGAGGTGAGTGGCAGTACCACGAGCATGGTGCGGGTGACCTAAGGTAGTGAAGGACACGGAATAAGCAGCAGTTGACATAATGACATGGGTAAACAGTGAGGCAGGGGTGGCTGTGTCAGGTGACTCGAGGTGTTGGGTGACAGGTGCAGTTCTGTAAGTGTAGATAATGGGTGAAAAATGGAGGTGCTTGAGGATGGAGTGAGCCTCTGCAAGTTTTGCCTGTGCTGTTTATGTGGCTGCATAGGGATGCATTGTCCTGCTGGAGGGTGTCCATATGCTGTTGACAGATGTGTAGTAAAAAGTCAGTGCAGGCCATTGTTGCATGCACTTTTGTGTGGGCATGGCTCAAGGCAAAGGAGTGTCAGCTTTGTCGTGTTGGAGCAGTGAGGCAGCAGGGGGCTGGTGGGCAGGCAGTGACATTGTGTCGAGGTGGCTTACACATTGCTCACCGCTTGGGGCATCTCTTGTGAGCCATGGGGTTAGTTTTGGGGAGGCACAAGGTTGACAACAGAGCATGCAGGGTCACCAAAGTTGGTGTGTTTCCAACAAAGGTGAGACTGGGTGTGCATCACTGCTGCTGTACCGGGAGTGACAGCTGGAGGGAAATTCGCTTTATAAACACAAGGGGCATTGACTGCTGTGACCTGTACATCCATACCATTATTGAGAGTTCTGTTGATGCTGTACCTATGTTGAGAAATGGCGAAAATGCAGTCAGCCAGGGACAGGTGGGCATCAAGAGACTCGTTACTAATGGGAGTAAAGTCATATGTACTTGAGATGGGAGCTTGAGAATACAGATTATCCACAGCACCTCATGTGCATGGTGCATAGGTCTGTTTTGCTGCAATAATGCCACCACAGTTTGGAGGGGGTCCCATCCTGTAAATATTCATTATAAAGTACTTGGTGTAGTTTCACTCTGGGACTCTGGGAGAGGTGTCATAAGAGCATTGTTTTGGTGCTCCCGTACTTGTCCACAGATGGTGGTGCCCAGATGACATCATAGATAACGTCATATTGGGTGTCAAGGTGGCTAAGTAGAGTGACGTACTTTGTGTCATCTGTGATGTTGAAAGTGGAGACAAAATTGCTTTCAAGAATTGCAGACCACAGGCATGGGTTGTCCACACAAAATGGCAATAGTGTGAGCCATGAAGTAGTCCACTGCTCAGTTCGGTAATGTGGTTGGAATATGGTTGCACAGCACAGGGAGAGTTAGCGGTGGGCATTGGTCAATAATGTAGGTGGCTACACAGACCAAAGGATGTACGGCCTGCTGTGCAGTGCAGGTGAGATGGCATGCGTTTCAGGCAGACGCATGTCTAACGTGTACGATAATGACTGTGATGCAGTTGGCACTGATCAGTAGTCCAGCTCATGAAAATGTTGGTGGAATAGGGAGAGAGGATAGACATTACAATGACAGAGTACGTAACTAAATCAACAAGCAGATTATCAACTGTACAGCATTATTGTGCCCCTGTGATTTGTGATGATGCTGCAGCGTGAGAAGTGTCCCTGTCACTTTTAATCACTTGGGCATTGTACAGAGCACTGTTCATGTCTGTTGACAGTGAGGGCATCACAAGTTGACAAAATTTTTGGTCAGCATAATACAATGGGGGGTGTGATGGCCACATTGCCACAACACAAATTTATGCTGTTTTAGCATTCACTCAAAGTTCAGGGTCATCAATGTGGGACTCCAGTACACAGTGATAGTGAATGATAGACGACACAGAGGTACATTTCCACTTATTGATTGCTCCAGTAACATTCCCTCTTAGAAGAGAAGGGCATAGTGCAAAAATAGACATTGCAAATTTATTTATAAGTCCCACAGTTTCTCATGAAATAAATGTTCACTCCATAATAAATGGTTTATCTGATGGCGACAGACAAACTGCAGCAATGAAGCATTGGCCTGTTACTTTTAATTAAGGTGGGAAAAGTAAAATTTATCAGAATCATGAAACTTGGGAGAATTTACAGAATTTGAGATGTGATGAAGTTTACTAATAATATGCAGTAGGTTTGAAATTTAATTCTTTCCTTAAATATTCTCTCAACTATAAATCTAGCTTTTCTCTACAACAGGTCAGGGGCAGTCACAGTGGAAGCCAAGAGAAAGAGTGGTTAAAACCTGAAATAAAGTGCCTGGTACCAGGAAGAGAGAGCTTTTGTTTCATGCAGAGAATTTACTTAAAAGGGCACTACAGTCAATATTGCAAGATTCTTCACCATGTGATTGGAAAGGCAGAAACTATTTATTATATGTACAAAAATTGAAACTCCTAGATAAAAAGCTAAGATAGTATGTAGAATTATTGGGTATGAAATGAAGTATGGCAAACTTTATTCACTTTCCTAGCAACAATGGCAATGATGCAGATGATATTATATTCAAATTATTGTTATCTAAATTCATTGAATTCTTCCTAAGAGAAGCTGAACACCAGGAACAAAAACAGCACTATTTAAAACAGATTTATTAGATGCGTAAAGTGTTATTCATGATATATTCATGATATTGTTACTATTACATGGAAAATTCAGGATGGAATAATGACAATACTATAAAAAGGATATAATGCTACTCATCACATGGTGGAAATGCTGAGTCACAGACAGGCACAACAAAAAGCCAGAGACAATGGTCATGTGTGTGTAAGTTGCACTTTTATATATATACATGCAAATGCAACTTACACACACACACACACACACACACACACACACACACACACACACATGACCACTGTCTCTGGCTTCTGAGGCCAGACTGTGTGCAACTGAACTTGGTCTGAGAAGTAATCTATGTGGTACAGGTAAGGAGTAGGCTGGGAGGGGGAAGAGTAAGAGGGTAGGGACAGTAAACTGCTGATTGTGGGAGCATACACAGACAATGTGGAGGGAGGGTAGGGTAGCTGGGTGCAGTAGGGATGTTAGATTGTGGGCAGGGGGAGGGGGAGGCAGTGGAAAAGGAGATAATTAAAAAGACTATGGGTGCATTGTGCTGTGTAGTGTGGGAGTGGGATCAAGTAAAGGGATAGGTGGGTGTAAGATAATGACTAATGAAGGTTGAGGCCAGGAGGGTTACAGAAATGTAAGAGTTTCCACTGGCACAGTTCAGAAAAGCTGGTGGTGTTAGGAAGGATCCAGATGGCACAGGCTGTCAAGCAGTCATTAAATTGTAGAATGTTGTGTTGGGCAGTGTGCTCAGCAACTGGGTGGTCCAGCTGTTTCTTGGTCACAGTTTGTCAGTGGTCATTCACATGGACAGACAACTTGTTGGCTGTCATGCCCACATAGAATGCAGCACAGTGCTTGCAGCCTAGCTCATAAATCCATGACTGGTTTCATAGGTTTTTGTGACTGAACTAAAGTAGGTGGCAGTGGGAGGATGTATGGGACAGGTCTTGTCTCTAGGTCTGTTATATGGATATGAGCCATGAGGCAAGGATTTGGGAGCAGGGGTTGTACACTGTGGGAGAGGTGGGAATGATAGTGTGTAGGACATTTGTCATTCGGGGCATGATGAGAGGTAGTCAAATCCCTGGCAGAGAATGAGATTCAGTTGCTCCAGTCCTGGGTGGTACTGAATCACTAGCAGAATGCTCCTCTGTGGGCAGACATTGGAACTTTGGGAGGCAGTGGGTGATTGGAGATATAGGACATGACAGATCTGTTTCTGTACAAGGCTGAGAGGGTAATTATGGTCTGTGAAGGTCTCAGTAGGATCCTTGGTATACGTTGAGAGGAAGTGATCATCACTGCAGATGTGACAGCCACAGTTGGCTAGGCTGTGTGGAAGGGACTCTTGGTACAGAATGGCTGGCAGCTGTTGAAGTGCCTTTTTTTTACCATGGGTAGTGGACTACTATATGGTGACAATGAGGTCTCAATAATATTCCAAGACATCATCTTTTTTATCTCCTGAGCTACTGCCTCTCTTTGTGGCCATGGCATGGAGTATGTGTTCTTGCAAAATGTGTCATGGGGACCAATATCCATGTGGTACTGATACATTCTAATTAATCTGGGTCTTTTATTGAACACACATGCATATCCAAACAATAAACTTCTAAGTTCTTCTTTTTGTAGTAGAGAAATCTCTGTGTGTTCTTCTATCTTATTTTCAATTTCACCATGCTCCATTTATTGGCACCACTGTTTTGTTGAGTCATGGCAGTGAAACACATTGACCTTCAAAATTTGAATTTGTATGTTTTTACAAGGCTACCAATCCCACCTTTAGCCTTTATTAAATCTATTACACAGTTTTGACCATTGATAAGTGGATGACATTCCCCAGGTTCTAAATCAATTTTAGCACACTTTTCACTCAGGAAATCCAGTCTGAAAATACATTGTTCTGTCAACCCTTTGACCACCAGAGAAATCGACTGGAATACGATCTTCTCAGTCTGTACTCTGATTATGGTTTGCGCTTTAATCAGCTTGTATTTGGCACCTATGGCACCTAGTATTCCACAGTTTTGTACTGGGTGGGTTGGTAGAGCCTTGTGACTGCCAATCTCTTTGAAAAGGGCTTCTGATATTGCACTAATCTTGGGACCAGTGTCCATTAAGATACTGGTCGTATTTTTCCTACTAGTTCCTGTATACTTCCTTGAACTATGCAATCCTCCTCATACAGAGTATTTCGTTGTTTGTCAACACATCACGTATGTCAGCTTCATCTTGGTATCTCAGTACATTTTTATGCTGATTGCATGGATCACTTTTACGACTATCCATGGCCAGTACTGGAGGGTCTAGTGTGGCCATGTTTAGTTTAACGCCAAGTTATTGTCCATTGGTGTCTCATTCGCCACTTTGGTAATGTTTACAGCCTATGCGTTATTTGTACATTGCACATCTCGGTCATTGTTTGGTCCTTGAGTCAACAGGCATAATATTATTTAACACTTGGAATTGAAATGGTTGGTTCATTTGAATATACTGCCATTGCATATTTCTGGGATCGGCTAAGTTGTTATTGCTATTGTACTGTGGTTGACACTGGTTATAAGCATTTTCCACTGATTTCTACCATCCTAACTATTCTAGTTTCGATTTCCATTGCCAGAATAGCCTTAATAATTCCTATCACCATTCTTCCTCTTTCTTTTCAAGTCCTGGTTGTAATTAGAATTGTAATTGTAATTAAAATTACCTCCTGAATTCAGGTTTTGCATTTGCGCTGCAGAGACTGGATCAACAAAAGCCAGTCGTGGCTCAGCCATGTGCTCAGCATTGTTGATGCCATATTGTGCTTGGTGTGGTGGAGACTGATTTCCACCACAATTATGATAACTATTTTGGCTGTCACCACTGTGCTTCACATCTTCATAAATCAGATCTATGGAATCTAAAATGGATAAGAACTTCTCCAAACTGCTCTCAGGTATCTGTACAAGTTTTTCTCTAATGTTAATGGGCAGTTTGGCTTTCAAAGTCCATATAAAATCAGTATGTGAAACTGGTTCATCCCAGGAACACATTTTGTTTAGATATGGTTTGAAGTAGTTTTGTAAAGCTCCAAACATTGGATTGTATTGTTCAGGAGTGAACACTGATTTCCTCAATCATTCCTGTACACAATGCAGCCAGTACTTAGAAAAAAAAGCATTTTCAAATTGCTCTAATGTTTGGCAAGTTTGAGACATTTCAGTCATCCACAGTGCACTGTCACCTTGAATGTATCCAGTAACATAGCGAATCTTTTGCTGTTCGGATCATGCCTTGGGCAAATGCTTGAATGACATGATAAAAATAACAGGATGTACTGACTTTTGTTCAGGGGTAAGCACCTGAAACTTCCGATGTTTTATAAGACTCTCTTCAAACAATGCAGTGACAAAGTTGGTTCTACTGTTGTCTGTTTCCTTTTCACATTCTGGTGTCATTGGTTGCCATATCCTTCTTAGTTAGGTGAATACATATTAACATTGGTACTGAGATAGTCACTATGGGCACTGTTGTCCTTACCTGCATGCATGTTTTCAGGTTCTTGCTCTTCTTCTGCATCTCTGCATCACGCCTTAATGTCATGAAGTTGCCAGTTAATTTGCTCTATGTCCATCTGTAATTTTGTAACAGATGTGTTCTGTTTAGTGTAAACTTGTTCCATTGTGTTATTTCTAGCTTTCTGTATTTCTGTTTCTAAACTGTATCTAAAAACAAAGATGATGTGACTTACCAAATGAAAGTGCTGGCAGGTCGACAGACACACAAACGAACACAAACATACACACAAAATTCAAGCTTTCTCAACAAACTGTTGCCTCATCAGGAAAGAGGGAAGGAGAGGGAAAGCTGAAAGGATGTGGGTTTTAAGGGAGAGGGTAAGGAGTCATTCCAATCCCAGGAGCGGAAAGACTTACCCTAGGGGGAAAAAAGGACGGGTATACACTCGCACACACACACATATCCATCCACACATATACAGACACAAGCAGACATATTTAAATATGTCTGCTTGTGTCTGTATATGTGTGGATGGATATGTGTGTGTGTGCGAGTGTATACCCGTCCTTTTTTCCCCCTAAGGTAAGTCTTTCCGCTCCCGGGATTGGAATGACTCCTTACCCTCTCCCTTAAAACCCACATCCTTTCGGCTTTCCCTCTCCTTCCCTCTTTCCTGATGAGGCAACAGTTTGTTGCGAAAGCTTGAATTTTGTGTGTATGTTTGTGTTCGTTTGTGTGTCTGTCGACCTGCCAGCACTTTCATTTGGTAAGTCACATCATCTTTGTTTTTAGATATATTTTTCCTACGTGGAATGTTTCCCTCTATTATAACCATGTTTCTAAACTGTGGTTGATATGAATACCTTTCTCCTGCAAAAATCCATCAAACTGACACTCCTGGTTTTTAGTTACCTCTTCAGCTTGAGTGACAGCTTACTGCAATTTTGTATTAAGTGCTGTTTGTTTTAAGTGCATAGCATTAAAGTCTTTGGTTAGTTTTCTTCTTTGGTCAGGTATATTGTTTATCTTGTTTTTAATTTCAATGTCCTGAGTCATATTATTTAAATCTTTCCATATTACTTCAATCACCTGATCAGCCACTTCAGTTTTTAACTGCGTTATCTGTGTTGTCAGGCAATTTCTGTAAGATACTTTACAACAGTTTCTAAACTGCTCATCTGTGTATTGATGTTAGTTTCTAAACTGCTCATCTGTGTAGTCATTTGCGTGAACAGGCTAGTTCGCATATTTCGAACAATTTTAATAAGTTTGGCTCTGCCGGAACCTGTGTAAGGGCAGAATCTGATACGGTTTCTAGTGTAGGAGTGTTAGTTTGAGACCTAAGTTTCACTATCATTATCTGTACTCATTAGTCAATGTATAACCAAGCCTCACAGCAATTTGTATCACACATAGACAGATCACAAATGACATAGTGCTGTTCGTTTAAATTAATGCAGTAAAATATCTCTCTGCTCAAACAATAGGCTGACGATCCAGAATCACACACAACTACAAAAAATTTCCCGCCATCTTGTGATACATTCATGTATAATATATCTACAAAAATCTACAAAAATATCTGAAAAAAAATTTTTGAAAAAAATTAATAATAATAATAATAATAATAAAAATGCGGTGGGTGTTGCACAAAATGTGATTCTGTTCCACATTTATGATCAACCAAAAGTGTAGTAATGCTCTTGCTGTTACTTTATGTATTTTCTTTTGATGGTCAGTTTCCTTAGTAGTTGGTTTAATGTTACTTCTTGTCCAAATTTTTAGGATAAATATTTGTCGATTTTATGGACTCATTTCAGTGTTAATTTTCTTGTCTGGTGCACAGTTGGCGTAACATGTAACATAAACAATTGGTTATAGTCACAATAATGGTTGGAAATTTTTTTTAAGTATTTCAACTTAAGATTTGTACTATTTTTTTCTGAAACAAGGGTCATGGCACTCAGTCGCCATTGTTAAATTGTTAAAAAGTTAGTCAGCTGGTGTTGTAATTTTGAAATGAGAGTTAGTATGAATGTCACAACACAAATATTTTGTGTGAAGTGCCATTGCAACAGAGACAAGGTCAATTGTGGAAACTAAGCTACTGAATATTAAAAGTAATGTTATTAAGGAATGCACCTGACTGACTACACACAAATACTATAAGGGAAATGGGTCATAAGTATGGTTACATCACTACACACTCAGTTGTTATGAATGTACAATCAGGATAGAGGCACATACGTTCTAATTACTATCATTCCCCATGGCCTGGGTATGAAGAATTGTGGTTAAATGCATTTATTCATCTGAGAAAGAAAAAATCAGACTTCATAATTAAATGAGAAGAAAGATAGCAGGTTCTGAATGTCATGGCAAATATGACCTAAATACTGAAAGTGACATTGGTGGCCACAAAGGGAAAGAGGTAAATACATGCATGTACCTCTATTGTCGAGCAGCACCATTGTGAAGATCACCTCCATCTAAATTCTCCATAAAAAATTAAAATAATAATAATATTGCAGAGTCACAGTAGTTGGTATCCATGTAAATGAGAAAAATGTATTGTTTCAGAAGTTGCTTTCATTGTTAAGCACAATTTCACTTGAAATTGCAGAGCACTTGTTTATACATCGTATCACCAGGACATGAGAAAAACAAAAGGTAACTATTACTAAAACTAATAAATGAAGAATGTAAATCTTCTTTTGTCCATCAGTGTTAAACACTTTTCAAATGAATCTTTGGTAAGAGAGTCAAAAAATTGTCTATACATTTATCAATAAGGAAAAAATTATTAAGTTTCTTTCCAAGACCTGCGTCATGATATTGCTGATGGGGTTGGCTGTGGCATGTGCACTGATTGTGCCAGCCAACAGGTGTCTCAATGTTTATCTTGTGAACTACTGAGAACATCTGCTACATAACTACAGGCAAGTGTCCATTCAGTGACACAGGTGGATACGGCACTGGTGTTGCTGAGGGCAAATAAGGCTGTACTGATGATGCAGTCTCGATGTCCATGACTGCTATCACCCAAAAACACTTGGAGCAACTTCAACAATGGCTCCAGGGTGACTGCGTAGGTGGGCAGGGGTTGATCCCTTTAATCTGTATGACAGAGTTGCCAGAAGACCTGCGCGCACAGGTGTGAAGCAGCAGCAAGGACTGCTCAGGAGAAGCAGGCTGGGCTGCAGGCAGCATGTCTGGAAATGAAAATCTACAAATAAATCTAATAAACATTAGAGAATCTAATAGCTGCTGTCACAAATGTCTGAGCCAGTATGAATGCATTGGAATAATTTTGTGCATATACTTTTTAGGTTTTACAGTTTTCTGTGATTCTGCTACAGATACATCATGTTTGTTGAGTGAGCAAGAAATTTGGGATCTCAAGAGAAAGAAACTGCTTAATATCTCATCTTGCACTTTTTTCTTGGAAAGATAGTTATACTTTCTTTCATCAGTATTTTAAAATTTGTAATCTACCAAAGAAATAAAGAAAATATGAAACATAAATCTTGGCTGTTTTTAGTATGTATTACTCCTGAAGATGTACCAATTACATATGCGCCATTAACACTTAAAATAACAGCATAAATGGCTGGTTTCCTAGGACTAATATTCTTCTAAGTGGCTGGTCTCCAAAATGTTAACAGTATTTTATTGCCAGAGAGAAACATGCAATATGTCCACTCAATACAAGACTCTGATCCAAACTGCTTTCAGCTCAGTTCCACAGATATCACACACCAGAGCAGCAACACTTATAGTCTGCAAAGCTGATGGTGTTGTCATCCCCACATAAGGATATGAGGATGTGTACTAATAACTTCATTTACATGGTTATGAGTTAACAGCGCTTTATTGCAAGAGAGGATATGCAGCCCATCTATTTGATACAAAGCTCTGAACTGAATTATCTTTGACTCTCAGTTCCACAGATATCACACTGCCAGCTGTGGCACTTTGATCTGCAATAGGAATGGTGCTGCCTCCCCCCTAACTTTATTGTCAGAGAGAAACATAGAACACATCTAGTTGATACAAGGTTCTGAACCAAAGTATCTTTGACTCTCTGTTCCACATCTATCACACACTGGGGCTGCGACAATTTGGTCTGTGACATTGATAGTACTGTTTCTTTTTTGTTGTTGTCTGATGTGACCTTTTTTGCTTTAATCCGTTTATCTTGACATCTAAATGACTTCCTTCAATATCTTGCAGTGTGTCTTGTAACGAGCTATAGCATCAACATCAGAGCACTTTCTCTTATTTCCTGAGAGGTACCTTTATACATTGACAAAGCCATGAAATGGTACATGGCACTTATATCACATTTATTGAGAAGACCTCAGCTTTATTGCCTATGGTCTAATGCAGACAATCTATGGCATGAAAAAGTTTGAAAAATTAAAGGAAAAAGTAAATGGGATAATTTTGTTCATTCAGTTTAGTTATAGCTTAATTTTTAATGATATGAATGAAACAGCTCTGGAAAATACCAGGCACAGAAGCCAAACTGATAGGCACAGTACAAGTTTTCCTCTAAAAAGCATTATGTATGCTATTCTGATAAAAGTCTGGAAGGTTTTACACTGTTGATGTTTTTGAACTTTCAACTCTTCATTACAGTCTAGCATGTAAACTAGGTACTGCATTCTCTTTTGGGCACCAGATCCTTCAATCCCATGACTTAGCTATCATTTCCCCATGATTCTGTTTAATTTCATTCATCTAACTTAGAGAAAATATGGATTCAAGTCCATGGTTTAGATTTGCCTTAGTTGGCTGGTACAAAGTTTTACCTCTTTTCTCAGACAGACAATCTGTAGCTCTTACCATTGTAACAAATTCCAGGAATTGATATAGTTTGTGGGGCTTCTTGTGCAATCTGTATAGGAATTCACTTTCATATTGAACATACTATTTGAAATTGAGTAAAATCACATTGATTTGTTTCATACATACATACATAAACCACTCAAAACACACACAACACACAACACACACACACAAACACACACACACACACACACACACACACACACACACACACACACACACACACACAAAGGAAAGCTTTCAGAATGAATTTTCACTCTGCAGTGGGGTGGGAGTTGATATGAAACTTCTTGGCAGATTAAAACTATATGCTGGGACTTGGGACTGAGCCCTTTGCCTTACTCAGGTAAGTGCCAACTCATGAACTGTCCTCAAAGATTTACTTCAGTCAGTGCATCTTTTCCCATATTCCAAATGCCTCGGAAGTTCTCCTGCATACCTTGCTGTGAGATTGATTGGAAGTTGCGATTAGATATATCTGTTAGGAAACTACTTGATGCAATAGATATTGTAAGTAATACAACACAGTGGTGTAGTTATAGATTACTTTAGAGATCCAATATTTTTGTGTTATAGATGAAATTACTAGAAGAGGAAGAGTAACTGATTAAGTGCCAATATATGCCAAAAGATAAATAACTAAACACAATAACTAGGATAATTTTAAACATACTTTTAAATGATTCTGTCATTGTATCAGCAACATCTGAGTAATTCTACCAATCTGTTAGGTACATTTGGAAAAATGTGACATTACATTGCATTAGCAATTATTACACTAACAGCTTGAAATGCAACAACTGCTGTAGTCAGCACAAATCCAGTACTCATCTTTTAAGTCTCTAGTCTGATGAAAGGGTTCTGCTTTTCTATAAAATAGTGACTTTTACACTTTTGTTATGCTTACTTCTTATTGTTCAAATTCTCTGAATGATTTGCTACCACACTAGCTACTAAATGATCAAGTTCACATGATAACTTTTGCTTTAGATGTTTATTACATTGTGACAAGAAGATACACTGAGCTAACACAGATTGACTGATTCTGAATAACACTGATTGACCCTCAGGACTTCAAATAAGTTCTTTATATAAAATCACAGTAATGAAAGTTGAAAAAGGACATTGTTAAATCTCTACATTACAATTTTTACAATTAATTATTTGCTTGCCTGGATAATTTAGACATAGCTTACACCTAGCCTTGACATGAATTTGAACATACAATAATGGCATTGATAACTTAGAAAAAAATTACTTTTGTAAATATGTGATTTAAGTTGGGTTAACAATGTATAAAATGAATTCCTTAATAACTTTAGAACCAAGGAGGTTTTAATATTACTAACATGTTCTCATTATTATAAAGCTGCATCAAATACAATTACTGTGAGTCCACCTACATAATTAGCAAGTCATAATACTTCTATTTCTTTATATTAAAAATCAGGTTACATCATTTAAAGAGTAGTATATACTGAATTTATAATGACAAGCAGCTAAATGTATCTCCAATGTGATCACTGTCGACATAAAAGTTCATGCATAAACCAGATTCTCAATGGTAATGTAGCTACAGTGCAGCTTTACAATATCTCCCATGTAGTACCATAGCTTGTCATTGATTTGGTATCAAAATGTTTAAATATATTGTCTTATTCCACCAAATTATAAGCTCTATTCCTGATTGTGGGCACACTGGACTCGCATTCGGGAGGACAACGGTTCAATCCCGTGTCCGGCCATCCTGATTTAGGTTTTCTGTATTTCCCTAAATTGCTCCAGGCAAATGCTGGGATGGTTCCTGTGAAGGGGCACGGCCGACTTCCTTCCCCATCCTTCCCTAATCCAATGAGACCGATGACCTCGCTGTTTGGTCTCTTCCCCCAAACAACCCAACCCAACCTCTGATTGTGGGGCAACATCCAGGTTATAGTTATAAATACCATGAGAAACTAAACAAAAGAATGAAAACAATATTTTCTGCTGGGTAATAAAACTGTGCAATAAAACTCTCTCAGACCTGAAAGTTATATATTTTCAGTTGGTGGTGCCCCACAGCTCATAAATATTTGGAAAATGTCTGTTACCACCTTGAAGGAGTTCATTAAAATGAACATGTTTTAAAAATGTAGTTAAAGTATAACAGTTAATTAAGTCATAGCATACAGTAAATGATTGATTCAGTGATACAAAGTTAGTATTGGTAAAAAAAACTGTAGGGACTGGTAAACAGTAAAACCTGTCTATTATTCCATGAAGAATTTTCAGAGTGTAAAGCATGTAGATAATTAGCTGAAGCAGGCATTGCTTCCATATCCCAAAATCAACATGATTCGATATTTTAGCAATTTATGTATCTGCCATCTTCAGGATAGATGCTACTACTGCTGAGTGTCACTGAAAACTGATGCTGAGAGTGGAAATTCTCATCCTATATAGGACCAATACCATATATAGCACATGTGCATTGCACCACCACTGGTCATGTAACCCCAAGACTGTGCTTGTGGCACTACCTGTGGTAGACACTGTTGCTATTGATATATCACAATTAAAAAGTATCTTAAAATACTAGGGCTTCACATAAAAAAGAGCATTGTGCTTTGATGTTAGATAATACGGAGTTATTCTAAGAGAAAAACTCTATTAATCAAATTGCCTGCCAACCTGATTTTAATGGATTCCAGCCTCAAATATTTCAGCTGTCAAACTTCACAGCCTTATAGGAACAGTGTTTGCTCTTGCAAATAAATGGACCAAGAACAGATGTAAACTACAACACCAGGTTATAGGTGGGTGCACCAAATTACTATCTATAGGGCATAAGGATATCCCTATCTTGTGCATCTTTACCAGAACGTAAAAATTTGGCAGAATGGCAGCTCCAGGATAAAGTTTCTTGCACAAATCTTCTGACAACATGCTTGTTTTCAGAAATGAAGCAGTCTTTTGTTTAATCCTTTCCATGGGTCACTAAGTACTCTCCTGAAAGCCATGCCATTGAGCAGTGAGTCCATTTTAAGGATAAAATCATCCCCTGTTGAAACAACCATGGTATTCCCCTTATCAGCTGGTAAAACTGCTACTTCATCATCATTCGTATGGGAATGAATAGCTCTTTGCAGAGGAGATATTGTTCCATGGTGACTGAGGCTGATGTAAGGTATGAGACAATTCTTACTAAATTTCTTTTGTTTGATCGTCAGGGAAGCTGTGCACTGCTTGCTCTATAGAGCAGATAATTTTTGTGACTGGAAGACACCTTGGTGCAGGACAAAATTTAAACCTTTCTCCAACACCACCTCTGTGGGCCCATTCAACTCGTTACTTAATAGATCAGTCACAGTACAATGATATGTATTCTCTTCCTGCACCATAGAACAAGAAAGAAGCTATTCTAATTTGCCTGAATATTTGGTAATGGTGTTCCTATGTGCCCAGTTCAATAGTGCCTATATAGAATAATCATCAAACTTCCACCCATCTCTGTGATGAAAGGCTCAAATATAAGTAGAGTAAATCCTTGGAAATAAAGTCCACCTGTCTACAGTTAAAATGAGTGCAGAATCTAATCAGTGTTTGACTGACATGCTCCTTAATCCTATTAACCATCCTGTTATAAATAAAATGAACAAATCTAGCAAAATCAGGAGTGATACCTTCCTCCTTTCACCACAGAAAGAAGATGAGGGCACTGAACAGCATCCATATTGTCCTCTGAAGATTATCCAACTCCTGTATGAGTTTCACTATCTCCCAGTAAAATATGTTATTGGAAAATTGTATGCTCAAGTAGTATGATCAGAAAAAGGTACATACCAGGTTTTAATGATGTGAAACAATTTTTATGACATTGTAATGAAAACACAAACACAGTGTTTAACCTTTTCCTCCATTTTTAATTAAATTTGGTAATTTTATGGAACATACTAATTAAAAATGACACAGAATGAATCTGAGACTGAGACATATGAGCTCTAGTGTCTGAGTGCTTATACATTCTCAATAAACAAAATTTGTCTACACATAATTGAATTTACAAGCTTGATAAATTTAGAGTTACAAAAGTTCATGTTAATTTAATTAAATTGCTCTGTGGCATACATATTCAAGTATAAAACAGATGCATTGCTCAAAATACTAAAACATCTGAAATTTATAAAATAATGTCTTAACGGTATGTGGCCATTAGGTTTCCATTAATGAGTTAATTACTATGTGGAGAGATATACTAATATTCTCAGTGTATTATACAACTGTGTGAAGGCATTTTAGCTCAGTGTTTCTACAACTGATGCTTGTCTCTGATACACTCTCAGTCCATCACACTACTTCACTCACAACACAGCATGGACAATGGTCCATTGAATGTGCTAGTTTAATAGCACAAAGACATATTGGACAAAGAAGTTGAAAGCAGTGAAATAGGTGGGGCTACAATAAAATGAAAACCTCAAAGAGACTGGGTGAGTAAGAAACAGATGTGCACACTAACTCAAAAACAAATATATATCAAATTTGTTCTACCTTGGAAATGACTTTTTGTGGCAAATGAACGTTCCTGTCATATCCTTGAATATTGTATAGCGTCATCTCTGACTACATATGAATGGAAAGAAGAGGCATTTGCATGACTGACAACATAAACTTTTATGTGTCTGATAAAATAGGTATGTTATCATGCAGATACTGGGAGTAAATTGATTGGTAAATAACAGAAATGAATAAACAAACCCAAGAATTTCAATATTTGCATAATGAGACAAATATGGATCGTGTTGTATGCTACAGGTATAACTGGTATAAGTCACTTCCATATTGTGTCACATAGTCTGCCATATTACATTGCACTCAGTGTCAGAAATCCAAGAATTTCAATATTTGCATAATGAGACAAATATGGATCGTGTTGTATGCTACAGGTATAACTGGTATCAGTCACTTCCATATTGTGTCACATAGTTTGCCATATTACATTGCACTCAGTGTCTACTTGCTCATATCTCATCAGTAAATACAAGGTTTGTCATTACGGAAGAATGTTGACTCAAATCAGGCCAGAGAAATGGAAACACAAAAAGGAGGTAATGAACAGGCAGAGCATTCACCAGGGTCTTGATGTCAGAAACAAGGGTGTTTCCATGACATTGCTACTATTTCTACAAACTTTCTGAAAAATCTAGTTTCTGTGACTGAAAGGTCCTGTTAGACACATGGCAAACAGCAATATTTATCATGAAACTATGACAAGTCAAAAGGTAATAAAAATAGAACTAGTATAGATACATAGATGTAAAACTTATTTTTTTTAGAAAAATACAGTTGTAATCAGATAAATATTAAGCTAATAATAGAAAATAAATAACTGCCATATGTAAAACTGAGGAATCAGCAGATTTTTATTTTATTTATTAAGTTATTCATTTTAAGTAGTAGCTTCTCTATTAATGTACTAGATTAAATTCAGATGTTTTAAGTGTGACAAACACTAAGAATGACAGTGATAGTTTATTATTAATACACTATGCACACCTTATTAAGTTCTTATGACCTCTTCATCTTATGTTGTATACCTAAGCTCACTGCACATTGCTGACAGTTCTCCTCCTATATGGGTTCTATGGAGCTTGATGAAAGAATGAAAGGTTACGTGTGGCTAAATGGTGTAACATTAATTTTTGGATTAACTAGATCTGTAAGTAACTGAACACTTGCATTAAGTTAATTTTTAAACTGACCTACCTAATATCAATATGTTGACTGAAAGATTCTGTTAGTCACATGGCAAGAATCAGAATTTATTATAAAATTATATGGCTAGTAAAACTGTACTAAAAGTAGGATTTGATATTTATTAAGTGTAAAAAATATTTTTGGAAAAATACCATTCAATAAATAACTGATCAGGCAATTTAATGAAAATGTGTGCATGAAGCAGTGATGAATTTTTTGTTCAGTAGTGTTATTGAAAATCACATACTTTTAGTGCTTTTAAATACTGGTATATGAAGCATTTTAAGGAAAAAATGCAGTCCTCATTTAAAGTTTTCGCCTCAATTTTCCTAACTTTTCAAAATTTACTTATTATTATACTTTACTAATTTTCCCCTCCCACGTGAAACATGTTGAATAAAATCCATTGGTGTCCAAGTATCTAAAAAACAAAAAATGGATTAACCTAGCAGCAAGCTCAGATTAGCTTGTTTTGTTCTAGGGACCATCAAATCTGTCACAGTGATTTCTCTCACCCTTGTCTTATGAGATTATACTTATTCAGTCAGTCCTGCAATGCAGAGGAGTCTTCTTTGAAATAGTTTATTCCGTTCTCTTGTATTCGAGGCTAAATCCATGTTCATAGAAGAGACATTTCAATTTCAAAGATTATAAATATTTTGTTAAGGTCACTGACTTACAACAGTTAAGTTTACACACCTGTATCATTTTTGGAATACACTTCAAACTGAAACTGAAAATATCAACTTTTTAAGGAAACAATTTCTGCACTAATGAAAGTAACTGTTTCTTGCACCATTTATATGTAGTTTACAATAATCTGTTAAGCATGTCTTCAGGGTTAAGTTTTCATGTGTCTTTAGGAGATTTCCCATGTTAAAACCACATCTTTGTTGTTGTTGTTGTTCTAGACTTCTGTTCAAAGAGTGGTTTGATGCAGTTCTCCACATTAATGTATCCTGTGCCATCTTCTTGTAGTTGTTCCAGTCTACATCTACTTGGACCTGATGATTCTGTTTCTGTAGTTATGCCTTTGTCTCTCACTGCAATCCCCCCTCCCCACACACACAAGTCTCTCTTCCCACAGTGCTGGAAGATACGTTCAAATAATTTATCCATCATTCTGACTACCAGATAATATCACAATGTGTATTTAACTGGAAACTATCTACTATTTTCATCACAAGCCAAATGACTGTCTATGCTGGTAACTTAGCTGGTGTAGTGAAAGAAGACCACTAGCAACCACCATCTTATGTCATCAGTGTACCAAAGCTTCCACTAGAGGGAATTAAAGTCATCTGAATTTGTATGTAAAATTAATAAGCAGCAGTGTTGCTGTCCAAGAATCATAATTAAGAAGCGAAGAGTTATGATACAAAAAATGTCAAATATTGTTCGGCTAGGTGAAAGCTATCATTGTAGTTAAAAAAAGTAGTTCATAATGTGTAAAGTAGGATTATAATTTTTGTTCACCTCTTGTCTTATGCTTCACTGGATTGGTTCACTTGAGGTAAAGTTCTGCCTCATAATCATATGGTCAGCACAACAAACCACCGAGTGAGTGACCTGGGTTTGATACCCAGTACTAATAGGAATTCTTCCTTGTGGGAGGACTGAATGGGGTGCCCTCAGCCTCATGATGTTAACTGAGGAGTTACCTGATTGACAAGTAACAGCTCTAAGGTCGGAACAGGAACAATGACCAGGAGTGCGGTGTGATGACCCCATGCTCCTCGACATCGCATCTGATGATAAACGATTTGGGTGACATGGCATTTGGTTGACAATCACGTTGTATTCTCAGCAGGTTCCAATTTTCTCGTAGCCATAGTGTAGCAAACTTATTTGCAAATGGAACAAGGTTAATAATTTCCAAACCAAGCCATAATTTTTTATATTTGTAACATTTGGTGCACGGAAGACTATTTGAAAGACATATTTTGTGCTATTGCTGGAAACTGAAGTTAAATGTAAATGTGATCATAAAACTTATTATTGGATGAAATAATTTTGATGACAAACAGGAATTTTCATATTTGTTCTCCAAACAGAAAACAAATATTTAGAAATGTATACTTCCTTCTAATCTTACCATTAATTCATAGATGCTATAATTAATTTTCTTGAAAATATTTTAATTTTTCCCACTGCTTGGTCATTATGCCACAGCCAGTATTGATAGCCATCATTATTAGATAATACAATATTAATTACAATTACTAGTAAAAGTTGCAGAAAATTAACCATGACGGAAGTTTCCATGGGATAATTTGATAAAGGAATAGATTATTTAGCAGGCCCAAATCTAGGGGAGGTGTGGGAGGTGTGGAAGGGGAGGTGGTGGGGATACGCTGGTGTATCTACCCCAGGTGGCGATTTAAGGGGGCGCCCAATTTATATTCTTGAAGAACAGGGCCGGCCGTGGTGGCCGTGCAGTTCTAGGTGCTACAGTCTGGAACTGCGCGACCGCTACGGTCGCTGGTTCGAATCCTGCCTCAGGCATGGATGTATGTGATGTCCTTAGGTTAGTTAGGTTTAAGTAGTTCTAAGTTCTAGGAGACTGATGATCTCAGATGTTAAGTCCCATAGTGCTCAGAGCCATTTGAACCATTTTTTTTGAAGAAAAGAACTTTGTTTTACAAAGCGCCTAGCATCCAGTGCATGTTGGTCTATTCATTATTCATATGATTTTGAAACACATCCCAGTTGGTTTTTGAACATTTTCGAACACATTCAGAGTTTATTTCTGAACGGATCATAAGCTGATTTTTTAATTCGTGTGTAGTGTACTTGATGTCTCTGCAAGGGGAAGCCCTGTCACATCTAGAAATAAAAACTTTTCCCGCAGACAAAAGGTGATGGCACTGTACGAGCCGAGCTGAATAAACCAAAACAGGTAAATGCCAGTCACTATTTGTTTATTCGGTTGAATGGGTGTGTGGATGATCAGCGTTGTTACAATATTAGTGAAATCCATAGATTCAGGCTACCACAGTCGAAATAAACGACTGACAGGAATAACAGGGCAGAAACGTTACGTATTATTTTCTTGGTGTTTCCAAGAAAGTGAAATTTTAACACAAATTTTTTGCCAGCACGCTACAGTACTTAAGGACCAGTTGTACAGTAGTCGCTGAAGTCCTGCTCTCTGAATGGTGCGGAAAATGCATTGTATGAACACGTAATGACGCCTAACCGAAGAATAAACGAGCCAAAACTGAACTTTTGATTCTAACAGGGTTAATGAAGCAATGCTGGAGTGAACTGACACCATGAATTCTGCAGGGCTGACCATAAATATGTAAAAGTACGAGGAGGTCGAGCTCTCTTCTGAACAATACGTTGCAAGGCATCCGAGATATGGTCAATAATGGTAATGTTTGGGGAGTTTGATGGCCAGCGGAAGTGTTTAAACTCCGAAGAGTGTTCCTGGAGCCACTCTGTAGCAGTTCTGGACGTGTGGGGTGTCGTGATGTCCTACTGATTGCCCAAGTCCGTCGGAATGCACAATGGACATGAATGGTGCAGGTGATCAGACAAGATGCTTACATATGTGCCACCTGTCAGAGTAGTATTTAGACGTATCAGCGGTTCATATCACTCCATCTGCAAACGCCCCTCACCATTACAGAGCCTCTACCAACTCGAACAGTCCCATGCTGACATGCAGGGTCCATGGATTCATGAGGTCGTCTCCATACCCATTCACGTCCATCTGCTCGGTACAATTTGAAACAAGACACACCTGACCAGACAACATGTCTCCAGTCATCAACAATCCAATGTCAGTGTTGATGGGCACGGGCGAGGCGTAAAGCTTTGTGTCGTGCAGTTGTCGAAGGTACACGAGTGGGCCTTCAGCTCTGAAAGCTCATATCGATGATGTTTCGTTGAATGGTTCACACAGTGACACTTGTAGATGGGCTAGCACTGAAATCTGCAGCAATTTGAGGAGGGGTACAAAGTTTCGTAGCTGTCTTCTGACTTGTAACAATATTTATTCTACGAGTCATGTTAATCACTTAGAAAGGAAAGTTTGTTATGGAATTATATGGAGTTATGCAATGTCTGCTTAGAGTAGTATAACTCTTTTAAAATCTAAAAATACATCGTAAGCTTTCAGAAAACTATTTGGAGGGTTAATATTTCACGTTTCCGCTGAAAAAATTTCGTTTCTTCAATTTTTCAGTTATATATTCTGTAACGTAACGTGATCTGATAATGGCGAGTGAAGTAACTGATTATTATCGCGATTTGTCTGAAGTGTAAACAATACGAAATATTGCACATTAAATTCTTTAGAGTTAATAGAAATCTGTAATATCTAATCCAAAAATCTTATTTTCTACAGTTTGACGTTCATAAAAAGATATTAGAATTTTCGGAGTTTTCAGTATATTTTCTCGCTGTTCAAGTTCATAATTCGGTTCATATTTAACAATTAGCACACGAATTTCCATAGATTCTACAACAAGTTTACCTTCTTTTGGAAGAGTGTCTTTTATTCCATCTCCAGCTTGGTTGAAATCAGGCCATCATAAAATAGCATCTCCAGCACTTCCTCCAAGTAAAATTACGCTCAAATCACCTGCCCATATAATTTCCTTATAATCTTTAAAAATCCTCCAAGTATTCCAAGTGGATAAAGTAGTTCATTTCTTACTCTTGATTTTTCCATTATTATTAAGAGTATTGCCTTCCATACGTATCTTAAATCTGGATGAAGTCAAATTCAACAGAACTGATGATGACCTAAAAGGATGCACAATTCTTGATAAAATATAGTTTCCTTTCTTTATGGTTATGAAGTCAAACAATTTTGCCACGTAATTATCGATTAATTTGAATTGAATTTTCCATCATATGTTGGATAATCTGTACCATCAATTCCGGTAGTATTGAAGTTCGTGTATAATTGTGCATGGGTAGGCTGTAACCATCCATCACCAATATTTATATTAATTTCTGTATCCCTGTTGGGTTACATTTAAATTATTTTTACTTTTCTCATTCACAAGGAATGAGTAAAGATGACAACTCTTGATTTTGTTCATGATTTCTTAAGGCAAAAATTTCATTAAGACAGTTCTAAACTAACTTTTACACAAGCATCATTAAATTCAATCAAATTATCATTTTAATCGGTTATAGTAATTTCTAAATATTGAATAGGATCAAAAGTTGGAATATTTACAGGAAAATTTAGTCTGTAAGTTACTGCTCCACCAAATTCAACATTACGCTTGAATTAAAAAATAACATTACTTCTGTGATCCAAATGATCAGTATATTTTACAAACATTCCATCAGCTAAACTGAAATTTATATTAATTAATTCGAATAGAATAATTGTATTTATTTAATGGACACCTGATTGGGAACTAAAAATAAGACTTCCTGAAAAGAAGTCAAAGTATGAGAATGTTAAACTATTACCAGTTCTATTCGATGTACAACCATAGGCCCACATAGTTGTGGGAAAACGACATTAGTAATTGATAATTGTATTATGACACTAGGATGGTTAAACTGGAATAAAATTAATCATTTGTACATTAATTCTAAAAGTTTAGATCAATTGAAATACTCGTAATTTATAAAAAGATGTGAATAAATTGAAGACAAGTGCAACGAAAAAATTGTTACTTTTATTGAAAATTGCTCGACTTCCGGTGCCGCCATTGCGGTTTATCAGCGCGGTACTTCCTGGCGCGCCCAGTCTTATCAGTACGCACATCCGCTACACAGGCAGCTGCACACTCATTCCACTTGAGGCAGCCGCATGCAGCACACAGCCATGCTGTACAGGAGAAGGAGATATACAAGAAGATCAAGAATGCCTGTCTACAAGACCGTAGACAAATTTACTTTGAGACCAAATAATGTAGCACAAGAAGAGCTACTTACTGGTCCTATTACTTTTGTAGGAGCTAAGATCAATTTTTCTTGTACTACAACCGAGGTTGTAACTGGTAATACTTGGTTAACTATTGCTATTGTAAGAGGCAGTGATAATCCTTTATTAGGCTTGGAGTCATATTATGATAGAGACATTATTTCAATTTTTACTTTTATTGAAAATCAAGATATAGTTAAAGAATATTTTACTAGAGGTAGACAAAGGAATAGACTGTTTTTGCTTAGCTCAGATTTATTCTAAAATACCAAAACAATTAGAGATATTATTAATGTTTTAAATGTTTTCAGACAAGGTGATACCAATTTAAATCATATTTTTCATAAGTTTGTTGGTGGAGATTTACAGAAGTTTGACGATTTTAAGGAAATATATAGTAAATGCTGGACTGATCAGTAAACCAAATTGTTGATGACTATTTCCCAAACTGAAGAAGACAGGTTAATACAGATCCAAGTTCAGATGAAAAAAAAAAAAAAAACAGGTCAAGGTCTAGTAAAGAAATATTCAGAAAAACCAATCGAATATGTCTTGATGGATGATATCTGTCAGTTAATCGATAGATTAGTCGTAATTCATAGTGAATAATTATCTGGAAATAAAAATTATAGTAATGAAAAAGTTGGAATAACTCACATGTTGACAAATACACTATGTGATCAAAAGTATCCGGTCAACCCCAGAAACATACGTTTTTCATGTTAGGTGCATTGTGCTGCTACATTCTGCCAGGTACTCCATATTAGCGACCTCAGTAGTCATTAGCCATCGTAAGAGAGGAGAATGGGGCGCTCAGCGGAACTCACGGGCTTCGAGCGTGGTCAGGTGGTTGTGTGTCACTTGTGTCATACGTCTGTACGCGAGATTTGCAAACTCCTAAACATCCGTAGGTCCACTGTTTCCGATGTGATGGTGAAATGGAGACGTGAAGCGACACGTACAGCACAAAAGCGTGCAGGCTGGCCTCGTTTGTTGGCTGGCAGAGACCACCGTCAGTTGAAGAGGGTCGTAATGTGTAATAGACAGACATCTATCCAGACCATCACACAGGAATTCCAAAGTGTATCAGGATCCACTGCAAGTACTATGATAGTTAGACGGCGACTGATGACCTCAGCAGTTAAGTCCCTTAAGATTTCACACATTTCTCGCAGTTAGCCGGCGGGTAAGAGACCTTGGATTTCATGGTCGAGCGGCTGCTCATAAGCCACACATCACGCCGGTAAATGCCAAACGACACATTGCTTGGTTTAAGGAGCGTAAACATTGGACGATTGAACAGTGGAAAAACGTTGTGTGGAGTGACGAATCACGGTACACAACGTGGCGATCCGATGGCAGGGTGTGGGTATGGCGAATGACCGGTGAACGTCATCTGCCAGCGTGTGCAGTGCCAATAGTAAAATTCGGAGGCGGTGGTATTATGGTGTGGTCGTTGCACCCCTTGTTGTTTTGCGTGGCACTATCACAGCACAGGCATACATTGATGTTTTAAGCACCTTCTTGCTTCCCACTGTTGAATAGCGATTCGGGGATCGCTATTGCATCTTGCAACACGATAGAGCACCTGTTCATAATGCACGGCCTGTGGCGGAGTGGTTACACGACAATAACATCCCTGTAATGGACTGGCCCGCACTGAGTCCTGATATGAATCCTATAGAACACCTTTGGGATGTTTTGGAACACCGACTTCGTGCCAGGCCCCAACGACCGGCATTGTTACCTCACCTCAATGCAGCATTCCGTGAAGAATGGGTTGCCATTCCCCAAGAATCCTTCCAGCACCTGATTGAACGTATGCCTGCGAGAGTGGAAGGTGTCATCAAGGCTAAGGGTGGGCCAACACTATATTTAATTCCAGAATTACCGATTGAGGGCGCCACGAACTTGTAACTCAATTTCAGCCAGATGTCCGGATACTTTTGATCAAATAGTGTAAATTTAGCGATTTTATCATCAACAGTACAAAAGGAATTCCACACTTGATCAGATTTTTAAATAATCTTCCTCGCACATTTTGGAGAAGTGAAAAACTGTCGTAGGAATCTGTCACGGGTTCGATACTGAGTATTGCCTCATCCAGTGTTTCCAGTTGGCTGAAAAGAACGTCGTATTTCATGGATCCCAACGCCACCCCTGATACTGTTGCTGATGTGGGAGTGAAATTCATTGTGGCAGCTCCAAATCTTTGAATGAAGTTCGTCTACAGCTATTCCGGAAAGCTTTAAAGAAAAATTATTTCAGTTTGGCACGTTTGCTTCCCACTGAAGTCGCCACTAGGGAGTACTCCGTCAGGGGTGGAACAATCAACTAGATCAACTGAAATGGGGATGATCCCCACTGCGAACTACCCAAACAACAGCGCTCCAGGGACTGCTCAACGCAATATTCTGCATGTGTAAGAAGGGATGCCAAGCAACTTGTTCCTACAGGAGAATGTCTATAAAGTGCTCGGCTATATGGAGCGATTGCAAGGAGCTTTCATGCCTTAACTCTGTAACAGAAGAGGAATTCTTCTTGATTCGACGCAGATCGATGGTGAGACTGACATCATCGAGGATGAAATCGATTTCGGTCTCATGCTTGAAGATGACGAAGAACTGGACGACGATGTTTCCCCCCAAGGACCATCTTCTCCGAAACTTAGAAAAACATCACAAAAATAAACTGAAAATTAATGTAAATACAGAACAATAATTGCTTGAAGGATATCTGAAATATCTGTCTTCAGTTTTATATTTTAACTGAAGTATTTTTCCATTAATAAGACCTTTGATATGATTTTTTTCATTATTATACACATTTATTTTCCTCTTGGACTGAAATAGTAATTAATTAATATATACAGCTAACTACCTTAGTAGGTTGGTACCAAAGTAAACTGCTGTTAACTATTTAGACAAGTGTGGATGATTTTGCGTTCGGAAATAATTTGCCTCCACAAAAAGTCTTAGCAGGAATTTAGCGCTACAAATATTTTAACGTTTTTACTTGTTTCTCTGCAAAGGAGTGAGTGAATTTTGAAGTTTAGGAGCACTTTTTATTCAGAATTTGATGCTGTACAACTTTCATAACAGATACTTTTAATTTATAGTAGATTTTTTGTGTTACAGGCGTTGGAACACGAGGATAACCACTTTTCCACAAACCTGATAAAAATAGGGGATCTTTGACAATCTATTTCGATTAAACGGCAGAACCGATTTGTACTTATAAGTAAATGGTTCCACACGCTGCTTTTTGCTCTTTCATTTTCGAGTTTTGAAATTTTTCTGTAGTGTAACGATTTCGAGTTATAAGCGAAAAACTGAAAAAAAAGTCCAAAAATTTCGAGGTTTTTCAACCTTCAAAAGTTTAACGCAAGCCAGAAGTCGTCGCAAGCTCATTTAACTCCTGTTTGGGGTTTATTTAGGGCTTGTGCGTATTTATTAGTTGGCAAAAGTCTAATTTGCTTCCACTAGTGAAGCATTTGGAACGGTTGCCATCACTACATACACATTTTTAAATGAAGAAATTGCTGTCTTCCACTTTATGTAGAGACATGCTAATGGCAATACACAAGAGGCAGCAGAGTTGTACTACTAAGCGTGTCCTTAGCGAATATGGCCATACTTCGGAATGTTCACTATGTCTCACAGCGCCTGCGAGAGACCGGTTTATTTAAACCCAACAGGCACTATGGAGATAGACCAAGGTCGGTGTCGATATTACAAATGAAGGAGCGTGTATAACTACTGGTCGCAATGCTGGGCACAAGTATCACAAGAATTGCAACAGCAGAACGCGTTTCACCCTCCACTGTGTGGTGGATATTACAAGATGGACAGTTGTACCCATATCATGTTCAAAATGTGCAAGCCGTTGCCGTACCTGACTGTCCAGGTCGGGTTGCCATCTGCCAATGAATCTTACACAATGTAGAAATAGTCCACAGTTTATTCACAGACGAAGCTTGCTTTACTCGAGGTGGTTTTACGAACATTCACAACGTACTAGTTTTGGTCTATGACAACCCACATGCTACCATTGAGACGGCATGTCAACCGAGTTATCATGTTAACGTTTGGGCAGGTAGACTTACTGGCCGTGTGTACCTTCATTTCCTGCAAAACAATCTAATCACCAGTTTGGATGATGGTTCTTGTGGTGAAAGGAATCGGCTGTGGTACATGAATGGCTGTTGAGGAATACGTGGCATTAATTTTCGGCAGCAAGTGTATCGCTCATGGCTTGCTAATAACACTGACTGGCAGGTCCTCCGATTCAAACCGCTGTTTTCTTTTTTTTTGGCGTAATGATATTTAAAAACTTTGATGTATTCCAAGCTCTGTTGATAGAGTCGATAAACTCCAAGAACTTATTGTGGATGGTTATCAATGCATTCGGAATACGCCTGGGATTTTTGAACTTGCATGGGCATCGTTGAAGAGACGTGTTCATGCCTACGTTCGCATGAAAGGTGGCCGTGTGGAACGTTAGCTAATGTATTTGTCCCTAAGTCTTTATCTGACGTTCGGATCGCGGGGGATACTGTCATAAGGTGGTCATGTAGTAATCTGCAATACGTCGCGTGGGGGAAACCATTGGTTTTCGGACCTATGTTTATTAGAATTATCTGCGTGTTGTTTTGTCCGCTATTTGCCCTTCGTTTGTAACTTTAATAGTGAAACACACTGTAGAGAGGATGCCATTAGCTGCTGCGCCCCGTCAAAACATCTGTTGTTCGAGCAGGAGGAAAGGTGACTAATATTAGTATTAGTGGACGCAGTAGTTGTTGTGTAGTGGGGAAATGGTTGGTAGTAGCATAAGTAATGTACTTTGTTACCATGGCAGTAAAAATCAAACAGAAATTATAATCATTCAAACTGCCTTACCATAATGAACATGGTTATAGGTATTGTTTGCTTAAGCATACGATAGACGATAATTATGAAAGAGCAAATAAGTAATTAAGTAATCCAGTAACAGCAGCGGATACTGCAATAATACAAGTTTTTATTTGTTCGTAGTAGGCTGCTGAAGTCGGTATTTATTACTATTCTCAGTAGTCGAGACTGGGGGAATACCGACACCTTAATAAATTTTTCGTTTTATTTTGGAACTGAGACTTCCATGGAAAAATTCATGGCACACTGTGTGACTGGAATTTAGACGCAAAAATGTATCAGAAAAATCAAAAAATGTTAAATTCCTTCGGAGCTATACAGAGTGAATCGCCTAAAACTTGCATCGCAGTTGTTGTGGAAATGGAAAGTGGTATTAATGTGCGGTTTTCACAGAATAGTTTGGTAATCAGGGGTTAGTTTTGTTAGCTAATACACAAATTGTGCAAGCATACACTTTTTTAAACGGAGCAATGCCTATTGATATTAAATCCTAGTAGTATGGCAAATAAGAATGTCAGTGACGTATGTTGTGGGATTCTAGTGCGAGTGATTTACGAGATACAGCCTTTCGAAAAGTTCCCACACCAACACATGTACAATACCTGCGGAAGCACACACTAAGGTACAACATAAATGCATGCACTAGTTGTGTGGATTGTGACCAGCAACGTGAAAATTAACCATCACAGGTTGTATTCAAAATGAACATCGGAAGCGGCAATACACGCTTTCAGTCCGATGTGGAACGACTGCTGCAAGCATGCTAGCATTTCAGCGGAGTTATTCGAGCAGGCTGTAGTAATACGTCGTTGCATATCATCGGGCGTAGTTGGTGTATCCTTACAGACAGCGTCTTTCAGCTTTCCCCACAGAAAAAAAAAATTTACAGGCATCAAATCCGGGAAATGGGCCAGCCAAGGTACAGGTTCTCTGTGCCCAATCCAACGACTTGGAAACAATTCGTGAAGACACGTTGTAGTACTTTGTGCACTATGCACTGGGCAGCCATCATGTTGGTACCACAGTTTCGTCCTAGTGAACAGAGGAACTCTTCTAGCATTCGTGGAAGTTGGAGATGGTCTATTAGACTGCGGTACTCATGAGCGTTCAGTGATCCGTCTATGAAAAACGGGCCTATGAGGTGGTGGTTCAGTATCCCACACCACATGTTTACACTCCATGGACGCTGACGTTCCACCTGAGAAAGCCAACGGGAATTGTCAACAGACCAACAGCTTATGTTTCGGTGGTCTACTTGGGTATGATTTTTAATTGTGGCTTCATCACTGAACAAGATGCGTGGTACATCTGGAGTATCCTGTCGTAATGCGCATATACAGAAGATAACATGATTTTCATAATCGTTTCCATGTAGCTTTTGATGGAGAGAGATGTGATGAGGATGGAACCTATGTCGATGGAGAATGGGTAAGGCACTTGCGTCACTCATGTCACTTACTCGTGCGATTACGCGGATGTTAACGTGCGGATGAACTGGAACAGCAGCAAGAACATTCATTTCCCCCTCTTCTGTCGTCACTTGTTTCTTTGTTAAGTTGTCTAGGTGTTAGACTACCACTTTCACGCAATTGGTTGAAAAGACTGATAAATAACTGCCGAGCTGGTTGACGTCTATTGCGATATGTTGCCGCATACACCGTACAAGAACGAACTGCATTCTTCCTACACTCTCCATGCACTACGATTATGTATGCATTTTCTGCGTTTGTAAATCCCATCATCCGCCTACGGCCTAGTGTATGCATTGTCACACACTAACTGATTGGCAAGTCACAATGCACTGAAGGAACACACAAGCGAACTGTGAGCAAGCTTAATCCACCTAGCAAACACGCAGGTGGAGAGGCACAAACAAGTGTCGGTGTGGGAACTTTTAAAAATAAGATATCTCGTAAACAATTCGGACTAAAACTCTGAAACAAACATCACTCACATTAGAATTTACCCTGTTTTTAGTTTGCTGATATCAATAGGCATTCTTCGGTTTAAAAAAGTGTACGTTTGCACAAAAAATACACTTTCTAAGTATTATTACGATCTGTGTATTGGCTAACAATACGAGTCCCCGGACTAACAATCTATTCTGTGACAACAGCACGTTAGTAGAACTTTCCATTTCCTCAACATTTGCGGTGCCAGTTTTAGGTGATTCACACTGTGTAAACATCTTTTTTTTTCATATCTACAACCTGCAAACATTTCCTCGAGTACATGGGTAATATCGAAACCCTTACGGGGTAATGCCAACAGTATGAAATACAGACAGAATAAAATTCCTGTTCTAAGTAAGTAACACATTTCGTTATCTTAACATGTATCAAAAGACGTATACAGCACTTTTTTTCCGCAAGTGGTGTTCACGATACAAAAAATCAACTTCAGCTTTATTAAACCTAGAACTCTGTTCATACTTGTTGTTGATGGTTCTATTATGCTTATTTTAGGATTTGTCTTTTTAAAACCAGAAACCCAGTCTTCTTCACGCATTTTAGTAGTTTTATTGAAATTGTGTTTAAGACCTAGTTTTTCGGCAAGGTCATAGCCCATTCGCCGCAAATCAACCAGGGACAAGCCACAGAATAATTGTACCAATTTAGCCACATGGTTAGCTAATTGTTGTTCTTGTTCAGAAGTAAAGAAAGACTTTCTTGCCAAGCAATGTTCCTTGTCTGAATTTTACTCGATCATAAAGTATTATTTTTGGTGCATTTAGCTCCTTTGACACCCTGTTCAGTGATCTCCCTGACTTCACTAAACTTAATGTCTTTTTTACTGTTTCTTCAGTCCATGTAGCCCTCCCTCAACTTCTTTTACTTCTCTTCCCCATCTGAAATTAGATGTAAGACCTTACTTAAATGTAAACAACTTTTATTCCTAAGTTTAGAGTAAGAGATAATATCGACACCCTGTCGAAGTTGGCCCATGTTCGTCTGCCGATATTACCACACTCAGGTCAGGCTCAGAACAGACCAAATTTTAATTGCTTTGCTAATGCTTGAACAGTTACAAAACCCATGCTGAAAGTCACACTAGAAATCATACTATCTGTTTACATTATAATTATTACCGTTAAACAAGTACTGAAACGCTTATTTCAATGTAAGAATAAACCAAAACTAACATTAAAATTCAAACAAAATTAATTTTTAGCACTGTTAAGAAAGTCGTTTGCAAGAACTCGTCGCCTCTGCACCCTACTTCTGGCGTTGTATGCTAAGCTGCAGCACTGCCTCCCACTGTCTACAGTGCTACTCAGCTGAGAAAAGAATAGTGCCTGTGTTGCTGGTATGTTGGTATTTCCCAGATCTTTCCTAGTAGTAACCAATGACAAATTATAGATCTGTGAAACCTTGACAAAATTCACGCATGTCTTTGCCTTTGCTACTTCTGTTAGACACAGTTATCATTTAACCCTGTGTTATCTTTTTACAACCAGTCTATTAGCTGCTGCTCATACCCTTTCTGTGCTAAGATCTATACACAAAACCATTAAGTTTGACAATCACATTTCCAATGATAGAGCTAGACTTCACAGTACCAATTACTTTGTAACCCACGTTTAATTACCAGTGTATCATCTATCCATAAGTCGCCTCTGACACTTTCCTTCGCATTACTTTAACTTTCTGTATAAACACAGTTTAGTTCTGAATAATGTGCTACAAATTACTTTTTTCTGCACCTAGGTGCCTCATGTGTAGAAAACCTTTTGTCTGTTTTGAAAAATATGCAGCTCGGTATGGCTCTACATTTACTTAGTACAACTACCCCAGTTAAACGCCTCATAATACAAATATCAAAAAGTTCAATCCACAATAAAGTTCTGCCCTGAGCACTAGCTCTGTAAGTAACTTATTTACGTGTCATTTCTTTATTAATGCAATAATGACTAAAACGATTTCTAACTTAGACATTTATGAGTAGTAATTGTACATAATAGTTGAACTACGGCTGTACATATTACAATACCTTCAATTACCAGTCTGGTTATAAAGTAATATATGCACGACCAGAAACGACTTCTGTTACTTTCATGTAAGATAATATTAATACTCATCTATTGTCAGTCATCATTGCCAAACCTTTCTGGGAGGAGGTGTGTGGAGTGTTTACAATGTGTTCAGGGTCTAGTGATGAGGTTTGACTGAATATTGTAATGATGTTTTTGGAATTGTTGGTTTATTAGTTTACAAAAATGTATATATGACTAGCAGTTGTATACACTGCATAAACCCCAGTCAAATCAGACCTGTACGTAATTATCTGTCTCCACCTATGAATTACATTCAGTAACATAAAAAAAGAAACGACTCTTGACCAATAATTGGCTTACAGGGCACAGCAGTATCATTGTCAGAGAATGACACTTACAAAACAATAAATGCAAACAATGCACAGATCATCACAAGAGCTGTAGTGTCATCTTCATACGACAACGACTTACGAAACATTTTGATAACGTAAAACATTCCGTTATTAAAAAATCTTAAACATGGTTGCGAAACAGCAACTGCGTAAATCTGAAGACGTTGAAAAATCAGCCAACCAGTTTCAAAACAAAGATTTATTAGCCCTTGACCTAGTTTTCGATATTTTTAAAAATTTTGAAGAAGATATTTTATAAATATCGAAACCTAGGTCAAGGGCTAATAAACCTTTGATTTGCGACTGGTTGGCTGATTTTTCAACCTGTTCTATTCCGTTATTAGTGCAGACTAATACAGAGAGCTACATCAGTACAGTCTTCAGTCTGAAGACCACGAGAACAAGAAATCAAAACGTCTCTGCAAACAAGACAATTTCCCAAAATATTTTTTGGAAATTTCTACCAGAGTTAAATCCGAGCTACGTTCACTTGTGGGAGATACTGATACAGGAGGCGTAGATTAATGCTTTCATTCATATGTTGAGCGTATCGACGATATAGACACTCAGAGACAATTCTGTGGGTCATTTACCTGCAACTGAAATGACACGGTTTTTGCTGCAGGTTACTGTTCTTTGAACTACAGCAGGTTTTTTTTCTGGAGTTACTTTATTCTTCTCAAGATTTGTAGTAGTGTACGTTTAAAACTAGCGAATGAATTTTTAAAGTTTGATCATGGTCAGTTGTTTCAGATCTTCGAAGATGTTCTTCAGAGTAACACATATTTTCCTTGTGACAGATATCCTTATACACGATCTTCCTTGTTCTTTAATTTTATTGGATGATTGCTTCAAAAGAATAAATAATATATGTGCAATGCAAAACAAAAGAAATTCTGTAGACATGTTGTTGCCATCAGTGCACAGACTAGTTTGAGGCATTTCTTCTGCCATAATGCTCTTTCCTCCACGTATCTAGAGAGTAAGTCGCAGCTCTCGACAAATGCGACCCCTTTCAGTTATCTAAAGTATTATTGAAATAGGCCACGACGAAACGAATGCTGTGTTCGTTTGACGAAAGACACAGCACGGAAGTTTGGGCTGTGTGTGTTCTAACATAATTCATGTGTCATACAGAGAAGCAATTGATATAACGTCTCCTTGCAAAAATAGTGTGTGTGTGTGTATTTGTGTGTGTTGAGGGGAGAGGAGAGAAATGCCATTTTGCATTAGAATAGGTAGGGTATTTAGGGCATGTAATTAGTAAAGAAGGAGTAAGGACACATCAGAAGCTAGTGCAAGCTGTACGCGAGTTCTCAAAGGCTAAGGCGGTTAAGCAGCTGAAATTACTGGTTCATAGCTGCCCCTTCCTCCATTGGGGGCGGTATAAAATATATGAATCTCAACAAACCGCAAAATTTGTTTTAATTATTGTTAATTCGATGTTACATTGTTCTCAGTATGTTGTATTACGTTTTGTAAATGCTTGAAAGTGGTAAAAATGCGGAAACTGCAGTAGCAAAATAAAAGTAAGAACAGCTAAAAGCGACATGACATTTAAAAAACTTTTAGAAGCTGTGGACCCACATTAGGAGAAAGTAGTAATCTTACTCTCAGATTCCATAGCTTGTCCAACATTGAGACATAAATGAGGGCTATTTTTTTCCAACCTCCGATTGGTCGCAAAATGAAAGTGAAATATGTTTTATTTGCAATTTTTAGCTCTACCGTCCAGCTGCTTCTCTACATAGTCGCCAATCCGAATTAGACATTTGTTATAACATGATACCAATTTTCCGGTGCCCTCGTCATTCATTCGTTGTCTGTGCCCAAATACTGTCCTCATAGCCAGCGGTCCATGTAAGCGAAGAGATGAAAGTCAGAGGGAGTCGAGTTCTGGTGGTATGGTGGGTGATCAAACACATTGAAAACGCAGCAGTATGTGGCCAAGAATTGTCATGAAGAAGGAAAAGCATGACAGTTACGTTGTGCAGATCGCATGAAATCAGGCGAAAACACTCAACAGGACTTGACACTTGGTGGGAGACACTATTTCCTAGGGATATTCACGTGCTCACACTGTGTGCTCAGAACTTAAAAGTGCGACGTAACGCGATAGACGGGCATACTACAGGCCCTACACATCACACATGTGTAAAAGTTCACCGCATTTTCACTGTACCTTTAATGTCGCGAACGATCGGAGATGAAAAAATAATTGCACTCTTATAACCATCTCCTCCCTGAAGACATATGCAATGTGTTTTTGGAAGATTTTTCCACAGACAGAATATTTCATCATATTTCAAGAAACACATCGCGTACCACTTGTTTGGGGAGGTGGTTTTATAGATTTGGAGGCTGGACGAGCTACAAAATGTGAGAGCAAGATCACAACGTCTGCACTCTCGGGAATTGTTCGGAGTCTTTACTGCCTGGTATTGCAACATGTGTCATCCGTTTTAGTAATTAACCACATAATTCGCAAGCACTGTGGATTTGCTGACTCTGCTTGCTACGTATTACTGCCTTTCATCTGATGCACGCGCTTTACTCCACAGTAATGTGTCAAGTGGTTCTAGCTCTGTGACCGACTCACGCTGATGATGCCCGCACAATTACAAACCGTGTAAGACGTGAATATTTCTATTGTCTATTGTCAAACCACAATTTGTGAAAGATGTTTATATTTTACTAAAATGGTTCAAATAGCTCTGAGCACTATGGGACTTAACTGCTGTGGTCATCAGTCCCCTAGAACTTAGAACTACTTAAACCTAACCTAAGGACATCACACACATCCATGCCCGAGGCAGGATTCGAACCTGCGACCGTAGCGGTCGCGCGGTTCCAGACTGCAGCGCCTAGAACCGCTCGGCCACTCCGGCCGGCTTATATTTTATTAATAGGACAAAGTAGGAATAATTAACATTTGTCATGTTGGAAATAATTGTGGTAGCAGGAAATGTCTGCACCAAAGTATTGTTGGCAAGAGAGACCGCGTATGCATAGATTTTAAGAAAAGAGCGGGAAAGACCGCGCATTGATACATTTTGTAATGGTAGCAGGGATCGTCTGCACCAGAAAGCATTGTTGGCAAGAGAGACAGCACTTTAGCGTTCGTAGGAAGTCAGTAGTAAGCGAGATGTGAAGCGAGTTGGTAGCAGGTCTGAAGCGAGAGGTTGAGAGGAGCGGTGTGCCTGCAAGCCATCAGCTATGATTTACAAGAGATTATAAACGGATGTACAGAGACATCAGCTAACTATTATCATAAGAGGAACTAATATTATTGAATTATTTTCTCTGCGAAACTCAAGACTACTGAAGGTATGTTTGCGCAATGCTAGTTGTAAGATTATTGTAAAAAGTAAGTCCCATTTGAACGTTTGTAAAATCATTTCATTACCAGCAGTAAATATTTGAAGAAACGTTTTCAGAATATAATTAATTTTTGCCAGCAATGTTGCATTACTAATTATAATCCATCCCAAAAACCATCAACGTAAAACCTTGCAAAAATTTTATTTTTGTCAAGAGAAAGTGTAACTATGATTTACGTAACTTCAGTCAAATTAATTAAAGAATAACGTCAGCTTTTGGTAATAAATACAGCCACTTCTTATGACAGCACACCAGCAGTTAATAGAGTATAGTAAACCAGAGTAAGTATATTCATGTCGCAGTTCTAATTGTAGCAGTCAGATGGCGATCCAGTAACAGTAAAAAAGGTAAGGAACAGTTTTGGGCTATTGCAGATAACGACTGAGGGCCACGACGACGATGTATTATATATTTCGTCGAAACAATCAGAGAGTCAATTTTAATAAGCAGCAATTAAATTTGTATGCGAAGATAGAGAAAGAGAATAAATTTCAAAGGCAAGATTTCATTTGTTATTATTAAGCAAGAGATAGAAATCCTAAGAAAAGGTTTCATAGGTTATTGTAAAAGGGAAGGTTATCATTAAGAAAAGAGATATAGAGAGGAGACGGGAAGGTTTCACAGGGAGCAGCAGCGCCTTCGCAACGTGGCTGTGGCTGTGTGGCTGGCACCGCCGTCCGTGCGTGGCGGGTTGCGGCGGCCGCAGGCGCCTCGCAATTACCTGCGGCCTGACCGCGGGGCTCGGCTGAGAGCCGGCGCGGCAGGGCGGCACACCTTGCGACTCCACAGCGGGCAAGCCTCGTTTCACTGAGGCGACCGCTTTCTGTTCTGGGAGTAATCCGACGGTGCGCTGGGGCACAGAAGTGTCGTCTGTCAATGAAGTATTGCTTTTCTGGTTAAGTGGAAATACCACTACTTCCCATTAAGGGTACGTTTACTATCTTTGGCCCGAAAAAGCATGTTCTTTGTGAATTTTTTTTCTCGGGATGTCTTATACATATCAATGTCAAATTTGGTGAAAATGTTTATTGATATTTCCTCTACAAACTGGTATTTTTTCCACCGGAAATGTCGAAGATTAAAGGCGGAAGTGCCGTCGGAACGAAACAAATTTTCGATGTAGACATCCACGCGCGGTATGTTACAGGTCAGCCGGCTAGTCTGAAATCAAAATTGAGTTGACGTTAGCGAAGTATATAAGATTCTTTAGGAGTTGTACCTCGCTTAAGTTATTTGGACCATACGAAACAAAATGGCGGCCATTTGAAAAAAATAGGGGTTTTTTCATCGATTTTTCGACTTCGTCGGCCAAATAAAAATATTTATAGTTGATGGATCGGAATAAAACTGGTACTACTCCTAGGCAGTTTAGTTAGCTTCGTCGCAAACCAAGGATCATGGCAATCGGTTCAGTAGATTTTACCATACCGCGCGATAGAAAAGAAGTCATTTCCAGAAAAACGCGTTTGAAGTTTTGACTACATATAAATGCAGTATTATGCAACTTACGTTCAATCTGCTATTCCGGGTCCATAAAGTAGTCCTTCCTCTTCCTCACAGAGGGCGTTCTGCTCGATCTGGGCCGTCCTGCGCTGCTCCAGAGCCGCTCGTACGGCCGGTGACAAGCGGTTTTCGGCCGCTTGAATCCGGGGGTCGCCCGAATACTTGGCGAACTGCGTCGAATAGAGACCCAGGCTGACGTCCAACATTGTCATGGTCTTCATAATTGCTGAATACCTTTCGCTGAAGCCGCTCACTGCCAGGAAATTCGCAATCTCCAGTCTTCACACCAGAATGCAAATCCTTGGAGGCTAACTTCCAAACACACACAGCCAAACTTTCATTTGAACTTTGTGTGTTTCCTCCCAAGCTCCGGTACAATAACTCGTCCTCCGAAATGAAAAAAAAAAAATGGTTCGTGAAAAAGGCCGATTTCAGGCAGGTGCATTTTTTTGTTCAACCTCGAATAACAAACATTTCCGTTCCATATTCGGAAAACCCGTTTCAGGGGTGGATTCTGAACACTTTTATGGATCCAAAAATGCAAAAAAATTGATTTTTTGAACCAAAAGATAGTAAATCTCCACATAATGAAGCGTCTTTGTTCTGCTTCATTTCGCTACTGATTTAGGTGATATAAAAATGAGGAACATAGTATCCTGCGTATTTCCATTCACTAATGACTTTTGGTATCATTTCTTGGGGAAACTCAATTTTTGGAGGATTTCGACTGTGTCTAGGGCATGGAGTACGATTGTTATTCGGAAAGTAGGGTCTGATCGGCCGCAAAGTGGAGACCACAGTAAAAAATATTTTTATTTACAATAGTTAACTACACCTTTCAGCTACTTCTCCACATCGTTGCCGCTCCGACTTAGACATTTGTCGTAGTATTGTACCAAATTTCCAGTACGTCGTCATAGGAAGCAGTCTCCTGTGCTTTCTGCCAATTCTCTACACTGATCTACAGCTTGTTGTCTCTGCTAAAAAGTGGGATTGGAAGCCAGCGGTTCATGTGTGCAGAGATAAGACTCAGCGCTGTAGGGTGGGTGATCAAACACCAGCCGCCGAAAACGCTGCAGCGGCGTCCTCATTGCCCCGCAGATGCGGTCGGCAGTTATCATGAAGAAGGAACTGCATAACAGTGTAGGCTGCATGAAATCAGGCGAAATCTCTTACAGGCACTCATACTAGGGTCTGTGACACTTGCACGGAGTGGAAATTTGTACGAAGAGGGAATGTGTTGACATTTTTACGGAGCCGAGGACACTGTAGGTAGTAGACAAGGTGTTTCAGATGTAGGCTACACCGGTCTGTCCCCAGCTACCTGCGACATGTTCTGGACAAGTTAAAAGTACATTTTCTGCACAATGTTCCCTGTCCCCGTACCAGTTCGGTGCTGCAGTTGACCTCTGACTGGCAAGCAGTGTTACGTGTTTTAGTGCTGAGATAATGGAGCTCACCGAAACCACTAAACGGAAACCTTCACTCATTTACAGAGGGCACTAATAGATAGTGGATTATAAAAGTGAGCAAGAAGTGACTTACTGGCGTTGTGCAAACTTTAAAAAGAATAACTGCGAACGAAGGTTATCCACACAAAAATAATTTTAGTGGAGGGTAGACACGTCTGTATTCCAGATGGAGCAGCAAATGAAGTGCGAAAACGTTTTGTCAGCTCAAAGAAGCTGGCAAAACAAACAGACTTTATAGTTTCGTCAGTTTACCTTTAATCGAGGTAGCGACTTTGTAACACCGATACCATCATATAGAAATGCGAAACAATCGTTAGATAGAATTAGGCGAAAATATCTGGGAACTACACAAGATCTCACCGATTCTGGAGGAATATCCTCTCAAGAAAATAATTTACTGCTGAATGATACTAGCAATATTTTACTTGCAGATGGTAACAGGGGTCCGAATGACAGAACACAGGTGTTTGCCAGAGAAAAGCGCTTTTATCAATCTGCGAATCATTCTTTGTGGATGGAACGTTGAAGAGTTCGAGCAAGCAGTTTAGACAGCTGTTTATACCCCACGCCGACCATAATAGTTCTTGGGAGGAAACGAACCTCATTTCAGTTGTTTACGTTTTGATGCCAGATAAATAACGAGAAACATATGTACGTTTTTTTAAAGCTATTAAGACTAACGTGCTGGATGGACCCCTGCATCTCTGATGATGGACTTCGAAATTGCTGTTGTCCTAGCAGCTAAAAGTTTGTTTCCTAGAACATAGATCACTGGCTACCATTTTAATCAACGTTTTTGGAAACAAATTCAGTGCTGCGACCTCGTTTCATCTTATAAGGAAAACGAGGAAGTACACTGTCACATACGAATATATTCTACTCTAGCACAACTTCCTCTGTAAATGCTGGTTGACGGTTGGCTGTGTATTGAGGAGAATACGCCTGGAAACCGAAAGATTCAGAACCTTTTATGACTATTTTGTGAACCAGTGACTCGATAACAAACGTATTACAAGAGAGATTTGGAATTGCAGTGGAAGACGCCATAGTACTAATAACGTTTCAGGAAGATGGAACCGAAGAATAAATACATTAATATCAAAAGTTCATCAGCTTTACTAATTAGTGAAAAATCTTCGAGAAGATGCAGAGTACCAAGGCCACCAGTTTGACTGACTAATTTTAAACTTTAATAGAAAAAGAACAAAAAAGTCAGCAATCAAGACTGACGAGACTATTGAAAAGCCTTTGAAGAAACTCCGCACCGATGGGAACTTAAAATCATTGTTGGCTTGTGGGGCCTATGCGAAGAAGTTACAGTGACGAAGCAAAGGTCAAAATCATTTGTGAATATTGAAAAGTAGAATAATAGACTCATCTTGTAAATAAATTTAATGGGGGACGAAAAGAGACTACGCTCTCGTGGTGTTCCCTGGAAACGACACAAATTGGGCTAAATATCTTTTGAAATTTGTAAAACATTCCTAATCAAAACCGAAAGACTCTCTCAAAGGCCAAGACTTTTCCAGAAAACAGTCGCAGAATGTCCATGACCTTGGAGATTTGCTCCTCAGTTTGGTCCTATGGAACTTGACGTGTAAAAAAAGAATTGTCTTGAGACGTTCTTCGAATCAAAATCTGTAAGGGCGGTGTGACGTCTCCTGGTAAGACATTTACAAAGTCGTTGTAACATATGAAAAAGAGAAACATTTATCTGTATTGTTATTTTCATTTCTGTATGAACGGTTGTCGATTATGTAAAAAAGATATAATCTTTTTTCATTTTTATGTTTGTACAATAATTATGGATCAATATTTTGCAAATAACGTCTATAATCGGAGAGTGTAGAAATAGAAACAGACAATGACAATTAAAATAGATAACAAAGACGCATATTAAATTGCCTATAAATAGTGGAGGTTAAAACATTATTCTGTCTGTCTTCTTGTAGAAGTCAAAGTTGTAAGAGCCTGGAACGCTCGATTGAATGCTTGGTTATATTTCTTTTGTTCCTTGTTCGAGAAAGACGCCATTGGAGGCTGATGAATGTAAAAGGTGTGAACCTTAAATTTCTGTTGATTTTTGAATATAGAAATTGTTAAAAATACTCGTAATAATTAATTGCTAGCTTGCCTAGTACTTCATTCAACATTTTTAGCCGTTTTCAGTATATTTATGAGTTTTTATGACGCAGAGCTGTGCAGCGATCGCGGGAGCCGCTGCCGCGGCAAATTCAAATTAAATTCAATGAAAGCAGTTTTCCCTCAATTAAGCGGTCAGGCAACGGTGCGTTAAAATTATTTCTTTCAGCTTCCTAGAAACCTCAGAGGTGAATAGTGGATTTTATTATGTCATTTTCAGATGGGCATGGGCAACTGCTATTACAATATCAGTGACGTAGATAATTTAAGTAAATCAGTACAATAAAATTTTACTTGTGTGATATCAAAGACTGCTCTGATGAAATCTGTTCTGGCTAATAATACAAAAACCAAATTTCATTTTTAGTCTCATGCTCTCGTGTTAGTCGTGGCAATCGATAGTGTTCATATATTGAAAAATCCACTCCGTCTTTAACGTTTAGAGAACATAGCATACTGTAACTTCTGTAGGTATAATAAGAGTAATTTTCAGTGCATTTCAGAGATGAAAGTAGTGACGGACATGTTTAATTTCATAATTACTTACAGTAATGATACCGTGTTCCATTTCTAACAAGCCAGATCAGGGTTATATAAAAATAGTTTGCAAATTAAAGAGCATACGTGCACATCAGGAAATCTTTTAATGTTGTGCGAATCCCCAAGTAATAGATCAAGGTGCAAGTATTTTCAACTACAGAAACTAATAGTGAGAATCATATTTTATCTGTTGTGCTCGCTACAATAAGCAATATACGGTTAATTAAAATATAATGCCATATAAACTGCACATAAAGTCAAAAGCGCGGTGGGGATTATGCGACAGCGGACACCGAATACAAAATCTTTGCAACGGAAATAAAATACATTCCTAAACATGAGGAGCCTCTTACTGTCGCAAATAAATTGCAGCAGGGTACGGATTAAGCTGTTGTGCAAACAGAGAGCTGAGATATAGGTAACTTAGCGTTGGAAGTTGCCACTGGCTAGAGTCATGTTCTTCGGAGGCCCGGAAACCCTCCATACATACAGGGCGGTTACAAAAATAACGTATCGGACGAAACCAGAGCTGCGTAGTACGTAATAAGAGGCAAGCTTTGATACGTAGGGACTACGTGACCGAATGAAGGTCAGAAGGCGTCCAGGGAAATAGGAGTTTCCCCCGAGGTTGTGGAAGCTTCTGGAAAGAGCCGAGGTCAGCAGGACAGCACGTGATCGCGTGGGAAGTGCGTCGTGAGAGCCTAGCTTAACTGGCCTGAGGGATTTCGTCTTAGACTCCACCTTCGACGCCGTCTCTGCGCTACTCTGATCTCGGGGCGGGACTTAGATTTACACAGCACCTAGCTGCACAGGGTAGCGACGCCTCTCTCAGTTTCCTCAATGGCTCAGTCATATTCACCGTACCTTGTAAGCTTGCAGTACAACATAAACCATCCTTTGTACTGCCTTTTTAAAGACATATTTCCTCTGCATATCAAATTCCCTGGTCTGAAACCGTTTCAACTTGCAGCTGTAACTCCAGAGAACTACGAGTTGGAAGATCCCACTCTATTCTCGAAACTAAACATTACTGCTCCCTCATTACTGGCCGCTCGCAGGAATTCGCAGACGCGACATAAAAACATTTTTCGGTGCTAGGTGTCGGGTGGGCATCAGTTGTTGACGCTTGGCGTCATTTGGTATAGGGTAGCCCAAAGTTAATTACAAGCTCATAGGCCTGAGAAAACTCGGCCCGAAGTTCAGACGAACTGACGGCTTAGAGGAGGTAGGGATAAGAAGTTAGGCGGGGAGGACATCGGGAGGCAAGGCGAGCAGAAAGAAGACAATTCGGACGGGCCAAGGAGGTCCGCCACAGAGCGGGTTCTTCTTCGCGGGAAGTGAGTTGGCAGCAGGCGCGGCAGAACGCCGTTCCAGAGAGGGAGACGGCGACATCACAGACGGGCCAAAGGGGTCCGCCAGCAGCAAGAAAGGATATAACATAACCGGAGGCGTGTGTCAGCCGGCTCTGGGCCGGCAGCGTTAACAGCCTGGCTGGGAAGCGGTGCGATGAGAGAGGCGGCGTAGAAGACAGCACACGGCCGCGAGTTACGACGCACCACACTGGAAGGTGAGAGAGAAATTCTTCAGAAAATATGCAGTCTAACGAGGAGCAGATACCTGGTAGTCAGGGTTCATCCTCGGCTCTACAAAGAGAGTATATTAGTTTATGTGACATAATTAAATTGTTCCAACATCCTTTTGATGGTAATAAGGCACAACTCAGTGAGTTTCTTGTCAACCGTGACAGTGCTTTCGACCTGATTACACCAGAGCAGCGTGATGTACTACTGAAATTTGTAAAGGCGCGAGTACTATTAGCAACACTTAGTAAACTGTTAGTGAAAGATTTGAATGCTATTCGGCTTTCAGTATGTGCTACTTTAGTAGAAAATTATGGTTGTAGAAGTACTCTTGACTACTACGCCTGCAAAATGTTTGTAAGTAGGCAGGAATCATGGGAAAGCATAGCACAATGGGGTTCTAAAACATACTCACTTCAGCACCAATTCAGGGAGGTGGTCAAGGGATTTATGATGGAATCAGAATTAGCAGATAGCCTTGCGTTAATTTTCAAGTTTCGTTGAGTTGACCTTATCCAACGGTTATACGACAAAGAGATTAAGACAGTGGTAACAGGATGGTGAGAGTCAATAACCTGCCTGAAGCGATAGATTTTGCCTCTACAGGGGAAAATGCTATAACTTCTTCAAAAGAAAAGCCTTTTGAACGACACACCAGCAGGACAGGTCATCATAAAAGCCAGAACTGTTTTCACTGTGGAAAACTGGAGCACATATGAAAAAGATGTCCTAACAGTAGGAAAAAGCGAAGTGTAGAGACAGTACCAGTTAGAATGACAACGCGAAAGGAGGATAAAGAAAGCAAAGAGCATGTAGCTGGCACTCCTTGCATTTTAAGGTAGTGTCCCACACTTCGATGATGAATGTTACTTGTTTCAATTGTAATCAGGAAGGTCACTATGCTAGGCAATGTAATAATTGGCCGTTAAGGCGAAAGAAACCTAGAGAACAGGGAAACTAAAGGGAGGCGCAATAAGGCAGTCACATTGCGTCCCTCCAGGATAAATATTTAAAGTGGACTGCACAAATAAGAATTAATATATTAACATAATGTGCAAAAGGAGCGTACGATATCCCTCAAGATTTTTGATAGATAGTAATGCACAAATTAGTCTTTTAAAGAAGGACCAGAAAAATGTGATTCTGCTGATAACGTAAGAACAAGGGGAATTAGCAATAATGTTGTTAAAACAGAAGGCGCCCTACAGTTAGAATTAAGAGTTGAAAGAGACCTAACTGTGGAGCGCAAGTTTTATGTAATCGGGGCAGACAAAAATGGTTCAAATGGCTCTGAGCACTATGGGAATTAACATCTGAGATCATCAGTCCCCTAGAACTTTGAACTACTTAAACCTAATTAACCTAAGGACATCACACACATCCATGCCAGAGGAAGGGTTCGAACCTGAGACCGTTGCGCCTAGAATCGCTCGACCACTCCGGCCGGCGAATTAGTCTTCGGTAGAGTATGTAATGTGCGTTAGGAGCAGCAGAACGCGCGGGATTAGCCGAGCGGTCTGAGGCGCTGTGCGGCTGTGCGGCTGTTCCCGGCGGAGGTTCGAGTCCTCCCTCGGGCTGTGCGTGTTTGTGTTAAGCGTAATTTAGGTTAAGTAGTGTGTAAACTTAGGGACTGATGACCTTAGCAGTTAAATCCCATAAGATTTCACACACATTTGAACATTTTTTAAGCAGCAGAACGAGGAAAATTCACGTAGAATACCGCAGGAGCCACGAGAGAGCCATGTGTTTGTTCGTTTGCGGTCGGAGCCACAGGACGAGGTGAAGGTGTGTCGAACACGTTAGGTGTCGGTTCGATGGCGATCGGAGTCGCAGAAGTAGGAGTTTATTAAGAGAGTAATCACTCCAGGGAAGGAGAAGTAAAACAGAAGTGTAAGATAAGTATCGGTCCTAGGGAAGAGAAAATTGCAAAAGTACGAATTGGTTTAAGGGGTGTATCAGAAGCGATAGTCCCAAAACAAGAGTTGACGTCAGGTGTACTTATATCTGAAGCGTTAGTCGCAGTGAAAGACGCTATGTCCACAATAAGCATTTAAATGCTACCGAAGAAAAGGTTGAAATCGATGATCTTCAGTTAAGAGCAGAAGAATTACCTTCAGTGGAAGAGACATGTAAAAGGATGCGTTCGGAAATAACATCAAGAGCTAGTAAACTGAAAGAGAGCTTCCGGGATGATCACTTGAATAGTGAGGAGAGAAAAGGTATTTTAGAATTATATCTAGCTTAGAACGATATATTTCGTCTGCCCGGAGGCAACCTATTCTGTACCGACGTTGTCAAACACAAAATTCTGTTGATTTCAGAGGCATAATTGAAGGTAATTAATTTAAAGCCATATCGAATACCGCAAGCACAAAAGGAGATTTAACAAGCTGAAACAGAAACAGTGTTAAGAGGTGATATTGTGGCACCTAGCAACAGTGCATGGAACTCAACCCTCCTTTTAATTTCGACAAAGGTGGACGCCAGTGGAAAGCAAAAGTAGCTTGTAATAGTGGATTATAGGCGTCTAAATGAAATGACGATTGAAGGGGAAGTTGTTGAACCCTCCAATACCACAATACCCTGATTTTAGTAAAGACTAGACTCACAGCTGATGAGAGCCCGAGCTGTGTACGAGCCACTTTAAGTCGGGGCAAACTTGGCAGTGATTTACCTATTGCCTATGCGTCACGAACTCTAAGTAAAGCAGAGAAAAATTTTAGTACCACAGAGAGGGAAATATTGGCTATTTGTTTCGCGGTCAAACATTTCCGACCTGTCGGCCGCTGTGACCGAGCGGTTCTAGGTGCTTCAGTCCGGAACCACGCTGTTGCTACGGTTTCAGGTTCGAATCCTGCCTCGGACATGGATGTGTGACAAGTCCTTAGGTTATTTAGGTTTAAGTAGTTCTAAGTGTAGGGGACTGATGACCTCAGATGTTAAGTCCCATAGTGCTTAGAGCCATTTGAATCATTTGAATTTCCGACCTTGTTTGTTCGGCCGCAATTTTACAATAAGCCACTAATGTGGATCAGCAATATCTCAGATTCGTCATACCGACTGTCTGAGAATTCCTGCGAGCGGCCAGTAATGAGGAAGCAGTGATGTTTAGTTTCGAGAATAGAGTGGGCTCTTCCAACTCGTAGTTCTCTGGAGTTAGAGCTGCAAGTTGAAACGGTTTCAGACCAGGGAACTCGGTATGCAGAGGAAATACGTCTTTAAAAAGGCAGTACAAAGGATGGTTTATGTTGTACTGCAAGCTTACAAGGTACTGTGAATATGACTGAGTCATTGAGGAAACTTAGAGAGGCGTCGCTGCCCTGTGCAACTAGGTGCTGTGAAAATCTGAGTCCCGCCCCGAGATCAGAGTAGCGCAGTGACGGCGGCGAAAGTGGAGTCTAAGACGGAATCCCTCAGGCCAGTTATGCTAGGCTCTCTCGACGCACTTCCCACGCGATCACGCGCAGTCCTGCTGACCTCGGCTCTTTCCAGAAGCTTCCACAACCTCGAGGGAATCTCCTATTTCCCTGGACGCCTTCTGACCTTCATTCGGTCACGTAGTCCCTACGTATCGAAGCTTGCCTCTTATCACATACTACGCAGCTCTGGTTTCTTCCGATACGTTATTTTTGTAACCGCCCTTTATGTATGGAGGGTTTCCGGGCCTCCGAAGAACATGACTCTAGTCAGTGGCAACTTCCACCGCTATGTTACCTATATCTCAGCTCTCTGTTTGCACAACGACAGCTTAATCCGTACCCTGCTGCAATTTATTTGCGACAGTAAGAGGCTTCTCATGTTTAGGAATGTATTTTATTTCCGTTGCAAAGATTTTGTATTCGGTGTCCGCTGTCGCGTAATCCCCACCGTGCTTTTGACTTTAGGTGCAGTTTATATGGCATGATATTTTAACTAACTGTATATTGCTTATTGTAGCGAGCACAACAGATAAAATATGATTATCACTATTAGTTTCTGCAGTTGAAAATACTTTAACTTTGTGCACCTTGATCTATTACTTGGGGATTCGCGCAACATTAAAAGATTTCCTGATGTGCACGTATGCTCTTTAATTTGCAAACTATTTTTATATAACCCTGATCTGGCTTGTTAGAAATGGAACACGGTATCATTACTGTAAGTAATTATGAAATTAAACATGTCCGTCGCTACTTTCATCTCTGAAATGCACTAAAAATTACTCTTATTATACCTACAGAAGTTACAGTACGCTATGTTCTCTAAACGTTAAAGACGGACTGGATTTTTTAATATATGAACACTATCGATTGCCACGACTAACACGAGAGCATGAGACTAAAAATGAAATTTGGTTTTTGTATTATTAGCCAGAACAGATTTCATCAGAGCAGTCTTTGATATCACACAAGTAAAATTTTATTGCACTGATTTACTTAAATTATTTACGTCACTGATATTGTAATAGCAATTGCCCATGTCCATCTGAAAATGACATAATAAAATCCACTATTCACCTCTGAGGTCTCTAGGAAGCTGAAAGAAATAATTTTAATGCACCGTTACCTGACCGCTTAATTGAGGAAAAACTGCTTTCATTCAAATTGGAGGAGTATTATTATCAAATTAACTATAAAAGTGGTAAAAGAAACTTGGTCGCAGATGCCCTTTCAAGAATACGGAACATTGGGCGATTGCAGATAATGATACGAAATAGCGTGTAAGGAATATTATTGAGCAAGTATAAAGTGATAACGCCGAGTCAGACACGTCCATGATTGTCAAGAGACCGTGGTAGATGTTCCCGAAGCCTCAGATAGTGATGACGTGACAGTTATTTAGTATAAGGATATTTTAAATCAGGAAGACAAACTGAAAATTCTTAAACTGTATCATGACTTACCTATTGGTTGACACCAAGGCATGGGTAGGACGTATCAAAAGATCAAAAAGTATTGTAAATGGGATGGCATGAAAGCTGACATCGAGCAGTATATTCGCAAATGCGAAAGTTGTCAAAGGAATAAGGTACCGCAAAATAGAATAAAGATTCCTATGGAAATAACTACAATTTCAGACCATGTGTTCGAACGCTGAGACGTGGATATTGTAGGCTCACTCACTCAGACAGATCGAGGCAATAAATATATACTAACCTTTAAAGAGACCTTAACCAAATTTTTAGTAGCACAACCGATCTAACAGCAAGATGCAGAAAAAAATGGTTCAAATGGTTCTGAGCACTATGGGACTTAACATCTGAGGGCATCAGTCACCTAGAACTTAGAACTACTTAAACCTAACTAACCTAAGGACATCACACACATCCATGCCCAAGGCAGGATTCGAACCTGCGATCGGAGCAGTCCCGTGGTTCCTGATTGAAGCGCCAAGATGCAGGAACAGTCGCTAGAGTTCTAGTAGAGAAGATAATATTAAAATACGGTATACCGTCGATATTACTCAGCGACGTGGGTAGTAATTTTATGAGTGAAACCATGCATCGTGTATGCAGATTACTTACTACACATAGAAATTCATACCACCAGTACCACGGGAAAGCCAGCGAGGAATTAGAACGAACACATCGAACAGTAACAGACACACGCCGACATTACATCAACAGAGATCAACTAAACTGGGACACTTGGGTTCCATATGCAGTGTTTGTATTTAATACCACACCTCATATGACGATAGGCTGTGCTCCACACGAATTAGTCTTCAAAAAATAGTTCAAATGACTCTGAGCACTATGGGACTTAACTTCTGAGGTCATCAGTCCAATAGAACTTAGAACTACTTAAACCTAACCAACCTAAGGACATCACACACATCCATGCCCGAAGCAGGATTCGAACCTGCGACCGTAGGGTTGCGCGGTTCCAGACTGTAGTGCCTAGAACCGCTCGGCCATGACGGCCGGCGAATTAGTCTTCGGAAGAGTGTGTAATGTGCTGGGTGTATTATAGAAAAAGCCTGCAGAGAACATCTACAATTACGATTATGCAACTGAGTTGAAGGGACGATTAAGAATAATGCATCAGAATGCAAGGGACGTAATGTCCAAAACGAAAATCAAAAACAAATAATATTATGATCTGACACAAATCCAAAAACATTCCGACAAGGCTATAAGATTCTTCTGTTTGATGAAAGCGTACGACGTGATCGCTCTAAAAAGTTAGACAGTCATTGGCGCGGTCCATTTACTATTATTGAAGTCAAAGGACCAAATGCTGTAATTTAGTTAAGATGAAATAAATATCTAAAAGTAGATGCTAACAGATTAAAGCAGTTTTTTTAACTTAGAGGATCATGGCAACGCACCCAAGAGTAGGACTGGCCTTGCTACTTTTTGGCATTACGACAATAGTGCAACAGCAAGATCTGCAAGTGACAAAATTCCAGTCGTCCCCAGGCTTATACGAGGGTTATTCCAAAAGTAAGGTCCGATTGATTGCCAAATTGAAACCACAGTGAACATCAGAAATGTTTTACTTGTAACAATTAGCTACACCTTTCAGCTACTTCTCTACGTAGTCGCCGTTCTGACTTAGACTTTTGTCATAGCGTTGTACCAACTTTTCAATAGCCTCATCATAGAAGGCAGCCGCCAGTGCTTTCCGCCAATTCTCCACGCTGGCCTACACCTCGTTGTCTGTGTCAAAATGTTGTCTTCAAAGACAGCGGTTCATGTGACCAGAGATGAAACTCAGGGGGAGACAATTGCGGACTGTATTGTGGGTAATCTAACATTTCCATTTGAAAACGATGCAGGAGCATCTTCATTGCCCCTGCAGAATGCGGCTGAGAATTGTCGTGAAGACGAAACAGCACGACAGTTATGTAATGTTGGCTGCATAGCTTCAGGCGAAATTTCTCACCAGGCCCTCGTACTTGGCGGCAGACACTATTTTCTAGACATCTTTACGCACTCACTGCGAGCTCAGAAATGAGAAGAGCGACGTGATGCTAACTGGGGTTATACTAGAGACACTACCCAACACATCTGTGCAAAGCTTTATCGGATTTTCATAGTCGTTTCCATTTCGCGACCGATCGGACCTTACTTTTGGAATAACCCTCGTACATTGAAGCCCCAAAGAAACGGGTATAGGAATGTGTATTCAAATACAGAGATATGTAAACAGACAACGCCTGTATTAGACAACAAGTGTTTGGCGTAGTTGTTAGATCGGTTACTGCTGCTACAATGGCAGGTTATCAAGATTTAAGTGAGTTTGAACGTGGTGCCATAGTCGGCGCACGAGCGTTGGGATACAACATCTTCGATGTAGCGATGAAGTGGGGAGTTTCACGTGCAACCATTTCACGCGTGTACCGTTAATATCAAGAATACGGTAAAACATCAAATCTAAGATGTAGCTGCGGCCGGAAAAATATACTGCAATAACGGGACCAGCGACGATTGAACACAATCGTTCAGCGTGGTGCGATATGGATTTTCGGAGCCGAAGGCCCATTCGTGTATCCTTGATGACTCTACGCCACGAATCTTTACGTCTAGTCTGGGCCCGTCAACACCGACACTGGACTGTTCATGACTGTTGCCTGGTCTGACGAGTCTCATTTCAAATTGTATTGAGCAGATTGACGTGTACAGGTATGGAGACAATCTCATGAAATCCATGGGCCATGCATGTCAGCATGGGACTGTTCAAGCTGGTGGAGGCTCTGTAGTGGCGTGGGGCGTGTGCGGTTGGAGTGATATGGGACCCCTGACAAATGACACATACGTAAGCATACTATCTGATCAACTGCATCCATCACGTCCATTGTTCATTGCAACGAACTTGAGCAATTACAGCAGGACAATATGACAATCCATGCGTCCAGAATTGCTACAGAGAGGCTCCAGGAACACCCCTAGAATTTAAACTATTTAGTTGGCCACCAGACTCCCGAGACATTATTGAGTATATCTGGGATGCCTTGCAACGTGCTGTTCAGAAGAGATCTCTATCCCCTCGTACTCTATCCGATTTATGGGCAGCCCTGCAGGATTCATGGTGTCAATTCCCTCCAGCTCTACTTCAGACATAAATCGAGTCCGTGCCACGTCGTGTTGCAGCAGTGCTGCGTACTCGCGGGAACGCTACACGACATTAAGCAGGTGTACCAGTTTCTTTGGCTCTTCAGTGTATTATGATAACAAAGCAGGACGGGGAATTCCGCCTTATGCTAGACACCTTTTCAGTTTAGTTTTATCCAGACGTTTCAGCACTTTCTGTGCTATCGTCAGTGGGTTATATTATTTTTTTACTTGTTTGAGGTTATTGGGTATTTCTGTTGGTAGCTAGTCAGCTACATAATCTACAACTTGTCATGACTTTGATATTGTAGTGTTTTCGCATATGTTTTGGGGAGGTGAATACGCTGATTTCTGTGACTTATGGTCGTTTGACAACGCACTTTCTACGAATTTTCAAGCATGGGCAGAGTTTGCGCTGCCATACTCGCAATAGGAGTTTCCCCAGAGATTGTAGACACGATATCAGGGACGCTAGGAAGCTTCTGTAAAGAGACGAGGTCAGGAGGACAGCGCGTGATTGCGTGGAAAGAGCGTCATCGAGCCTATGTAAACGACAGCTCAACCACTCTGAGGGATTCCGTCTTAGACGCCGCCTTCGACGCCGTCTCTGTATCACTCTGTCACCGGGTCGGGACTTAGACGTTTGTGGCACCTCGTTGCACAGAATAGCGAGATATTTTGTGTAATGTTCCTCATAAGACAATATTACCGCTGGTTAGTTGGAGTACGAATGTCATGAACGAAAATTTCCAGTATATCTTATGAGGAGCAGTTACATAAAAAATTGGCGTCCCACTTCGTGCTCCGACCAACTAGCGGTAGAATGTATATATATTAGCTTATGAGGAACATTTCATAAAAAAATATGTCCTGCCGCACCATATTCACGCCGAGTGCGTATCAATGATACAAGTGTAATGTGCTGCGAATACACAGAAAGGTAGATCCTTTATCATTTAGCTACAAAATAGCAGGTCAGCAACTGGAAGCAGTTAATACCATAAATTATCTGGGAGTACGCATTAGGAGTGATTTAAAATGGAATGATCATATAATGTTGATCGTCGGTAAAGCGGATGCCAGACTGAGATTCATTGGAAGAATCCTAAGGAAATGCAATCCGAAAACAAAGGAAGTAGGTTACAGTACGCTGTTCGCCCACTGCTTGAATACTGCTCAGCAGTGTGGGATCCGTACCAGATAGGGTTGATAGAAGATATAGAGAAGATCCAACGGAGAGCAGCGCGCTTCGTTACAGGATCATTTAGTAATCGCGAAAGCGTTACGGAGATGATAGATAAACTCCAGTGGAAGACTCTGCAGGAGAGACGCTCAGTAGATCGGTACGGGCTTTTGTCAAAGTTTCGAGAACATACCTTCACCGAAGAGTCAAGCAGTATATTGCTCCCTCCTACGTATATCTCGCGAAGAGACCATGAGGATAAAATCAGAGAGATTAGAGCCCACACAGAGGCATACCGACAATCCTTCTTTCCACGAACAATACGAGACTGGAATCGAAGGGAGAACCGATAGAGGTACTCAAGGTACCCTCCGCCACACACCGTCAGGTGGCTTGTGGAGTATGGATGTAGATGTAGATGTAGACCAGTTCAAATAATTATATGCTCCCCGACGTGTACGAGCATAGCTACACGTAATTGCAAACCAATGGCTATCCTTGTACTACTTATGGCTACAGTCCATGTACGGCAATAGTTTCTCCCCTAAAGTTGTCAATTTACGCAAGCTTAATAGTTCGAATCGGTACAATAACTGTCTAACGCTCTGTTATTAATCTATGTCCTCGCACAAATAAATATTTCATCACACACAGTATTAAATGAGTTGAAATGTCACACAGTAAATCCACTTTATGCTGGTTTATTCTATACTATTCACGTCCTATCATTGTATTAAGGAAGTAACTTTTCTCTATGCTGGGTAGAATTAGTTACGTAAGTTTCAGTCAAAGAGTCTGTAACAAGATCCCGATTTTATTTGCTACTTTAACGAAACTTCAGTACTTTATCACAATTCAATACCAATTTTCACTTCCTATGTCGGTAAATTACTAACAGTCTATTACTTTGGGGCAAAGTTCAGTCTTCCCTGTATAATAATCAAGTAAGACAAGTTCGGGTCTTTTCCTCGCTTGGCTTTACGTAGTGATATACTCAAGGTTGCTGTTCTACCTGTTTCAAGTTTAATGATTCCTAGCAGAGCGCAAATTTCCCAAAATGTACAAAAAACAATCTCGTGGCGCCTACATACAAGAACACACGTTGAGATACGACCTGATCCAGCAAGCGCTAGCAGCACATTAACAATGCATGACTTTTTTCTTCTGTATTACGCAGTGTCCTCAAAGAGTACTCCACAAAGAGTATTCTTTGAGTTCACTCGTTCAATTTCGTGATCTATAAGTACACTACTTTGCGGTCTACTATTATTTTAATTTGAAACTAATGGATTCTATTTCTTTTCTTTCCCTCTTCAAAACATTAAGTCACCCTACACTGGATTTCCTTTCTATATACTTGCTACTATTCAAGTGATGCTCTTCCAGTGGGACCTGAAATTTGGATTTTGGATTTTGGGACTATACTTGGGTTTTGGGTACTATTTTAGATTTTCAATTTAGCGTCCAAAGGAAGCGGCGTTACACACAACTGATGGAAAAAATGCATCACAGTTCTAATTACACTTCGAAATTGTCGTGAAAAAACAACACTCATAATGAATGGGTTATAGTGGGACATACACTCCTGGAAATTGAAATAAGGACACCGTGAATTCATTGTCCCAGGAAGGGGAAACTTTATTGACACATTCCTGGGGTCAGATACATCACATGATCACACTGACAGACCCACAGGCACATAGACACAGGCAACAGAGCATGCACAATGTCGGCACTAGTACAGTGTATATCCACCTTTCGCAGCAATGCAGGCTGCTATTCTCCCATGGAGACGATCGTAGAGATGCTGGATGTAGTCCTGTGGAACGGCTTGCCATGCCATTTCCACCTGGCGCCTCAGTTGGACCAGCGTTCGTGCTGGACGTGCAGACCGCGTGAGACGACGCTTCATCCAGTCCCAAACATGCTCAATGGGGGATAGATCCGGAGATCTTGCTGGCCAGGGTAGTTGACTTACACCTTCTAGAGCACGTTGGGTGGCACGGGATACATGCGGACGTGCATTGTCCTGTTGGAACAGCAAGTTCCCTTGCCGCTCTAGGAATGGTAGAACGATGGGTTCGATGACGGTTTGGATGTACCGTGCACTATTCAGTGTCCCCTCGACGATCACCAGTGGTGTACGGCCAGTGTAGGAGATCGCTCCCCACACCATGATGCCGGGTGTTGGCCCTGTGTGCCTCGGTCGTATGCAGTCCTGATTGTGGCGCTCACCTGCACGGCGCCAAACACGCATACGACCATCATTGGCACCAAGGCAGAAGCGACTCTCATCGCTGAAGACGACACGTCTCCATTCGTCCCTCCATTCACGCCTGTCGCGACACCACTGGAGGCGGGCTGCACGATGTTGGGGCGTGAGCGGAAGACGGCCTAACGGTGTGCGGGACCGTAGCCCAGCTTTATGGAGACGGTTGCGAATGGTCCTAGCCGATACCCCAGGAGCAACAGTGTCCCTAATTTGCTGGGAAGTGGCAGTGCGGTCCCCTACGGCACTGCGTAGGATCCTACGGTCTTGGCGTGCATCCGTGCGTCGCTGCGGTCCGGTCCCAGGTCGACGGGTACGTGCACCTTCCGCCGACCACTGGCGACAACATCGATGTACTGTGGAGACCTCACGCCCCACGTGTTGAGCAATTCGGCGGTACGTCCACCCGGCCTCCCGCATGCCCACTATACGCCCTCGCTCAAAGTCCGTCAACTGCACATACGGTTCACGTCCACGCTGTCGCGGCATGCTACCAATGTTAAAGACTGCGATGGAGCTCCGTATGCCACGGCAAACTGGCTGACACTGACGGCGGCGGTGCACAAATGCTGCGCAGCTAGCGCCATTCGACGGCCAACACCGCGGTTCCTGGCGTGTCCGCTGTGCCGTGCGTGTGATCATTGCTTGTACAGCCCTCTCGCAGTGTCCGGAGCAAGTATGGTGGGTCTGACACACCGGTGTCAATGTGTTCTTTTTTCCATTTCCAGGAGTGTATGTACTAGGGCGTGTTGGCTGAGGAAAACACATGACGTCATCTGAGGGCGGGGGTTTGGTCGGGGAGATTATTTGATCAATTTAATTAATTTACATATCAATTAGATAGCAAAATTGGTGTGATGCCGCCATTCGTCTACTGCTCACAATATCTCGCAAATTTGCAATACATCATAAACCTTCCTTTGTTCTGCCTATTGAAAGCCGTATTTCATCTACATTCGGAGTTCCCTAGTGTGAAACCTTTTCTCTTGCAGCCCTAAATCCAGAGAACTACGACCTGGAAGAGCCCATTGTAGTTCTGGAAACTAAATATCAATGCTTCCTCATTACTGATAGGCTCACAGTCATTCGCAGATGCGACAGTACACTCCTCTTCATTACCCCAGATTCTGGCTGGTTAGGATTGAATGATGCAGCGCGGCAACCTTAATTCTCCTAGGAGCCTCAAGAAAGGGATACGTTCATCATGAGGCTGTATGCAGATCCGAGATTCCCTTCAAAACAGCTCCTCGTGTTGCCGTTGGCCACACCACCACAGGCATGCCTCTTCCTTCCGTCCAGTCAAGGGAAGCTACAACAATAGTAACTGTGGCAACAGTGTATACTCCTCCAGAATTTGTTGCACTGTCCAGGAGATACTTTCACTTTTGCAAACCTGTACTGTTAGTCGCTATTCGCACGAAACTGTTGAGGTTCTGGCCTCATAAACCCATACATTTCATATTCGCATGACAGTATTCAGTCTACGAGCAACTTGAGAAACAGTTTCGCAGAATGGTGAACTGCAATCTCAATAAACCAAGATCGTTGTCACTGTCGAATTGCGACTCATGCTGAAAAACATTTTGCTTTATTGCATGATGCACAGCACAAATTTTTCACAAATAACCCTATATTAAAATGCAATTTTTGAATGAGGAATCTGTTCTGTTATCTTATAGGACTTTCCTTCTACTTAGTATGAGAAGCTCCGTTAAAACTTAATCATCAGCGAATCACAGAGTAACATCTAATACGTCTCCATGAAATTTTGCTTTTTGAATAATTAATAAAATATGCCCTAAACGTTTAAATAATGCTAAAAGACGTCAAGAGTAAATTTTCTCTGTTTAAGTAAATCCGTAAATTAAGGAGAAAAGGTTATAAGTTAATATTAAAAAAAAACAATTTTTGCTGTCCACATACAGAATGTTCCAGAGAAATGTTTATATATATCGAAACATTATAAAAGACGTTCTGTAAAGCAAGTTGAAGGCAGTCGCCGTAATCTGTTACGATCGTATATGAACAGGTACTGCGCTCCTGTTTACTCTGTAACTCTTGTTTGGCATTAATTGGTCTTTCATAAAATGTAAGCCTCGCTCTCGTATCTGCAACTTTTTATTAAATAATTACGTTATTTTAATCGTAACAGTCGCGTTTGAATCAAGAAATCTACTTTCCTCTTCCATTAATGCAACATGTCAATTTATTATGCTGCATTTTAGAACTTCTTCAAACTGCAACGAAGGACACTCACAGGCGAATTGTTTACTGGCTACACCTGAACGCTACTAGTATTCACTCGGCATTTACTTTACCAAACATTTATTTCAGCTTCCCTGAGATTAGTTTTACCGATCTTTTCTATGAGTGGCTCTAATCACTATGGGATTTAACACCTGAGGTCATCAGTCCCCTAGACTTAGAACTACGTATACTAACCTAAGGACATTACACATCCATGTCCGAGCAGGATTCGAACCTGCGACAGTAGCAGCCGCGTGGTACCGGACTGAAGCGCCTAGAACCGCTCGGTTACAGCGGCCGGCTTTTCTATCAGTATCCGGTCAATGTAATTATGCAAACTGCGTGATTTTGAGATCGGCCACTGGCCTCTGAACAATGCCGTTGATCAACCTTCTTGTCTGATGGGGATCTGACGCTGGATGGAGGAGTACAAATCAATTAACAAGCAAGTAAACATTTACTATGCACCGATTTACCATTTGAGAAGCTTTGCCACGAGCGGACGTGATTAAAAGTATTATGATATTACTTACTAACCGGTTAACAAACAGTAAATGTCTTTAGGGGAGTTAAATTACAGTCAGGAATACTTAAAACAGACAGATATCAGAAATTAACTTACACAGCTAATATTAAACTCCGTATTTCAGATTAACTTCACCAACTCTAAAAAATCGTAATACTGTATAATATTTTAATATTAGTAATATTATGTTGGTACAGTCTACGTGTTGCTCTAACAAAAAATTGTATGGTGGTAATTGATGCTTGCTTGTTCTCTTCTTCGTGAATGAACTGTATTGTTGGAGTCAAGAGAGAACTGATGGCGACTACAAGAAATTTAAATTAAATTAATTGCTGCAGCGGGAAGTGAAGCAATTTCCAAGCAGCAACATGAAAGAAAAGGTATGGTTATCAAAATGCCCCCGCCTTTGTAGTCTGCAACGCGTAGCTTATGCAATTCATGCTCCAATTTTTTTATTTTGTGTTAGTTTGCAGCTAAGTAATTGGAGTAGGAATTGTTGCTAAGCCTTGTATCAAGGTGGCTTCTTTTGCGCTATGCGCAAGCAAGGTGGAAACGAGTAATAGTTGATTGTTTTAGTTTGAAGCATCCATACTGTCATTTTAGCGATACAACAATTAGTTTCAGGTGAATTTTCTTTAATTATTCGGTGTGTTGTCAAGAGATGTTCTTTCGAAGTATATTTTCAATTTGTGTTGTGACAAAGACAGGTAAATTTGAAATCATGGTGTCTGCAAATGATCGTATCTCTGAAAATAACGTCGATGGCGGCAGCAATAGTACCGATCCGACGACAGTAAAATTCGGTGCTCGAAATGTGGAGACAGAAGCTAAAACATAGGAACAAATAATTGAAAGTGCCGTCGTAGATCTCTTTTCTGTAATATTTATTAAAATTGCTAAATCATTAACGCTCGCGATGAAGCGCTTATTTCATGCATAAACAACACCCTTTCTGAAAGGGAAAAACAACTTGCTTTGCAAATATCTACGCAGGTCAGTACTACTCTTGCTGAGGGATGTACCACTGACATCTCAAATAAATAATACCTTGACTGAATGTGATAAACAGTTGGTCACTAAGATTTCTACTCAGGTAAACGAGGAATTGGAAAAAATTAAACACTAGTTTACGAACAATAGCACCCAAAGTTACCAGCCTAAAGGAGGCATATAAGGATTTAGCAGAAACTGTTTCCAAATTATCAAAAGATGAGGAAACAGTACAATCTGGAAGATATTTCTGGATACATAATTTGAAGTATCGGATAAGGGAAAGTGATGAACAGAAGCCAAATGAGAACTAAATTTATGTTTTTATAGTTTGTTGCCTATAACAAACACAAACTGATGAACTGTTGCACGCAATGAAGTGTATATAGTGCAAGAGACAGTAATATTCAGCGTAATTAGTTACCGTGTCGTAAACATTTTTCTCAAGTTTAATTTCTGTGGCATAAATATGCGATACACTTATTCACTGAATACTACCAAGTAAAGAAGAACTAGTTATACCTGGTAGTGAGCAGTAAGTAAACAGAGTGCATTCTCTGGCCACACTTGTGCTGTATAGAGTGGTACTAAATTTAACTGATCATTTATTGAAAGGAAGATGTACAGGGTATGCAATAACTATACTCAGACAATAGATATTAGTATGTAAGCAGCATGAAAGATAGCATTCCTAGTCGATAAGTCAAACAAAAGCCAGAGCAAGGTGCTACTGGACTGATATTTTATTTTTTATGTAAATATTTATGTGTATGCTAATCTCTTACTTATCTATGTCATATATGAGTTGATATGAATTCTATTTTGAAATAGATAATTTCTGTGTGAAGATATACTGACACAATTTAATCGGTAGTACCCATTAAGTGTTAAATGATGCAAGACCATGAGTTATGTGAGTTTATGCGGAGCAGGAGTTTAGATTTTCGCCACATGCGATTTCGGAGGCATGTGTTAATTTCATGATCGTGGCCTATGTTGTTTGGATTTTGTTTGCGCTTTGCTCTTTGCCAGTCCGTACCTAGAGTACTACTATATCATGGATGCATGGTAACATGACGATAACCTAGACAATCGTACTCCGTCTGTGGAACATAAAAAGAGGGAAGTAAAGAATTTTATGAACATCAGCCCATGAGTAATGCATTGTAACAAACACGGCTAAGTTAACAAAAACACACGAGCCACGCATTACTCACGTAAAGTACCACACTTTTAAGAAAGAGTAATGTAAAAAATATGTTAATTAAATTGTACAAGAAGTAAATGCGATCCAGGAAACGAACAGACTTGTGTGGGTATGAAAAGGGACTCACTTATTTGTCAATGATTTTATAAGTGGAGATTGCTGTGTGAACTGGTGGAATGGTAGTAATACGACACTGGAGCAAGTGACGTTGTGAATCCAAAATGTGTATTTAAATAAGTTTTACTACATGAAGTGAACAGTTTATATGTCAAATTCACCGTTATGAACGTCATGCCAGCCAACCCAGCGAGAAGTCCTGTGCATATGACTTGTCTTATATGTGTACCCTACGTTGACACATGTGCCGGCACACAAAAGTGACTTAGTGAACTTATAAAAGGTATTATGGCACTAACGACGTAAAGGACAAGAAAAAATCTGCCTTGTCAATAAACAGACACTGTGTGTAAGCGTGAATAATTGTCGCCGCACACAAACTTTGCAATTATACACTGAGTGAAATTTTCTGAAGTAACAACTCCAAGCGGTGACTTTACAGAGACATTCTTGAAATGCCTATGTGGTGAACGCTAAAAAGCGTGTACGAGTATTATTTGTTGACGAACTCAGCGGACAAGAACTCGACTCACTTAGTTTGAAAATATGCCATGATCTGCAGACAGTGGTGCCAACTAGAAACTAGTGGATATCAAGAACAATACACACGAAAGACAATAGTGAAAGTGAACTCTGTTGTGCTACTCAAATTTTTCCCTACGGTAGCTCTGCGATATTGAACTAATTTTTGTAGAGCTGATACTGCTTTGCTTTGATTTTCATGTATCAACGGCCACAGCCGGCCGTCACGTGGATTCGGCATGCGGGAGTCGGGACGCCGCCTGCCACCAGAATCGCTCTGCGCCGCTCGCAAGCGTTCCAGCGGGTTTCCTACTTTCCTGGAATGGCCGTCAGAGGTCACTGCGCGAGCGGACGGTTCACCTCCTTCTCAACAGATAGAACCAATTGAGACAGTGTTCTGATGTGTCAGACGAACCGCACGTGTTTCATAGTTGTAGACAAATCCATCAATATTCTTGTAGAAAAAAGTCAGTAAAAAGACAAAAGATAAAAAAGAGATAACAACCTCAGAAAGAACTTAAGTCTGTAGTATTGTATTTCTGTATATTTACATAAAAGTTTATGAACATTTTCTATAAAACCATATATATTTGGACAAACTTTAAGTAACAGGTACACAAAGACAGTGAAATATAAAGCGTTTGTACCGAACATTTTCTCTAAAAGAACATCCAAGTGGATAGCGTATTTTGTTAATGATTCTTTTGGAATATCATGTTTATTTACTCCTCTATCTCACAGTATATACTAATCTTACCACAGTTTAAACTTTGATCTCTATTTCTAGAGACAAAATAAGAATCAAGTCTTCAAGGGAGCAGTGAAATGATTCTTTTTCAATAGTTCATAAAATATCCCCCAAACGTTTAATTAATGCCAAAAGACATTAAGAATTAATTTTCTCTTTGTAAATAATCTGTAAATTAAGGAGAAAAAGTCATAAGTTAATGACGAGAATGTATTTTTACTGTTCATTTCAAATATGGTCCAGAGAAACGTTTATACACATCTAAACTTTATAAAAGACGCTCTGTGAAGCAAGTTGAAGGCAGTCGCCGTAATTTGTTTTGACCGTATAAATGCAGGAACTGCACTCCTGTTTTCTCTCTCTCACGTTTGTTATTAATTGATGTCTCGTAAAATGTAAGTGTCGCTCTTGTATCTGTAACTTTTGGTTAAATAATTACGTTAATTTAATGGTAACAACTTTGTTTGGATAAAGAAACCTACTTTCCTCTTCCATTAATGCCACATCTAAGTTTATTATGTTGCATTTTAGAACTTTTTCACGATGCAGCGAAGGAGAATTTTGTTAACTCCCCCTTCCTAATCGGCCTACTGGATTGTGATATAACTGACCGTGATCGCATATACCTAGTGAAATTTTACACTGAGTAATGCTATCGCTACCGAATGCAAATAACACCGGTTAGTTGGAGGAAAGTGCGCAGAAGATTCTTCTGAAGACAGAATCTATTCTAAACTTAAGCTACTTACTGATGATAATTTAAAATGGATGGACTTTAGTGCAATCACTCACGATCCTCACAGGGGGAAATAGGGTACCATGCAATACACTCCTGGAAATTGAAATACGAACACCGTGAATTCATTGTCCCAGGAAGGGGAAACTTTATTGACACATTCCTGGGGTCAGATACATCACATGATCACACTGACAGAACCACAGGCACATCGACACAGGCAACAGAGCATGCACAATGTCGGCACTAGTACAGTGTATATCCACCTTTCGCAGCAATGCAGGCTGCTATTCTCCCATGGAGACGATCGTAGAGATGCTGGATGTAGTCCTGTGGAACGGCTTGCCATGCCATTTCCACCTGGTGCCTCAGTTGGACCAGCGTTCGTGCTGGACGTGCAGACCGCGTGAGACGACGCTTCATCCAGTCCCAAACATGCTCAATGGGGGACAGATCCGGAGATCTTGCTGGCCAGGGTAGTTGACTTACACCTTCTAGAGCACGTTGGGTGGCACGGGATACATGCGGACGTGCATTGTCCTGTTGGAACAGCAAGTTCCCTTGCCGGTCTAGGAATGGTAGAACGATGAGTTCGATGACGGTTTGGATGGACCGTGCACTATTCAGTGTCCCCTCGACGATCACCAGTGGTGTACGGCCAGTGTAGGAGTTCGCTCCCCACACCATGATGCCGGGTGTTGGCCCTGTGTACCTCGGTCGTATGCAGTCCTGATTGTGGCGCTCACCTGCACGGCGCCAAACACGCATACGACCATCATTGGCACCAAGGCAGAAGCGACTCTCATCGCTGAAGACGACACGTCTCCATTCGTCCCTCCATTCACGCCTGTCGCGACACCACTGGAGGCGGGCTGCACTATGTTGGGGCGTGAGCGGAAGACGGCCTAACGGTGTGCGGGACCGTAGCCCAGCTTCATGGAGACGGTTGCGAATGGTCCTCGCCGATACCCCAGGAGCAACAGTGTCCCTAATTTGCTGGGATGTGGCGGTGCGGTCCCCTACGGCACTGCGTAGGATCCTACGGTCTTGGCGTGCATCCGTGCGTCGCTGCGGTCAGGTCCCAGGTCGACGGGCACGTGCACCTTCCGCCGACCACTGGCGACAACATCGATGTACTGTGGAGACCTCACGCCCCACGTGTTGAGCAATTCGGCGGTACGTCCACCCGGCCTCCCGCATTCCCACTATACGCCCTCGCTCAAAGTCCGTCAACTGCACATACGGTTCACGTCCACGCTGTCGCGGCATGCTACCAGTGTTAAAGACTGCGTATGCCACGGCAAACTGGCTGACACTGACTGCGGCGGTGCACAAATGCTGCGCAGCTAGCGCCATTCGACGGCCAACACCGCGGTTCCTGGTGTGTCCGCTGTGCCGTGCGTGTGATCATTGCTTGTACAGCCCTCTCGCAGTGTCCGGAGCAAGTATGGTGGGTCTGACACACCGGTGTCAATGTGTTCTTTTTTCCATTTCCAGGAGTGTATTTACTACAAAAATTAGTGATATACAAAGCAAACACTGATTAGCTAAAAAGGGGATAATTGAACGATCGCAATGAATCTGCAGTATCTTAAGAAAAGTAATGGCAAAGAAATTTAAGCAATAATCACTGACATGGCAACAGAAGGTTTCCATGCTTTTCCACAGCATAACACTTCACGAGAAAACAAGTGAATCGGAAAGCACTGAGTTTACAGCCACTTATTCTGAAATATTTAATGTTGAAAGTAAAATTAAATGAATTTAGTGGTTAAGTAAATGACTTGCTTAATTTAAACATTGTGATGTACAAAAATGACATAAAATAACCTCAGTGTAATGTAATGCAAAATTTAGAAAAAAGCAAGAAATTTATTTCGATTATTGAAAGACTGAACTGAATTTACTCGAAGCAAATGAGCAATTGATTTTACTTTTAAAATAACAACAATAACATACATACCAAGCCAGCAGAAGCCACTCGCTAAGCTAAATACAGAATAAATGGAATGTGCATTCTTAATTTGTGCTGTATCTTTGGTTATTAGTTTTGCACGTGAGATTTTACGTTACTTTAAGTGAATGGAGTTAATACGCAAAACTGTAAATTATATAAGCATCCGTTGTGCAATACAAGAACGAAAAGTGACTGAGGCAGAATACTTAGACTAAAACTGGTCATTATCAAACAAACAAATCTGGCAGTAAATAGTTAACCAATTTTCATATTCTGAAGACACTCGGTGATTGAATGGAATGGAAAGAGACCCTGCTTGGTAATAATGTCTGAGGACAATGACAACACAGATGCCCGACAAGTTTTAACTGCCGCAGGTTATTATTCAGGTTAGCCATACTTTGTGAAAGAAATGATGCTGGTTAAAGCCTCTACACTACTATATCTGTCAGTTACCAGTCTTACTATGTTGTAGCTGTGCGGAATACGAAGAATGTAGCCGACGACAGTGCTGGTCTGCCGCTGTTGTTGCTGCTGCTACAGTCTGAGAACCCCGACTCATCTCCAGAGCCACGGACAATTACGGGACAGGCAATAGTTAGAATTTGCAGCTTCCTCCGCCTGTCCACCCCTATCGTGCTTAAATACCCGCGGGCTTAGGAATCAGGCGTGCCTACACTTGCGCGAGCATAGCTGTACGCCGTGCCTGCGGTAGCGCGCAACAAACACTTTCCGCACTCTTTCATAGTTCAAGGTACTCTCCTTCCTCTGTTCTCACAACGCGACAGAGTTCCCATACGCAAAGATGAATAACGACACAGCTATTACCATTTCGCCGTTGCTATCGATACATTTAAACAAAGTTCCATTTGCTGTTACCTAGAAATTTACAATATTTTCATTGTAATTATTATATACAGTCAGAAATAAATACTCTATTACTTATTAAATATATCTCTGTAATACAGCGTAAAGCTTGGGAATCAGAAGTACAGTACAAGCTATAAAAGGATATTAAACGGCGACTATTTTGTATGATGCAGGAGGTATTTTATCTGAATTTTCGGAGTTACAACTTGTCGACGAATTGTCTGGTGGCCACAGCCGAATGCTACTAGTATACAATCGGCATTTACTTTATAAAACTTTCATTTCAGTGTTCCCGAGATCACTTTTACCGATCTTTCCTATCATTATCCGCTCGATGTAATTATGCAAACTGCGTAATTTTGAGATCGGTCACTGGCTTCTGAACAATGCTGTCGGTCGACGTTCTCGTCGGACTGATGGGAATCTAATGCTGGATGGCAGAATGCAAATCAATTAATAAACAAGTAAAATTTTTATGCGCCGTTTTATCATTTCGAAAGCTTTTCCATCAGCAGACGTGATTAAAAGTTTTATAATATTATTTAATAACGGTAAAACAAACAGTAAATGTCTTCCGCGGAGGTAAATTAATTTCAATCAGGAATATTTAAAGCAGATATCAGGAATTAACTTCCATAGCTAATATTAAACTCAATATTTCAAATTAACTTCCCCACTTCTAAAAATCGTAATAATTTAATATTCGTAATGTTATATCTACCATCATCGTAGTGGGAATTATGTTAGTAAAGTATTTAATAAAATATAAAAATAATAGTCCAGCATCTAATCCCGGCTTGAGATAATAGTAAGACACAAATTGAGTCAGCTACACTTACCGCCGTCGTTTGATGCAACCTGGAATGTTATTGCTGGCCTACATAAGTTATGCGTGAGATTTTCGTATTCTTTCGCTCGCTGCGTCCAAATTATTAATCCTACAGAAAAAACGAGCAGGCCTGTTTTGCAGGTAACTTAATGTAGTTAAATTTTTACATGGATTAGTTTTCGCTAGGATTTCGAGTTGATCAAGAAAACCTTGCAAAAGCAACTTTCAAACGCAGCCCCACTACCACACACAGCCTCAATCTGTCAGGATATCTAGTATGTTGTTTATGGCACTGCGTCCTACCACCGTACAGAAACTGAGACTGCACGAATTATTTCCCACATTCGACTTTGCTCTCTTCATTAATTGGTCTTCTTACGCCACCGGCTTAGTCTAGCACTTACAAATTGTAAAAGTTGGATTTGTGTAAGTTTTACCTAACGATTTTCTGAATTTTAGCAGCATAAAATAAACCATTAAATCGCTGTATTTGTCAGGCGTGAAACTACTGTGCTTCTAACGGTTAAGTTTTTACGTAATGTGTACAAAAGTCGTTTTTCGTTTATTACCCTCACGGGAAAGTGTAAATTAATAATTTTAATGAAGTAGCGAATTACGCTGGTGGCAAATAGCCCAAACAATAGGGACCGAGAAAGGTAGAATATCGGGAATAGTTTGCGTAATTTTTGTACAGTGGTAGGCGGGAGTGCCACGAACGACGCACTAGAAAAACTGACTAGTGAGGAATGCGTGGGGTGGACGTGCGATTCTAGGTCAATTTTGTATGTTTCTCTTGAATAGCTCGAAAACCTTGGCCTCGAGCGAACATGTATTCCAGTACAAGACGTAACTACATTAAATTTGCTTCAAAAAAGGTCCTGCTCATTTTCTCTGTAGAGCTAATAATTCGCGCGTAGCGAGCGAGAGAATATGAAATCACGTACGTGATGTATGGAGGCCAGCTCTAACATTGTGGGTTGCAAAGAGCGACAACGGTAGGGGCTGCTGAATCACTCTATGTAAGACTCAATCCACATCTCTACATACTTTTTGATGTTTTCCGTGCGTAATGAAAGATGAAGATTTTTAATTGGCAGTCCTGATTAGAGGGGAAGTGTCTAACGAGAGTTCCACTACGCCATTAATAGAAAACACACCTAAAATGTCTAAGGTCACCACTGTACTAATTTATTAAAGAAGCAGTCCTAATAGACATAACTGAAAAAGGAATATCTTAACTGACGTAAAAGTGTTACAAGCCGCATACTCTAATATTTTGTGCGAGTGTGCTAAAGGGAAATAAAAATTAAGGTGCATTCAATATTTTATTCTTATTTAATTGACAATACTAATCCTGTTGTTGATGTGTTTCCATACCCTGTGCCAGCTCCATAGCAAAATTATTTTTTAGGATAAATTTCTTTAACTTTCCTCTGTGATCACAAAATTGTTAGGTTCTTATACTACAAGTTTCGGCCAGCGGTGACCACATTCAGATCTGCAGCAAAGCATGAGAAAAAAACAGAAAGACAACTAGTGGACTGTCTACATCTTAATACAATAAAATGGATCATAACGAAAAGTATTACTTACATACATTTGGGAAACATTCGCTTAAACTGTGACGAGACATTCCTGTTTTAAAACGTGTCCTGATATAATGAAGCCAAAGTGTCATCATCAGAAGATACACACAAAATCAGCTTAGTATCGTTGCGCGTGTTTAAAATATGGTAATAAGCCACAGTGTCGTTGCAGTCGTCATGTTCACAGCGCTACTGTTCATATCAAACTGCAGTACTGTATTCACAAAATGTTTGTGTCGTAAGCCCGTTAGATTTCTATGTTGTATGCCAACACATTTTCGTCAGTTATATAATTGACAAGATCTCTGAATTTAATTGGCTTTCTATTATGGCTCTTGTTCATTAATTTAATACTATCGTGGTCATTTTGTTATAATAGAAATTGATACAATTCACTCTGTTTTAATGTTTGTTGCAAGTCGTTTTCACGATGTTGCTGTTGTAATGGTCAGCAACTTTTAAACCCGGCCAAATGTGGCTCTTATTCCTGAATGTGACCGATATTTATGGAAACAAAAAGTGCGTGAAAGTTATATCTGCTGTCATTGACTAACTGAGCATAGCACTTTGTACCGCGATAGTGGCTTGGGGTCCACGCTCCACTCCGATTCATTCTACCTTTGTGGAACCTATTGTGATTACTTAAATCGGGATAAGACAGTGAGACGTTTGAGACATTTTTGTTTGACGATGGATGTATGCCTAACGATTTCACGAGATACAATGAGCTCGAGGATAATGCCTAACAGATAAAAAGAAATGGAAAATAATCTGAAGAAGTTCCTTGTGGGCAACTCCGATTTAGAAACTTCTTGCTTCTTTATTGCAATTTTTGTTATCAAACGTAACTTTACTTCCATGTTTGAAAGAACAGATGCTATTGACGATGCATAGCTGCACGAAATACTTCGAAACGTATTCGCTGACTGCGAATTTCTTGGCATCAGCTGTACAGGTACAAATATACTATCCATTATTGACATATACAGTGGACTGTGACCTAAGGATGCAGGCAGTGTGACATATGGAAGTTTGTGTTATTCCAGGGAGCGTTCACTGATAACAAAAGGGGAGGCGACGGCTTGCAATAAGTGTGATATCCCGATTCGAGTTCCGGTCCATTGAAAATTTTCATATTTCACTAATTGGTAGTATATCTGTATCTATACTGCCGATGCCAAGGAATTCGCAGTCATCGAATATATTAGGTTGGTGCATGAGTTCATAGCGTTTTTGTTTTGCATGTTGATATTCCGGTTGCTATGGGTTTATCTATCGATTATCATGTTTTGTTTGTAGTTCCCTGTTGCTGTATGAGTTTACATATTGTCATTTTGTTGGTTACAGATAGTGAGTGGAGCTGCGGACGCTAGAAAATGGAGTGCCAAGTGGATAAATCTGAACACTTCCAGCATATTATTCTGTTCGACTTCAGTAGAGGAGTGATAGCAGTGGAGGCAGTCAGAAACATTTGCGCCTTTCATTGGGATAATGCCACTGGACAGAGCAAGGCAAGAAAATGATTTTCTAGATCTAAGGGGAATCGTTTTGACATTAGTGGCTCTCCACGTTCAGAAAGACCTTCGGGGTTTCAAAGAAGATCGTTTAAACACATTAGGCCATAATGATTCACTTAAGCATAGTCGAGACCTTGCAAATGTGATCAACTGTGACCATTCAATCATCGTGGTCCATTCGCATGCAATGGGGAAGGTTCAAAAATCGGGTGCGTGGGTACCGCATACTCTAAGCCAAAATCACAAAAGTCAGCGGCTGGCCATATGTGCATCTCTACTTGGTCGTCATCAGTTGGTTTGTGAACAACAACTACCATTCCTACCCTGTATCGCTACTGGTGATGAGAAATTCCGTCTTTGTGCTAACATAAGGAAAAGAAAGGAATGGTTGAGCCTAAATAAATCAGCAACTCCCAGTAAAAAGACCTGAGCGCTTCCATGAAAGGTAAAGTTATACATCTGGTGGAACAGCGACTGAATTGCTTTCCCGAGATGTAACCATCACTGCTGACATTTATTGTCAACAACTGAAACGTCTTGTAGATGCAGTTCAAGGAGAAAGACCAGTAAGACTGCGTGAAGCGATGCCACTTAAAGATAACGCCTGCCACCTTTCTGCTAGACTTACAAAAAGCACTACACAGAAGTTGGGCAGAGAAGTCATTCCGCACACACCTTATTGGCCTAATTTTGCACCCTCAGGTTTTCACCTTTTCCGCTCTGTTGAATAGCCTTCAAGGAACTTCCTTTTCAGATGAAAATGTGCTCCGAACACGGTTCGACGAGCTCTTCGTCTCAGAACCACGTGATTTTACAGTCGCTAAATTGAAAAGTTACCCTAGAGTTGACAGACTGTCGTAAATAGTGAAGGAGCATATACTGTCGATCACTGAAGTCTCTGTTATTTGTGTATTCCTGTTTATTAAACCCTACGAACTTATGCACCAACTCGCTATTTCTAAGTAAATGTAATTTTGTTTCCTGTTATGAGAACTCATCAGTATATGATCACTATGCGGCCACTCTTATCTAACAGATACGTTAATATTCTGTAAACTAAGATGTTCGTCGCCATCATGGCACATCATGAAATTTAACCCACGGAATATGAATCTAGCTAATACAGATGACAATGAAATTTATTATATTTTTTTCCAAGAATGTTGGAAAAATTCTTCAGCGCGTAATGTTCCGGCAGAAAATTTATTCAGTACAGTACGGATACCGCGATCTACGGGCTGATGTAGCGAGAGAGACTGCCAGAGAGGCGCATTTGTCGCCGAATGCACTGTGAGCGGCCTGCGGCGGTTCACGAATCAGTAGCTCGCTGCTAACTGTCGCCAGGCAGCGTGTAACACGATTTGCCACGTTTGCCGACAGCCGGCCTTTGAGCTGAAACCACCGCGGAAACTGTTTGTACCCGCGGCATGTGAGTGGCCTTGCGGCGGACTGATTGCTTCCACGTATGTTGCCTATCGAGTGCTGTACAGTGGGGGCAGGGGGAGGGGTCTTCTGCTTCCACCTAGTTCATCTCCGATAGCCCCCTGCGAGAGGCGTGTTTGTAATGACGTTTGTTCAGAATTAAGTCGGAACAAAGCTGTCACGTGACGACATGCGAATACAGCAGACTCTTGTTCACAACTTCCTGCAATAATTAGTTTCTTATAGCAAATGACATATAAAAAACGAAATAATTAATTCCCCGACAGTAATAAAATAATCTGTCCCCCAAAGTGACCATCAATAATATAGAGTGAAAACTTATGCTAAGATAGAGGCATACATTATATAGATAAAACAATACTGCTTTTCCCCGTAAATGACTTTACAAGAGGACACCAAAATAAAATAGCAACAAACTGAATGGCTCAATAGGTTAATATACATCCACTGCCACCAACATCTCCACCGTATTCCAGACCGACAAGAGACAGACAACGCAATCCATACCGATTTACAACCTACTACAGATGTACGAGCAAATCACATAAATAAGAAAAAACTACAATGACTTTTTGCTAATCCACAAGGGTCCCACAACGTCCTAACCATATTTTCAGAGCCACAGTTGCATTGTACTAAAAAAAGAGTTATAGCACAATCAATTTCTTCGCGGCGTCACCGTGCTTCCTCACAACAAAGAATGTCAGACCATGTTCACCACTCCAGTCATCTGCAAGTGTTTGAATATTCACGTGACCACTGATACCACCATCATTGCACAATTGATGCAGCACTTGCAACTTGTGTGGCAGTTCTCCGAAAGAGCTATCAGGTCACACAGAAGGTCACAGTCTGACCCCTTTCACACTCGCTCAGTTGGCTGTACGAAGCGCGAATGCGTCTCCGTGGCATTTCATTTGTTTGTTTCACACGCCTGCACCACAGTGAGCCTCCTGTTCTTTTTCCCTTTAGTGTTATTTCATCCCCCTCCCTGCACGTGGTAGGGTGTAGGTTTTCATCAATACAGTACGCCGCTCTTCAGCCAATCAAATTTATAATGAGAATATACAAACAAAATTTGAGGTTCGAGTCCTCCCCCAGGCATGGGTGTGTGTGTTGTTCTTCGCATAAGTTAGTTTAAATAGTGTGTAAGTTTAGGGACCGATGACCTCTGCAGTTTGGTCCCTTATGAATTTGCACGCATTTGAACATTTTTTTGTTAGGTAGGAAAACTGTGGAGATGAGAGGTAGGGGAAATATGTTGTTAGGAAAGACGGAGGGTGAGCAGTAGCGTGATGTGTCGGTAGAGCAGTGGTTGCACAAGGAAAGGGATGGGGATGGATGGAGAGGGAAAGGAGAGAGGAAGCCTGATGTGGAATAGGATAGGTGGGGAAGAGTTGTTGGAAAGAGGGATAAATATGGGGCCGGATCTTATTGTGTTGGAGAGGGAGGTGGTTGAAGTTGCATTGGGAGAGGATATGGAATGTGTGTTGGTTTAGGGACAGAGGAATATGGTTGTGTAGGCATGACAGGACTTGTGATAACAGTGGAGACAATAGGGTGATTGGAATCTACTTTGTGAACAGTATAGGAGATGCAGAGGTAAAAAATTATCATGTGGCATTGTTGGACAGGTGGCCCCGCCCAGTGAAGCTCAGATTCCAGGTCAGGTGACACCACATTGGGTGACTTGTGCATCGGTGGTGATGAAATGATGATAAGGACAACAAAACACTCAATTCTCGAGTGGAGAAAATCTCCCACCTGGCCAGGAATTGAACCTGGGCCCATTGCATGACAGGCAACATGTTACCACTCAGCTAAGCAGGCAGACAATATGGGGGTGTTTGGTATGGTTGAGGAGGGGTGGGAATTTGATGAGATGGTGGAGGATCAAAGTCGGGGAAGGTAAATGGATGTCGAAAGAGTGACAGAGTGCTTGGCGTTTGAGAATTTGGAGGAACTTATAGAACTTTGCTGAGGGTGGAAATCCATGCAAATTTGTGTAGGTGAGGATGGGTAGATCAGGATTTTGTAGGTTTAGAGAACAGTGGAGGCATGTAATCCCCAAGCTGGACCTGTTAGGAGTTTCAGTAGTTTTAGTGTATTGTTGGTTTTCTATTGGATAGTTGGTAGTTGAGTTGCTGGTTAGTTGCTGGTCGAGTTTTAGTCCAAGATATTTTAGTGTGTTAATTAATGGGATAAGACAGTTGTAAATGGTGAGGTAGAAATCATGGAGACAGAAGGTGTGGGAGGTTCATCCAACAATTATTTATTGGGTTTTGGAGGAGTTGATCTTGAGAAGCCATTGGTTACATCCGGAGGTAAACTGATTGAGGTGGTTAGGAGGAATCGTGAGGCTTCCAGAGTGTAGGGTAGAGGGCGAGGAAAGTGGTGTCATCAGCATACTGAAGGAGCTGAACTGGTGGGGGTGGTTTAGGCATATCAGCAGTGTAAAGCAGATAAACGAGAGGAGAGAAGACAGAGCCTTGGGGCATTATTGCAGAGGGATGGAAGGTATGGGAATTCATATTCTTACTGTGACGAAGGATGAGCTGTTAAATAGAAAAGATGAAACAAGCCAGAAACAATTAATTAGAGGTGCATTTGTCTAGAGTCTGAAAAGGAGACTGGAATGTCATGCCTGGTCATAGGCTTTCTCTAGATCGAGGGACACAAAAATAGTAGCTTTACAGTAATTGAGTTAGTGGGATTGGAGGTGAGTAAGGTGCAGGAGCAGGTCATCAGGGGAGAAATTGTGATGGAAGTCATACTGGTTAAGAGGAAGAAAGTGGTGTTGGTTCATTGTTAATGGATGCATTGGGAGAGGATGGATTCTAAAACCCTTGCCAAACACTGAGGCGTGGCAGATGGGGCGATAGGAGAAGGCATCAGTAGGTTTTTTTTTTTTTTTTTTAAATTCTTTATTCTTCAGTATATGATACATTATAACCCACCACCTTATACAATTAGTGGATCCTAGTTGACTCAATTTAGTGTTACTACTACAGCTTACTCTATGTCAGTTGCCTTTTGCTGTCACTATGGGCACTACTGTTATGTCTTTCTATGTTATTTTATTCTACTTATGCTAATCTACGACTACCTGCAGCGTTGCAGATGTGCCAGCGTTGTATAAACCTGTGTTAGTGGCCCTGTTCACCGAGCTAATCCCGGTGAACGTGCCCCTGGCACCGGGCTGGCCACAATTGTTGATCCCTGCAGTACTATACTAAAGTTGTTATCCAAGCTTATCCTACATCTAACCTAACTTAACCTAGTGTCAAAATCGGTGAGTATCTAGATCGGTGGTTGGGCGCACCCTCCCCCTAATCCCAGACGTGGCGGATTCCAGCCGTGAGGCGGCTGGCCAATTCCACGCCCCGGCGGAACAGGACAGGTGCGCGGAGTCAGATTTGGTGTAATGACATCTTAGTCGTTGTTCCTAAGATATTCCTTTATCACTTTGAGTGATATCTCATTTGCCAATTTATTCAGGATTGAGAAATGGTCCTCATGCCTGAGTAGGTGATACGTGTCGTAGTAGGGTAGCTGATGACGTAATTGCGCCGCTACGTCGTCGAAGAGGTGGCACTCATACACCACGTGTTCTGGGGTGCCTGGTGTGGCCTCACAGTCACACGCTGGTGTAGCCCGTTTCCCGAACCGCCATAAGTATGCCGGGTAGGGTCCATGACCTGTGAGGAAGTGCAGTAGTCCTCGTGACGGTGTAAAGTGTTTTAATTGCAGTCTTTCCCCGATGTTGGCCAGCAGCTCGTATGTTCTGCGACCGGTTTCTTCGTTGTCCCATTGTTCTTGCCAAAGTTCTTCCCCCCTGCGTTTGATTTCCATTTTGTTTCCCACATGAATCCCCATTAGATCAACTATTTTATCCCTGTTTCCCTTTTTAACCCAGTACCATGTTGCCTGCTCTCTGATTTTTATATCAAGTGGACAGAGCCCCATTAGTACTGTTAACGCTCCTCCTGGTGTTGTTCTGTATGCTCCTACTGATCTGAGAAGCATGTTCCGCTGCACTCTTCTCACAGCCATGGCAGGCACGACCATCGTGAGTCTGTGGGCCCAGACTCCTGACTCATATCCTACAATTGATGTCAGTATGCTGTTGTGATAAAGTTTGATTAATTCTGGTGGCAGGTGGAATCGCTTGTGACCAATCGCTATTAAATTGTTTAGTGTTTCTAATGATCTCTGTGTGATGGTGTGAATATGTGATGCATAAGTCCACCTCTCATCGACAATTACACCCAAGTATCGCGCGTCATGGCGTCGAAGAACTGGTGAGCCATCTATTCTTACTGTCGGATTCCTAATTAGTTGTTCTTTTAGGAGTAGGTACGTGGACTTAGTTGGTGAAATCTTCATTTTGGTCATGTGGCACCATGTACTCAAGATTGTTATGGCCCTCTCAATTTTCGGCTCTAATTCTTCGCGGCTACGGCCGCCAACCAACAGGAGGAGGTCGTCCGCATAGGCTATGCCCTCTAGCACATCATCGCTGTTCTGTAGGTTGTCCAAAAGGGGTTCCATGTTAATATCCCAAAAGAGTGGCCCCAGGACAGATCCCTGTGGACATCCCTTGGTGATCTTCTTACTTATTCTCCCGCTAGGGGACGATAGCCAAACCTCCCTATTCTCACAATAGCTCCTGAGACAGCCATATAGCGACCCCGGGCACTCCTTCTCTCGCGAGCGGGAGAAGAGCGAGGGCCACCACAGGTTGTCAAAGGGGCCACTGATGTCCACCATGATGCTGACCACGTATTTGTGCGGGGTAGAGGCACAGACCTCTGCAGCGAGGGCGATGGCGTCAGACGCCGATCTCCCGGCCCTGAAGCCGAACTGTCTGTCACTCATCCCACACAAAACTCGGTGTGCTGCCAGTCTGTCTGCCAGCAACCTCTCAAAAAGTTTCCCCAGTGTGTCGAATAAACAGATGGGCCTGTAGGACTTAGCTTCTTGTGGATCTTTATCCGGGCTTTTCTTGATTATTACTACTGTGGCCTTTTTCCAAATTGGGGGGAATTTCCCGAGCCTCAAGCACTCGTTGTATAACTTTGTGAGAGGTGCTACCAGCTGGGGGGCCAGGAATTGCACCACCTCCGCAGTGATGCCATCTGGGCCAGGAGCCTTGCCTCTTTTGAGGGCATTTATCTGAGCGGCTACTTCTTCTTCGGTGAAGGGATATACCATATTGTTGTTCTGGTATTCCTCTTGATCTTGTCTCGGAATCTGTTGCTGTGCCTCAGAGTCATCATTCTCGCCATCGTCAGGCAGCAGGACACGAAGTAGGACCTCAGCAGTTTCCTGCCAGGTTTCCGTCATCCTGCCCTGATCCCTGACGGTGGACAGCACCATGGGTGACCTAATCTTTTCCCGTACTTACTTGTACGGTACGCCCCATGGGTCCGTAGCTAGTTGTGTTGGTACATATTTCTCCCAGCTCTGTAGCCTTACTGCCTTAAGCTCCTGTTGGAAGTGCTCCTTTGCCTCTCTGTATCTTTGCAACCAGCGTTGCTTCTCCTCCCAGACGACACTCCGCTGGTAGTACCTCCTCGCCCTCCTTACGGACTGGCGCATTTGTCCAAGTTCGGTTGACCATGGTGACGGAGAGGCCGCTACGGCTCTCCTCCTGGTTGGTACGGCAGCTTTTACCGCCCTAACAACTGCTTTACCAGTACCTCAGCATATCCTTCTACATTTTCGTCACCATCTGGCAATATCGGTATTTCAAACTCCCTTGACAGGCGGTCTCAGTCAGCCTTGTTGTAGTTTAACTGTGTCTCCCACCCCATGTCCCAGCGGCACTCCTCATCTCCCAATGAGAATGTAATAAGGTTATGATGACTGGTTGTAACTTGATCCCAGACCATCCAATTGGTTACTCTGGTGGCGAGATTGGGCGTGACCAGTGTGATGTCAATATTTGTGCCCTCGCCCCCACCTCCTGCGTAGGTGGGTGGATTTCCTTGCTTGTTGGCGACCATTAACTGTAACGCCATGATGGTCTCCTCGGCCTTTTCTCCTCGGTCGTCTCGTGTGCCGCTGACCCACAGGGGAGATTTGGCATTTATGTTTGCTGTAATGACACATCGTCGTCCCTGCAACGCCGTGGTTATTTGTGTAAGTTTGTCTAAGAATTCATCTATTGCCCGGCCATACTGGAAGTACATATTGATGATGTACAGTACTCCAGCTGGCGATTGTAGTTCCATGACGTTGCAATGATCGTCGCAGAACTGAGAGAGGACTGTGGCTCCTATCGCTTTATTGATGATCATTATAGCTGCTCTGGGTTCCGCTCCGCTGTGAACGACTTGCCAATTAGCTGCTGCAAATGGGATTCGCCCAGCCAGGGAGTATGGTTCCTGCAGACAGAGCACATCCAGACTCCTCTCCTCCACGACCCTGTGGAGTTCCTGCATGACTAATTTACTATTGTGTGAGTTAATCTGTCCTACGTTTAAGTGGCTCACGTGCGTAATATGTTCTAATGTGTGATTCAGGCCAATTCTTGCTCCAATCGTGAGCTAGTCTTCCGTTCGTAATGACAGATTGACTGTAAAGTTCGTCAAGATCGAATTTCTCATTTCTCCTTTCAAAGACTTTTTTGACCAGGTCACGCAGGACTCCGAAGTCAGTGGGGAGATTCATTGTCTTCAGCTGTATTCTGTCAACAGCCTCCATTACCGAGAAGGTGACGTCTCTGCCATATTCATGACCGACACGTACCACATGCCTCAGGGCTGTGATGAAGACCGCCGGCTCCTCCAGGCGCGCTAGTTGTAATGCGTGTTCTAGGTTGGGGTATATATATATTGGGATCTACGCCCGAACCTTTTTGTGTGAGAGGGTTTATAGCGGGTGATGAACTGCTTATTGTGTTAACTTGTATTTTTTGTCTCTCTGGTGTTTCCATTTGTTGTTTTGCCACAGGTCGCCCTTTTGGTCGTTCTAGCTCTTCAAGCGACCTTAGTCCCTGGTTTAGGGGAGAGGGAGCACCAATCTGACCGCAGGGGTCCGTTTGTACGCCAGCATCTTTTGTGTCTATTTTTCTGGTCTGAGTTTTGGTGGCTCCTTGTAAGAACTCCCTGAATCTGCTAGCCCTTAGTGCATCCATTACCCTTTTACTTGGAGACTTTCTTTTAGGCTTCCTGTTGCCTGAAATGGACTCAGCCATAATCAGTCCTCGATATAAGTCTTTGTTCTAGTGCCCTGTATGTGGGGCAGTTTCTTCCTCTGGCATTACATTTCCTTTTCCCTCTTCTTGTACAAGGGATACATATTCCTGTTTTGCCACAAGTTTTCCTAGTATGATCTTCAGCGCCGCACCTGGAACAAGCCGGCTTTCGCTCACAGTGTTTGTTGACATGGTCAAGGTCTCCACAGTTATGACACCGGGGAACTACGAGGTAGTTCCTTACGTTTATCGAGTGGAACCCCATGTATATTCTGCCCATAGTGTTGAGCTTACGCCACATACTCCCCGAGACTTCAGCTACATGATGCACTACATCGCGCTCTCCAGGTCCAGTTCTGAAGCGTAGTTTGAATTCTTTTTTGAAATTATCCAGACTCATGTCCTCAAAGTTCTGTTGATTTATTGTTTCATAAATATCATTCTCATTTATTGTGGTGGGCACGTCATACAGGATCACCAAGGGATTCCGCTTCTTTGGCGGTTCACACTTAACGACCTTTTTGAGTTTGTCATGATTAAGTATCTTGTCCCTGTCTTCTTCAGTAGCAACATCTACTATTACAACATTTTTTGTTGCCTTTACCTTGTTTATTTTTATCTTGTCTGCTGCCGGATTTACAGTGGTTGTGAAAAGTTCTTGTACCTTTTTGATGTCCTGGCTTGGCAGGGGTCTTAGGAAGACTGCTGTGTCAGGCCTTTTTGACACCTTTTCAATGGTCTCTTTGGTAGTTTGTGTTTTTGTGGCCGATTGTGCGACCACCCCTGCCCACGTTTTGGTGGGCTGTTTTCGCAGTCGTTCATTCTCTTTTTCTAGTTCCTCTAGTCGCCCCTCGAGCTTCGCGCTAGCGATAGCCCAGGCGGTGAGTTCCTTTATGATAGAGAGTACTGCTGTGTTGCTTATTTTACCATTTTTTATACTAGAATTTAGCAGTTGGTTTATTCTAGTATGCCATTCAGTTACGTTGTCTGCGTTCTGCCCCAGGCCCTCTTCAGGGGTGGGAACAGTAAGTGTCGAACACCTCGAAAGAACACTCGAATCACTCGTCTCTTGTTCAGCCATGATTGATTTGACGAGTGAAAGGTTGGGAGCTCGTCTCTTGCCCCGGACCGGCTCCTCTGGCATGGGGAGGGGGGGGGGGGGGAGACTGATGCAGCTCGCCCACCGGCCTCGCCCCAAGGCCAAGGGCATCCTCGAACTGCTGGGTTCAGCGCGCCGTTGCCAGCGCACTGGTCCCCGTCGGTGGCTCCGTCATCGACGATTTCACGCGACGCTCCTCGACAAGTGCACCCCGCACTCCAGAGAGGTGGATGCACCTCTCGTCCTTCGCCGCCTACTAGCCCGAGCTTCCACCTCTCGGCCAAGGACCCACTCCTACTCAGATGGTTGGTCGGTCACCAAGTAGTTCGGCGGTCTGGACCCATCTAACCTGGCCCTGGCGGTGTCACCACCTCCTGGGTTTGGCAGAACACGCCCCAGTTACCCAGAGGCGCGGCGGAGCACCCTTGCCGAGTCGCACCGCGATCCCACGCCGACAAACGAGGTCGCCGGCATGCAGAGCACCTGCTGGTCTGTACCCTGCGAACAGAAAGGGACAGATGGCTGGTCCCTGGACACAGCTCCCCCTGTGCCACGCACCCTTCACTTTCGCATCGGGTTGGGTCACAGGTCTCCCTTTTGTCGCAAGGCAGAATGCCGAGCTTGACATCTGGCACCACGGGAAGGAGGAAAGGGCCACTTGGGAAGGAGAGGCAATGAGAGACGCATCACTTCCCCGAGTGAGGACTGCCGCGGCACGCTCGACTGGAAGCGATACGCCCCAGTGCGAGCTTCCGTGCCTTACGGCGCGCCGGCGACGGGCGGGCCCGCGCCGAAACGCGCCGTCAAGTGACTGACCTCACGCCAGACATCAGTAGGGGTTTGTGCAGTTTGAGGATAGTAACCTGTAAGAGAGGATAATGGTATAGAGAGTCGCGAGTGTGACGAAAAAAGGAGAGGGGTTTTTCTTTAAGGTGTCAGTAGGTGATACAATTGTGATCAGGGGATGTGTTGTATTTTCTGTGAAGTACATGTTTTGTGTCATATGCTGTGATTGGTATATTTAATTCTGTATGTGATATGTTGCCCAAGCACTGGAAGCTAGGAGCAAGGGGTGCCACAACAGTGTTAGAAGTTTATTGGATGGTAGGAAACAGGGACCAATAAAAATGAGGGTCATCAAGGTTGGAGAAGATGTCTGAGACATATCGCCAAAGTGGTCAGCTTTTCTCAGGTTATCAGGTAAGGAATGGTTGTTGTGGATGAGTGAGTAGAGAGAGATAGCATCATTGCCTGTGAATCGATGGAGTACTTTCCAATACTTGGAAGAGTTTATGGAGAGTGTAATGTTGAGTCTGGTGCATATATGGCACCAGTGCTGGCATTTCTTGTATTTAATAAATTCCTGATGTGTCTCTGTATTTTCCAGTGGCATGAAAGGTTTTCTGGTAATGAGTTTGCAGAAAGAAGTGGCACATGCAACAGGATTCTTGAAGCAGGAGTAGCTCTTGTGGGGGGAGGGTGGGCCAGTGAAGATAAGATATATGGTCTTGGTAGGAATGTGGGTGAATATAGCATCTGACAAGTTCTGCTGCAGGAAGGATCCTGTGTGAGGGCTATCGTCAAATTCTTGGAAAGTCAAGGGGTGGCTTCCAGTCGGGGTTTCTACGGGGTACCAGTAGGTCTTCCAGTTGGTGCAGGAGTGGTCTTGTATAAATTGTGGATGGAGATTGGGATAGGGTGCACAGGGATGAGATTGCATGTAAGAGACGGTGAGAACTACAGAATGGTAGTAGCTTCCAATCGGATTGAGGACTTCTGCAGTGAGGCATTTGAGGATATTGGGAGATGGTAGGATGACATCAGAGGCGATGTTGCTTTCATGTTGGGTCTGGTGGGGGATGGGAACAAGCAACCTTCGAGGAAGCCAGTAAACTGACACCACCATTAGAGTTTTGCAGGGCATCTACTATGGATGTTGAGCTCAGCGGCAACAATGTAGGTGGAAAATGTACGATCTATGTGGGCAAGGAAGTCATAGGGGATGGGGTGATTAGAACAGATGTAGATGGATGCACAGGTAAAGGTTAAGGTGGGAAAAAAGAGGATAAGGATAAGGTGTTTGGTGGGAGTATTGTATAAGGCTAAGTAGGAATGTTCCTGTAGTGGTCAACTGCAACTCCACTTTTGGTCAGGGGAAGGGGCTGATTATTTCTTTGGTGGACGGTATAAGGAGAGGTTCAGATGGTGCGCTAGGATTGGAGGAACATTTCATTAAGGATAAGGATATGGATATTATGTTGGGACAGGATATGCACTAAAAGATGTTTATTGGTGGGTAGGGAGTGGATGTTGTGGTGCAAGATTTTGTAGTGCTGCCACGCCATTACAAAGAAATAACAGTGGTGTGTTTGGGTGAGGACTAGACAGACCTCAGACTAGGGTGTCAAGGAAGGTGAAGAGGAAGTGGGTCTGGTTGTGGAAGTAAGTGACTTGGGTGTTGAGATGAAAGACAGAGGGCAGGAAGCGCGATTTTTGGAGGGTGGATGAGTGTTCTGGACCACGATTGTTATGAAGTTGATGATGTATTCAGCATTGGGGGTTGGGCAGAGGGAACTTCAGGGATGACTAACGTATCAATGGGACAGATTGGGACAGTGAGTTCTGGTTTGGTTGGTTGTGGCTAGGCTTTGCATTTTGGGGAATAGGTGGGGTGCGAGTCATCGCAAGTGTTGCAGGTAGGAGGAGAAGGAGGAGAAGCTAGGTTAGGGCACTGATAAGGAAATGGGAGGCTTTTCAGTGTGGACAGGTAGATGGACTGAGGATGGAACTTGGAAGGTTCAAGCTTGGGGCAGTGATGGTATATCAGGGCTCCCTCTATAGAAAGAAGGTCTATAATGGAGGTAGATTCAGTAAATACACAAACAAGGCAAGTGGGACAGTCATCGTTGTTCATCTGAAGGGCTCTAAATTCAGGTTCGTGTCCAGTTTGGATTCCATTTCAGCATCTATTGATCTCAAGTCAGCGTTGGTGATCACCACAGTGAGAGTGAGAGGATGGCACGGAGTTTGGAACCGGAGGTAATGTGAGAAATTTTGTAGAGGAGGTCACTGTGGAAGTTGAGGTTGAGGGACTTTGGTAGCACAGAATCTTTTCTATTGATGATTTGAGGATGTAGCGGCTAGGTAGGTGTTTTTGATTTCGAGGGAGAGGGATTTGTGTTTGAGGAATTTCGGATTTAAGTTGAAGAGGACAAAGGTTTGGATGGTAGGGGAAGACGTTGAGGGGGCAGGAGTAGTGTCTATATGCTATGGGCTGCCACGATCAGTTAATGGTTTCTTTGTGTGGGAGTAGGACTGATGTCGGTGTTTTGTCGTTTTGTTGATTTTTAAAGAGCTATTACAGGAAAGGATTGTTGTAGGAATGGGGGTGGTGAGATGTTACGTTAGTGGGGATTACCTTTGATTGGTGCAGGTCAGCATGGTATGAGTCGGTTTGTATGGTGAGGTGATGCTGGTGATGGCATCTGAGGCCACTGTTGCTCAGGGGGCTGTTACATGTGCAGCAGTGGTGGATGAGGTGGCTGAAAAGAAATTATAAGGGGAGCTGGGATGGAGAGAGATGCATGAATTACGACTGTTCAGGGTGTGATAACAGTAGGTCAGGGCGAATAGGCATAGGGCGTGGGTGAGGGGACGTGCTCCATGTGGTAACAGTGGAAGCGGGAAAAGGAGGGGTACAGATGATAGTTGTGGTATGATCCACTATGGCGGAGAGTGATGAGTGGCGTTGACTGGTGTGAGCGGCCTCCATAGTGGCGTTTAGACGAGTGTGACGAGCTTTGGTACATTTGAGAGTGGTGAGAATGCCTCCAATGTGATGCAGTAGTGGCGATAAAAGATGGAGGCGAAGGCGTTGACAAACAGGCGATGAAACGGCGATGACGGACTGATGGAAGCGAAGACTGGCAGTGTTGATGCGGGCTGATGATGACCAGAAGCAAGGGGGAGGTCGAGATGCGACGATGACAGTTAGCGATTACTGGCAGCAAGGACGGTGACTGACACCGAAGAGACGATGATGACGATGACGTAGACGGCTAGAAACTTATCCTTATTGGAATTGTAACCCTAAGAGCAGTCCAGGCAGTTCTTAATCCTGAGAGGCAGAGATGTTCCAACCCTCGAATGGAGTCTTCTGTCTGTGAGCATCCCCTATTAAGGGGTAGACACAGATGGCTCTCTGGTAGCTATGCCACTATGGTGTGTGTTGGCGGACGATGCCGAGACCATTATCAGTACATCTGCTACGCCCCAGGTGGTATATGCCATCTTTCCAGCTGTACTAACTTTTTATCCGGCAGCGTATTATCTAAGAAATTGATTTCACAAACACATGAAGCTTTGCTTAGTTTAGAAAGACTACTTTCTTTAAAAAAGAAGCAAATAATATGAAACCCCACATTCTGCTATGACGGCTGCTGTGATTAACCGCTGGTAATTTTTATGGGGTGAGAGGGAGGGGTTGCTGAGGACTTGTAGACAGTGTGTGAGATCCTATGTGTTGAGGAGGCGCTAAGGGAGATGTGTTTGCCAGATAAATGAATTTTTCATATGGTTCAATGTTAGTGAAAGGTGTCTGTTAAATGGTTATAAGCGGACAGAAACACTGTTGTTTTATAATGGCTCCACGAGTTTGACCTACGTTCCAACGACCAGTAGATTAAAACGGATTATGGAATGTGAATAAAAGTTTATTTTTACCAATAAAACTGCGATCGTGTATGTCATTTGGTGGCTGCGCACATCTATAAGTTTCACTCACATCGCACATGAAAACATTGGAAAATAATGAACTTTTTTATAGGATTCGCATGAATTACCTCCTAGAAAACGATTTATTGACAAATAGCCAACACGTATTCAGAAAACGTAGCTCTTGTGAAACACAACAAGATCTTTATTCTCAAGAAGTAACTGATTCCATGTTTTTAGGTTTTCAGAAGGCTTTTGATACTATTCCTCACAAGAAACATTTAATGAACGATAATGATGCAAACTGATGAAATGAATTACAGCCGGGGCTACAACCCAGGTCTTCTTGCTTACTAGGCAGAAATATTGACCATTTCACCATCGAAGCACTGTGGCTACTGTTGCTGCACGAACCACACAAGTCCAATACCCTCCGCAACAGAAACCAATGCCGATGAGCCCCGACAATAGTGACAATTTAGAGGGAAAATAAGGTGAGGATATGAACTGACGTTTGTGTTGGGGACGACATTAAACTTGGCATTGTTGTGCAGCATTGTTGACCGTAGTGCTGCTATGGCTTAATGCTCAGCATTTCTGCTAGTTAGCATGAAAACCGGGCTTCGAGTGCCGACTGTAGCACAAATTTTAATTCATTTAATCAGCTTCCATCATTTCCGTAGATAGGGATGAGACTTAAATGTCTCGGGAAAAATTTAAATATAACATGTAATCAAATTGCGTACCTGTGGAGTATCATCTCAATTGTGCGTCTGGATTCGTGATTTCTTGTCAGAAAGTAGTAACTGACGGAAAGGCATCGAGTAAAACAGAAGTGATATCTGGCTTTCCCGAAGGAAGTGTCATAGGACCTCCACTGCGCCTGATCAATGTAAACGATTTAGGAGAAAATCTGAGCAGCCCTCTCATACCGTTTGCAGATGATGCTGTCGTTAACCGTCTTGTGAAGTCATCAGGTGACCAAAACCAATTGCAAAATGATTTACACAAGATATCTGTATGATGTGAAAAGCGGCAATTAACTTGAAATAATGAAAAGTGTGAAGTCATCCACTGGAATCCGCTATATTTCGGTTACACAATAAACCACACAAATCTAAGGACTGTAAATTCCACTAAATACTTAGGAATAGCAATTACTTAAACTGGAACGATCACATAGATAATGTAGGGAAACCGACACAAACTGCAATTTATTTACGAAACACTTAGAAAATGTAACAGGTCTACTAAAGAGACTGCCTGCATTAAGACTGTCCGTCCACTTTTGGGGTGTGGTATCTTCATCAGATAGGCCTAACGAAGGACATAGAAAAAGTTCAGAGAAGGGCAGCAGGAAGGGCAGTTCGTTTTGCATTATCACGAAATAGGGGAGCGGGTGCCACGGATATGGTATGCGAATTGGGGTGGCAATCATTAGAACAAACGAGCTTTTCTTGCGGGAGGGTCTTCTCACGAAATTTCAGTCACTTTCTCCTCCAAGTGCGAAAATATTTTGTTGCCACCCATCAATGTAGGGAGAGCAAGTACTTCATTGTCAGTTACAGAGTAATCATATAGACGTAGACGCAGAACCCCTAGGCGGCAAATATATCGCAGTATTATGGACGTAGGCGCGCTAAATAAACTTGAGAGAACATTACTAACTCAACGCCGGCGTGACTGAAAGCCTTTCTGACACTTCAGATCTTAATTTTCTCGTTTCTCAGATGTGTATTGGATTCCTTTTCAGCATCGAGAACAGAGTTCTGGATTCACTGCAGTTGTTGAGCGTGTCCATCATTAGCTCAGATAGATTAATGGTTAAGGCGGCTGCTCCCATAATCAGGAAAATCGGTTTTGAGTCCCAGTCTGGGGCCGGTATTTATTAGCCACAACAGGCTACCTGTAAGGTAAAAAAAAAAAAAAGGTGAAGACACTGTCGGATGTCAATGTAATTTCGTACACGTTCAAATGGTTCAAATGGTTCAAATGGCTCTGGGCACTATGGGACGTAACAGCTGAGGTCATCAGTCCCCTAGAACTTAGAACTACTTAAACCTAACTAACCTAAGGACATCACATGCCCGAGGCAGGATTCGAACCTGCGACCGTAGCGGTCGCGCGGTTCCAGACTGAAGCGCCTAGAACCGCTCGGCCACTCCGGCAAGCCATAGGCGGGTACGTAAATTTTTATTGTTGTCGATGCTTGGAATTGTTATCAGAGATGGTAAGACGTATAGGGAGCGTAAACAGTGTCAGGTGTTGAATGAACACGTGGAGGATACGGAGATGCCGCGTTCTTGTGTGAAACAGCGTTATCGGCGTCCGATAGTCTTAAAAATTAAATGGGACTCATCGTAGGTCTCCATCTAGCCGACTTGTTGAATAGTTCAATCCAGATTTGTGGGGCTTTGTAACGTGACTGTGGCCTCAAACTGGAGTGCATGAGAAAGTGAGGGCAGGCACACTTGCCGTCGAGCTACCGGTCTCTACGTCTGACCATCACAGGGGAGGTCGACGCATAGAGCACCAAGCACATCAAACCGCTTCACTTCTGCGTCTGCCATCCGAAAACAGCTAATTGTATACCTGCAACGTTCTGTCATTCAGCACCATTGGTCGCAGACTGGTGGCAGCCGCACTAGAGAATTAGCGTCACATGCATAGGCTGCTGCCAACACCACAACACGAACGGCTGCATTTGGAGCGATGCAGTGGCCGATAAGCAAGGACTGTTGAAGAATGACGTTGCATTGTATTTAGTGAGCATCGTTGGCGAGCACAGCGGTGACCTATGCATGCATCCAGTCCAGAGGCGATGCCATGTCATACTGATAAGCTGGCTCATACTGCCGAGAGCTTTGTAAATTCGACCCGTTTTTTAATTACATGTAAAATTTAAATCACGAAGTTTCTTTTCTTTTCGTCTTACCTTTCAGTGAGCACCACTTTTTTTCTCAGACATTGTAAGTTATATATAGTTTAGTCACATTAATTTGACCATCGCCTATGTTCGACGCCAGCGTGCAATAACCACTCACAGATGGCAGGTGGAAGCGCTAGCAGTGGAGGATATATGAAGGGTGTCTGGGGGGGGGGGGGGGGAGAACGCGGAAAACAGTGCAGTCGTTGTCCTGATGCGGAAATGGAGTGATTTGTCTTATGCCTGAAAGGGAACGATCATTAACTTACGTGGAAAAGGTCCAAGCATTTCCGAAACGGCTAAGTTTGCAAACTGTTCGCTTGCCCTGTGGTTAATGCACAATATGCATGCAAAAATGACGATATCCAAAACCAGCGTTGAGATAACTACGGTGCTCCTCGAGTTATAGACGACAGGGGTCAACAACGTCTGCAGAGGACTTTATAGCTGAATAGAAGTGCAACTGTTAAGCAACTGACCACCCAGATGAATCAAGGGGCTACCAACAGTGTGTACTCAATGACTGTTCAGTGAACGTTTCAGCTGTAGTGGCAGCTTCTACCACCGAATGTATCAGTATGACCAAATGTAGCGGGAAGAGGTAGAATGCACCTTGTTAAGACTCGTCCAAGCTTTCCAAGTGATTTATTGTGCCAGCTCAGTGCCGTGTTCCCCTCAGTCTTCATCACTGGCTCCCACAATGCTGAGGTCACCGCTCTGCTGTGTGCGAAACGGCTTGGCGTGGAATGGCTGGCTCAGCAACCCATGCACACACTGTGTGTCATCCTTGTACGCCAGTGGAGTTGTGGCCTAATCTGGATGCCAACAGTCGGCTCAGCAGTCTGCATCCCTGCCAACTCAGCGTTGCTTGGTGCGAGCCGCAGGCGGCCAGCTGTGTCCTTCTCGCTGGCGTGGCTGAGATCATGGTGACAGTTAGTGCCCACAATCTGGCGTCCGAATCTGTGGCCCTAGGCTCGGGATGCCTCCAGCATGTTTTGGAAGCCAGGTCGACTGCCTGTGGTAGCGAGCCGTGGAGTGGCCCGCCGCTGGCTGGCTACGGACACCGCATCGGCCTTAGAGGGTCAAACTTGTGACCCGTCGTGGACTGAAATGCTGACGCCCCATCTGCTGCTTGTAGTTGGTGGTGTGACATGCCCTGCCATTCAGGAGAGCTGCCACACTTGAATGAATCTCATTAGAAAATCGCACCTATTTATACGTGGCTGTGCACTCTGTTTTGCCATACGCACCGCTTCACATCACGTAATCATAACACGCTAGGTTGGCCAGTGGCCCCCTTCTGCTGTGATTTGTGACATGCAAAACTGCTACATATAATCTTTCATTAATTTGACGTCCTTGTGGCTTCTATTCTACTTCGCAATTGTTGGTATGCGTAACTCACTGCAATCCAACCCGCACCTGGCTATAACTTGCGCTTAGAATATTGCACAAAACTGACTTTCACTATCCTAAACGGTGATACCGCTACACAGCATATGACCCTCCGCAACAGGCGCTTGGTTCATGCTCCCATGCTGACTGCTGTTCGTCGGCCACGATGGTTGGAATTTGCACAACTATACCGCTACTGGACGTCTACTGAGTAGCAACAGGTAGCCTCTTCAGATGAATCGTGTTTTATGTTCCATCGGAAAGATCGCAGTTGAGCTGCATGACGTGAAACAGTATGAAAGAAAACATCCTGCTACCAGAAGAGAGAGTTGTGGCATGTGGAATGCTTTCGTGGCATTTCTTGGGTGAGCATTCTGGAAGGCACAGTGGACCAAACAAGTAGCCTTGGAGACCTTGTTCGCTCTAGATGCAGTTAGTTTTTCCTAGGCACGATGGAATGTACCAGCAGGACAATGCAACATGCCACACAGCTCTCAGTGCACGTACGTGGTTCGAAGAGCACCAGGATGAGTTTACCGCACTCCCCATGCCACCAAACTCCCCTCACTCAAACCCAATCAAAATCTGTGGGATCACCTCGATCGGATGGTTCACGCCATGGGTCCTCAGTCGAGAAACCACCGCAGCTGGCCACGGTGTTGGAGTCGGCATTGGTCTACACACATGTCGGTACCTTGCAGCACCTCAATGACTCTCATTACGCACACCTTGCGCTGCGAAAGATAGTTATTCAAGGCTATTAACAAGCGGTCACATTAATGTGCCTGGACGGGGTAGAACACAAGAATCTCACTGTTTTAAGGTGACTGGCGACACTGCTCATATTAGGATCGGATTTTGTGTGCAAAGCTATTGTCATTCAGGATGTAACACCTACAGCCTAACAGTCTCAAAGAAGATTATAGGAATAGGAGCGAACGGAAGGCTATTTGACTGACGAGTCATCTGTTTACGATTAGCTGGGCAGAAGAAGCAAAGCGAAACCTTGATTACTGAAAAAAAAGAAAGAAAAACAGAAACGAGGAAACGGAAAGATTTTGACTGGGAGACAGCATTTAGGTCAATGAGGACGTTTCACGATAGTAATCCAACGTTCGAACTTAATGGACGAGGAGACATGGGTGTTTAAGAGGCTGATAGCAGAAGCGGATGGAGGCAGTAGAGAGGTGCGAAGGAAGGAAATTATAATCCGGCATATTTCCGGCGGAGGCGGCCGCGCCGTAAGCTCGGGAGAGGAGCAAACAGCGGTTATCTGACGGGATTGAAGGGGAAGCGACAAAAGACGGCCATGGGGCTCCGAGCGGGCAACGGCAGCGAGCAGCGAGTCTCCTACTCCCCAGCAAAACCACTTCTGTGCGGATCGTTCGCTACCCCAGCAACAAAGAAATATATAGGAATTAAGGAACAGAAATATATTAATTATTTAGTTATTTCTCACACAGTAGATTTCTGACTTTAAAAGCGGGCTTTTTTCATTCTTACTTAGGTTACCAATACTACAGTTAAAATTATTTTCTAAACCGCTTACGAATGTTTTGAAACTATCAGACCACCCTCAAGCAAGGCTCAGAAGAGCTCGCGCCGTCTTCACACGTGATGGGAATGATGTGTTAGCCCCGTTTCATATTATTTCTAGTCTCATGCTTTGGTATCTCCAGTTTCAAGTCTCGCAGGCGATGTTTCTGCTGTCTAGTCGAGCTTCTGATGGGCATTTGGGAAAAGAAGACGACGGAGAGATCCCGTTTTATTCTCTTTCAAATCAGCAACCTCTTTCTTTTCCCTGCCACATCCCGAATAACACATGTGGTATGTAGACGCGGAGGTGAATAGGTGAATGATTTCAGAAGTATTAGTGAATGTCGGACAAGTTTCAGTTCTTCAGAGTATCGTGGTAACAATCTCACTGGCTCCTTTCCATAGAAATCCAATAACAAAGCGTGCTGTATACTGAAGACTTGCCCGCACTTTTGGTTAATTTGATTTGTTAGGTTCACGTAAAGGAGTGTCCCACCTCCACACAAAAAAAAAAAGGTTGTACGTTGAGTGGGTTTTCAAGACACTTCTGTTACAGCCGTCAAGTCAGGAGTATCTCTGTTCTTCGGAACATGGTTTGTTGTAAGATCAGATTGCTTTGTTTAAAATTTAGGATCCGACGTCTTTATATCGGTTTAGCAATAAATTATGTTTTTGATAAAGATCGATTTTGATACCAATAAAATTTGCGCATAATGCACGAACTTGTGATTGTAACTTGTTTGTAATCCAGAGCAGATCACGTCCCTTCAGTAAGTCACTTTTCGTCAAGTTTGACGTTCTCCCGTGTCTAATAATTAACGCATGCTCATTTCTGGGGTATGGATTTTGTTGGACTGTGTAATAACAATGAAATTTCTCGAAAACAATGGGATTCGCCTATCATGGTGATGGGTCCCTGTGCTGGATCCTAATAGTGTGAAGTTCCTAGATCGTTCTATTGATCCTCTTCAGTGGTTTTTTTTGCAACATTTGTACGTGATTCCCATCAGTTAATTGGGTTTTCCTGTAGGTTCGAGTTGTCTTTTGTTGACTATCAACCAGCACGTGTAACCGAATTCATGACTTTCTCTTAGGGAACATCCCAATTAGTTTGAGCTAAATTTACTGCTTGACACGAACCCCTACAGATATGGTAACATTTACATAAATTGTGTTTTACCGAAATTATTGTGGTTCTTAGGTTGGCTCTGAACTAGATTTATTACTTCAAAAAAATGGCTCTGAGCACTATGGGACTTAACTTCTCAGGTCATCAGTCCCCTAGAACTTAGAACGACTTAAACCAAACTAACCTAAGGACATCACACCCATCCATGCCCGAGGCAGGATTCGAACCTGCGACCGTAGCGGTCGCATGGGTCCAGACTGTAGCGCGTAGAACCACTCGGCCACTCCGGCCGTCTTATAACTTCAGTAATTCTCTGTGATCGCATAGGGCTAGCTTGTATTGTAATATTTCCATATATCAAGTTTTATCACAATCACTGCCTTTTCTTCATGTGTAGTGGTCTTCAGCTTCTGTCCTTTGTAGACCTCTGCAACCAAAAGGCCTTCACGTATTGGTACATTTGGTAGCAATTCTCGCTGTGTGAGTGATCACTCAAGGCATGGTATGGTTCCTCAACAACTCCTGGTAGTTGTATCCTATCACGAGGCGCCTAAGCAGATTATTATGGTAAGGAATATCGTTAATTGATGGTTACAATGTCTGAGTTTATACAGTGTCTGTATCTTCAGATTACAGTGTCCTTCAGACATGCATGCACATCTGAAGTACATTGTAATATAAAGATAAAGACACTGTATAAACACAGACGTGGTAACCATTAGTGGTGTATTCTTGCCTCGACAGGCAGTAATCACTAAATATGCGAATATAAGAGTTTTGGACTCAGTGACGTGTAGAAATTTGGGTCGGTCGTGGAGGCGGATAGCCGAAGTTGTTAAGGCGACCGCTCGCTATAAGCGGGATATCTGGGTTCGCGTCCAGGTGTGGCACAAAACAAGTGACATCAATGAGGATTCGCGAAAACGTGAATCAGTTTCTTAAAATTTCATTAATGAAATGTGCATGTACGGCTGTGTGTGTGTGTGTGTGTGTGTGTGTGTGTATTTGTTTCTGTGTGTGTGCGTGCGTATGTGTAAGGTAACATAAAGAAACAGTCTCTTATCCCATGATGTGACCGTTGTATTTTGTAAATTAGTAGAGCATATTTGTAACAAATGCCTAGGTGATAGTATCTGTCATTGTTGGCCTCACTACCTCCCCCCGCTACGCTTTCTCTTCTACTTTCTGGAAATTCTGTGATCGAGCCACCAAGCCCAGAATTTAGAATTCAGAAAGGGCTGGTTGCTCCGCTATTTTTCATAATCCCTCAATCTGTCGTCACTGTGAGGTCGTGTTGAAGCCACATTAATTTCCGTTGCGCATTCTAAGTGTTAGGCTACCAGTTTACCACTACTTCTCACAACACTGCGGAACCAAAAGCACATGAATAAGTTTCTCTCTCCTTTTATCGAGAGATCCAAGTGTTTAAACAAGTCCACGTTAAATGGCGGAAGAGACAATTTACGAATAACGACAGTCGGTGCAAAGAAAGAAAAGTGTCCAGTATCCATTGTGCTGCCACTAAAGATAGGGATCTCTTGTAACTGATACGAGAACCATTAAGAACGGTTCGTTGTTTTGTTCTGAAGCGCATCCGTCACGAGACAATCGGCAACGTGAAACGGGAGGTAGTGCTTTCGAATGTGGCGCTCGAATGCTCGATTTCGTTTCACGAGAACACCACGAAAACAGTGGAACCGGGAACATTTGTACACTCCGGTTCCCCAACACTAACCTGATCACGCCTCCATCCTGACTCAAACTTTTATGGCCTCTGGTGTTTCCTCCTACATTTACTGCCGCTGTCTGCGAGCGGCATAGCCCTTCTTCCCTTCACTTTTTCACTGTGGTGTGGAATTAGGACCAGGTCCACAGTTACCTGCAATTTCTGAACCAGCCGTTTTATTTGAGTTGTAATGAAAGGATCCCCTGTGTTCCCCACAGTCTTGTCATTTGCTCCTTCGTTTTCTTGGTTAACATTTAGGGGACATTCACGTCCATTTACGTGCCTATTCCCGTTAATTGTGAAAATGAGAAGAGGAAATACGTTTCGGGTGCCGAAACAGTCACCGTGTACCCACTCTGGTACTACCGCATTCTGATTGCGACTAGCGTTATTATTTGTACTATTTACGATATGGAGAACTTGCCTTCGTTAAAAAAAAAAAAAAACACTTTATTTGACCTTTTCTTAAAGGAAGATAGGATTAGAAACATGTAATTTCTTTTTGTAGTGTACACCATTGCATCTTAGTCATAGACGGAAAAAAATAATAGGGATTAAACCACACATCAGGCCACGTGTTGGAAACGTGTACGAATCATGTATGCCTACCGCATCATCAGTATATGTCTGAGCCATATGTTCATAGAATTCAGACTGTAAACGAATGTTGCCATAGAAATAGTCATAACACGTTTCCGTACCCTGTCCTGTATGAGTATCGTTCGAACAGCAATAAGAATTTCGTGTTACATATACGAGTCTTTATTTCTGTTCTTTCACGTTTAGTCTACCTCAGTATTTTTTCTAGTAATTGTATTTGTTTTTAGGTCGTTTGTATTTTTCATTTGTCCTTTAACCAGCCAGTCTGGATTCGTTTCAAACTGAGTAGACTGTTGTTCTTGGAGTTTTCATATCATTCTTTCATATTTATTTTTCAGTTTATCACCTCCCTCGTTCTTGTCACCATTCATTTTTGGTAGCTGTCAGTAATTTAAACCTTCAGCATGTGCAGTTTTGCCGCTTCTTTCATAATCACTCTTTCAGTTTTTAAAATTGTCTGAATGTTTTTTGTACAGGAAAAGATGAGCAAATTAAGGAAAGGGCGATTATGATGATGAGAGGATAAACTAAAATCGGCGAGTCCTTTTTGTCGGCCTATTTTTAAGCCGATGATGGGTGTCCGTGGAAAGACAATTAAAAAGCTTTTTCGTCAGAATGAACCTTGTAAAAATATTTTTGCTAAAAAGCATTAAAAAACTCAAGTTAGGACAAGGAATAAATTAAATATTAGATTATAAAGTGAATAAATGAAGTATTCATGACATTTAATTAAATTCAAACAATGTATTATTGCAGGACACCACCATATAATCAATCCGTATAGACGGGAGGCTAACGAAAATGAGAGAAAGACAGTGTTGGGACACCATCATTTGTCCTTGTAGGAAACATGTTCGGAATGAAATAAAGTCAGAGAAAGAACTATTGCGCAGTTTGCTATATCTTTGAGATCGGCAAACTGTGGGGATAATGTTAAATGTTGTATTTATTATTCTTTCCATTTGAACGTGTTGCATTTCTTGTCACCCAGTGTTTTACTTACACACACCAAAAATTTTTTGCATCACCCTGGTTCCCAGAACTCCGGGAAGGCAGACGTTGACCTTGGATATTGTATCACAGACGCAGTCTGAGTGTTCAAAGATGTCACTAAACCAGTCCAGAGATGTAAACAACCATGCACTTAGTAGCACCTATTAGACGGAAGGGATCGACAGCCGATCAGTTCCAGTCATTCCACCAGGAAGGAGGCACACGGCTCATGTTGTCTGTAGTTCAACCACGCCTAGACGGTCAATAACGCGTTTCGATCGCGTCCGCATTGTTGCTTTACGCCAGGAAGAGCTCTCAATAAGGGAAGTGTCCAGGCATCTCGGAGTGAACCAATGCGATATTGTTCGGACCTGGAGGAGATGCAGAGAGACAGGAACTGTCGATGACATGACCTCGCTCAGGCCGCCCGGAGGCTACTACTACAGTGGATGACCGCTACCGACGGATTATGGCTCGGAGGAACTGTGACAGCAACCCCACCATTCTGAATGATGCTTTTCGTGCAGCCACAGGACGTCGTGTTACGACTCAAACTTTGCTCAGTAGGCTGCTTGATGCGCAACTTCACCCCCGACGTACATGACAAGGTCCATCTTTGCAACCACGACACCATGCAGTGCGGTACAGATGGGCCCAACAACATGCCGAATGGACTGCTCAGGATTGGCATCGCGTTCTCTTCACCGATGAGTGTCGCATATGAATTCAACCAGACAATCGTCGGAGACGTGTTTGGAGACAAACCGGTCAGGCTGAACCCCGTAGAAACAATGCCCAGCGAGTGCAGCAAGGTGGAGGTTCCCTGCTGTTTTGGGGTGGCAGTACGTGGGGCCGACGTACGCCGCTGGTGGTCATGGAAGGCACCGTAACGGCTGTACGATACTTGAATGCTATCCTCTGACCGATAGTGCAACCATATCGGCAGCATATTGGCGAGCCATTCTTCTTCATGGACGACAGTTCGCGTCCCCAACGTGCACATCTTGTGAATGAGTTCCTTCAGGATAACGACATCGTTCGACTGGAGTGGCCAGTATGTTCTACAGACATGAACCCTTTCGAACATGCCTGGGATAGACTGGAAAGGGCTATTTATGGGCGACGTGACACACCAACCACTCTGAGGGATCTACGCCGAATCGCTGTTGAGGAGTGGGCAATCTGGACCAACAGTGCCTTGATGAACTTTTGGGTAGTATTCCACGACGAATACAGACATGCATCAATGCAAGAGGACGTGCTACTGGGTATTAGAGGTACCGGTGCGTACAGCATTCTGGACCACCACCTCTGAAGGTCTTGCTGTATGGTGGTACAACATGCAATGCGTGGTTTTCATGAGCAATAAAAAGGGGTTGAAATGATGTTAATGTTGATCTCTATTCCAATTTTCTGTATAGGTTCCGGAACTCTCGGAACTGAGATGATGCAAAACATTTTTATTTGTGTATTTAACGCCCCTACTTCCCGCAATCAGGTTTCTCTGCTACACTACAGGGTACACCACTGTTAACGCAATTCACCTCAAACTCTACTAACACATTGCAAGAAGAAATCAGCTTACCACTTAATGCTGCACAGTTATGAACTTCTGCTACTTACACTCCTGCTACTTAATCTGATGAGATGCGTAAAGACTTTTTTTTAATTTTTGGCAGCGGAACAGATGCCAGTGACTGTTTGCCCTGACGACTTGGATTCTGCACAACGGATCCAATTCACCTATCCCAATATATCTCTCTACCCGAACGCTGGAGCTTCGCTGTCAGTCACATCTGACGCGCGATATTGCTTCCTCCCGCTACACCAGCACAAATATGATGAAAAGACTCTGATTCGATACAAGCTTAAGTGATGGATCCTAATCTGCTGATTTATCAGGGCGTATGTTGTTCTGATATTGTATGTCAAGTTTTATAAAAAGACGCAACACATTTTTTAATTTCTTTCCCCTGTTTATTTCGTCACGAATAGGGATGAGTTAGGAATTGATGTCTTGGTAATTACAAATAAGTTATTAAAAATAAAGTTATTAAAAATAAGAGTAAAAGAAGAGCTGAGAAATCAACTGAAAATTTGTGCTTCTGTTTATTTTCTGTGTTACAGCATTGCCGCGGTGTGTGGAGAGAAGTTTTTGCTGTTTAAGGAAGTACGAAAGGTGCGATAAAATAAAACTAAATCCTGATTATTGTAGTTAGCACCTACAGACAGGAGCATCCGACACAGAAAAAATTAGAATTTGGAAGCGGAAATTCGAAATGACTCACAGAACCAGTTTTACTCAACAGAACATGTAATGAGAAAGGATTGTCTCTGAAAAATGAGCAGACATTGTAAGTTTAAGTTTTTTGACCTTTCTCTCTGATGGACATTTTGAATACGGTACATGTGTAAAGAAAAAGCGGTCGATATAAAATATTAAGTAATGCTGTACGTCAGTATTAGTGAAATTTATTCTGAACAAAGCTTTTTGCATCTTTGGTTGTCTTGTACTTAAGTGAGAAAAATATAATGTTCTGTACTTCGTAATATGAATGAATATGCAATGTCATGTTCGTTTTTGTTGTACTACAATTGTGCAAGAAAAGTGAAATATGATTTTTAAGTCTGCTTGCGTCGATGTGTCCGCTGTTACCAGAGCAGACAGAGCAAGCGAACTCCGACTAAATGTGGTAAATGCTAATTACAAACATTGCAAATGAATTGAAGAAATTCATTTCAGGGCGTTTGTGAGCTGTACATATGGCTTTGAGGAATATTTCACATCGAGTTCGATCACATTGCGCCTTCATGGTCTGTGTACAAAACAAAAATGTAGTAAATATAATAAACCTATATTTCAGACATCTATCTCACTAAGATTAAGCTTTTATTATTGATGGATTCGCAGTGCTGGAGCTATGATCCTAAATTCTGAACTATGATAATAAGCTCGCATATTACATTGCTGACAATTTGAAGTCACAGCCAAAAGTAATTTTATAGATTGTTTCTTAGGAAAACTCAGTTTTTAACTTATGACTAGTGCCGTCTAAAATACAGACATCAAACTCAGCAGTAGGGACTGTTTTGACTTGGTTTATATGTCTAGCGGCGAATATCACTGAGTCCTATTAATACCGTTTCCTTAGCAGTGACAGACACGTGCACTAAGTAATAGCAAGGACTGCTATGATTTTATCACATTTCGGTGAAGCGCGATATTTTTTAACCGGCTTTGGCCGGTCTTTTTTATGGGAATTTTCTCCATAAAACAGTCCGAAGGACTTTACAATCTTTGAATTTTTGGTTTGCCTACGCTAATAACGTAATTATAGAGGTTTGAAACGGAAAAGTTCGTTTAATTATTAGTGTTTAATAAAGTCTGATACTTCCCAATTAGTTCAATTTTCAGCTGAGTTGAGCAGAGCAGTTGCCGATCCAAAGACTATGATGTTACACAGACGAAGGCTACGAGTGAAAAGGAATGTTGTCGTTACGTGTACCTGAGGCAGGACTGTACTACACGTTACGTGAAGTCGAAAAGGGACAAAAGTAAGTAAATATTGACGTTTTCTAAGTGCAGAGCACGTGCAGGGCTAATTATCAATTGAGCTGCAACTGCTGTGATGAGGTGCGTTCATTTTTTGTGGCTCTAATAGTGGGAACTTAGTAGACCGAGTAAAAGGAATGTAAAATGGACAGAGACCGTAGATAAGGATTAGACATTTTTACTGTGACTGTAAAGTGAGTAAACGCTTCTGTTCCATTTGGTGATTATTCTGTAGTGATACACATGTAAATGATTTCTTTTGTGTAATTAACCACTGAGAAACTAGTGCTTTGCAATTGGATTGATTAAATGTGGATCAATTTCAGTTGGATCCAGAATTTGAGAGGAAGTACAAAGCAAAATTCGGGTCATATGACACAATATCCGAAATTATTTTCGTCCTTAAGTTTGGCACACCAGTGTACTTAACCCAGCAAACTTCTTCGTTTAAAATGTTACATCGAAACTATAAAATCCATACCAGCTATAGCTCCTATACTCTGCTTCACTCTGTAATCAGAGCCCAAGTACATTCTCATCCTCACCTTCTAAGAAAGTCTGATACTTCATATCTGCTCGCCTCATTCCAGTTATTCTCTCCAGCTGCTTCATGCTGGCTACTGCCATTTTTTGTTGTTGCTGATCGCGAAGTCTCCCTTGTCAAATAAATCTTCTAAATCAATTTGATCTATACTATCTTCTCTTGACTGAACACATAAATCGCTGCACTACTTTAGCGTTAAGACTAATCCTTAGGACTGTGGCTATCAAGTTGAGACACGAATCAACTTGCCGGAGCTGACGCTACTTCAAACGCAGTTGTTATGCTCCCAAAACGAAATGTCACGCCCAGCATTCATGCTTGTTGACACACGATCCTAAGCCGTCGCTGAAATATCTGCCTTCATTTAGTATGATAACAAGCTCACTTATAACAATAAGTTACTTAAATAATAGTGGTATTAAAAACCAAAAAAGCATTTTATTGTTTTCGACTGAATAAAATTGTATATGGTTTTCCATAGAAATAGTCCGTGATCTCTTTCTTCTGAACTTTTTGTCGAAAATTATAAATGGTTATCCGAAAAAAGCACGTAGGTGAACTAAAGAAGTTTTGCTATATTGCTAGTAAAATAAAATTAAATAATATAAGGAAATAGTTGAAGAATCACAAAAATTTCAGATTGTTCAGACAATTTATCTACAAAAATACGAAACGCTGCTCGTCTACCCAGACGAATAATACGAGGTTTACCACTTGAAGTTCTCTGGGTGAAGGCCAAAGTTTGGAAACCAAGTTTGTCGCACAAATGAAAATGCTAAGTCTCCGTGAGATCGCCCTTAAGCGAAGTTCAGCTAAGAGGTTAAGTTCATCTGTCTTGGCACGGTGATAAAATCTTACAAAAAATGTAAGTTCTTCCATCTACGCACAGAATTAAAGTTTAACAAAAGTTTTAAGTTCTTCTGTCTTTCCACGGAGTTCAAGTTCTCTTCGAACAGTCTACAGTCAATGTACTATAAGAATAATTTAGGCAAAGTTTGACAGCATCCACAGCCACGAAAGAACGGTCTGTCGGAGGCGCTGCAGCGATGCAGGGCGCATCCGTTGCGACGGCGTCGGCGTGGAGCTGGAGGTCTGAACTGGAGTCTGCCTCAGAGTGAACTGTCGTGTGCCGGCCTAAATACCGTCCAGTGTAGGACGTCACGTAGATCGCGGAAACAAGTAGGGCCCCGCGACCTCTGCAGGTGCTGGTAGGGCCACCTGGTGGAACACCAGGGAATCTGATTTCGGCGAGAAGTGGTTGCCTGGCAATCGGGCAACCTTCGACGCTGGGATGTGTAATGCGTTCTTGATCTGACGACACATCAATAGTTTATTCAACTCTTAATGAAAACATTTTTCTTTTATTCATAACTTGACATCTAGCACACGCCGAGCTGCAGCCTAGATACGAGTATGTGCATCTAATTCTAACCATAAAGTACGGGTGTGAGCCATTGCTTGTTTGAGGATGCATAACAAAAACAAAGGACTCGATCGAATTCCGGGAATTCATTGATGGAATTATTGAAATGTGCATCACTAATACACTGAAGGCCACACTCCATATACTGGCTTGTCGAGTACAGACGTAGTTGAAAAGTGTATCTTTCAACAGGGAAATGATACTATGCAAACGCTGCTATGACGTAGTTCCTGTACGAAACACACAAAAAAAACTGAGGACGTTTTACTCTCCTAATTTACATATGTTTAAAAATTTATGGAGCAGCTTAAAATCCTGGATAAAAGCAATCATATCAGATATGACTGAGCCACATCCAAAAGCCTGGGGTAAAATTCCTGCGGTGGAGACATCGAAACGGAGATAATTAATAAATACGGGAGAATCAAGACATCCGCTTACGGCGCTTACTGTGGCAATATGAATTATACGTATGAGTTTTTTAAGTCTTCTGTGAAAGTTTTGCTAAACAATAGTCACAATTTTGAAGTCTAGACCGTCTATGTGCCTTGATACCGTCGCAGTAATCAATCCCCACACAACCGTCAATGTCGAGTTGCCTGCGTGTCTGAAAGAACTTTCTTAAGCTTCCAATTACATTAAATCGATGTTATACAAGAATTTGATCATAGGAACTGTTAAAAAATTCTAATTGTCCAAATACTTGTGTATTTAAAACGGAGGAGTACTTGACGTTATATTTGCCACATTTCGGTACATTGTTAATTTTAACTTGTTCACCGTCTAACTACAACTGAATGAAACACAGTTTTCGTGCCATACGCGTTTCACCTTTAATCTATGCAAGGCTTCTTCCGTGGGCTGGAATACGTACATATTTTTACTATTTGGCTTATATTTTGGGGCAATATATATATATGGGTTATAAACAGTATGTCACGAAAATTGTGTTTCATTCAGTTGTAGGTAGACGGTCAACAAGTAAACATTAACAATGTACCGTAATATTACACGCAACTGAGGCAGACAGGACTACAAAAGATGAAGGTGTTTATATCTGTCCCAGTTTTTCATTTTTAATTGTTTTGAGTAAAATAAATATTTCTAAACATTTGCAATGTGCACTACATGTTAACACAATGATTCGTCTCACAAGCAAACTCCAAGGCTGAAATATGTACGTGTCTTATTTCATTTTACACTTTTCGAGTGTACATGCAGACGTCTGTCCCCGCAGTTGCATAAACAGCTTAGATGGCTGCCATACAGAGGACCCGGGTTCGATACCTGGTACTACAAAGGATTTTTCATTGGTGTGAGGACAACCAAGTGATGTCGGTTGAGCAGCTAATTGATCGGGAATGACTGAGAAGCAATGACTCCAAGGTGTGGAAACTGACAAAACGCCCAGGAGAGCGGTGTGCTGACCACATTCCACTCCACTACTGCATCCACACGACACAGCGTGGCAGCCAGTCGACGTCCCTTAGGCCTCAAGGCCTGAAAGAGGAGCTCGTACGTGCACATGGAACAGAAGCAGTTAAGGTAGGAAGTAATATCATAACGCTACTACAAAGACGACGAATCTAATTAATACCAAACTTATGGTGGCACATTCAAAATGTTTTATCCCCTGCGTCTAAATTCACCCGTAGTCTAGCGGACGCAGGCAAGGTAGCTCAGCGTGTTTGGTCAGAGGATTAGCTGCCCTCTGTAACAGAAAACTGAGTGAGTGGATCAACGATGAATTTGAACAAGCGTCACGGAACGTCCGCCCCGAACAAATACAGCGACCGATAACGTCAAAACGTCCTCGGCTCTGGGTTGCAATCCAGCCGCTGCTATTATTTTGATTAATAATCAGCATTGTCGGCCGAAGACTTCCGGCGTAAGAAGTCACCCACATTCCGCCAACGAGGGCGGAGGAGCGGACAGAGGTTCAGCGCACTCTCTTGTCGTAGGGGTGAGAAACTGACCCTAAAGGCGGAAGAATCAGTAATGATCGACGGCATGAGGATGCAGAAGGCAGTGGGAACCACTGCATTAAACACACATAATGTGTATCCACAGCACATGTGACGTGTAACTGAAAAAGTGTTATGATGATGTCTCCATTGAAAAAAGATACCGGATAGTCCCACTCGGATCTCAGGGACGGGGCTGCCAAGGGGGAGGTGACCATGAGAAAAAGACTGATTAATCAACGTAAGGATAGTGTTCTACGAGTCGCGGTGTGGAAGACTGAACGTGCTAGGGAAGCTAGAAAATCTGAAAAGGGAAATGCAAAAGCTCAGTCTAGATATAGTGGGGGTCACTGAAGTGAAATGGACAGAAACAAGGATTTCTGGTCATATGAGTATAGCGTAATATCAAAATCAGGAGAAAATGCTATGAAGGGAGTAGGATTCGTTATAAATACGAAGGCAGGGAAGAGAGTGTGTTACTGCGAACAGTTCAGTGATAGGGTTGTTCTTATCAGAAGCGACAGCAAGCCAACACCGACAAGTAGACGTGCTGACGTCACAAGCTGAAGATGAAGAGACAGAGAAAGTATATGCGGATATTGAAAGCGTAATACAGTACGTAAATGGAGATGAAAGTGTAATAGTCATGGGGGATTGGAATGCAGTTGTAGGGGAAGGAGTAGAAGAAAAGGTTACAGTAGAATATGGGCTTCGGAGAAGGAATGAAAGACGACTAAGACTAACTGAGTTCTGCAATAAAATTTAGCTAGTAATAGCGAATACGCTCTACAAGAATCACAAGAGGAGAAGGTATACTTTGAAAAGGTCGGGTGATACGGGAAGATTTCAGTTAGATTACATCGTGGTCAGACAGAGATTTCGAAATCAGATACTGGATTTTAAGGCGTATCCAGGAGCAGATAAGATTCAGACCACAATCTAATTAATACCACACTTACGGGGACACAGTCAGAATGCTTTAGTTTTATCCCCTGCGTATACAGGGTGTCACAAAAAGGTACGGCCAAACTTTCAGGAAACATTCCTCACACACAAATAAAGAAGAGATGTTATGTGGACATGTGTCCGGGAACGCTTAATTTCCATGTTAGAGCTCATTTTAGTGTCGTCGGTATGTACTGTACTTCCTCGATTCACTACCAGTTGGCCCAATTGAAGGAAGGTAAAGTTGACTTCCGTGCTTGTGTTGACATGCGACGCATGGCTCTACAGTATTAGCATCAAGCACATCAGTACGTAGCATCTTGATTGGGCCCCATGTTCTTCCACCTCAATGGAGCACGTTATCATGATTTCATACGGGATACTCTACCTGTGATGCTAGAACATGTGCCTTTAAAAGTACGACACAACATGTGGTTCATGCACGATGGAGCTCCTGCAAATTTCAGTCGAAGTGTTCGTACGCTTCTCAACAACAGATTCGGTGACCGATGGATTGGTAGAGGCGGACCAATTCCATGGCCTCCACGCTCTCCTGACCTCAACCCTCTTGACTTTCATTTATGGGGGCATTTGAAAGCTCTTGTCTACGCAACCCCGGTACCCAATGTAGAGACTCTTCGAGCTCGTATTGTGGACGGCTGTGATACAATACGTCATTCTCCAGGGCTGCTCAGCACATCAGGGATTCCATGCGACGGAGGGTGGATCATGTATCCTCGCTAACGGAGGATATTTTGAACATTTCCTGTAACAAAGTGTTTGAAGTCACGCTGGTACGTTCTGTTGCTGTGTGTTTCCTTTCCATGATTAATGTGATTTGTAGAGAAGTAATAAAATGAGATCTAAGATGGAAAGTAAGCGTTTCCGGACACATGTCCACATAACATATTTTCTTTCTTTGTGTGTGAGGAATGTTTCCTGAAAGTTTGGCCGTACCTTTTTGTTATACCCTGTATACGAGGGCTATCCACAAAGTACATTACGTTTTCGTTTGTGTCCATTATGGGTGGGGCTAGCGCTGCCATCTTGGTGTCATGGCATTCCGCCGCTCAGTCGGCATCCTGCCGTGCTAGTGAGATGTTCGTGCTGTACTCCGTTGAGTTACTGTGACAGTTTGAAATGTCAGCGTTAATTGAAAATGCCGCGAAGTGTGAAGTGCGTGCTGTAATAAGGTTTCTGACTGCAAAAAACTGTACACCTATAGAAATCTATCGGCAGCTTTGTGAAGTGTATGGGGACAACATAATCACTGAATGTGGAGTGCGTCAATGGGTCATAAAATTTAAAAATGGCCGAACCAACGTTCACGACGAAGAGCGAAGTGGAAGACCCAGCATAGTGACTGCCGAACTTGTCGAAAAAGTCGATGCCGGTCCGTGAAAATCGTAATTTCACAATATCGGAATTGTCTATGAGCTTTCCACAAATTTCACGAAGTTTATTGCACGAAATCATTACCGTAGAGCTTGGTTACCACAAGTTTTGTGCAAGATGGATACCAAAAATCTTGACAGAGATTCACAAAAATCAGCGAATGGCTGCAGCGTTAACGTTTTTGGACGCTTACGAGAAAGATGGCGACTCATTACTCGATCGCATCGTTACTGGTGACGAAACATGGGTTAAGCATGTGAACTGCGAGACAAAATTGCAGTCAATGCAGTGGGGGCACACAAATTCCCCCCAAAAACCCAAGAAATATATGTTGACAATGTCAGCAAGGAAGGTGATGGCGACTGTCTTTTGGGACAGAAAAGGTGTGATTTTTGTGGATTTCCTGGAAAGAGGCACTACAATAAACTGTAAAAGGTATTGCCAAACTCTGCACAACCTCAGAAGAGCAATACAAAACAAGCGCAGGGGAAAGTTGGGCTCAAAGATCTTGCTGATTCACGACAACGCCCGGGCTCACACGGCAAATGCCACTCGTGAAGTTCTCGAATATTTTAAGTGGGAGTTGTTTCCTCATCCGCTGTACAGTCCCAACCTGGCACCGAGCGACTTCCACTTATTCCCAGCAATGAAGAAGTGGTTGGCTATGCAGCGTCTTGATGACGACGCACAGCTTCAAGAAGAGGTAACCACGTGGTTGAAGGCGCAAGCGGCCGAATTTTACGGCGAAGGAATTTACAAGCTCTTCCATCGCTACGATAAGTGGCTTAATTTAAATGGAAACTATGTAGAAAAGTAGTATTTAAGTGTGGCTTTCACCTGTATATAATAAAAAAATTTCCAATACTTTATTTATTTTTAATTCCAAAACGTAATGTACTTTGTGGATAGCCCTCGTATATGTATATAAGGTGGCCCAATTAAATGTTTCAGCAAAAATATCTCTGGAGCAACAATAGATATTGAAAACCGATTTTCATGTGTGTACATATAATACAGGGGCTCATGAAAGTAAATGCTATGAAACATTCTATCGCTTCCCACGCCCGGGTTCCCGGATTCGATTCCCGGCGGGGTCAGGTATTTTCTCTGCCTCGTGATGACTGGGTGTTGTGTGATGTCCTTAGGTTAGTTAGGTTTAAGTAGTTCTATGTTCTAGGGGACTGATGACCATAGATGTTAAGTCCCATAGTGCTCAGAGCCATTTGATCCATTTTTTTTTAAACATTCTAAACATATGCAAATATTTTCAATACAAACTTACATTTTTCTTAAAGTGGACACCCTATACTATTTCTTATGCAGTCAATCACATGAAAAATAACATAAATGAATGGTGTTGGTTGCATCGCAATACGTCAATTACATCCCGAGAAACGGCAGAGTGAAGTTGTTGCTTGATATAAACGAAACGCGTCGCTATTGCAGGAGGAAATGAAGAGGGGGTAGGAGAAGATGGACACAGAAAGGAGGGAGGAGGTGGTGGAAAGAGAGGGAGGGTGAGGAGGAGATGGATGGAGACAGAAGAGAGAAGGAGATTGGGACGTATGACCAATTCCCGTATTTATTACGAACGTGTGCTTTATCTTTTTTTCTTTTCCATTTAACCAGACTGAACTGTAGCAACAGGTAGCTGGGAACAGCTAGTGAATATCTTAATCATTTTGGATGCTATAATGTAATAAAATTGTATCATACCTTTTGAAACACCGTAATTTTCATTGTGAGTCATAGCAGCGTTAGTAACCTACAAAGGCGTCTGACTGCCTTGAAATTTTTCATGGTTTATAGAATAGAGAATTATATCCGTCATATTTCGCTTTTCCAAACCAACACACATGGAACAAGTACCATATTGTTGTCTGTTTTCAGGGACACACACGATAGATTCTTGTGCTCTTAGTTGCTATTAATAGACACTAGAAATACTGCGTTTAGTACCGCTGTTTCCTTCTCACAACAAACATATGATACACCTCAAATGAAGTGAATGATATTTCATCGCGTGTTGTTTAGCGTTGCAGACCTCGCATACTTCACGTACGCTATTCGCTGGGAACAAAGCCATTCTCCCTTTTATGAGTTAATCTCCTGGCCCACAGCGCAAGATTCGAAGCCTATTGTACTCAGAACACCAGAGAGCCGTCAAATCGGTTGGTCAGAAATATGTTGACCTTCTCGAATGTCTCAAGAGGCATCATTTACGAGAAATTCCTCGAAAATTCCCGTAGTATAACGAGGAACAACGAAAAAAGCATGCCAAATTCAATAGAAGGCAAAACTCACAATATTGGCGCTCTTTCACAGAAGCTCGAAATTTAGCGCGTACTTCAATGTGTCGAAACCTGGCAGAAAATACAAAGAGATTCTGGTCGTATGCAAAGTATGCTAGCGGCAAGACACAATCAATGCCTGCTCTGCGCTGTAACATTGGAAATACTATCATTGAATCTGCTGCTAAAGCAGAGTTAATAAACACAACCTTCCGAAATTCCTTCACCAAAGAAGACGTAGTAAATGTTCCAGAATTCGAATCAAGAACAGCTGCCAACATCAGTAACATAGTAGTAGATATCCTGAGAGTACTAAAGCAACTTAAACCACATAATAAAAGAAAGTCTTCCGGTCCAGACTATATACCAGTGAGGTCCCTTCCGAATACCCTGATGCAATAGCTCTTTACTTAACCATCAACCGCCCGCTCGACGAAAGATCCGTATTCAGAGTCTTGAAAGTTGCACAGGTCACAGCAATACTCAACAACGGAAATAGAAGTAATCTACTAAATTATAGTCCAATATCACAAACGCCGACATGCTGCAAGGTTTTGGAACTAAATTGTGTTAGAACATTACGAATTACCTCGAAGGTAATGGTCTATTGACATGTGCTCATCACGGATTTAGAAAACATAGTTTCTGCGGAAGACAACTAGCTCTTTCCTCACACGAAGTGTTGAGTGTAGTCGACAAAGGATTTCATATTGATTCCATATTTCTAGATTTCCATTAGTCTTTTGACACCATACCCCAAAAGTGTCTTGTAATCACCTTTCATTTTTCCTTTATTGGATTTCGATTCCCCCCCGAAGGGGGCGGGCTGGCAGCAGCCTAGTGCGCCGCTCTTCAGCCTACAGAATTTTTGAAACATAAGAAGATAAGAAACAATAAAAACAGGCGATAAAACGGTGACATAAAATGTAAAACGGCGGAAAATTGTGGAAAGTTAAAACATAAAATTAATGGTTGTCGATGATAATAAAATACACAGGAAGCAGACAGGGAAAAAGTAGACAGACAATTAAAAAAAAAAAGGCGACAGTCTGGATTCTGTTCGCAAGAGATATAAAAAAAATCACACCCTGCGACAGCATGATGTCCGTTCGCAACACTTCGGAAAAGACGCACAACACTTAACAATCACTAGGAACACTGCACTAAAAGGTCGACACGAAGATGACACTCCACAGGCAAGGGCAGATGGGAAGGGGGACCTGGACAGAGGAGAGAGGAGGGGGAAGAAAAAGGGGGAGAAATGAGAGAAAAAAACGAAAGGCTTGGGGGGAAGGGGGGGGGGAACAACGAAGGGAGAGGACTCAGAAGGGGGGAGCAGAGTAGACGCGAGAGGGAATGGGGAAAGGCAGAGGAAGCATGGATAGACTATCAAGGAGAGACGTAACAAACCAGTCTTGTGACAGAGCACATCAACAACGAGAACAACACTTAGAGCACATCAAAAACCCCTTTCCCCGCACGTCCTCTTCTTATCAAATACTAACCGCTCCCAGCCACTCGTTGCTGTGGCTCAATCTGGTTAAATGGGAAAGAAAGAAAAGAGAGAGCACACTTTGTAATATGTATAGGAATTGAATAGAAGTCCTAATCTCCTTCTATCCCCTGTCTCTGTCCATCTCCTCACCTACCCTTTGTCCATCTCCTCCTCCTTTTTCCTTCTCCCTCCATCATCTCCTCTCCCTCTCCCTCTTATCCTCTCCCTGTCTCTCTGTCTCCTCATGTCCCTCTCTCTCTTCCTACCTCTGTCCATCATTTCTTATCCTCTTTATAGGTACATCTTATTCTCCTGTCTCTCTCCATCTTTCTCTGCCCTCCCTCCCATCCGTCCGTCTGTGTTCTCTTCCCCATCTCGCTGATCTTGAGCCATGTTTAATGTTATTGTAAATTCAGAATCTGTAGTAGTATTCAACTTCCTTGTTTGCTAATACGTTCAACTTTAATATGTTTTTATAAATTTACATATAATATGTATTAAAAATATGTAGGCTATGTCCCTCGGAATGTTCATTAGATCATTGTGTAAAAATCTGAAGAAAATTGGTCAAGAACTTTTCGAGATTTTTGGTGATATCATTTGCCTTTTATATACCACATACTTATTTAAAAACTGATATATAAAAACACACTTTTAATGGGATACAACTCTATGTTAAAATTTCGAAAGAAGACATTAATGATTTTGTACTAACGAATATGAGATTTTTGCTAACAATGTATAACATTGAAACTTCCTGGCAGATTAAAACTGTGTGCCGGACCGGGAGTCGAACTCGGGACCTTTGCCTTTCGCGGGCAAGTGCACACAGTTTTAATCTGCCAGGAAGTTTCATATCAGCGCACACTTCGCTGCAGAGTGAAAATCTCATTCTGGAATGTATAACATTTATTAATATTATACGCCATATGGCGCTCCAGTGGGTTTCTAAAAACACGTGCATATTCGAAAGCAACTTTGTGTCAAAATTTCAAAGTAACCAGTAAAGATCTTTGAGAGATTTAAGCTTTTGTACAAACGAACGTTTACATTTTTATTTATATAGATGAATGGAGGGGTGATACTACTGATGCACTATGGTCACTCCGACACACCCCCTTTGGTTGTTTGTACAGTAGGGATGCAGATAAACATGTAAATGCACACCGCATTTTTTGCCGCGTTCTGAATACGTCCTGCTCGAAGAAATATAGAACATGGTCAGAGCGGACAAGAATTTCATGAATGAATCTCCATCAGTTTGATATTACTTCTTCTAAACATCGCCGGCCGGGGTGACCACGCGGTTCTAGGCGCTACAGTCTGGAACCGCGCGACCGCTACGGTCGCAGGTTCGAATCCTGCCTCGGGCCTGGATGTGTGTGATGTCCTTAGGTTAGTTAGGTTTTAAGTAGTTCTAAGTTCTAGGGGACTGACGACCTCAGAAGTTAAGTCCCATAGTGCTCAAAGCCATTTGAACCATTTCTTCTAAACGTATTCGAACAAACAATGCAGCAGATTGGCATGTAATGCGCCCGCGTCAACTTCGTCAAAGCTGGTATCATATTATGCTGGATACAGCAAAAAGAGCACATTCTGCAGCGCATGCTTTTCAACACAGATATTGTCTGATTATTATACAGTCTTATGGCAGTAATTTAAACTCCAGAGCAGTTGTAACACATTATACCTGTCTCCAAAACATGCCGGATCTAATCAGAATTCCAAAGGTGTTTGGAACATAATCGATTAAACATGAATTTTGGTCAGATAATCCATAAATAATGCAGGTGTCGTGATTCTTAGCGGACACAAGCACATTGAACCGTTTTGTGGCTCTGAGCACTGTGGGACTTAACATCTGAGGTCATCAGTCCCCTAGAAATCAGAACTACTTAAACCTAACTAACCTAAGGACATCACACACGTCCATGCCCGAGGCAGAATTCGAACCTGCGACCGTAGCGGTAGCACGGTTCCAGACTGTAGCGCCTAGAGCCGCTCGGCCACCCCTGCCTGCAAACCGTTTTGTGAATCGGCCCCATGAACGAGGGTATAACTGACAAATGCATTGATGATCATGCGTGAATTACGTAGAAAGAATAAGTGTGACTGACGGGGAGAACACGACAAGTGCTGTAACCTGATTTCCCAGAAACTTCGCTCAGTGGAAGAGGGCTCAAAATAAGCGAAGACGTGTCTCGGCTCATCCGCAGATATTAGACCGTTTCCAAGAAAACGACGGATACAGCTTACTAGTAATCCAACAGCAATGGTGGCGCAGTGGACAGCGTCGCGGCTTCACACTTTTTGCGTCTGGTGTTCGACACCTGGTTTCGATTTTTAATTTTTTCTTTTTCCCGTAGAGGATTACTACGCGAATGCTTTCCCGTGTATATATTGAAACAACGCTCTTATTTGTCTAACTGTATGTCTGGTGAATGATTTTTTTTAAAAAAGCGGAAACACAATAAAAGAAAGGCAAAATTATTTGAAATTTTTTTTCAGTGAAACCCCTGTAGTGTATGTTGAGTCATACCCATCTGAAAGCGCCAGTTTTCGGAAAAGTGAACCATTAAGCGTGGTCTGCCACGAAATTATTGCCAACGCTTAAAATCTTCAGCATTGTTAACGATGGTTTCTTCCCGCGTGAGACTCATACGAAGAAATGTCGCCGTGGTAAACATGCCTTTGTGCGATGCTTGTGGTGTTCGGAATTTCTATATTTGCAATTTTTTCTACGATCAATATCATCCAAGGGAATGCACGAAATTTTCTTGAAGACTAAACATAAGAATAAAATATAAGAATTACGAACTGATGTAGGGTGAAATGAAGAACGTGTGAATTTAAAAAAGATTGTAATCAATGAAAATACCGTTCACTCATATATTACCTAATAAATATGTAACACATGTAGTGAAACTCAGTTTCAATGTTACAATGAATATAATGCTCTTGTCCCCCCCTCGCCCAAAACTTGATAAGAAACATTCGTGTAGTAACCTTCCACGGACACGGATAGATAATTGAACAAAAAATAAAATAAATAAAAGCAATAATCGGTTTTCGAACACAGGATGCAATGAGATAGCGCGACGCTAACCATTCGCCAGCACTTGGGCTAAGCTTACCGTGCTATAAAAGACATCTAATGTATGTCAAAAACTATGACGGTCGTTTTCTCAGAAGCGGTCGAGTTTCTACGTATAAACTGAGACACATATTCGCTTATTTTGGCTCCTCTTCCACTAAGCGAAGTTTCGGGGCAATCAGGTTATGGTATGTCTCGTGTTCGCCTCATGAGTAACAAGATAGTAGACAGTATTTTCTGTTCGGTTTTGAGTAGAAGTTGGTCAAACGTATGATGCTGCAGGTTGGCTTTTACAGTTCTTTTGGCGTTGTGGAGGTTTGGGGCAAGTAATATGAATACGGCACTTGCTGTTGCAAAACTCAACAGATGACTTACAGTTTGCCATGGGAAAGTGGTTAATGTTATATTTGTGTTGCTGAAAGATTCACTTGCCTACCCTGTGGTGTTCAACAGACGATTTGTATATAAAGTGTTTGTTCCATAAATGCAGTAAATAGATCGTTGTTGCCAACAATTCAAGTGTTTCAAGTCACAGTCACTGTAGATTCAGATGTATACATTTAAAGATATCTGTGGACCTATGCTCCTTAGAGCTTATCGAAGTACTATTGTCAAACAGAAAGATCATGCAATGGAAATGAGCGTTTGGCGTCATTGGCCGGGAAGCCCCTTGCAGGGCAGGTCCGGCCGCCTTGGTGCAGGTGTTATTACGTTCGGCACCACAATGGGCGACCTGCGCGCCGGATAGAGATGAAAAGATGATGAAGACAACGCAATACCCTGTCCCTGTGCGGAGAAAATCTCCGACTCAGCCGGGAATCGAACCCGTGCCCGTAGGATGGCATTCCGTCACGCTGACCACACAGCTATCGGGGCGGACATGCAATAAGCATTGGCTCAAGGGGACCTCTGTACACATAAGCAACATAGTCTACCTATCAACGCAAATTGAATCAAAATACCTGTCCCTGAGATTAGCCGTCACATACAAACAGAAATTTGTAATATGTGTAGAAACGCTAAGATGCTTCCCAGAATTTTCGCAGGGATTTAAAATTACTTGCCGCAGAGTCTTGTACAGCGGCGCCACGAGTCGTCACTCAAGCCGCGGGAGGGGAGTCGTGTACGCCACCTGTCTGTGTATCATGTAGACGTTGTGAGATCTGTTTCACAGTATTGAATGTGAAGAAGTGCTCATAAATTTTAATGTATGCTTGGTGGAGCTCGTGCTTGGTGAAGCTTCCTTGCTTCTAGTGTCGTGTACTTTCAACTGTATGCGTTTATGACATTAATTGTGAAACACCGAGTATACAAGTACACAGCGCAGTTTTCTGAAAAAAAAAAGACTCATAGCAATACTATTATGGCTCTGATCGCTATTTTGCACGTATAGCTTATTATTATCTGAAAGTTTTACGAAGAACTGTATTTTAGTTGAATCTGCAGTAATGAACGACCTTCGATGGCACCGAATTTTGTATTATTTTCAAAACTTTATTATGAAGCAAGATTCCCATATCTACTTGCTGCGTCGACAGAGAACCGACAGAATATCAGTCTAAATGTCGTGAACAGTACGCCCTATTACTCTCTGTTTCGCACTCCATAGCGTCGACTCGCGGTGCCTCTCGCAGTACTAACCGAACAGCTATTGCAGTAAGTTAACGCCAAAGCCTATTGCAACGCACCACTGTTACACGGTTCCGGCGATTTTTCCAGCGTAGCACGCAATTCGTTGTCTCTCCCCACACAAATGACTTCACAGCTCCAATTGGTCAGCAGTATGAGTAAAATTTGCTGCAAGTTTCTTAGTAAACAGGTAGAGACAGTATATACGCTGACATCTTGTTAAGACAGCTATACTGAGTGGTACAACTTACACCTAAAAGATGAACTTTATTAGTTCTTCGCTTGAGAGGCTCGAATAGAATTGCGACTCCAACATTCTCTTTGTTTCAGAATAAAGCTCAACCGAATATTGGTTCAGCATGAGTCGCTGAGAAAACATGAAACAAACCGGCTTGTGATGATTGAGAATGAGTATTTCACATATATTATTTCAAATGTTCCTTCACGAAGGAAATCCGAGGATTATTGCCTGGATATAATTTCCGCAACACTGAAAAGGTGAGCCGCGCGGGATAGCCGTGCGGTCTTAGGCGCCTTGTCACGGTTCGCCCTGCTCCCCTCCGTCGGAGATTCGAGTCCTTCCTGGGGCATGGGTGTGTTTGTTGCCCTTAGTGTAGGTTAGCTTAAGTTAGCTGAAGTAGAGTGTAAGCCTAGGGACCGATGACCTTAGCAGTTTGGTCCCAAAGGTAATTACCACAAATTTCCGAACTGAAAAGATGATCGAAATAGATAGTGGTGCCAGCGGCATTAGGGGGAAAGCAGCTGAAATTGCTAAAACCGAACAAATTCGCAAGGCCCCCTGGAATGTCAAATTGATTGCATATTTTTAGATTTCCTGAAGGCTTTCGAAACCATTCCTCACAAGCGTCTTCTAACCACATTGCGTGCGTACGGAGTATCGTCTCAGCTGTGCGACTGGATTCGTGATTTCCTGTGAGAAAGGTCACAGTTCGTAGTAATAGACGGAAAGTCATCGAGTAAAACAGAAGTAATATCCGGCGTTCCCCAAGGAAGTGTTACAGGCCCACTATTGTTCCTGATCTATATTGACGACATAGGAGACAATCTGAGTAGCCGTCTTAGATTGTTTGCACATGATGCTGTCGTTTACCGTCTTGTAAAGTTGTCAGATGATCAAAAACACTTGCAAAATGATTTACATAAAATATCTGTATGGTACGAAAAATGACAATTGATCCTGAATAAAGAAAAGTGTGAAGTTATTCACATGAGTACTAAAAGAAATCAGCTAAATTTCGATTACGCGATAAGTCACACAAATCTGAGGGCTGTAAATTCAACTAAATACTTAGGGATTACAATTACAAATAACCTAAATTAGAACGATCACATAGATAATGCTATGGGTAGAGCAAACCAAAGACTGCGATTCATCGGCAGAACACTTAGAAGGTGCAACAGGTCTACCAAAGAGACTGCTCACACTACGCTTGTCCGCCCTACTCTGGAGTATTGCTGTGCGGTGTGGCATCCGCATCAGGTGGGACTGACGGATGTCATCGAAAAAGTACAAAGAAGGACAGCTCGTTTCGTATTATAGCCAAATAGGGGAGATAGTGTCACAGACATGATAAGTGAATTGGAGTGGCAATCATTAAAACAAAGGCGTATTTCGTTGCGACGGGGTCTTCTCATGAAATTTCAATCAGCAGTTTTATCCTCCGATTGTGAAAACATTCTGTTGGCACCCACCTACATAGGGAGAAATGATCGTCACGATAAAATAAGAGAAATCAGGGCTTGCACAGAATAATGTAAGTGCTCGTTTGTTCCCACGCGCCGTTCGAGAGTGGAAGGGTAGAGAGACAGCATGAAGGTGGCTCATTGAATCGTCTGCCAGGCGCTTTATTGTGAATAGCAGAGTAATCACGTAGATGTAGATGTAGAATCTCTATCAGATTCTGTGCCCACCTGGCTGTCGAGTTAGCCCAGCTATTGGCTATAATCTATCGTGGATCCCTCGAACAGAAAACCGAGCCCAGTAGCGGGAAGAAAGCACACGCCACACCTCTCTACAAGGTGATGCAGTACCTTGACCTCCTGAGAGCCATGGGTCTAAGCCATCAGGTACTGCAACATTTCTCGATTTCGGAAAAGCATTTGACTCTGTATTACAACTATGCTTGCTGCCAAAAGTACTATCGTATAGGGTATAAAATAAAATTTATGACACGATTGAGCATTTCTTAGTAGGAAGGACGCAACATTTTATCTTGGATGGAGAGTTATCGACAGTTGTAAAACAACTTTGAGTGTACCCCAGGAAGTGTGTGGGGTGCCTTGCTGTTCGAGTTGTATGTTAATGACCTTCCGGACAATATTAATAGTACCCTCAAGATTTTCGTAAATTATGTAGCTATTTTCATTGAAGTAAAGTCTGAAAGAAGCTGTACAAATATCCAGTCAGACCAGGATAAGATTTCAAATTTGTGAAAAGACCAGCATTTACTCGTACATTTAAATGTTATGAAATATAAAATTCTGCACATCACAAAACAAAGAAACAGAGTATCCTACGAATATATCAGTGAATCACAGTAGGAAATGGTAAACTCACAGAAATATCTGGGTGTTACACAGAGTAGGGACTGGAGATGGAACGACCACTTAGGCTCAGTATTGGGTAAAGCAGATACGAGACTTCGGTTTATTGATAGAATACTAGGAAAATACAAGTAGTCTACACAGGAGATTGCTAACAAATTCCCCATGCGACCCATACTAGAATACTGCTCAAGTGTGTGGGACCTGTACAAAGTACGACTAGCAGGAGGTATTGAATGCGCATGGAGAAGGGCAGCAGGAATGGTCGTAGGTTTGTTTACCTGTGAGAGAGCATCAGAGAAATGGTGAAAGAACTGAACTGATAGACTCTTGAAGATAGGTGGAAACTATTCCTAGAAACTCTATTAACAATGATTCAAAAACCTGCCTTAAATAGTGACTCTAATAATATACTACAACTGCCTAAATATCGCTCCAATACGGATCGTGAGGACAAGGCTAGATTAACTGCAGCACGTAAAGAGGCATTTAAACAATCGTTCTTGCCGCACTCCATACGTCAATGGAAAAAGAAACGTCGTAATAACTGGTACAACAGTATGTATCCTCTGTCGTGCGCTCCACAGTGGTTCGTAAAGTATAGATGTATATATTGTGTTCAGGTGATTATTTACTAGCTAATTGTTGTTTCAGAGCTTCAGGTGATGATTCTGTGTGCAGTGTACTTCAGCAGAGGACTTGGGGATTAAATTAGGAAATTTTAACTAGAAATTTCTCTTCTAATACCGTCATCATTTGTAGGCACACCATTCCGAAGAGTACCGGTATCAATGTGGGTGCCAGACGCCAGGACTGTTTAGAGTAAAGCAGTTTAGCTTTTACATTTAATAGCCAAATTTAGAGGTTTAAATTTCTGGCATGAACGCTTTTCTGGATCAAACGATTTCTCAGTTTTGTAACTTGCAGGATCATTGGTTAAGTATTTAGGGAATGTACTAGAGACACTAAAATAGAGGTTATTGGTCTGCACAACTTGCAGATGTTAGTTATGTAAATGCAGGTACCTGAAGGTCAAAGGGAGAGGATATGAAGATAAGAAGAGGTGAGAGAGAGAGAGAGAGTGAGAGAGAGAGAGAGAGAGACAGAGGTGAATGAAAGGGAGCTATACATATAGCTAAAACATCTAAGTGAGATGGAAGTTAGATTAAGGAGTAAGAGAAATGATAGAGACAGGATGAAAAATGGGTGTTTCTCATCTAACATTGAAATACACTAAGCGATATAAGGTATTCAGGTACCAATTTGCTATTATTTTGAAGGTTTTTCATGAGGTCATCTCATGAGGTGGCCTCTATATCGTTAATTATTCACCCTATTGTTTCATAACAATGTTCTTTGAGTAGGAGGGCTATTTTCCTTCTTGGATACTTTTAACTTGAACAGGTGCTTAAGTTCATAAATCTTCATGGGGAAAGACTTCAAATGTGGCCTAGATGCAGGGGCAAGGTCCTTTCCGAGCAGAAACCTGATACACAGTTACATAAACAAACATTCCACCTTGTCATAAAAAATGCTACCTTTTTAACGTAAATTCTGCCCCCTTAGCAACGCACACACACACACACACACACACACACACACACACACACACACACACACACTAAAAAACACACTAACAAACACATCGTTTTCTCTCTCACACGAACAACCCAGTATTTTACGAGCCATTAAAACAAACCAGCCATCTACATCGCAGTATTTTACCGCCAGTTTAAACAAAGAAGTGTACACCAGTATGTATCAGCCATCATCTTGGTCATGTACAAAATTGTCTGAACGATTTGAATTTTGTGTCCAGTTCAGGAGTATCTGATTATTTATGAAAATAAACGAAGAAATTGACTTAAAATATTTCCATGTCAAAAATTGGTATAATTCCCTATCTTACAACTTAAGCTGCACTTGTCAATGAGCATAGTTTGATTAATTTACCACATTTGTTACAAGATACAATAGAATAATAAATTAAATATTTCCATGTCTAAAATCTCTGAATTATTTGTCGAAGATACATAAGCACTCAAACACATAAAGTGCTTTTTCCAAGCTATTTCCTCACCTAAAATGTAGTATATGAAAGTTCCTCCTAGGCCTAAATGAGGCTACGTCACTGTAGCAGAATACTATGTTTTATTTATCAAAAGCAATGGCTCTCAAAAGCAATGGCTAGTCAAAATCATTTCAATATCAAGTTACAAAAACGTTGTAAGTTAGAATACTATCATGTCTAAAATGTACATTAAAAACACGTCAACTGTACAATGTTGATGTAAAGTGTCCCAATGTGATTTTCATTAAAAATTTCCATCAAAATATGTAACGATTTTCATCACAGTTAATTTAGGTCTGTTTTAGGTTTTGTACAAAACAATCTTTCGAGAAAAGTTGCGGCATTTACCGACTGGAACTATGGTTCCAAGCCTCTCTAAAACGCATTTGTCTTATTCAACTTCTAAATAATACCAAAATCTAACTGGAGTGCTCTGAATGTGAGACATAAACACCCATGACCAAAGACAAACAAACTTATAGTATTTCCTTCTCTAAAATGTGTGTCAAAATACTTCAGCAACACACACAATGCTTATGTCAAATGTTAGTATATAATTTGCACATCTAAAATATCTGTTAATATATGAAAAAGGTGTTGGAATTTTGATTTCAGGCTTCCTTGTGTTTATGTTGCTCATGGTGCAAAGATCGAACTGTGAGCATCTAATATTTTTAGAAGTATTTAAGTAATAATTCACCTCATCACAAGAAAAACACATGACAATAACATAATCAGTGTTATGATAGGCTAATAAAGCTTTTTATTGCAATTAATTTAGACCTATTTTAGGTTCTGTACAAAACCATCATTTGATGCCACTGTGACTTCATAATCCTCTGAATACAAGACAAAAACACTTAACACTTAACATAGCTCAAGAAAATGATAGAGAATCTATCACACAGAAAGCAGAAAGTCTGATACTTCGAAAATATTATCTTCGCACTTAAATAAAATTATTCATCACCACACACACACAGATTGCTTAGCATAAAATGCGACTATATTTACTAATCTCTCATTGCAAATGAAAATTCAAACTAAGCACTAACATAAAATTATTTATAAAATAACATAACGAATTTGGATACAAAATACATATGACATTGCTATTGTGATTGAACTGTACTGTAAGATGTGTATGGATAGACATTTGCACTAATGTTAAAACTTACTGATTAAGGATGACTTGTCGGTGACTTAAGTTCAACATCTGTGCCATACTTAACCCCTTAATGCCGGGTGTCGCGAATTTGCACCATTATCAGTGTCACTCAAACCAGTGGAAAGATAACTGTTTTAGAGCATCAGTGCTGGTAGATGCAGATTGTACACGAAGGTACCATTGCTTCTGACGTGTGTTGGCATCTCCTTTGGTTACTTATAGAGACACATAGATTTTAATTTTCTTCTTCCACAAAGAAATTTATTCAGGTATTAAGGGATTAAATATTTCCACGTCTAAATTGCCTGTATCACTTATCAAAATACACAAAGCTTGCCTAACAACTAGTGGTAAGACTTAGCGGTTAAGCAGCATTTGTGGATGATTAAAGTTTGATATCTGCACCACACATTGCAAAGCACAATGGGCCTTCAAATTAAATACTTATACATCTAGATTGTCTGTCTTATTTATCAAATTACATGCAGTTTTCTTATAGACATTAATGATGTAACTTAAATGTTAGTCAGTGTGCTTAATTTTACCTCTATACTATATTTTAAATAAATTCAAGATTGTACTTATTATTTGTCAAAATATGTAAATATTTGTTCCATAACATTGCAAAACATGCATAAACACTACTAATGATCTAACTTACAAGTTATAGTGTACTTGAAAATGAGCATACTTAAGTCATTGTACCAAATGTACTGGTATGCAGTGCAAAATATTAAATCGTGCGACGACAAATCGAGCACAAAACGAACTAAATTGAAAATTGTAAAACATCATTGAACATATCACGCATGGACTCTGAAAATGGGCTGTGTAATTAACTGTCAGAACAGTAATTTGTAATGAAACGAAATAATAAAAAAAGCAAAAGACCCTACACGATAACTGTATAGAATCTAATGGTATATAGCAAAATAATTGTTCTTTTACTCGCTGGTGCAAGAAACCAAAAAGACCGTCGTTGTTATTCACTCCCTGTACACATGGTGAACATCGTTCTTGCCAAGTCCAGACGGTATGCGTTATTTCTCAAAAATTCGTCTTGGCTCGGCTGAAACCAACATCAAAGTCAGCCAAACATTATTGTGATCCCCATGCTAGCGTATTAACTTCAATTTGCTGTACAAAACGTTTGTTATCAGTTGCAGATATATCATCATACAGTATCATGTTACAGCAAAATTATAACGGATTGCTCCATATATCACTATGTTACAGCAATATATATATGACGACTTCTGTTACGAAATGATGTAAATACTGATTGTGTTAGTTACATAGTTTTAACGATGTAATTCCTTTGTTTCATGACCAGCATTCTATTACACTGGTCACAAGCAATGAAAAGTTGTTTGAACCATTTCCTGTATGGATGCTGTCATTTTAAGGTAGAGTATAACGATGTGTGAAACTGCAACGGCTCCAACACTAATCAAGAAAGTTTTGTGATCTGAAAATGACTAGTGCTAGCTGAATCTAGTAATTCATCCAAATAAAGAAGATTTCATCATCGACCTTGAATTCATGAGTTTTAAGTCCATGACAGAAAGAAAAAGAAATTGGAAGAGGTTTCCCCATACATTACCATGCTGTAGCAAAAGTTGTAAAAAATTACTCTTACATCGACATGTTACAACAAAATTGTTACAAATGCCCCCTGCTAAAGCAAAATTGTAAGAAATTGCCCCATATTACAGTAAAACTGTTACAAATTACGCTATACATCAGCATGTTACAACACTGAAACAAATTCTCCAATACATTATTATGCTACAGCAAACTTGAAACAGATTACTTTGTACTTTGAAATGTTACAGAAAAACTGAAACAAATTGCCCCATACATCATCATGTTACAGAAAAATTAAAACAAACTAGCCTATAAATCACCAGTGGTGTTAGAACTGGATCTTAAATATTATTTAAACATCAAACAAAACAGACAAGTAGTCCCATATATCGTGATTGTTACAGAGAACTGTAACAAATACGCTCATACATCACCATTGTTACACAAAGCCATAACATACTGCACTATTCGTTGCCAACAAGAAAAAGCAATTAGTCAGCAAGTTGAGATACGTTGAAGCCAACAAGTCAAGACTTCTTCCAACAAGTAAAAAGCTTTGCCAATTGGTCACTCTTCAGCAGGCTGCACGCTTGTTGCCTCCATTTGTTTGGTAATGTCACCTATTTGCCTTCCATTAACTTTTCGTCTTGGTCTCTTCTAATCCTTTGGGATCCAGTTAAGTATTTCCTTGACCCATTACAATCCTTTCGACAGGTTACATGTTCCACTCACCTCATTTCGTTTCCAATACAGTGATAATTTCCTCATCCAGTCTGCAATGCTAATTTAGCATCCTTAATGAGCTTAATGTTTTTAGAAGTGCAATTCCTCTGTTGCTTCTATACTTCAACACCGTTACACACACTGATGGTAAGTCTTACTTTTCTCCCAAACTAAAGAATTACATGTGTATCCTCATCTATTTTGCCAGAAGCACTCCCCACCATTTTCAGTCTTCTGCTCATTTGTTTTACTGCTCCTCCTGCTGTTGTCTGCAACATTCATCAAACTCAACCACAACTCAGAAATTCTTTTGGTATTTACAAAAATTAGCATCCATCTTGAACAGAGTTATCCCATGGGTAATTAATTCTTCATGTAATAAGTGATGTAAAATTTTTTCCTGATATACATACATTAGGAGAGAAAATTACTGTTTGAGGTGTGAGAGGAAAGCAAAGTGCTTTTTCCATCATGGGAGGAGAGCAAAGTACTTTTTGTCTGGATCAAATTTGATCTCTGATTATCAGGTTGTCTACATGCAGATACAAGCAGATAACATCTTCATGCACCTACCATCTATTAAGCCATGCCCCCATCCTTAGCAATGATCACCCTCACTTGCTCTTGGCACCCTCTCTCACTTTTGTATTTAATTTTTTAGAAATATGACAATGAGACAGTTTCTGTGCCAACAGTGCTACATATATTTAGCACAGTCACAATTTAGTACTTTAATGCCATATCAACTCATTCAATTACTTTTCTACACTAAAGGCCAAAGCAACTGTCTAATATCGTGTAGGGCCCCCGCGAGCCGTCAGAAGTGACGCAATGCGGCGTGGTATAGACTCGACTAATGTCTGAAGTAATGGTGGGGGCAAATGGCACCATGAATCCTGCAGGGCTGTCCACAAATCCGTAAGAGTACGAGGGGATGGAGATCTCTTCTGAACACCACGTTGCAAGGAATCCCAGATATGTTCAATAATGTTCATGTCTGGGGCGTTTAGTGGGCAGTGGAAGTGTTTAAACTCGAAGAGTGTTCCTGGAGCCACTCTGTAGCAATTATGGAGGTGTGTTCTGCTGGAATTGCCCAAGTCCGTCGGAATGCACAATGGACGTGAATGGATGCAGGTGATCAGACAGGGTACTTACGTACGTGTCACCTGTCAGAGTCGTGTTGTGACATGTCAGGGGTCAATCATCACTCCAACTGCAAATGCCCCACACCATTACAGAGCCTCCACCAGCTTGAACAGTCCCCTGCAGGATCCATGGATTCATGAGTTTGTCTCCATACCTGTACACGTATATCCGCTTGATACGATTTGAAACGAGACACGCCCGAGCAGGCAACGTGTTTCCAGTCATCAGCAATCCAATATCGGTGTTGACGGCCCTAAACGAGGCGTAAAACTGTGTCGTGCAGTCATCAAGAGTACACTAATGGTTCGGCCCCAGAAGCCCATATCAATGATTTTTCGTTGCATAGTTCTCATACTGACACTTGTTGATGGTCCAACATTGAAATCTATGGAAGGGTTACACTTCTATCAGTTGAACCATTCTCTTCCGTCGTCGTTGGTCCCGTTCTTCCAGGATCTTTTTCCGGCAACAGCGATGAAGGAGATTTGATGTTTCACCAGATTCCTGGTATTCACCTTAGACTCGTGAAATGGTCGTATGGGTACTCTACCTCGGAGTTGCTATGTCCCATCGCTTGTGCGCCGACTATAACACCACGTTCAAACTCACTTCAATCTTGATAATGTGACATTTTGGCAGGAGTAACCGATCTAACACTGCGCCTGACACTTGTCTTATACAGGCGTTGTCCATCGTAGTGCCGTATTCTGCCCGTTTACATATCTCTGTATTTGAATTCGCATGCGTACACCAATTTCTTTGGCGCTGCAGTGTAGAATCTCCCTAAGCCACGCAACGTTCTTGGATTTTGGTCAGTCAGAGAGGTTCCCACAGCATGGATGTGTGGAGCATAGCGTTACTCTCTTCCAGTGGTGCTGGCTATTGCATAAAGTCTACATGGCGCCAGACGTATTCGCACCATTGCCAATGTTACCATGTTTTTCATTCCTGGAGGTCTAAAATGGTGAAACATTATACTAAGAGCAATTGGACAGGATATTTAGCTGCAAAATTTCCTAGACTTTTTTGTCTTTATAGAAACTATTGTGAACGGTTATAACCGATTAACTTCTGTTGTTCAGTCTAGTGCCATACAGAGAGATACATATATCCTTCAGCTCGATGTGCTAGACTCGATGGACTAATTTTGTTATTTTTTAATATGAAAAAAAGGATGTTCCTTAGGGTTCTAGTAACACCACTCACTTTCTTCTGTCTAGATGCATCTAAGACCACCATGTTTGTAGCTTTAAGTTAATTATGAATTATCATCTTGTACTGAGTTAAAATGACCTACTATTTAGTGAGTATGTATCTTAAATATTACTAATTGTGTATACAAGTTTCTTACATGTTTCAGCAGTTTAATTCCGCTGGGAAGCGAAAGTTTGGTGACGTAATAGTTACATGCCACGAGCATGCTATAACATGCATAACTGCGTTCTTTCGTTACGAGCGAACAGTTTAAATTGTCTGTTATAAGAAGTCCGATTATTCTTGGTGTGCAGTGTGACTGTAGAGATTTATGCACTCAATTTCATCATAATAGGAAACATTATGGCAACACCGCACAGAATCAGCCTCAGTTAGGAGACTGTTCAAATCATATCTTAGCTGGAATATAAACATGATCAATTTCACTCTCGCAGCAGCCTTTCTGATTTATCCTACCCCAAAACAATTCGTATTCTGATTAACAATGCAGTCTAGCATTTCATCTGTACTTTGATATGATTTACAGGATTAGAGAGTCTTAGGGTATATGCACAAACATATGGGATTTGGCCTTGTGGGCATCGCATACGGGGGCTAATATAACGATCCAAGTAGCGTTTATTCGTATTTTAATGTTTATTGAGAAAAAAAACGAAGTTACAGTCGTATTGACAGCTAAACCAATAGCTTAGTTTTGTTTAGCTATATTTGAAAGTATTTGTGAAGAAAATGTAAAATAGTTTTACTACTTACTGTATAGCATAGTCTATTGTAGTTAAGTACCAATATTAAAGTAACACGTGCTGAATTTTGTCGATACTGTTGTCTGCGATGAGGTGGAAACATCTGTCATAGCAAACATTGTTCACGGAATGGCAGGTACGAAAGTAGATCTTTATTCACCTCACGTTTTAGAAGATTTTCATGGACAGTGCTCTCTACCAGTCAGTATTTTGGGGGACGAGATGATAAATGATATCACATAATGTTCTACACCAGCAACAATACAGTTCCAGTTTTACGCGTAGGACCATTGGCGGTACGAGAACTGACTGTAATTCCCTGACTTTCTTTTAGATCTTTTCAGCAATGGATCCCTTAAGAAACCACCATTTTATTAATTCATTTCTTTATTTATTTATTGCTTACATAACCTGACTAGATTAGGGCCTTAAGACCCTCTCTTACATCTGAGCAGGAACAACACATACAAATGTTTGAATATTACAAAACATTCACAATAATGATAATAATAATAATAAACTTAAACAGGAAAAAGGAAACAACAAGAACAATTAGATTAACTAAAAGAGATTTTGAAAGGAGGAAACTTTCAGAAATTGAAGAAAACTTTTCGAAAATAGTACCTGCGATTTTCATCAGGCATTTAAGGGCAAAATGAAGGGGTATTAGAGAGTGAATGTGTGTTTGATAAACGAAAATGGCAGCCTTGTCTTAAGTAACACAGAAAATTCCAGATACATACAAAAGATTTTCGTCAGCTTTTCTATTGGCCTTCTTTATTGGCCTTGAATTCTATAACTCATGAAAATATCGATCGAAATTTACCTCTGCCTCACAAAGAAAGTAAAAAAGTAATGGAAAGTTAGGTTCTAGGGAAATGGCTTCGATCACCGCCAGGTACCAAAGGCTATTTCTGGTGAGACGCGTCGGAACACCACCACCGACGAAGAGAAGAAAAAACTTGCCTTTCTGTGGCACAGTGTTAGGAACGATTAGTCAGCTCGTGAAGAGTCACAGCATGTCATCAGTGTTCACAGCCCCAACAAAAGTATGAGAGCTCATCAGGCCCGTGTAGGACGAACTACAGTTTAGAACACGTGGGCTGTACAAAATACCATGTCAGTATGGCTGCCCCTAGGTCGCCGAAACAGTACGCATTGTGGAGCACGCCGGAAGGAACAACAGAATTGCTGACACCTACGCTGTCCTGAAAAATCAGCCCTGTCAGAACTCTATTCAATGAAAAATCTGTCATTATGAAAACGAAACGATTTTTTGATAGAGTCATAAAATAGGCGGCAGACATTACAGTATCGAAGCATCCTCGGGAAAGGTGGTTTGTAGCTCAGCACAGGCTGGGATCCTGCCATCGCAAGGCTGAAGCGGATACGACGGACGCAGGAGTGATTGCCAAAGTTGCCGAGGAAGAGAGTACCAAAAGCGTCACAGCCAGAGACGCATGTATACAATGGCGAGGCCGTTATTTACCACCTGACGATGGCCAAGGAGAGCTCGGTCGGGGATTTTAACACCTGACGCAGCTGGAAGCCCGAGAAGATTTTATTAATTCATATCGCCGCAAGACCATGGATTGATATATATATATATATATATATATATATATATATATATATATATATATATATATATATATGTAGACAAAATAATCCACGAATTTGGTGTAAGTCTAAATTAGCAACTTTAGTTTGTGAAAAACTTATAGAGACAGTATATAAAGGGAAACTTATGGCAGAAATTTCTCAATCCTTCGAAATAAACACAGGTTTACAGTAAGATCATAGTCCATCCCCGTTTATTTTTAATTCTGTTCTTAAAAAACAACGAATATTTGGAATGAAAAACTGAATGAATATAAGATGTCGCCCATAATGTCACGTAGAGGAGACAAAAATATTGGAATAAACTGTCCCTCACTAGCTATACCTTCTGAAAATGTGACATTTGACCTAACACAAATATATCTTTTAGAAGAAAATGCGAGTGGGATCAGCTTAAGATTTTCACTAGAAAAAACGAATTTTTTTACAAACATTAAATATGCCAAAATTTCTGTAAGACACATATTGGCCAAATTCAAAACGTTAAAAAAATTTCAGTATCTTGTGTAGATAACCCAAGAAAATGGTTTGGAAAAAGCTGTTATAGAGGAAAGTACACATAAAGTGGGAGGGGCATAGGACATAACTAAATACATGTCTAAAAATCCAAGTAAAAGATTGTACAGTTCAGTACAGTAGTAAAGACAGAATATCTGTAAGCAGGTGGTTGCCTAGCATTAAAATATAATTTAGATAAATTAGAAATAATAGAAAAGCCAACCAATGTGGGGCAAACAACCAAGAAAGCTTGGATACTACGGTAATGATTGAAATTATCACAACGTAGATAGCATATCAGAAAGAAGACTTGTATTTTTTGGACATTAATATCGAGTGACAGATAGTAGATTAACCAAAAAAAGACTTTCAAATATTTATGGGATACGAAGCCATCAAATTGGAGCCAGGAAAAAATTATATGAAAGCTGAATAACAACTGACAAAGAAGCGTTTCGGAAAAAATATTGAATGGGGAAGACCCCGAGGCAGGAGAGTGAAAAAAGCTGGTTTTAAGTGGTCAGAACACAGGAAGAAGAAATGCAGTGAATGGATGAAAGAGTACTGGAGGAAAGCAGAGAACAACGAATAAGAAATTGGAATTGGCCTGTGGTCCTTTGTTGGCCCATCCGAGAAGGAAAATAATAGTATTAATGTGCATTAAGAGTGACTCAGATTAGTTTGCCACATTTAAAACACTGTGTAATACTGTCATGAATGGAAGGTATAAGAAAAGAGAAGAAGATTGAAATGACAGTGACAGTGGTTCTTAAGGGAAAACAGAATTGAAATAGAAAACTCGGTAGACAATAGGGAGAGGGGGGGGGGGGGATTTTGTGGGATGTGGAAGTTGATGAGGAAAAGCTACTGACAAGGTATAGAAGAGATAGCTATTATAGTTGAAAGTGCGGCATTAGCTGTCTTTTGAAGTATGAAATCATTTTAATTTCTGATATTTTGAGGAAGGTTGTTACAGAGTCGAGTTCGTGATACAGAAAATCATTAAGAGAACATAGCAATGTTGTGTAATGGTACATAAGTGATTTTACTTCGTTGAAAACCAGAATTTCTGTTGTGCCGTTCAGATAGTAATGTAAGAGTTGAAGATAAATAAGAGGGAATGGAATGATAGAGAAGGCGATCAAGTAGGTATAGACCATAGAGTGAGAGAGTTTCTACGTTTATCAGCACGCAGCCATGATCATCGTTCGTATGCAGGAGTGATGTGGACGAAATAACGTACGTCATAATTGAATCGCACACAAGCATTCATCGCTAGTTCTAGCCTGCGTGAGCTTTGGTACCAAAGTCTTTGGAGAACAGCATCACCACAGTCAAGGTTGGGGAGTACTGCTGACCATGAGGGATTCTTTTTAAGCTCTAAAGCAAGTACTTTTCTGTACGTTTCTGTAGTAAAAGAGGTAACGCTGGTGTCTTACAAACTGCTGTTGTGTGTCCAGTCCAGCCTAACTGATGGTCGAGAATTATCCGCAAATTCTATGCAGAAGAATGAAAGGTTATTTCCATGTTGTTTAGGATTGAGGGTGGAAGAGATTCTCTGAACTAAGGGGTAATAAGTTTTCTGTCAGCTACTACGATTGCTCGCGTCTTACGTAGAGAGAAGATGAGAGCACATGATGCTCTGCAATAGAAAAATTGTAATTCTCATTGTTTTCTGGCAAATTTTGGTAGCCATTTCCCTTTCGTTGATCTTAATGTTTGTTTTGGGTGGATAGAGAGGGAGGATAAAATGGTGATACAATATATTATCAACATTTTCAGAAGACATTATTGGTTTATTTTGCTATATGTTTAGTTCTGTAGCTATTGTGAGCAGCATGTATTCAGACACATGTTTATTCACCTTGAAAGAGTCAACAACAGAAGGCAGCTTTATTTTGCATTTTGAAACTTTACGAGAAAAAAAACTTGTAGTTACAATCACTTACACAGCTAAATCAATAACCTATTTGAAACTGGGTATTATTTACTCGAGGGCAACGTAAAACAACATTGTTTACAAAAATTCAGGGCGCTTTACTTGGAATATAATGGATTAATAGCGCTAGAGGGATTTGCACTGTATCGTATAACATGGCGGTGTGTAAAGTAACTATGTTGGGTCATGAGACTTCGTGCTGTAATCGAGTTCCAAATTCCAACAGTTCATCCACACATGGCATGACAATATCATACCACACACGAGTGCTGCGATATCTGCATCAACATGACGTAATGGAGACCCTGTCACCGACTATCTTCCACACAGTCCATACTTGGTCCCATCCGATTTTCATCTGTTTCCAAAACTTAAAGAACACTTTCGAAGACTTCACTTTGATAGTGATGAAGCGATGCAAGCAGATGTGAGGTTGTGGCGCTGTCAACAAACTCAGACGTTCTATAGTGATGGTTTGTACAAAATGGCCTCTCGTTTTCGTCGTCAAGGCAATTGTGATGAGACAACATTTTTGTTCATTCCTCATTACTAGAAGGGCATTCTGTTAGCAAAAAGGTGAATGGCCTTTCAGATCATGATGCACAAATTTTAACTTTAAAAGATTTTTGTGGTGCATCACGTGTTAAATATAGTCATCAGCTGTTCAGGAAAGCTGATCCAGTTGCTGTAGAGACCTTTGTAAACCTTACAAAGAAACAAGAGTGGCAAGATGTTTATAGCGCTGATACAGTAGACGATAAATATAATGCTTTTCTCAAGACTTTTCTCATGCTCTTTGAAAGTTGCTTTCCGTTAGAACGTTTAAAACAGGGTACTAGCACAAACAGGCAGCCTGGGTAGCTGACTAGAGGGATAAGAATATCTTGTAGAACAAAGTGGCAATTATATCAAAACGTTAGAAACAGTCAAAATATAAATGCAGCAGCCCATTACGAACAGTATCGTAAGGTGCTTAAAAATGTTATTAGGAAGGCAAAAAGTATGTGGAATGCAGATAGAATAGCTAAGTCTCAGGATAAAATTAAAACCATATGGTCAGTCGTAAAGGAAGTTGCTGGTCTGCAGAGACGGGTCGAGGATACAGAATCAGTTCGTAGTGGGAATGTCCGTGTTACTGATAAGTCGCATATATGTACAGTATTTAATAATCACTTTCTGAATATAGCAGGTGAACTAAATAGAAACCTAGTCCCAACAGGGAATCATATAGCGCTCTTAGAAAAAAGTGTTCCGAGACTGTTACCTGAAATGCTCCTCCATGATACTGACAAGAGGAAGATTGAGTTAATAATTAAATCACTAATGACCAAGAACTCTCATGGATATGACGGAGTATCTAGCAGAATACTGAAGTATTGTTCTATGTATGTTAGCCCAGTTCTCAGCCATATCTGTAACTTTTCCTTTAGGAGTGGTCGGTTTCCTGACCGATTAAAATACTCAGTAGTGAAGCCACTTTATAAAAAGGGAGACATTGATAATGTTGACAATTTTAGACCTATTTCTATGCCATCGGTGTTTGCTAAAGTTATCGAGAAGGTTGTATATACAAGGTTACTGGAGCATTTAAATTCACATAATTTGCTGTCAAATGTTCAGTTTGGTTTTAGAAATGGTTTAACAACTGAAAATGCTATATTCTCTTTTCTCTGTGAGGTTTTGGACAGGTTAAATAAAAGGTTGCGAACGCTAGGTGTTTTCTTTGATTTAACGAAGGCTTTTGACTGTGTTGACCACAAAATATTACTGCAGAAGTTGGACCATTATGGAGTAAGGAGAGTAGCTTACAATTGGTTCGCCTCTTACTTTAAGAACAGAAAGCAGAGGGTAATTCTCCGCAACATTGAGAGTGGTAGTGATGTTCAGTCCCAATGGGGCACTGTTAAGTGGGGCGTTCCCCAAGGGTCGGTGCTGGGGCCACTGCTGTTTCTTATTTATATAAATGATATGCCTTCTAGTATTACAGGTGATTCAAAAAAATTTCTGTTTGCTGATGACACCAGCTTGATAGTGAAGGATCTTGTGTGTAATATTGAAACAGTAACAAATAATGTAGTTCATGAAATAAGTTTGTGGCTTGTGGAAAATAATTTGATGCTAAATCACAGTAAGACTCCGTTTTTACAGTTTCTAACTCACAATTCAACAAGAACCGATATTTTGATCAGACAGAATAGGCATATTATAAGCGAGATGGAACAGTTCAAGTTCCTAGGCGTTCGGATAGATGGTAAGCTGTTTGGAAAGCCCATGTCCAGGATCTTGTTCAGAAGCTAAATGCTGCTTTATTTACCATTAGAACGGTATCTGAAATAAGCGACACTTCAACACGAAAAGTAGTCTACTTCGCATATTTTCATACCCTTATGTCGTATGGTATTATTTTTTGGGGTAATTCTTCTGATTCAAAAAGGATGTTTTTGGCTCAAAAACGGGCTGTTCGAGCTATATGTGGTGTAAGTTCGAGAACCTCTTGTCGACCTCTATTCAAAAATCTGGGAATTCTGACATTGCCCTCACAGTATACATTTTCTTTAATGTCGTTTGTTGTTAGCAATATTAGACTATTCCCAAGAGTTAGCAGCTTTCACTCAATTAATACTAGGCAGAAACCAAATCTGCATGTAGAATGCACTTCCTTGACTCTTGTGCAGAAAGGAGTGCAGTATTCTGCTGCATCCATTTTCAATAAGCTACCACAAGAACTCAAAAATCTTAGCAGTAGCCCAAACTCTTTTAAGTGGCTCTGAGCACTATGGGACTCAACTGCTGAGGTCATTAGTCCCCTAGAACTTAGAACTAGTTAAACCTAACTAACCGAAGGACATCACAAACATCCATGCCCGAGGCAGAATTCGAACCTGCGACCGTAGCGGCCTTGCTGTTCCAGACTGCAGCGCCTCTAACCGCACGGCCAGTTCGGCCGGCTTTTTAAGTCCAAACTGAAGAGTTTCCTCATGGCTCACTCCTTCTATTCTGTCGAGGAGCTCCTGGAAGAGCTAAAAAATTAAGCAAATTCCAGTGTTACATTGTTGATTTTCTTCATTTAAACTTACGACTTGTCACCTGAATATGTTTTTCTATATTTCATTTTATCTGTTTCTAATATCGTGTTATACTTTCATGTATTGACTCGTTCCATGACCATGGAGACTTCTCCTTAATTTGGTCCCACGGAACAATAAATAAATAAATAAATAAAATAAATAAAAATGTGTAGAAATGAAGAATAAGTAAATCAACTGGTTTACATTTATGTTCACAATTACACACTTTCAGATATAGAAAAACTAAAATATGTTTACGATTTAGCTGTGGGGATGACTATAAAAAGATTTATAGGAAGTCTGATCACATTGACTTGCATCTAGATGCTTATTGTTATCACCATCCGGCTCAGCGTGAAGGTGTACATCGTACTTTGGTTCACAGGACCCACGTCATCTAGGACTCTCAGAGTCTGTCGGCTGAGTTAGTCCATCTTGAGGTCTCCTTTCGTGAGAACGGTTATAGTGGAAGACAGATCAGACGAGCGTTGCACTAACCACCAACCATGTAGTGGGTGAGTGATGATAGTAACTGAGTTGGCACCAAGTTCTGCGGTCTTTCTAACTTAGGCAGGAGCCATTTACAACAGCTTTGGTCGTATTTTGCGTAATTATGACGTGAAATGTGTTTTGCAACCATTCTATAGAGTCTTTTAGGTCCCGTGAAGGATGATCTTGGTTTGCTTTAGGCGGTTTTCTATGTATTACACGCGGCTGTGGCATGTTGTATATTGGTTAGGTTATCAAGACTGTGGAGGTCCAATGTACTGAGCATAAGCGTCACACATGCCTACAACTGTCAATTAAATCTGCTATTGCAGAACATTGTCTTGGAACCGGTCATCCTATGGAATGTAATAACATGGAGTTGCTGGCATGCGCTCCCAACCACTGGGATAGTGTTATTAAGGAAGTACTCAAAGTTAAAATAGCAAGTAAGCTTATAACTGTAGATGTGGGTTTTTGTTTAAATTATGCGTGAAATTCTGCTCTCTCTCCCTTGCCAAAAACGGAGGGACAGAGAAAATGCTACTTCACCCACTGGTTATCAATATCCACTATCAGTACCTTATGATGTCTGTCATCTTTGTCTGTGTGATGGCACTTGTGTGTGTGTTTTTTTTATGTTTCCGGAATTACTCTGCAAAACGAGATTTTAAATTCCCTTGCACACTGCACACTTGCTGCAGTTTGGTCTTGAAAACGACGGAGTGTGTACATGTCGCAATGTCGGCTGTTTTCGACGACGTCACCTTTCTGCAATTTCGTAAATTGTTTGATCATTGTATATACTGGGAGAAACTCAGGTCTCACTTTGTGTAATATTTGCTCTCTACATGATAAACGTAATTAATACAAGGGAATATAAATATGATTTATATCATTATGCACTCTGTACTTGGGGCCATGTTATTGGGGCACTTGAGTTCTTTTACTGCCTACCCTTGTTAGCGATCGCAGCTATACATTACCTACTGTCATATCTAACAGTGCAGCTACATCAAGTAAAGCACCTACACTGATTTCATACGTATAAGACTTGGGCTTCGATTTTTACGCTGACAGAACCTCCAGATTTTGCTTGTTACCCCAAGACTACCTCCCCCCCCCCCCCCCCCCCAGAGCCAGCAGCAGAGCGCCGCCGTGACGTCGCGACATGCGCGACGCTTCACATTTACGATCTCCCTTTTTCATTTGGACAGACTCTGTGTCGCTTTGGCGCCTTTTACGACAGTGTCGCCGCCACTGGTCAGCGGACTTGGCTCTTAACCTGCGGCTCGCCCTCTCTCCTTAGTGTGTCCACTCTGCCCGTAGTGTCCGCTCTTCCAGCAGTCCCTCGAGTAGACTCTTCTGTGGGAGCTTGCGGCCTGTCGCAAGGGGGCAATGGCCGAGCTATGCCCTAGAGAGTGCAGCATTTCCAGCGTTTGAACCTAAAGCTCCAGCCTGACACTTTGCTGAATTTGTTTGGTGGTTGGACAAAAGATGCAGGTCATTCTAGTCCTTAAAAAAGTTCACATGGCAGATGCACAGAACTACATACCTATCTGCATAATGTACATGTTTTATCCAGGGTGTTCTGAAATTCCTGTTACAAACTTCTCGGACATGTAGAGGCAGTATGTTCATAGGAACCCATGTCCGGAAATGTCATCCAACGACGTTACAGAGCGTCAAAGTTACAGGCGCCGGCCCCTGTAAATGTTTGTATATACAGAGTGAGTCCATGATGATGTTACAAACTTTCAAGGATGATGGAGACGGATAAATATTAAGTTTGAGGCAAGGATGACCGTATCAGAAATGAACGACTCCGAAGTTACGAGCGTAATCATTCTGATACCTTTCACAGTGGGATACATGTACTGGTATTGTTGCTGCTAAGGTTGTAGGATAGGTAAATTTCAGAGGAGGTAGTATGGACCAAAACAAGAAAAAACGTCTAGTAAACATGGGATATAAAATGGATACCTTAAGAGCTATGGGGACTGTTCAATAGAGATGATGGGTTTTATATTATCGAAAATAAATGAGCTCTCGTAGCTCCTCGGGTATGCATTTTAGAGCCCATGTTTACTGGACTTTTTTGTTTTGTTTTGATTCATAGTGTCAACTCTGAAAGTTGCATACCCTACGACTTAGCAACAACAGTACCGGTACATTATTCCACTGTCAGAGGTATCAGAATTATTTTTGCTTGTAACTTTCGACTCGTTCGTTTAAGAACCAGAGACCCTTACCTCAAATTGATGCATTTGTTCTTTTCCATCATCCTTGAAAATTTGTAACACCATACAGGGTATTCGGAAATTCCCGTTCTAAACTTCTAGAACTTGTAAAGGAGAGTGAGTACGTAATATTATGAATAGGAACCCTTGTCCGAAAGCGTCTTGTTTCCAATAAAAAATTAAATTTATTGATTTTTTGAAAAGATAAAAAATTATGGATATAGAACTGTAAATTTAGAATTTTTGAAAGGCTTTTTTACGGACTGTATTGACCGGCTTGAATGAGGACAAATTCAGTGCTGTGTGAAATTCGCCTGTAATATAATTTACCATTCCGATTAATTGCATTTTTGAACTCTACGTCATTGTTGATTTATTCAGAGTTCTCACCTTAGACGTAGAATTCGTCCTTCTGCCACAATATTAATTCATTAGTAGTCGTCGATCGAGGTGGTGGCGACAGTCACTCATTGTCGGCCGTCGCTGTTGCAGAAGCTGGATGTTGGCACGCCTTCTTCTTGACACGGTCACCAGGCGAAACGGGCTCTTGATGTGCGCAAGCTAATGCTTCCCGTCCGCGACACCGTGTCAGAAACTATCTTAGCAAGTCGAGCCCAATTACATGCTGCCAAACCCCGGAAGCGCGGCAACTCGCGGGAGCGTCACTCAACACACCTGCTCCACCACCCTACTCCAGCCAGACTCTCCCTGCCCGCGCTCCATGCGGCAGAGTTAACACTACCAAAGATCCTAAACACTTTGGTTCTCCACACGACCTATCGATGTATTCGTTCGATAGCATAGTTTTCCCTAGGCCAGACCCAGCGAAAAATACAAACAATATTTACAAAACAAACCAATTATACATCGACATATATATATATATATATATAAATGGTTCAAATGGCTCTGAGCACTATGGGACTCAACTGCTGTGGTCATAAGTCCCCTAGAACTTAGAACTACTTAAACCTAACTAACCTAAGGACATCACACACATCCATGCCCGAGGCAGGATTCGAACCTGCGACCGTAGCGGTCTTGCGGTTCCAGACTGTAGCGCCTTTAACCGCTCGGCCACTCCGGCCGGCATATATATATATATATATATATATATATATATATATATATATATATATATATTAAAACAATTACAATATATACACAGAAATGTCATATCTTCAGGTAAAAACTAAGGAAAAAATTTATAGTGCGATAGATGGAAATCGGAGGGTACGCATTTCCGGGCGTTACACACTGTGTATCATGTTTTTCGTATTTTCTCGTAAAGTCGTAGAGCCTTACGGTTTTAATTCCGTTGTTTCTTGCCGTTAGGTATACATGTTTATACAAGGTTGTCTTAGAGTTTAATTTTCCTTAAACACTTCTATGTTGTTTAGGTTCTGTACATGTACAGAGCTTCTTTCGCCTTTCACATATTCATATATACGTTTATAAACACAAAAAATATCTACTACTGTAATATACACTTTGCTGGTGGGGCACTTTTTCGGTACCCTGCACCATTCCCTCAATATTCCCAAATAATTCAGGGTGTGCTGAGCATCGTCCCCTCATACTAATAGTACTTACAACTAAATATTTCTTCTTACATACGTAACTGCCTTACGGTCCATTAATGCGCAATCATTCCATATTTTCCTCCTTTACAGTTTAGCTCTTCGGTCTTCACGTCTCTGTTTGGCTGAATTCCTCCGATTTCCGTAATTCCGGTTTCCATTATTTGACCTTGTAGCATACGGATGCCAACTGTGTTGATTTTGTCCACTGCCATGATTTCCGTTACCGTTGTTTTGATTGGTTCCGGAATGTTCATTCCGATTACTTGTGCTCGGCTATTCTTCATATATTAGATCAATTGAGCCAAGCACGGAAAGAAAGTATTAAAGGTCGTTCTCCGGTATGGTTACCAATTTTTCGCGTAAGTTCGCGGGTAGTTGTTTTTCAGAGTTTTGAGAACATATACGTGCGCTATTGGATTGTTCCAATAGCGCGTCTTATACAAATACTTTCTCAACCCGCCGTTTTTAGGTTGAAGGGTTGTGGGTTGAATATCTCATGTCGCAGTCTTTCTTGGAGCCCAGTAGACCAATATTTCTTCAAGAAAGCCCGTTCAAATTGTTCGCAGGTGATGAACTGTTCAGCCATGTCTGGCCCACAAAAGTGAGTCGCCTTGTGTGAAGCCTACTACATATCTAATCTTTTGTGCCTCAGTCCAGTTTCTTGGTAAGACATTTTTGAATGCTCTTGCGAATACGACTGGATGGGTTTTTCTGGATTCTGTGGAGAAAACTGGAAACTGTCTATGTTGTAACAGGCTCTCATAGAATAGAATCGTCGAAATGCAAGGCGGCACGCCTACTGCCTGTTGCAGCACCGCGTTTGGCGAATAGCCATTGTTTGCCTGCGCCGGTGCGTGCGCATACGCCGGACTGGGCGCGTGATGTTCTGCGTTACTGACATCGTAATCTGGCACGGGCGAGTGCCTGTTGCTTGACGTAGGCAAATCATTTGAAACATTCAGTCTACCCGCAATTTCCTTACGTATTCTGTCCTCGGCTACTTTGATTTCGTTACCTAATTTTTCAAAACTTTTTTTTCCCGGTCAGTTATTGATTCATTTACATTACCGGTTTCTAAAATTTCATTTATTTTGATAATGTCCGCCTTGATACTTCGAGTCTCCTGTTTCAGAAGACCGACTTCTTCGTTAACTTTATTAACTTGGTCAGGTATTTCTTCACATGCGGACTGGACTCTGGTTAAATTTAATTGAATAGCCTGTACGTTTTCATGTATTTCTTTTTGTACCGTTTGTGTTTGATAATGTGTTTCTGCGGTTTCTGACAGTTCCTGTTCCTGTTTGTTTGTAAGATCTGACAATTTCTTTTCTAAATCATTTGCCAATACATTGTATACACTATTGACTGTTTTGATGACTTTGTCTTCGATCTTTTGATCGATTTCATTGGCGAGTTTATTTAAGCGTTGATCGAAATGTTTGTGCATACTTTCAAATTGCGTGTTTACACTTGAAAACTGCAGTTGGAACCCAATTTCCATGTTTGAAAATTTTGTGTTTGTCACTTTGTGGCTGATTTCTACATTCTACAGTTTTGTGTTCGTTGTGTTCTAACTGATCTTTAAATCAGATGATTGCGTGCTCACGTTTGACATTGGACTATATAATGCCTCAAGCATAACTGACGAAGCATGTGTGTGTGTATTTATGCCATTATTTGTAACCATTGTTTCTCTACCACGGTCTGATTGAATCGAAACCGGGCTAGGTTCACTGATTTCAGGCGAAACATTTTTATCTGATCTGGTAATCGACGCTTCATCGACTGTGTACAAGGTTTCATTTGCAAGTGGTTCTTTATTGTTAATCCCGGTGGAGTGGAATTGAATTGTATTTACTTCTACATTATGTTGTGCTGAAAAACTAATTGCGTCATCATTTACATCGCTATTGTCAGAATCGGTGACGTGTCCATGAACATTTGTCAAATTACGATTCTCCGATTCCAATGTGAAGATATTTTTATCTGGACTTTAACGTTAATCTAAATCTTTGAATTCTCTCGCGATAGTTATTTGGTGCGCGTCTAAAATTACAAGATGTGCACTACATCTTCTAATTCTGCGATTGTTGAACATAAAGAAGTAATTATCAAAGTGTAATTGTGTGTTGCCACCAACACTACCAGGATTTTAATATGGAAAGGAAAAAGGTTCGGCTTTAAGTGGAGCTAAGCCAAGGTGCAGCCGCTGCACGCGTTTGCGCTTTACTACCTTAATTCCGGCTGAGCTGCGTCACTCACGATTACGTTAGTTTTCTAAATCCTTGTCCTTGTTCCTTCTGGTTATTGTGCCATCCGTTTATACAATTAATATTGTTTCACCTTATTCGTCATTTTCCATGTGCGTCATGTAACAGAGAAACAGTAATTAGTACAAGTACATTTATAGTACAACAATCAAGTACTTACTCTTTGTTCCACCAGCACTGTCCCTATCAGCGGTCGCCAATGTGGTGAAATAAAAGAAAAAAAATAAATTTATAGATTTTTTGAAAAGAGGTAAAATTATGGATATGGAACTGTAAATTTAGAATTTTTGAAAGGCTTTTTTACGGACTGTATTGACCGGCTTGAATGAGGACACATTCAGTGCTGTGTGACATTTGCCTGTAATATAATTTACCATTCCGATTAATTACATTTTTGAATTCTACGTCATTGTTGAGTTATTCAGAGTTCTCACCTTAGACGTAGAATTCGTCCTTCTGCCACAATATTAATTCATTAGTCGCCATCGATGTTCTTCTCTTTGTCGACCGTGTGTATCTTCCTGAGTCGGCATCGGTTCACTTCACGAAGACGGTGGAAACCAAGGAATACAATGCTACGTCGCTTTAAATAATTCTCGTAAGACTTAGATACTTCTCAATATTTTTTATTCACAACATAATAAGACTTGCTCTGCTCGTCGCACAAACCATAAATACTAACAAGATGGCTGCGTTTCCGCACACTCCAAAAATTACGTCCATCCCCTACAAGGTAACAATCGAAAGTGTCTCTTAACTCCTTCTTGGAGTATGAAACAAAAGAGAATCCAATATGAACATTACAGAGATTATATTCTACATCCCTCTAAATTTAATCTTTGGCGCAGCCTTTAAGGTGTTGTATATATCTGCGTCGGAATGTGTCATCACACGTGCTACTGTCGTTTGAAAACATGTTTGCTAGGTAGCTATTTAACAGGGTTGTCATGGTTGGAGGGAGTGTTTACGTCTGATCGGCCGATGTCATTGAGATCCATCCTACTTCTCTGAAGTTGTTCGAACCTGATTCACTTGTCTGTGAGTGTTAGAACAACATGGTTGAGTGCACGGTTGTAGAATACACCGACTTGATCCTTCTGTACGCCGAAGCATATACTAATAGAAGAGCTGTTGGTCGGCTGCAACGCATACTCTTTTTAACACAATTTCGCAACGGATTGGAGAAATGGTCACCATCACCGTTAGCTGGCGTGACTGTGGTGCTCCAAGGAACTGTCGCAGACCCGTATTGGAGGAGGCCGTACTGCATTACGTTTTCTTTTTGTTTCTTAGGTTATTAATGACTGGAACTGTTACTGGGTCATACCTAATAAATTACTTGTAAAAGTGATGGCATTACCAGCATGTTTTCAAATGGCTGTAGCACAGAAACTCTATGCTTCCGGGCATTGGTTTCAATTCAAAATATTATCTACTCAGTCCCCTCTACAAATAGAAAGAGATTGTAACGGAAATTGCAGAATACTATCTGTAATTACGTAAGAATTTTGTAGTCGTCTGTAATGTCATCATTGAAGACCTTGTAGGATTAGTATGCATTCCTCAAGCACCAATCTTACAGAACAGTACTTTCTGTTTGCTTATGACATTCAGTGGGATGCAAATCGTGGAACTCTATTAATATCGTGTTCCTTAACTTGTGGTAAGCCTTTGATACAGCACCATAACGGTACCCATAAACTAAATACGGGATCACAAAGTAATGGAAAAGCTATACGGTTGCTCTGAAGACTTTATTTTAAAGTATTACGTCGTTATTAATCTGGGAACAATGTCACAAGCGATATCGCTTTAACTCTCTACGCTGGTAGCAGATGATGCTGTTGTATATGTCGTTAAAAACTGCTACGAAGTGCAGGAAGATATGAAAATTATCAGCCCTCCGTGAAAAGACTAGCAGCTAACGCTCAACATAAATGAAAGGATAGGAAGTCACGTAAACAGGCGAAAAGACATGACATTGTGTGAATACACGATTGTCTACCGATCACTGAAATTAAGTCACAAATGAAGTGTCCTAGAATAGCCGTCTGGAATAATTTAGGTCGTAATAAATACAGACGTGAGGAAGATAGAATTAAGACTGAGATTCACTGCAAGAATACCAAGAAAGTGTAACTAATCCACAAGGGACATACAGTCTGACAATATTTATATTAAATACTTTAGCAGGAATATACAGGGTGATTCAAAAAGAATACCACAACTTTAAAAATGTGTATTTAATGAAAGAAACATAATATAACCTTCTGTTATACATCATTACAAAGAGTATTTAAAAAGGTTTTTTTCACTCAAAAACTAGTTCAGAGATGTTCAATATGGCCCCCTCCAGACACACGAGCAATATCAACCCGATACTCCAACTCGTTCCACACTCTCTGTAGCATATCAGGCGTAACAGTTTGGATAGCTGCTGTTATTTCTCGTTTCAATTCATCAATGGTGGCTGGGAGAGGTGGCCGAAACACCATATCCTTAACATACCCCCATAAGAAAAAATCGCAGGGGGTAAGATCAGGGCTTCTTGGAGGCCAGTGATGAAGTGCTCTGTTACGGGCTGCCTGGCGGCCGATCCATCGCCTCGGGTAGTTGACGTTCAGGTAGTTACGGACAGATAAGTGCACATGTGGTGGCGCTCCATCCTGCTGAAATATGAATTGTTGTGCTTCTTATTCGAGCTGAGGGAACAGCAAATTCTCTAACATCTCCAGATACTGTAGTCCAGTTACAGTAGCACCTTCGAAGAAAAAGGGACCAAAAACTTTATTGGCTGAAATGACGAACAAATGTACAACTAAATGAAACTTTATAGCTCCCTTAATTCGCCGACAGACAGTGCTTAGCTCTGCCTTTTGTCGTTGCAGAGTTTTAAATTCCTAAAGTTGTGGTATTCTTTTTGAATCACACTGTATTTCGCCTAATAATACGCTGAGGTGACAAAAGTCATGGGATACCTCCTAATATCGTGTCGCAATTCCTTCTACCCGGTGTAGTGCAGCAGCTAGACGTGGCACGGAGTGAACAAGTCGTTGGAAGTCCGCTGCAGAAATATTGAGCCATGCTGCCTTCATAGCCGTCCATAATTACGGAAGTGTTGCCGATGCAGGATTTCGTGTACGAACTGACCTGGCGATTACGTCCCACGAATGTTCTATGGGATTCGTGTCGGGCTTTCTAGGTGGCCAAATCATACGCTTGAACTACCCAGAATGTTCTTCAAACCAATCGCGAACAACTGTGGCCCGGTGACAAGTCTGACAACATGAAGTCTAGCAATGATTGCAAATGGTGGCTCTGAGCACTATGGGGCTTAACGTCTAAGGTCATCAGTCCCATAGAACTTAACTAACCTAAGGACATCACACACATCCATGCCCGAGACAAGATTCGAACCTGCGACCGTAGCGGTCGCGCGGTTCCAGACTATAGCGCCTAGAACCGCTCGGCCACAGCAGCCGGCAAACACATCCGATACCAACATTGAACCACCATCACTTTTTACAGTTTTTTAAGACATTTCCGCCATTTGACTGTTAATCGTTCATTTATCTTTCACAATTACGATTTTAGCTTTGTTGCCGTTCTCAAGTGAATGTTGAAATGTTAAAATATGTCTTGTCTGTCTGTGACATGTCGTCGTCGAAAAAACACATTTCTGAGCTTATTGCGCAGTTGTCCTTTTACAGGGTATGAGTACGTATTGTAAGTAGGCTGTTTAGGTTTTCTTAGCGCTCTGTATGAAAATCACTGGCTGTGCTGTGCGCAGTCTGTGGGTAGTTTGCATTGTTGTCTGCCATTGTAGTGTTGGGCAGCTGGATGTGAACAACGCGTAGCGTTGTGCAGTTGGAGGTGAGCCGCCAGCAGTGGTGGATGTGGGGAGAGAGATGGCGGATTTTTGAAATTTGTCATGAACTGCTATATATGTTGATATTAAGGTAAATACATTGTTTGTTCTCTATTAATATCTTTCATTTGCTAACTATCCCTATCAGTAGTTAGTGCCTTCCATAGTTTGAATCTTTTATTTAGCTGGCAGTAGTGGCGCTAGCTGTATTGCAGTAGTTCGAGTAACCAAGATTTTTGTGAGGTAAGTGATTTGTGAAACGTATAGGTTAATGTTAGTCAGGGCCATTCTTTTGTAGGGATTTTTGAAAGTCAGATTGCGTTGCGCTAAAAATATTGTGTGTCAGGTTAAGCACAGTCCTGTACAATTGTTCTAAGGGGACGTTTCATATGTCGACTCTGCCAGGATACCTCACTGGAATCTTCTGATTTTTTTTCTTATAGTTTGTGTAATTAGTGTAGCTATTGCTTATTGCTAGCGCGTAATTGTAGAGAGAATTTCCTTTGTAGTTGTAGTTTTTCATTCTAGAACAGTAAAACAGTTGTGGCATGCATGTAGATTGGCACCAAGTATTTCGCAGCTGCGCTTGCAATTAACGAGATATTATTTTCAGTGCTATGTTAATGTGTTCTCTTATTGTTGCTCTTCAAATTGCGCTTTTCTGTGTTATCGTGTGAAATATTGTGACAATAATGGCGTGTGAAAAACGTAACACTAGGCTCCAAAGTAAACTGAGAAATAATAGTGACGACGAGTGTAGCTTACCAGCACCGCTGCGTAATGAATTAACAGACATTCAAAGTAGTAATTTGGTAACTGTGCATAGGGAAATGGAGCGGGCGTCAAATAATGGTGTAGACAGTGAAACAGGTAGTGAACAGGGAAGCATTATCGATCGATCGGTCGGCAACAACTCGCCTCAGGAATCGTGAATGACAGAACACAATATTGCAAATATTCTAGACTCAGGTTTTGGGTTCTCACCGTTTTCTCAAATGAGTCAAGTAACATTTTCTGCTTGCCAAAATGTGAATGTTGCCAGTGCAACTTCACTGCCGAAAAGCACTGAGGAACATGTTTCAGACACCAGTGCATTGTTATTACAGTTAATGCAACAAATGGGACAAAGGCTACAAAAATTAGACACAATGGAACAAAATCTTCAAAAATTAGACACAATGGAACAACACCAGAGACAAACACAGCAACAGTTAGACACAGTGGAACAAAATCTCAAAAAGTTAGACACAGTGGAACAAAATCTCAAAAAGTTAGACACAGTGGAACAAAATCTCAAAAAGTTAGACACAGTGGAACAAAATCTTAACAAGTTAGACACAATGGAACAAATTCTTCAAAAGTTAGACACCACGCTTGAACAAACACGTGAAGATTTAACTACTGAGTTACATAACATTGAACCGAAATGTCAAAAAGTCTGTAATAACGTAAAAACACAAATTTGTGAGCATTTTCAACCTATTTTTTCGCGGCATGAAAATGTATTATAGAATCACGAAGCAGCCATAAAAGAACTGCAAACCATTGTTCATGAAAATCATGAGACCTTGTGGGCTAAAATTGACTTAGTTGCATCTAGCGATTCGGTTACGCAACTTGCAAAAACTCAGGAAATCTTGAAGGACACAGTAGATTCGATTTCAACACAAATGGACACTCTGAAACTTGGTTCAGAAAAACACACTGAGGAAATGTGTTCACTATCGGAGAAAGTAGCCGAACTTTCGGATGAGGTCACTAACTTATCTACAAAGGTAGATGATGATCTGAATGACACAAGACCTGTAGCCTTCACTGACACAGAAGAGTATGAACAAATTAGAAAATTCAAACAAAATCAGAATCAAATTAATGCGTAATACAAAAGAGAAATCCGGGAAGTACAAGATCAGTTGGCACAAGTAATACAAAAAATTCATATTTCAGAGGACACTCGCGCTCCAACACGGGAAGAGGAACTTAGAAATACGGAAAAGCCACAAAATAGTAACACAGGGCATTTCGGATAGTATGAAAGAAATTGGCAAGGTGCACCGAATTTTGAAATGGAACCGCCGAAACGACGTAACAATGACCGACATGCAACTCGCCGACACGATGATTTTTACTATAAGCTGTTCATTACTACACGTAAATTCAAAACGTTTAAGAATTCTGCCAACGACATTCATCCACAAGCGTGGCTCCATCAGTTCTCTCATTGTTTTCCTCCCAACTGGTCATTGGAGCACAAGTTAGAATTTATGTGTGGCTACTTGGAGAATGAACCAGCTGTAAGAATGCGATCGGTCATTCACGATTGCCACAGTGAAGGAGAATTTTACCATGCCTTCCTCTCAGCATATTGGTCTCAAGCCACACAAGACCGAGTAAAACATAGCATCATGATGATGAAACACTTTGAACAATCTGAATTTTCCAGTCTTATGAAATATTTTGAAGACATGTTGCATAAGAATCAGTATCTTTCAAACCCATACAGCCCCTCAGAACTCATCTGCATTTGCTTAATGAAATTGCCTAAACATTTAAGAAATATTATTTTGGCAGGACGTTGCAAAGACGACACTGAAGCTTTTCAGGGACTCCTACAAGAATTAGAAATTGACACAGACAGTCGCCGGATGCGAAAACAGGAAAACAATCACTATAGGTCACATCCGTCACAATTCCGTGATGACAGAAACAATAACTGGACACGACAAGTCTATTCTTACAACGCAAATCGTGACCAAAACAGACACCACCCATATGGCAGCCACTGGCGGAGTAATACTAGTTACAGAGAAAGATCGCATTTCCGTAGTAATGAATATGACAGAGATTACAATAGAAACAGACAATATGGGAACCAAGACGATTATTATTACGGGAGACAGAATAACTTCAGACGCAACGGTCCACCGCGCAGTTACGATTCCAGGAGAAATTCTCCACCACATGACAGAGAGAAAAGAAACTATGTAAACTACCGACATAACGACAGACCTGAATTTCATCAGAACTGGCGGGATTCTAACAGAGCTGGGCCCTCTCGCCAAGGCGAATTTGTAGAAGTTAGGTCTCCTAATCACAATAACGGCGCGTGCCAACAAAGAGACATACAATGACTCGCGCAGCAGGCAGCCGCGTGCGCCCACTGGCTCCGAGAAAAATAACGTAAGACGTTAGCCTTGAGAAAAATTTTAGCATTCTTTACCGATGTATACCACATGATAATTGCGTAGAAGTTGAAACTCTGCTTACTAGGAAGAGTAAAGGTTTACACCACATTTCACATGTAAAACCGTTTATTGAAAGATAATCTGCTTTTTAACTTAGTCTTTGCCATAAAACTTTTCACTTCACGTTTCTAGTATGCTTTGTCAGACTTAATAAACTGTTAACATGCAACAATGTTTGAAGTTAAATATCCAGTCTAGAACCTAGGGAACATTTTTAAACAGAAATTACGAATGCATTGTTATAGTGAACAGACGTCACAGTGTTATTGTGTGTGTACATTCTTGCTTGTTAGTTGCACGATTACGTAACGACTATAAGGCTCACATACTTAGAACATTTACCAGTACTGCTAATGAGATTTTAATGCAACATTTTGGTTTACTTGAAATTTGGTGTATCATGAGGTAAGTACATTGGCTTCTGCAGAACTTACCTTCCGGAGGACGATAATTACGATACTTCCACAGAGATTATCTTACAGCAAGACGCACATTTAGCGCTACAGGACACGTATTTGAGTGATTAATTTCGCACTTAAAACATGCATTTTTTTGAGATATTTGAAGTACAATGATACAAGGGTTTTCCGTGATATATTTCATTCCATTGCTGTAATCCGTAACACCTGAGGGTATAATTACATTAATCCTCAGGGGGGTACACGCCTACTTTGTGTACCATGTGTTTGGCAAGCACAAGGAGCCCTAGCTAATATGGTATTTGCTTACACAACTTTACACATCGGTACCATATTTCTCTAACACAGAATTACACAGCTATCTGATTATTTAACAGAGAAACAAACATTTCTTCACTACATCAGTGACAGATGTTTACATAATTACACAGTTGGATAACTTCACACTTATGAAATTGTATTTTGTCTGTACTTTGTGAAATGCTCATATTTTTCCGGAACCATTGTGATACTATGAGAGCTTTGAATGATGTCTTTGGTAAGGGAGCATGATTTTAAAGTACGTTTGAGGTAGATGACACTATTGAAATGAGCAGAGAATTTGTTTTAGGTTTTGACATTATTGCAGAAAGCTACGACGTTTTTGAGATTTGACTGAGGTGTTATGATGTTATTTTTACGACGACGATGTGTATTATGCAGTTGAGGTATGTTTATGATCAATAAGATGATGCTACTGTATATGAGGAATTTGATTATGTTACGTATTTCTTATGATGAAATATTGAAGAAGTGTTGACGAATATGTATGTGTATAATAAGGTAAGGAATAATGAGTAGTGGTTAGGGACTCTGATTTGCGCACCAGGATGTTGGAAACCAAGAATCGTACTTTAAGAGTTATGAAATGTGTGTAAATGCTTGAATGTACCACAATGCCGACGAAAATTTTTTGGACACTGTTATATTTACAGGATTTTGTTTCTACACATTTGTAACGTAAATTTTTGACATGTGAAATTTTCATATGAGACTGTCACTGTAGCGGAAACTGGTGTCGTAAATATTTCGGTAAGAAAGTTAAGTTACCACCTGCACGTGATGCGTCGTGGGCACCCAGCTGGGCGACAGTCGCCTGAAAAAAAAAAAGCCATTAGCGTGTGCCTTTCAGAGGTACAGGTGGAGAAAAAAAAGGGAGGCCATTACCCTCGCTATTGACATTCCTTTGTAGAAAGCATCGCAAATAAGACACCCTCATACCTTGGAAACATTCTTACATCTGCACACCTGATTAGGACAAGTGTCTATCTACGAGAATTGAGAGAATTTTTACTAACTTATGAAATGCCTCATGACTACTGAATGATTATTTTATGCTTTACTTTGTACATAGTTGCTTATTTCATTTGATATCTGGTTTCCAACTGTCTTGCAGCATTGGTTTTATAAAATAAACTTAAATTCATTTGCTAATGTGAACACTTTCTGTAAACAGATCTATTAAATAATTATTTTATGACCCACATTCTTCGAAAAAGGAGCTCTTGGAATGGAAAGAACAATAAGAAGGGACTAATAACAGTAACTGCATATATCATTTTCTTTTCAAGTACTTGGTAACTTTTTTGGTAGAATAACTTCTTGTGGTGCACCACTTTAATTACATAGACATTAAGATGTGAATATACATTTCCCTTGTCTGCATTGTTGTCTTTAGTGTACTATTTTTTCTGCTTGAGCTTTGTCATGCTTAGGTATATGTTATAGCATTTACTGCTGCTGTTTGCCAGGCATAGTGCTACTGAATTTTAATTTGTGTTACTCTGCTAAGCCAGTTTACTACTGATTTATTTTTCTTGTTTGCTGCTCATTGCCTTATATAAGTTGTAATTTATGCTGCTTACTTCGTCATTTGTATTTTTGATCATTGCTGTTTGTGTTAATTGTTTTGTGCTGCTGCATTGCCTCGTCCCTTAGTTTAGCATCTGAGCTCAGTAGATTTAAGTTAGCTTAAGAGGGGGTAGACTATATAAGAAACTAACTATGATGAATTGGAAGAAATGCATTGAGAAGCTATAAGAAAATGGTGTGGCCAAAACAAAGAATTTTGAAAGAGGATATGAACAAAAAAAGTAGGGTTTAGGGACAACACGTTTAGGTAGGATTTTTTTGGAAATAAATGTTGAGGTAAGATAATGGTAAATAAATGATGAGGTAAGAAATGTGTGAACATATAAATACAGAAAGCATGCTTGGATAGAATTTCTTTGGTGGAAACAAATGTTGAAATAAGAGGAAAGATATATCGATTGAAGTTTTGGGGTGGACTGCAGTACCAAATGTCACACTAAAAACAAACCCTGTCCTGTATTTTTGTGTTATTACACTATGTGAATTTGTTTTTTTCCTGTCTTAATGTGTTTAGCTACTAAGAGTTATGTTGTAGAATTTTTCTGATAATATGTTATTTTCTTTGTAAAGATGTTTAGACATTATTTATTCTGTTTTGTTTTAACGCTCATGTGTGAAGTTGATGTTTCAAAAGTTATTCTGATCTTTTATGTATTTACTTATGTCATAATTCCTGTAACACTGATGTATATGTTTATTTCTATTCTTTTGTAAAGCCCCTATTACTACAAATGTTATCTGTATTATTATGTTTTTAATGATATGTTTTGTACCTTTGTTATTGTGTTCTTATGTTATAAAATTGTACTTGACACCAGTTCATCAAATTAAGTAACTTGTAAGTTCCATTTCACTGCACACGTTTGTGTTGGTCATAGTATATGGACAATATGTGAGAAGTAGGGACTGTTAGTGTTTGCACGTGTGTTAATAATTCAGCAAGGGACTGGATAACAGCATTGCTGGTTCTAAGGACAATTCCAAACACTTTGTGAGTGCACAAGTGGTGGTTATGGACTTGCTATATTATCTGCAAGACTCTTCAATAGTGATTGTGTACCTGCACAGTCACAACAGATGGCTGCTGGCCATCTGTACAAGGACTACAGTGGGTCTCTACACCTTTGGTGATCCACCAATACCATTATTTCTACAAGGACTACAGTGGGTCTACACCTTTGATGATTCATCAGTACCATTATTTCTACAAGGACTGTAGTGGATCTGCACCTCTGGTGGCCCACCTGTACCATACTCTCTACCAAGACTATAGTGGGTCTGCTCTGTGATGACCTACCTACCAATATTCTTCAAAACTTCGAATGACTCTGCTGTGGGTTTGCTCTGTTGTGACCCACTACTTGTCTGCATGTCGAGAGTCAGCACTGTCTTTCCATTGGAAGGACAACACTACTTCTTCAAGACTGCATGGAAATCCACTACTTCCGTGTGCATTTTCTTTTACTGCTCAGACTTTGAGAAGAACACGGCTATTTTACTGTGATGAACGATTAGGACTGTCTTTATGGACTGTGAGAAAATTTTAGCTTTTGACCAACATTGTATCAATAAGTGTGTGCCTTTGATTTCTTTGTTATTGTAATTATGAAAAACTTTTTCAAATCTGTATTGGCCACTGCCCAAAACAATCTGTAAAATTTTTTGTGGGGAACATGGGGGCTATGTAAGTAGGCTGTTTAGGTTTTCTTAGCGCTCTGTATGAAAATCACTGGCTGTGCTGTGCACAGTCTGTGGATAGTTTGCATTGTTGTCTGCCATTGTAGTGTTGGGCAGCTGGATGTGAACAGCGCGTAGCGTTGCGCAGTTGGAGGTGAGCCGCCAGCAGTGGTGGATGTGGGGAGAGAGATGGTGGAGTTTTGAAATTTGTCTAGAACTGCTATATATATATATATATATATATATATATATATATATATATATATATATATATATATGATATTAAGGTAAATACATTGTTTGTTCTCTATTAATATCTTTCATTTGCTAACTATGCCTATCAGTAGTTAGTGCCTTCCATAGTTTGAATCTTTTATTTAGCTGGCAGTAGTGGCGCTAGCTGTATTGCAGTAGTTCGAGTAACCAAGATTTTTGTGAGGTAAGTGATTTGTGAAACGTATGGGTTAATGTTAGTCAGGGCCATTCTTTTGTAGGGATTTTTGAAAGTCAGATTGCGTTGCGCTAAAAATATTGTGTGTCAGGTTAAGCACAGTCCTGTACAATTGTTCTAAGGGGACGTTTCAGTATCTTGGATACGTACATGTCTTGGATATGTACTCGTGTCCTGCAATACGACAACAGGGCTACGAGACCAGAAATATGTTTTTTAACGATGACATGTCTCAAACAGGTCAGACATACAGTATTTTAACATTTCAACAAGCTACAAAGCCAAAATCATGATTGTGTAAAATAAATGAACAATCAACAGACAAATGGCGGAAATTTATTCCAAAAATTCCATATGGCTGTGGTCCCTTACGAATGAAATATAATTTACAGCTTGCCTTGTTGATAACATGGGTCCACAGCGTCGTGTGGGTCTGCGCCATACTCAAGTCCTACCATCACCTCTTACCAACTGAAATCGGCACTCATCTGACCAAGCCACGGTTTTCTGGTAGTCTAGGGTCCAACAGACACGGCCAGGAGAGGCGCTGCAGGCGACGTCATAGTGTTAGCATCGAGGCCAACGAGAAAGACTTTTTTCTCGTTGGCCTCGGTTAGCATAGACACGTCGGTCGTCTGCTGCCATAGCCCATTAATGTCATGTTTCGTCGCATTGTTCGTCGTACGTCCCACACTGATTTCTGTTGTTATGTCACGCAGTTTTGCTTGCCTATTAGCACGGACAACTCTAAGCTGGTCTTGGTCGTCAAGTGAAGGGCGTCGGCCGCTACGTTGTCCGTGGTGAGACACAATGCCTGCAATATCATATTCTGGACACACTCTCGATACTTTGGAACTCGTAATATTGAATCCCCTAACGATTTCCGAAATGGAATGTCCCATGCGTTTAGTTCCAACTACCTTTCCGTGTTAATTCCCGTCGTGCAGTCACAAACATGTCGGACATCTTTTCATATGAATCACCTGAGTATAAATGGTAGCTTGCACTGCCCTTTTCACCTTGTGTACCACCATATCGCTATCCCATGACTTTTGTCACCTCTGTGTATTTTGATTTATTGTTGGGTGCTAGGTAAGGCTGAATCTTGCTTCATCAATGGGAATGAAAATTTAGGCCAAATAAATAACAAATACATTCGCCATTTATTGTTTGCCTAGAATTAAGGTACAGAGCACTTGCAATAGAAACAGGAACAAAATGTTACCACATCCATAACATTTCCACCAGAGAGTCGATTGGCCACGGTGTTAGTTGATGGGTTTGCATGCAGTGAAGTGTTTTGGCCTGATTATCGTAACACGAGTACACGACACCATGAGTCGGCTGCAGAATAGCGCGGGGTGAAGGCCAGCATCCAGTTTTCGCACTAGGATCAACGATCATTATACGGCAATTCAACTGACATACATTTAGCGCTGCAGGGTGATAATATTCACCATCTGACGACGTTCTCGGAGATGTGGCGAATTTACGTGAATCGAATGAAAATTATGGTTAGCAGCTACGTTTACTCAGTGACTGCAAAACTGACAGGTGCCTCGCGAGACTTAAGAGCTGACAGTTCTGCTTTTCAACGTATAGAGTGACTGTAATTAAGGTTAAACTTTCAAATCGCTGTAGAAATAACGCTACTGGTCAGAATGATGTCAAATTGCAACGGAATATTATCGGCGAAGGGGGGAAACGTATGGCAGAACAAAAATAAATAGTTACAAAATGTAGCAATAGATGGTGCTGTAAGCATCATAATTTAACAGTGGTCGACTACAGATGACAAATGAATCATGCAACAATGCCTAAGGTTTATGTCTGACGTTAAACAAACTGTACTACTCAGTGTGCATGGGCGTACAGATGTAATACTGTTAGCTACGTAAGCCCATTCACCACGGCACGGTCATATCACATCGGATGGGAAAATCGGTTTTTAGTTGTCCTGAGGCCAAAACCCGCATAAAAAGTATGAATCAAATCAAATTGGATTATTAATTTTCGTGTAACTGGCGCAAAACATATTCAATATGCTATCCACCGTTTTCTGCAACAAGTTGAAATCGAGAAACAGCATGTTCCACAACTGATCTAAGTGTTTAAGTGTTTCTGGGGTCATGTTCAGAATGTGTTGTGCAATGTGTACCTTCAATGCAGCTAACTTTGCAATCGGAACACTGAACACAATGTCTTTCAGATAGCCCCACAGCCAGAAATCACACGAATTAAGACCAGGCGATCGGGACGGTCAGGCTGTAGGGAAATGGCGGCTAATAATTCTTGCATTTCCGAAATGGAGCTTCAGCAGCTGCTTAACTGGATTTTCAATGTGCGGAGGTGCACCATCCTGCATAAAAAAGATCGCATCCACACATCCACGTTGTTGGAGAACTGGAATGATGTGGTTGCGCAGAAGACACTCATAGCGCTTACCAGTGACGGTACAGGTAACAGGACCGGAAGCACCTGTCTCTTCGAAAAAATATGACCCTATCATAAACGATGCCGTAAGCCAGCACTACACAGAGACCTCTTCAGGATGACGTCGTACTGATTGATTTGCGTGTGGATTTTCCGTTTCCCACATTTGTCAATTCTGTGTGTTGACATATCCTGTCAGATGGAAGCGGGCTTCGTCTGTTCACAAAATCTTCCACCGCCTATTTTTTCTCTACTTCCATGCGAGTAAGAAATTCTAAAGCAAAGGTCTCTCTTGCTGGCAGGTGAACAAGAAACAACTCGTGCACATGGGTAATTTTGAATGGATAGCAAGGAAGGATGTTTCGTAGGATTTTACGCACCGAGCTCACGGGTATGTCCAATGTTCGGGCAATTCTCCGTGCACTACACGTTTGCACACCACTACTCGTCTCCTCTTGCAATGCTGTGGCCACTGGTTCCGCTGACGTCGAATCAATTCGTTTCCTCCCTCTACCTGGTTGCATACCAAAAGGACTCGTCTTTTATAATTTTCGAATCATTTTCTCTAGACCTAAGGCAGTCATCGGACAAACGCCTTTTTCCAAACTCTTCAGTGTCCGGAACTTCTGCAGAGCGACGTGTGCACAGTCATCACTCTCGTAATACAGCTTTACACGCAGAGCGCGATCCTGCATTGGCACAGTTATGGCGAACGTCGCAGATGCGAAAGGAGGAAAAGCGGTATAGCGCGCGCGTTTATACCAACAAAGGGTCATGTGCATGACAGATGTTTACTTTTACGTATTCTGACACATACCAGCGCCATCTATTGATCAATTTTCACACTATTTTTTTTCTTCTGCCATACGTTTTCCCTCTTCTCCGTTAATATTCCGTTGCAATTTGGTGTCATTCTGACTAGTGGTGTTACTTCCACAGCGTTTTGAAAGTTTAACTTTAATTATAATCACCCTGTATATCAGCGGACAATTTATAATACTTGCAGAGGGTTCCGTTATAGCTACGTAGGGAACTGAGGCGGATGGGAACAGGTTACAACCAAGAAGGTCGGTTTTTGTAATGAATTAGCGTATATTGAGATAAAATCAGTTCCCATAGCTGAGAGCAGCTTTTGGAAATGCACTGACCCTACGTTCACAATAGAAAACCTCTAACATTTCTAATCTTGCCTGCTTCCTGGAGGACTACGCAAATCACCCGTATCACGTGATCTTAACCAGATGAAAGAGGTTGGACGATATTTTCTGAAATAATAACTGATTAGTGGGGAAAGCGTAAAACAAGGTACTATCACAAATTACTCCACCTTTTTTCTATGTAAATTCTGAAAGATCGTTGTAAAGTAATTCAAATCACACGCAACAAAGGCAACGAAAATTAGCATCAAATTTTTGAGTAGCTCACAGAAAATCGATGGAACTGATTCTAACTTTTGTCGGCAGTACTATTAGACAATATCTGTTCATTAACCTTTTGGTTATCAAACACTAATTATTAGTAGTTTATCTGATCAAATGTTTGTTGATGAAATAGGTCACACACAAAATCAACAGAATCACTGTACGAAGTAACAAAGACGAATTGTAGCTGTGGTTTTAAATAACCAAAAGGAAATCAACTGTAATAATTTAAGGAAATGCAAATAATCATTAGGGAAATGTTTAAATGGTGAGCAGTCTCTGTTCTAGTCAAAATTGCGTTACCTAGAAACAATGTTTGCCTAGACATGAGAAACTCACGGATATCAAAAATGAAGATTATTTAGTTCCGTTGATTTAAATAATTTAGAACTCCTTAAATGAATTAAAAATATTCAAAATTCAGCGGTTTGAGATTCCCTAATAAACCCAAACCCAACAACAGCACACACTGAGTCAAGAAATGAAAGGTTAAAAGAATAGTTTGGCAATGTTATTGCATTTGAGTTGCTTTACTATCACTGTAATGGCATTTTCTTTCAAAGTATAATGATTTTCCTATATCTGATACTTGCTCTGAACAAACGGACTGACTGACTGATCACGACGTTACTTCAGAATGATTTAGATCAGGGAAATCAAAGAACTCGGCACTCATACAGAAGTCTCGCACGCCCATGCTCCCTGCACTAGAACGCCACACTGTCTCAGCAGGAAGACGGGGAAACTGCGAATGCAGTGTATTAGGTGGCAATACTGTCGAGCAAGGAACATCAACAATGTAGGTCATAAGCAAAATAATTCTTCAGTCCTGGGTGTATTTAATTATTTCAAATGTTCAAACATGTGTGAGTTCTTAAGGGGCCAAACTGCTGAGGTCATCGGTCTCTACAGTTTCACACTACTTGAACTAACTTATAATAAAAACAACACACACACACACACACACACACAGACACACACACATGCCCCAGGTAGGACTCGAACTTCCGGCGGGAGGGGCCGTGCAGCCCGTCACATGACGTCTCAAATCGTGCGGGCACTCAACGCGACTTTATTTGCTGGTCGCTTAAGACACAATAAAAGTCGTATTTCTGGCACAAACTGTCTGGATACGGACAGACGCAAGTACCTTTGCACATTTTCTCATTCAGTTACATAATCGAAAATAGCGTTTGACGCACATCTATTTGTCGAAACACTGATGTCATCTTTGCAACCCCGTTACGGAGACGTGCTAAACAGCACTGAAGTCCTGAATAGTTCTAATGTAAAATGAATTGTTTTTTAAAAGGAGAATTATATTGCAGATCGATCAGTTAAATCAGGACATGCATCAGGACGCTTTCGCTTGAAATGGCAAACGGTCTCGAAAATCAGTCAAAAACAAATGTAAGTGTTCTCAAGTTGTGCAGAAAACTCTTCCTGCAATTCTTTAAAAGACACAACGAATTTCTCAGAACTCGCGTTTTCTTTAACGCCAGTGAGTTACTTAAATGGGCAGTGCTCCTTGTAAGAAATTGTCCGTTTCACAATGTGACTATTTTCTTAAATGAATCGACTTTCCCCATGAAATGAGATAAAAATTGCTTCTCACTTTGCAAGTATCCACTTTCCATGTCAAATAAGATAAAAATTGCTTCTCACTTTGTAAAGTTTTCTTGACAACTCCTTCTATTCCATAGAAGAATTTCTGTTATTTTAATGTGAAAAGGGTGCCAGGTAGGAATTACTAACTCACAGTTTCCTTTTTTTTTTTTAAAAAAATACATGAATGACCAGCATGTATACATTCTTACAGAATAATTTGTGATGTAAATATAAAATGACTCGTTCCACATAATTTTCATTTACCATGCAAACAATCCATGGCAAATGAAATTAACTAATTAACTATCAAAAGTGCTTCTTGATGTACAGAACAATGAATAATCCCGAGGAAATCGTCTGTCGATAGTTGTAAATTCTGCTCGTTCATCAGCAGCTAAATTTTTAAATGATTTCTGTACGGTGTTTTATCGCTGTTCCATAGCAGATTTACGGTACCGCCGATCAAGCGACTGCATAATACATATTGAGAATAGTCATCCTTCTCTTGCATGATTCCCAATCACTTGTATAGGTTTGTGACAATAGAACACTAGACTGATTCTTCTCGTGCAAACACCCACTGGATCTGTGATCTTCCTTCATACCATGAACAAACAGAGAAGTATATAGTCCTGTCACTGAGTCTGCCGAACCGAAGAAATTCCTGTCGATGGAAAAGTGCTGCACCAGTCGTCGGAGGAAACAGTGTTTCATCGAACTGCTAAATGAAATGTCGCGCTGTACCGAATAGTTACGAGATAGACTGAGAGCAGCCGAGATGTACTAAGAACTGCAGAGACAGGGTGACCCTCTGATCACACACGTGCAGGCCATAGTGCACACACGTGCCGTTTTGCAGGCCATGGCCTACCCCGATTTAGATCATTCTCCAACAAAACAAAACTGGATCCTAGTCCCGGTAACAACTACAGTTAATGACGAGGTTGAGGAGTCAGAGTTTTACACGACAGCGAAGGTCGCCGATTGTTCACGTGCTACTGTAGTGAGCATGTATGGAAAGTGATTGCAGTACAGCGAAAACATTAGTGGCTGACAATACGTTGGACGTCCACATTTTATCGCAGAAAATGGTGGTCAGAGGCTCGCCTGCTGTGTAAAGCAGGACTGACGCCGATCTGTGGCAGGTCTGACGACAAAGTACAATGCTGGTGTAGGCACAAGTGTTTTGGAGCGTATCGTTCAGCGCACATGGTTCTCTACATCAGACGACCCCTACGTGCTGAGATGTCGCGTCAACGGAATCGGCAATATTGCTTTCAGTGAGCAAGGGATCATCGAGATTGGACAACGGATATACTGAAACGTCACCTGGTCAGATGATTCAAGTTTGTTACACCAGGTGGATGATCGTTTCCAACTACACAGTGATTCAGGCTCGGAACATGCAGCGCATCATATCGGTGAGGGGCGTTCATTCACCTGGGCTTCCGTGGGACCTGTCGTAGTAACAGAAGAAACCATGGCAGGTGCAACACATTCTTTTATTCTTGGCCAGTCGCTGTTGAAAAAAATGCGGGATTTGTTATGGGCTATCGTGGAATATTCCCACTTCAGGCCCTACGGTTTAATGCAGTTCCAACAGGTGGCGGCTCTATACGTAGCCACCAAAATGGCGTCTTTAAGGGAGGTGCGTTCCAAGGAGAGTTTAGCAGATATTCATAAGCGCTAGCAAAATGTGTACGGAGAACTGGCAGTGAACAAAAGCGCGGTGAGTCGTTGGACAGGCGTCTGTCATCATCGCAAAAGGATTGCACAGTCGTGTCCGTCCAGCCGCAAGGCCTTGGCTCTGACATCGAGCAGTAGAGTGATACCATGCTGGCATGTAGGCCCTCCCAATAATGTGGCGTAAGTCCGTAACATTAAATGGTGTTTATTTTGGAAACCAGGTTAATAATATGGTGTGTTGGAATCCTGAATAAAGCCAACCTGCTTTCAGAATAAAAATGTTGCATTACTTATTGACGTCCCTCGTATGTAAAAGAAATTCTTTTGTAATGGATAAATAAACCACCATTTTACTCTTTCAGTCTTATAAACATAAACTCTATACCGATGATGTTGTTCGGAGATGGCCCAGTAACTATTGCTAAGAGGAAGAATAATCTACATAGAGAAGCATGTTAACTACTGTACTACTTGCAAATTTACTGATGAGTCCAAACGTTATGGCCACCTGATTATTATCGTGCCGGTACACCTTTGGAATGCAGTTTCTGTAGGTATGTGACGCCAGATGACGAAGCACAGGTCACGTAGTTCCTGTAAATTACGGGCCAGTGATCAGCAAGCTCGGATACTGTAACGGTAACCACGACCACGTTAAACGGATATCGATGTTAACGTTATACCTCTGCGAGGAATTTTTGAGAAATTTTACATTGAGATAACCTGACGGAAACAGAACAATCAAACTGGGGTTCGTTTCAGAAACACTGCAGCAGAGCACATCTAAACAGTACACAGGTGGGTCAGGAACAGACGTTCTCACTGCACAAATGTAAGCTATAACATTACATATTAAAATCTGTCGCCAGCCTAAATAGGCATTCTTGTGTCAAGAAATGTAATAAAGCAGAAGGCAGTGCTAAGGCTAACCTAACCTTCTTCGGCACATACACACTAAACTATTTCTTTATACCTGTTCACACTACAACACAGTAACCTAACCTTGCAGATAAATGTACTACTAACTTAGAGGTCAGTCAAACAAATGGAAAATGTGATAAGAAGCAGTAACATATGCCTCTGAACAAAACGTAACTTAAATGAACTAGATGCAGCAGTTTATAGAACCAATTACCGCCTAGTAGCAATACCAAACGGAAAATGATTCTGATTTAAATCAGGCAGTCTGTTAATGATCGTACTCTATAACATCATTCCTTACTGCCTAACACAGTAAATGTCTTTCTCAAACTCGGTTTGAAGCAATTAAACAAAATTCTAATCCAGCTACACTGGCTCTGAAGGAGCCTTTGCTTTGCTTCATTAACTAACTAGCCTAGTACATGAAGACTCTTAAGCCTTCATGGTCCGAAGATCCATGCTCGTTAACTAAACTACGCAAGTATGTATGAGAAATGGTAAGTATCTGCATCAACAAACTATAACTCTTTAAATAACAAATGTGCTTTGATAACCAGTCTTTTAACCTACCCAAAATATAGTTGGCTGTGCAAATGCCAACACAACACTGAATTCAAGTTCAAGCACTTTCTCATGAAATGAACACTGATAAAATTTTGTAATTTTGATCAAAGGGAGTGGAGTATTTCTTAAACTATGAAACTGATCGGCGTCAGTCCCGCTTTACACATCAGGCGAGCCTCTGACCACCATTTTATGCGATAAAATGTGGACATCCAACGTATTGTCAGCCACAAATGTCTTCGCTGTATTGCAGTCACTTTCCATACATGCAACAGTTAATAATCTTTTTCACCTCAGACCAACTTTACTACTTCCAGGCAGCTTTTCCAGCAAAGCAAATTATTTAAGGAAATGACTGCAGACTGATTTAAAATGTACTGGGAGTGGAGTATTTCTTAAACTATGAAACTGAACTTTAAACACTATAACATCACACATTAGAAAGCAATCACAACTATTTTTACAGTTACCGAATAAGTCTTTTATAATAAATTAGAACAATCGGAATTAAATTCTGTAATATAGGATTCCCGGCCATGTTTGTGATTTGGGATAATCACAGGTGTAAGATAGAGTTTTTAGCAACACCATGATTATTATTAAAATCAACATAATTTTACAAATACCTGGTCCATTTACAGAGTGTCAAATATAAACAATATAGTGGTAGGCTGGTGGCGTAATTTGCAGTGGCTGTTAACATGGAGGTGATGCCGTCATGGTAATACTGTTGGCGTCGACTTATTACAGATCTTCTCGGCGTTGGAATTATATTTTTGCAGGGCCAAAAACCATTCCATGATAATAGTATTACCAAATGCAGCGTTCAAGGCCCATAAATATTGCTCTTAAGATCTTCTGCCTTCCAAATTCCAAGAATATTGCCCCACCATGAAAAGTATAACGTTTCTCATTGGATAGACAGAATTTTTGTAGGCGGAGCTTAAGGTTAACATTGAGACCCTGATTGGTCAGATGAAAACACAGCCAGATAGTTTTTTTAAACCAACTTCAGTAAATTGTAGTAAGGGGACGTTAGGAGAGAGTTGCTTCCGAGATGGCGAGGTGAGCGAAGCTGTGCTGCCCGCCGCCCCCTGACGAACACCGACAAGGTAATGAATGCATGCGATGCCGCATAACAGTGCATAAAGCTTCACTCAGAACTGCAGAAGTCTCATCTGTTACACCCTGTTTTTGCGTAATACTAGTGTCGATCGTCAATTAAAGCTCATGGTGTTCACATTTGCCACTTGAAGTAAAAATCTGAAACGCGATGATTTTTCTGTTATATAGTTATTGAGAAGCCTCATCACCCACTGTAATTTATGACAAGTTAGATGAGTAATTAAAGATAATTGAGGGTCACTGTAGACCATTTTGACAGTTTTCTCTTTTGTGAAACTTAATTTAAACCTAGATTATAGATGTGATATGGCATAGGTCATCCTTCGATCCATTGTAGAACTTGGAAACCCACTCAGGGAATATTTGTTCATATTTTTGTTGAACGCAGTTGGTTTTTACCATCCGGTATTCAAACATTTCCTTTTATCAATAGTGCAATTTATAAACAATGTTTTGTGAGTAGAATAAAATATCTAATGGCAAACTTAACTGCTTTTTCGACGTTATTTTACCAGCTAACTAAAAATAGGAAAGCCTTGAACCCCTTCCACTAAATTTAGTTAGTATTAAGATTCTTTTACAGGGGGTTCAGTGGAGCTGACGCTGAAAACATTAAGTATTTTGTTATAACATCACTAGTCTCACTGAACTCTGCTGAATTCTACATGTCATGTGTTGTCTGACGTCTCCTTACCAGCAACAGGTCCCATGTTCAAACTAGTCAATTCCCTAAAAAACACGCTCAGAGCATTGTTGCACGAAAGTGGTAGGGGGACACGATATAGAACAAACAGACACCACGCAGAATGTTAGAAAATGGCGACCCTGCCAGGATGATAAAATACCACGATTGAAGATCGACCACATTCCTAACTATGTCAGAAAAATATCCTGTTGAAAAATGTTTGTAATAAAAAAAATTTTTTTTTGAACGTTGCAAATAGTCGAAAACAGTAGCTGCAGCGATAGATAGTAAGAAAGTATTCAATAAATGTGAGACATTCTGGCAGAGACAATAGCATAATTAAGTTATGAATTTTAATATTGTTAGAATTAAGTTTCCTCTCCAATGCAAGCGCACAGGTGGCGTATACATCGTTGACAAGTTGGTTCTGTCCCTACAAGTAAGTGAATGGTTTGTGAAGTCGTGTGAAAAAAAAAGTTTATGAAACACGTGAGATCGTATGAGCGCATGTTGACCCGAAGTAGGGCGCGTGAATTGCTTTAAAACAGAAAGATTAGCAATGGCAGATCGAGACCTTGATCGAATTGAGGTAGAGACCCAACATGAAGATGGACAGAGAATAGAGGACGGTACAACAGACGATGCAGTATCGCGAGAAATAGGACATATAACGCACCATAACGAGGATAATGTACGTCAAGGCATAGAAAACGTAAGTCAGCATACGACAGAGGAGCAGGAAAGTAGAGAGACAGTCGATGAGGATTCTAACTTGCGCCTTGAATACGTAGAACCCATAGTACAAGTAATCAGAGCTCCCTCACCACAGAGTACAAGGAATCCGAGCAGAAACGTGTCACCGCACATTTCAATGCAATCGGTCTCGAACCAACACTTGGGCGAAAACACAGAGCGTAGGACGTCGGAAGAAAACGCAATAGGAAGCACCAATCTGGCAGAATTATTACAACAAATTACGGAAACCATGACTAGACAAAATAAAGAAATTGCGAACCAAATTAAAATTCAGAATGCAAAAATGACGAAACAAAATGCAGAAACCACGAGACAAATGCGTGCGATTAAAAAACAAAACAAAAAAATTCAGTTACACCTAAGTGATATTGAAGACGAGGCAAAAGAATCTCGAGAAGTGATAGGAAACTTAATAACAGGTTACAATCAATTGAGAACAAACATTGACAAGGTACAATTGGATGTACAAACATTGCGTAATGACATTCAGGACGAGATCAAAACATTACGTAACAACACCCACTGAGAAGTCAAGAAACTAGAGAAACAGATAAACGAAATTACTAGACAAGCAGCAGGTACAGCGCGTGAAGTTGTTGAAAACAGTGTGTCACACAAACGTATCACAAAAGCAGCGCTGAAAAGATATGATAACCGCATAGTCAAAATAGAAGCGCAAACGAAGCAACAATTTCAGAAATTGCGAGCAGAGTTGTTGCAAACCATTGAAGAGCGTAGTGAACAAGATCGAACAAACACTGAGTCTGCAACCACATCCATATCTGTAACAGCACCGGAAAAACAAGCAATTAACGAAGATATTACGCATTTGCGGTTCCAATCACAGGGGGAAAGTAACACACGTGACAATGGAAAGCCAGGTCGCGAAGAGTACAGTGCAATGCATTCAGCTACACGTTCACAACCGATGGAAGAAAATTATTGCGTACCACTCCAACGATACTACGCAAGGGTAGGCGAAAGTTACAGTGGAAAATATCCAATGGATCTACCACAACCGGAAAGAACGACGGGAGAAATGATCAGAAACAAAAGTGGCGAAGAATCGCGAATTTCATATGGAACTATGACGAAGTATAACAACGATCATTTCCTCACAGTCAGAAAATTTCAACACTTTCGAGAAGGAAATTCATTACATCCACGAACATTTATTGATCAATTCCGAGTAGGATTACCAGAACACTGGACGCTAGCGCACAAATTAGACTTTATATGTGCACACATGTCAGGAACAGTCGCGGAAACCATGCAGAATGTTGCTGCGACATGCCGATCGTACGAAGATTTCAGAGAGAAGTTTCTCTCACGATATTGGTCCAGCGAGGCACAGAACAGAGTGAAGTACGAATTATTACAGAACCCATATTTTTAAAATTCAGGAGAGAAGAGTCCCGTGAAATTTTTCGAATTAATGGCAAAGAAAAATCAATGCTTAGATGTACCATACAGTGACGGAGAGTTGTTTCAATTATGCGCGATGAAGCTACCATTGAAATACCAGCAATCATTAGAAGGTCGCGGAGGCAATGACGTCGAAGCATTTAAAGGTATTCTAAGGGAACTAGAGTTCATATTTTCGGAAGATGACGCAAGAAAAAGACGAAGTGCACGTGAAAACGAAAGCAAAAAGCGGTGGAATCCACAAGACACAGTACGAAGAAACAATAATTACGAACCATGTTATAACTTCGCACCAAGAAACGACAATAGATTTCAACAAAGAACCGGTTATGGATTTAGAAGAGAATATGGCAATAACTATAATTCACCCAGGAACGGCAACAACTATTACAGAGGGAATAACGACAACCGGAACGGGTACTGGGGAACCAATAGACCGACAAATAATCAACAAAGAAACCACTATCAACAAGCTGAACAAGAAAAGAGAATACAGATAGAAGAGGTGGAGGTAAGACCACCAAACCCCGATAAACGTTCGAATTGACAGTTAAGCACCCATTCGAAAGAGAATGACGCACCGACCCAGGACAATTGCAGCACCTTGAACAGAGAAGTAAAAATCTTATCACGAGAAGAGAAGAAGGAAGAAACAAATCCGCAGGGACCAGATGAAAACGAAGACAAGAAAATAACAATATCATGTTGGGACGAAATTAATTGGGAGAATACTGACGAGGAAGATGAATTACCAGAGGCATGCACAACGAATGTAGGAGGAAAGGACGAAGTAATGAGTATTGCAGAGCGATTTGAGATGGAAATCAGGGAAAGTGAATTGAATGAGGATAATGCGCAGTCGACAGAAGTTGAAAATAAGTTACGAGTGGGCACACAACCCAACGTATATAATGAAGGAAGTTATGAAGTGATAATTAGAGCATTTAGATGCGATTATGTGGCAGTAGCGACGAAGAAGGAGAAGATAGACGAGTATGAGGAAAAAGTAGAGAATGTTGAAGAAAGTGTAAATGAAGGAAGAAATAGAGAAGAGGAAATAAAAGAGATAGAAGTAGCAGTCGAAGCTTATCCTACAGAAAGTTCGAATTGACAAGGGAAATTCCTGAAAAAACTCATGTATGATTCAGTGGAGGGTTCGTTGATGCAAGAAGAGGAAGAACAGAACCAACCCTTTGAAATTCAACCAATTGTGAAGGCCATGGTAAAGCATATCCCAGTCAATATTGTAATTGGTAGCGGAAGTGAACTGACCGCGACCTCAGAAAATTTATTCATGCAGTGTAATGCCAATGAGGAATTGCCAGTTCTGAAAACACGTAAGATTAAAGTAAGAGGTGCTATTAGAAACAATGCTGCGGAAGTTACGAGACAAACAAGGTTAACTCTTTCGTGTCAAGGTCAAAAGATGGAAGCCAACTTCGTGATCATACCTAAACTAACTGTAGATTTGATTATAGGTGCAGATTTTTTAAATGAGAGATGAGCGATAATAGATACGGGGAAAGGTAGCGTAACATTCAGGAATGTCACACTTCTCTTTGAGCAAAAGCTAAAATTAGAAGAAATACCAGTTATAAATAAACAATTAAGAATGATGCGAGATAAAGAGGATGAAGAATTAGAATGGTATGCACAAAAGGGGGAATCGCCTCAACTCATGTTAGAAGTTCATAAAGAAATCGACGAAAAATTGCAAGATGTTCAAGGTATTTCGGAACACAGTAAAAGAGAATTAGAAGGTATTTTACGAGAAAAAGCAGAGGTACTTTTACCTGAGACTGGCAGTATTAAACACTTTCAGTACAAGTTTGAAGATTAATTTTATTACTGGTAAATAATCAGCACAATATTTCAAGATCATGCTGCAGATAAGATCATCAGGAGAAAGAAGAATGAAGACAGAAGAAGGTGGGAAAAGGAAAGTAGTTTCAATAAAAACAAAAACAAAAATAACACCAATAGTACTATAGATTAAGGTGAAGGGATAAAGCGTAGATAGTCTAACAGCATGAAATACTAAAATGCTATACACCACGACACTACACAAAAAATAAAAGAATTTGAGGATTTTTGTAGAAATTAAGACTTAAAATATCTTAGAATTGTAACATGGAAAGGGCGTCGAAATTTGTAAAGCTTTTAAGAAGGCGTAAAACAATGTAGGTACTAGACATATGTTAGATGATTATAAGTAAAACTTTTTGTAAGAACCATTGTAAAAACTCCAGCAAGGACGAGATGCAACGACCCACAAGTTGCAATGAGAGAAGTATCAAGAAAGAAAAGGACGTAACTAGCAAGACACGATTCCTACAAGGCAGAAGCGTCGAGAGAAAGGAAAGGACAGTGAGACCAACAGAAGGCCCTTGTATTGAAAGTGGGCAATAAATCTGCCCGCCAGGCGGAACCCTGCTGGTACGGAACATGGAGCCGCACAGTGGCGGAGCCCTGCAGAGACGCGACGGGACGCCGAACGCCGGAAGGGTCTCCGAGCGCCCCGACTCAGCGGAGCGAGGAAAAAACGGCCTGACGAGAAGACAGCTTGGGCAAGCCACCACTGGCAAAAAAAAAAAAAAAATCCGTAAAAGTCACACTACCGCTATTAAACAGCATGCTGATGCACAAAACTGAAGATAATGTCCACAAAGTAGAAATGACATGTCCAAACCATTTATCAAACTGTTACTAAGAGGATAACTTCAAAGCGACTAGTTCTCAATAAATATTTCCATATCCTGCCCAGAGAAGAACCAAGAAGCAAGTAAGAAGCAGAGAAAAAGCAGGAAGAACAGAAGTTGAAGATTCGCAAGATTGAGACCAAGAAAGAAGATGGGTGAAGAATAGACGACATACCTTCCCAAATCCCTATCCTATTGTAAACTAGTCGTCTGTGAAGTATTACAACGAAAAACGACTTTCATGCATACAAAGCCAGTAAACCATGAGATTCTGCACTCACAGCTCCATACCATTATGGGACCTCCACAACAGCAACATACACTTGCAAAGCCAACAAGGAACGACGAATGAAGCTGTACATCAAATACTTGCCCACATCCATCTTGCTCAAGTCCATCACCTTTGAGCAAAAACATTCGCCAACCTCATGCTTAAACATTCATAGTATTGTGTGAATGTGTGAAATAAAATTATGTGAAAAACTAAATAAGTTAAGCACACCAGACAGCTAATAAACTACAAAATAACAGTCATTGACTATGGACTTAAGTAAAAAATAGACTATCGATAAAAATAAGTCGTTAGTTCTGAAATGGACAGTATATAAAAAACAAAAGTAAGGCATAATAAACACTAAAACTATATGCCACTTCTCCTCATAAAAAATAAAAGAGTAACTATATTTTACTTATTTTCTCCTTATAAAAACAAAGAATAAAAAATTATCTTGTTGGATGTTTTCCCTTTTTTTTAACATTTGTACCATTTGTTAGGATAATATCTCAATACTTGTGTATGTTAATTTCTTTGTCAAAGCAATTCTTGGAAATAATTCTTATTTGTTAGTGTAACAATGCTGAGTGTCTAGAAACAAAAATATTTTACTTGTACATGATATTTAGAAAATTGTTAGGAATAGATTTTACTTAATTACTACATTTATAAAAAAAAATATATTTATAAGAAAATCGATGTGAAAGACTCCTCACTTTCGATAACAAACTTCTTAAAAAACACACTTCACACTCAAATAAAGAAAGAAAATAATTAAAAATTAATAATAGCATAAAAATATTCTTCTCTTGTCATTTTTGAGAATAATGTGGAAGAATATAAAAATATAAATTAGTTATGCAAACTAGCATAGAACCAGAATAATGTGGCTGAACAGTAGGCAACAAAATTTAGATAAAGGAATAATTTTTGACTGACTTAGACAACGATTCAATCATTGCCTAAATTCAGTGCAAAAATTAAGTTAGAAGGGTGGTGATATGTAAGGTGTCAGGCAAATCCAACACCTTCTGTGATAACCCTGACATGCTAAGCAAATCCAGTAGTATGTCACATAGCTCTGAATAAATCATGACATTAAATTAACCAAAGTAATACGAGTAACGAGTGAGCAAATGGAATACCACAGACTAACACAAGAATGCCTACATGCATGTCATACCTTCCCACCGTGAGACAGACACAGTTCCGAGGGGAGAAACGAGAACAGAAGCCGAGAGCAGAACCGTGTTAAGCTAGAAGGCCCTACGATACGGGACGGACTGGACACCCACGTCGCCAGCTAACCACTAGGACCACCCCAGCTGCAAGTTTTAGCGTGAGACATTTTTGCGCATCTGTTACGTTAGGACCACCCGCCAGCCCATGTTAGAAGCTAGAGCCCTCCAGAAGAACAGTATAGATCTTACGATAACACAAAAAGGGCCGCCCCCCAGCCACAAGTTTTAGCGTGAGACATTTTTGCGCATCTGTTACGTTAGGACCACCCGCCAGCCCATGTTAAAAGATAGAGCCCTCCAGAAGAACAGTATAGATCTTACAATAACACTAAAGGACCATACCAGCTGCAAGTTTTAGCGTGAGACTTTTTCGTGTCTCTGTTACGTTGCAAACTTTAAAAACATTGCCCCACCACGAAAAGTATAACGTTACTCATTGGATGGACAGAAATTTTGTAGGCGGATCTCAAGGTTAACATTGAGACCCTGATTGATCAGATGAAAACACAGCCAGATAGTTTTTTTAAACCAACTTCGGCAAATTGTAGTAAGGGGAAGTTAGGAGAGAGTTGCTTCTGAGACGGCGAGGTGAGCAGAGCTGTGCTGTCCGTCGCCCCCTGACGAACACCGACAAGGTAATGAACGCACACGATGCCGCATAACAGCGCATAAAGCTTCACTCAGAACTGCAGAAGTCTCATCTGTTACACCCCCTTTTTGCGTAATACTAGTGTCGATCGTCAATTAAAGCTCATGGTGTTCACATTTGCCACTTGAAGTAAAAATCTGAAACGCAATGATTTTTCTGTTATATAGTTATTGAGAAGCCACATCACCCACTGTAATTTACGACAAGTTAGATAAGTAATTAAAGATAATTGATGGTCACTGTAGACCATTTTGATAGTTTTCTCTTTTGTGAAACTTAATTTAAACCTAGATTATAGATGTGATATGGCATAGGTCATCCTTCGATCCATTGTAGAACTTGGAAACCCACTCAGGGAATATTCGTTCACATTTTTGTTGAACGCAGTTGGTTTTCACCATCCGCTAATAAAACATTTCCTTTTATCAACAGTGCAATTTATAAACAATGTTTTATGAGTAGAATAAAATTTCCAATGGTAAACTTAACTGCATTTTCGACGTTATTTTACCAGCTAACTAAAAATAGGAAAGCCTTGAACCCCTTTCACTAAATTTAGTTGGTATTAAGATAGGAAGCAGAAAGGAAGAATGGAGATATTTCCCATTTTAATTGCTTTACTCCCAGATAGATGTCAAAATACATATGAATGAGTCATTTCTGGATAGGAAAATAAGATGACTGGGTGGTCACTGAAAACTGCAGTATTAGACCTTGAAATGGCTACAACTATAGCTATGGAAACAGTGTTCCCAGAAACATTCCATTCTAGTTGCAATTTTCACTTTAGCCAACGTCTGTTGCCGAAAGTAAAAGAACTGGGGTTAAAGAAGGAATACAGGGGTAGAAAAGAAGTCCGATCGTTTTGCCGCTTGTGCGCTGCGGTGACACACCTTCCACCAAACAGTCTTGATGGTAATAATAGAAGAAATGCCCAGTGGATTAAAAGGTTATGAAATTCGCAAACTATATGGTTAATAAACAGAGAGAAAATCCTACTGCGCTAAGTGAAACGTGGAATGTTTTTAGTAAGCGGCTCAGAACCACGAATACTCTCGAAGACACAGGAAAGTAAACTTCTCACTATATCAAAAACAGCCGAACGTATACTTTCTGATAAATAAACTGAAGAAGGAATCAGTAAATGTAGTATTTGACATTAAATAGAGTCCATTGCCCCGCCCCTTCGAAAAAGAAGTTCAAAAAAGATATAACTTGGGGCATTTAAGGAGACATTGAAAATCTCTGGTCTTCTTATAAAAATGGAGTGTGACATTAAAATTAATGATATAAGATAATAAGTTCAGTCATTCAGTGCAGTAGCGCTGTAGAAAAAGAAAAGAATTAAAAATTTAAAAAAATGAAAAATAAAAATAAAAACGCATAAAATACGAATATAATACGAATATAACTGGAGTTCTGAGGGTTTCGTACGAACTTAATTGTGTATATAGATAGTTCAGTTGTGTGTGTATATAGTTATCGATAGCTTTTGATATGTTAGTTTGTAGCTATCAAAATATGTGACATATGTGACCGTATCTTTTGATTTTATTGTCTTAGAAGCTGAAATTTTTTAAACCACCAAGGAACCACAGGTCTTAGTATTTGACATACATGTCAACTTGATATGTGGACCCGTTCCTGAGAGAAACTGGTTTTAACAGAAGAATAGAATGACGGGCAACGAAGTGATCCTATAAGGGCTCTGTTTTTATCCCCTGAGGTCCCGAACTATAAAAAGAGTAAAAGAGGAAAAATAAAAATAATTTAAACCTACCTATGTACTATGCGCGTAGCCAGTCTTAAGGCTGGATAAAATGTGAAGTGCTGTTCTTATTACAAAATGATCGGAAGCGTCTCTGGGTCTTTTGCGACTTCCTTTGACGGTCGGCCAAACCATGGCTAAATATTTGTGGTTGGAAACACCACGTTGACGTCACGGGTCGCAAAGCTAGAGTGGTTGCACCAAGGAATTAAAACTCAGAAACCCAGGTGCACGGCCACCTCAGCCCCTTTCTCGCGGCCTTCAACAGTTACAAAAGTGGTTCAAATGGCTCTGAGCACTATGGGACTTAGCTGCTGAGGTCATCAGTCCCCTAGAACTTACAACTACCTAAACCTAACTAACCTAAAGACAGCACACACACCCATGCCCGAGGCAGGATTCGAACCTGTGACAGTAGCGATCTCGCGGTTCCAGACTGTAGCGCCTAGAACCGCTCGGCCGCTGCGGCAGGCCTCAACAGTTAGAGCTGGACGGTGCACTCAGAAGACGCTAAGGGAGATCGCGGTCCGCCACTGGATTTATTGTCCACTGCATTAGCAGGAGCTCACAATGCGCTAGAGGTGAACTTTTCCAGGCGCAAGACAATAATCATGTGTCCCGTGTCAAAGTCGCTTATGTCAGTAATTTTCCCCATTTGCGGCTGTATCGTCGCTAGAATGGTTCCGAATCGTATTTGATCCGCTTACACTGATGAGCCAAAACATTATGACCGCTGACCACCACGAAGTTGTATGCTGCCTGGTGACGTTGAGAGCATGTGACACGGTAAGAGACGAATGGGGAATCATTCTAGCGATGCTAAGTGGTGCAAATGCTAAAATCGACCGACGTAAGTGATTTTGACATAAACCAGATTGTTGTGGCCCAGTGTCGGAGCGAGAATTTCAGAAACGGCGAAGCTGGTCGGCTGTTCCCGTGCTGCTGTAGTGAGCATCTACGGAAAGTGTTTGAAGAGTGCTGAAACAACGAGTAGGCGACCAGAAGTTGGACGTACATACCTCATCACAGAACTCAGGTATTGGAAGCTTGTCCATTCTCTAAAGCGGGATAGCAGGTAATCTGTGGCAGATCTGACGACAGAGTTCAGTGCTGACGCAGGCACAAGTGCTTTGGAGCACACCGTTCAGCACACAGTGTAGAACATTGTGTTCCGCAGCAGAGGACCCCAGCATGTTCCCATGTTGACGCTACAACATCGTCAATTGTGATTACAGTGGGCACGGGGTCATCGAGACTGGATCAATGAAGTCGTGTCGCCTGGTCGAATAAATATCGTTTATTGTTAAATTAGGTCGACGGTGGTGTTCAGATATGCCGTCATCCAGGCGAACGGCTGCTCGAAACATGCAGCGCGCCACTCACGCAGGCTGTTGGGATCAGTATTATGTTATGGGGGACACTCACCTGGGCTCCCATGGGACCTGCGGTAGTAATAGAAGGCACCACGTTAGCTATGGACTATGTGAATATTATTAGTGACCACCTGTTGCCCTTATGCTTGATGTCTTTCTCAACAGTGATGGCATCTTCCAGCAGGGTGGCTGTGCGTGACACGAGGTCAGAATCGTGATGCAATGGTTTGAGGAGCGTAATAGCGAAATCACGTTGATGTCTTAGCCATCAAATTCGACTCATATGAATTGGATGAAAACCATCTGGGACGCTACCGGGCGCCAGCTCCGCGCCCGCAAAACAACCACCCCTAAATTACTGAAAGTATGTATGACCTGTGTGTAGGCATCTGGTACCACAAACCTCTAGAAACCTATCAAGTACTTGTCGAATCCATGGCGCGCAGAATCAGTGCTGAATTTCGTTCCAGAAGTAGACCAACCAGCTTTTAAGTATGTGATCAGAATGTTTTAGCTCATCAGTGTATATACATCCCTTTCCGCGTCACGCGCCCCTAACGCCAGCAAGTGGTATTTAATTTCGCTGTGGGCAGGACCATGATAATGTTTCGGTTTTTTAATGTACCCTACAACAAAAGAAATGTTACGGCATTTTTATGAAAACAAAAATTAGGTCCAAAATTCCGTAAATAGGAACGTAATAGAGCAAGTAATAAATCTGAAACACTTCGGATGCAGTATAACACACGAACGCAAACTAATTTTCAGTGTAAGATAGAGAAATGGTACTATGTACGAACCTTGTAACGGCCCTCTTTTTCATCATATCAACTCTGTGACCATTTCGGTCATTACTCTCCATCACATTTGGGTTTGGAAATTATCACTGATCTCGATTCCTTAATTAATTATTTTCATCTTCTACATTTTCCAGAAAAGTTAACAACCACTTCTGATTGATGCGTACGTATCTTTTTGTATTATCACGTTTCTTCCCTCAGTTTCCATAGTCTTTCAGGTGTTGATCTCCTCCGTTTCAGATATTCAGATTTTCGGAGCCAATCACAGTGCAGCGTCTTAATAGGGCTTACTCAAGGACAATGCTTAACGTTTACAAAATAATTTATTGTCCAAGATGTGTTCAGAAATCTTAAACGTTTTACTATGTTGTTTACATATACTTACGATCTCCACAATTTCTATTTATGTTTTGTAAAACGACGAAGAATAGCACAAGAAATGGTCAAAATGGCTGTTATATTCAGAGAGCATCCATTACACTTGCAAATACGCGAATGACACTTACATGCCTACGTAGCATAAAACCGATAGCTGTGTGTGTGGTTTGGTTTTAGGTTACAAACTTACAAAGGAAAGTAGGACGGGCATTCAATAAGTAATGCGACACAACATTTTTTCTGAAAACAGTTGGGTGCATTTATAATGCACCATTTTATTCCCCACTCTTTTGGATACAAAATCCTATTTTGCGACGTAATCTCCTTTCAAAGTGACGACCTTACACCACATTATTTGTTGGGCCTATTTGCCCGCATGACACCACTATACTGCTCGACGTCGGAGCCAAGGTCTTGCTGAACCAATAACAACCCCATCATCCACGTACTCCTCGCGGAGTGTGTCCTCCATTAGGCTAAACAGATGGAAGGTGCGTGATCCAGGCTGTAGGATGGATGAGGAAAAACATTCCAATAAAGTTGTCTCACCACCTCTCGGGTACGCAGACTTGTGTGAGATCTTACGTTGACATGGAGAAGTTCGTTTTCATTGTTGTGGTAACGAACAATCTGAAGTTGTTTCTTCAATTTCCTGAATGTAGCACAATACACTTCAGGGTTGATCGCACTGCCATGACGGAGGACATCAAACAGAATAACCCCTTCAGAGTTCCAGAAATCTTCGCCATGACCTTACCGGCTGACGGTGCGGCTTCGAACTTCTTCTTCAGAGGACAGGTGGTGTGGCGGCGCTTCGAATTGATGAACCGCTGGTTCATCGCCTATGACACTGTTCAACAAAAAATTGTCACGATCAGCCTCGTAAAGCGCAAGAAATTCCCCGCAGATGGCCTCTCGTTACTCTTTATGGTCATGTTTTAGGTGGCGAGGAAACCAACGGTCACACACCTTTGAGTGCTCCAATCGGTGGACGAGTGTGTCAGCACTACCAACAGAGACGTCCAGTTGAGCAGCGAGGTGTTTGGTTGCTCCGTCGATCACCTCGAATGAGACTGTCCGCACGTTCCAACAATGCAGGAGTCACAGCTGTATGTGACTGGCCGACTCGCTGGGGACCGGATAGGTATACGTGACCAAAATCCGATGATGACAGACGCCTTGCCTAACGACTCACCGCGCTTTTGTTCACTGACAGCCACAGTAGACATTGTGCAAGCGCCTACGAATATCCGTGACGCTCTGGTATTTCGCCAGAAGAAACTAAATGATACCAGAATGAGATTTTCACTCTGCAGCGGAGTGTGCGCTGATATGAAACTTCCTGGCAGATTAAAACTGTGTGCCCGACCGAGACTCGAACTCGGGACCTTTTGCCTTCCGCGGGCAAGTGCTCTACCAACTGAGCTACCGAAGCACGACTCACGCCCGGTACTCACAGCTTTACTTCTGCCAGTGCCTCGTCTCCTACCTTCCAAACTTTACAGAAGCTCTCCTGCGACCCTTGCAGAACTGGCACTCCTGAAAGAAAGGATATTGCGGAGACATGGCTTAGCCACAGCCTGGGGGATGTTTCCAGAATGAGATTTTCACTCTGCAGCGGAGTGTGCGCTGATATGAAACTTCCTGGCAGATTAAAACTGTGTGCCCGACCGAGACTCGAACTCGGGACCTTTTGCCTTCCGCGGGCAAGTGCTCTAGCAACTGAGCTACCGAAGCACGACTCGCGCCCGGTACTCACAGCTTTACTTCTGCCAGTACCTCGTCTCCTACCTTCCAAACTTTACAGAAGCTCTCCTGCGAAACCTTGCAGAACCTTTTTTAACTTAATGATAGCTCCCTGCTTGGAACGCACCACCGTTACTGATACCGTTTTGAAGGCTACGTATAGCGCCGGCGCCTTTTGGAACTTCTAAAACTACAGGGCCTGTAGAGGGAATATTCCACGGTGACCCACGATAAAATCCGCATTTTTAACCAAAATTGGCTCATAAAAAGAAAAGTATTGCATTACTTATTGAAGGCCCCTCGTAAGAAGAAGAGTTATTTCCGAAATTTTACAACATGCTGTTACTGGCAGTTATGAAGCATGGAAGCGAAACCTGGATACTAACAAAATCAATTACACAATCCATCATCATAATCACATCTTCATCATCGTCGTCGTCGTCATCTCCTGGTCATATCAGGCTTTACTTGTTCCGCACTCTAGATCTGTATGTGTCCCCACTAAGAATCCAGATTGTGAAAATGAAATTTCTCAGACATGCAGGAGGTTAACCTACTCTACGGTTATGATTTTAAGTCTTTTGAAGTGCCTATCTAGGCTAAAAGTTTTTCTGAATGATATGCTTAGTAGTTCAGAAAAATATTAAATGATAATAGAATATATCGAATCTGATCATAAGATAAAAGTAAAAAAAATAGCAATCAACTTTTAAACATCACGTCGCTGTGTACTTTAAAAATTTAATGTCACAATTCATCAAGACAGTATTTTGTTTCCCACTTACATTTGAGATCTAAAAACTAATTTATCTCCAAACCGATAATAACTGACAGCGAAGAACGCTGTAAGAGACGTATTTCAAAATAGGCGCCGATAACTGATGTCACAGCCAACACTTACAGTACGTCATACAGGACCTTCAATAATCCATTTCTAGACGGCTGGAAACTATTTTGAATGCCAACTGTTTTGTTGTATATCGTAATAGAGTATTGTAATTTGATGTCTTTATCGTTCCCACATTTTTGTCCACCCCTCTGTACGCGAGGCATGAAGTAAACGTGGCAACACAGGAACAACTGGCTGGGCAGTGGTGCAGTTCCCGGATATGGGGGTAGGTTTCGATATCCGCAGGCGGCGTCTCTTCAGTAACCGAGCGCCGCCCGCAGGTTTGTGTGCTGCAGAGCGGACCACACGCCTCGCTTGGCAGACACAGCCTCCAGCAGGCTTTCAGACTGGACGCGGCCACAATGCGTGTGCCTTTGTGTGTGTGTGAGTGTGTGTGTTCGCGTGCAGAGTCCTTTAGTCATCCACAGCCGACAGAGGCTATGCTTGGCGGAACCGTTTCCAGTCTGTGCTTGAGAATAACATGCGTCGAGAGTATCTAAGCGGAACGTGTATGATACGGACTTCATGCGGCTAGGAGCGCAGCTGGTCCAGATAGAGAAATACACTACTGGCCATTAAAATTTTTACACCATGAAGATGACGCGCTACAGTCGCGAAATTTAACCGACAGGAAGAAGATGCTGTGATATGCAAATTATTAGCTTTTCAGAGCATTCACACAAGGTTGGCGCCGGTGGCGACACCTACAACGTGCCGACATGAGGAAAGTTTCCAATCGATCTCTCATACACAAACAGCAGTTGACCGGCGTTGCCTGGAGAAATGTTGTTCTAGTGCCTCGTGTAAGGAGGAGAAATGCGTACGATCACGTTTCCGACTTTGATAAAGATCGGATTGTAGCCTATCGCGATTGCGGTTTATCGTATCGCAACATTGCTGCTCGTGTTGGTCGAGATCCAATGACTGTTAGCAGAACATGGAATCGGTGGATTCAGGAGTGTAATACGGAACGCCGTGCTGGATTCAAACGGCCTCGTATCACTAGCAGTCGAGATGACAGGCATCTTATACGCATGGCTGTAACGGATCGTCCAGCCCCGTCTCGATCCCTGAGTCAACAGACGGGGACGTTTGCAAGACAACAACCATCTGCACGAACAATTCGACGACGTTTGCAGCAGCTCGGAGACTATGGTCGCGGTTACCCTTCACGCTGCATCACAAACAGGAGCGCCTGTGATGGTGTACTCAACGACGAACCTAGGTGCACGAATGGCAAAACGTCATTTTTTCGGATGAATCCAGGCTCTGTTTACAGCATCATGATGGTCGCATCCGTGTTTGGCGACATTGCGGTGAACGCACATTGGAAGCGTGTAATCGTCATCTCCATACTGGCGTATCACCCGGCGTGATGGTATGGGGTGACATTGGTTACACGTCTCGATCACCTCTTGTTGGCATTGACGGCACTTTGAACAGCGGACGTTACATTTCAGATGTGTTACGACCTGTGGCTCTACCCTTCATTCGATCCCTGCGAAACCCTACATTTCTGCGGGGTAATGCACAACCGCATGTTGCAGGTCCTGTACGGGCCTTTCTGGATACAGAAAATGTGCGACTGCTGCCCTGGCCAGCACATTCTCCAGACCTCTCACCAATTGTATACGTGTGGTCAATGGTGGCCGAGCAACTGGCTTGTCACAATACGCCAGTCACTACTCTTGATGAACTGTGGTATCGTGTTGAAGCTGCATTGGCAGCTGTACCTGTACACGCCAGCCAAGCTCTGTTTGACTCAATGCCCAGGTGTGTCAAGGCCGACTGCCAGAGGTGGTTATTCTGGGTACTGATTTCTCAGGATCTATGCACCCAAATTGGATGAAAATGTAATTACATGTCAGTTCTAGTATAATATATTTGTCCAATGAATACCGGTTTATCATCTGCATTTCTTCCTGGTGTAGCAATTTTAAAGGCCAATAGTGTAGTATGAACATTAGAAATGTTCATACGAAAGGTCTGAGTGTGCACAGACTCGCCGACTCTTAACTAGGCATCTTAGATCATTTCAGTAGGGCTTTGTCTAAGATACGTATAAGCAACAATAACGAAGATCATGGATGGTATTACCGGTCCTTTGTCTTCATAATGCACTTCATAGGTTGTAGGTTAAGATACACAGCAGAATCCTTGTGAGGGCCACTTTGGACACATTCTTTTATTCGGTGCCAATGAGCCTTAGGGCCTGGTCTAAGGCATGTTTCCGTGCCTAATTTACATTCGCTATGTGAAAAAAAATCGCTCTGAGCACTATGGGACTGAACTTCCGAGGTCATCAGTCCACTAGACTTAGAACTACTTAAACCTAACTAACCTAAGGACATCACACACATCCATCCCGAGGCAGGATTCGAACCTGCGCCGTAGCGGTCGCGCGGTTCCGGACTGAAGCGCCTAGAACCGCTCGGCCACTCCTAGCTATATGAGATGTTTTAAATGCGTAGCTACAAAATTTTTAAAGAAAACTTGTTAAACCGGTCACAAATTCGGAGCAATGCATTTCGCCACTTACAATCAAATAAACAAGCTTACGTCTTCTTCTTTTTCACTTCGCGTATTAAGCAAATTGCCTATTACGATACCCATCTCTTGCATGTTCTTCTTACATTTCTTCTCTCAGAACATTTGTAATTTAGAGGCTTTACCTGGAATCTTTCTCCACCCATCCGGTCTACATGTTTCTTTCCTTATCTCCAATTTTCCTCTATTTTCTCATTTGGGTTATATAGTCCTAAATTTTTCCTTTGATCTTCATTTCGTTTTCGCTCTTCCCTTCTACGTCCTTCCACTCTTCTTAGAAATATCATTTCTTGAACTTATGTTCTACATTTTTGGTGTCTTGTTGTTGCCCATGCTTCACTTCCATAAGTAAAGGCTGGTACTGCCATTGTTTTATAACATCTTAGCTGGGTTTCTCTCCTTGCTTTATTCTACAACCTTTTAACGATGGTTCTTCATATGAAGTAAATTTATTTAATTTTTAGTGCACAACATAGTTATACTCGTAAGTGATGTTGCATCCTAGATATTTAAAATGTTGGAAATACGGAAGCGTCCGATCTAACCCGTCGGCTTTGACCCACGACGTCACAAATATAGCGGAAACGACAATTACAATATGGCGGATATAGAAACGTTGCATACGTATCACAAAGACGAAAACATATAGAAAAACAACACACACAAAGGTGTCACAAGAGCAATCTGCTAACATTGATAGCAAACAAAGATAATAATAAACAAGTAGTACTCAAGGCCAGGCAAGGGGGGGGGGGGCTGCGCCCCCCCCCCTGACCCTCCCCGCCAAAAAAAAACTCCCAACCTAACCTCGTATTCAGGGCTACGCTACAGATCAATATGTAGGTCAATCAAAAGATAAAAAAAAGAAACAAATAAAAAAAAAGAAACAAATAAAAAAAAGAAAAAAACAATATTGATTCATTAGACATAACGAGTAGCGACAAAGCATATAGACCATAAAGATTGAACAATCTAATGGCAAACTGATAAAAGCCTCATAGACGACGTTAAAACAAAAAGTACAGTAAAAAGGTAAACTATATATTACAGGCCCTAAAACTCCTACTAAAGTAACGTCAACGAGGCAACATCTACAAACACGCCACACTCACAAACCAAACTCCGCGCCATAATGACGTCACACACCACAACACCCTTACGTCACGGGTCAAAGCCGACGCGTGAGATCAGATGTTTCTGTTGACCCAAAATGTTTTATTTGTTCCAAGATTTTATTTTTCAACACTATTTTAGATCTTACTGTTTGTCTGCCCTGAAATGCCTTCACTTTCCTTTTATCTAATGACAGTGTTAAGTTGTAATTTGATGCTGTCTGCTGCAAATTACAGACTCCTGTTTGAAGATCAATCTATGTTGCCAAAGTTAGGTCAGCTGCATATCAAACAACATTTAGTCTACTGTAACGATCTAAAAGAACTCCACTTATGGTCAACATTTTCCATTTGCTGATAATTTCATCTATGTTTATATACTGAAGAGTATTGGAGAGATACAACATTCTTGTCGTACTGCTTTGTGTGTATTGTCTTTGTTGTTATAAGTCCCATACCTACAACAATTTCGGTGCTCTTGTGTACACTTTTAATAGTGTTTCTGAGATGAAATGGATAACCTTGTTAAGTCATGATAATCCATACGATTTCTCTGTTCATATTATCGAAAGTTTTCTCAAAATATATAAACACAAGATGGGTTTCCCTATTGAAATCTCGTCTCATGTCTATAAAAGTGTAAAAACATCAATAGTTGATCGGTTTTTTCACAACCTGATTGTTCTTCAGATGTTGAGTTTTCCATGATATTTTTAAGTCTTGCATTCAGAATTCTGGCATATAACTGATAGGCTGAATCCAGGATGTTTACACCTCGATAGTTACTACATTTATTTTTACCACTTTTCTTAAAGATAGATATTACTTTGTCTCTCAGCCAGTCTTAAGGTACCTTCTGATATCTCCAACATTGATTAAATATGGGAAGACGTCTTAGATGCAGGAATAACCCTCCATACTTCCACAGTTACATATTAATACCGTCTAAACCAATTGATTTCCCTTATTTGTAATTTTTATAGCTTCCATCAGTTCTCTCATATAAATATCGTCCAGGCCTTTTGTGTCATTTATTTCAGGTAATGTCCGAATTGAGCTATACCACTATGAATTACAATGAGCTATCCATTCACTTTCATCTATATTATTAACAAGTATACGATCATTGTCTCGTCTGTGGACTGATTTCATCACTCTGTAAGCTATGGTTTGTCAGGTAAAGCATGCTCTGTATTGCTAATAAAGCGTTCCCACGATTCTGCGTGCACTTTCCGAGTTATGCATTTCGCATTATTTCTCTTCTATTTATATTCATTACTCTTTTGACTACTGGGAGTATTTGTGTATGTCCCAAAACCCTCTAGCTTTTCTTCAACAGCTTCTTCTATCTATGGCATCCAAATCCTTACTCCTCTACGTTTCTTGTATTTCCTTGTCTTCCCTAGAACCTCAATAGCTATATTCGATACACTGTTTTTAAGTTTATCGATTCTCCTTCCAAGTCTGCTACCACTTATACATTTCCTAATGTTTTTGTCAACCACTTTTGACAGAGATCTCTTATGCTGCTGTCTTCTAAAAGATGAACTTTAAGAATATGTTCTTCTTTTTAATCCTCGTTTTCTTTGGTTTTCTCCATTTTGCTTAGATGCCAATTAATGACACCAATAAAAAGTGATCTGATCCAATATCCACTCTTCGATAACTTTGATATCTCTAATGTGTCCTGGAAATCCATCATTAATTATTATATAATCTATAATAGACCTTGCTGAACAGATAAATTTTTGTGTGTCTTTCTGCCTAAAACTATTGGTAAATTGTAAATGATTAAAGGTAGCATAATCTCTGATTATTTTTCCGTTTTCATTACACACGTTTTCTCCAAATCTACCTTCAATTTTTGGAATTAGTAGATTTCATTTTTATCTGTTTAAGACCACTTGTAACTGTTTGTAAAAAGACCTTGGACCCGTCAACTTTTCTTTCTTCTGGCGCATAATGTGCTAGTATTCTTAGGCTTCCTCTTGGGCCTTTGATTCATAATAGTACAATGCGTACGTTTAAATACCTCACTCCGATGTCAGAATCACTTCATGCAGCCGATCGTAGAGCCAGTCTTACTCAAACGGAGCACTATTTTCACCTTTTACTAGAGGAATAATTATGCATTCTGTCGTATATTAGACAAACTTAATCACTTTTGTAGCTGCTATTAAAACAAACCATTGTTTACCAACAGTCTCGATCCAGTTCATCATCATCAGACAACGTAAAATTATTATAGCAGCATCATTGCTACTTGAGTTTATGAACATGCTGGAAACTCTCCACAGAATAATAGCGAACATAGAAATGGACGATGTACTAAGATTATTCACTTGTACACTGACCAGCCAAAACATTATGACCATCTGCTTAATAGCTTGTTGAGCCAATTTTGTGAAGCAGTGTATTACGGATTCAGCATATCACCGATTCTGTAGTTCTTTGGTAGATTTGTGGAGCTATACGGCACCAGGTGTCTAAGCGTAAGTCAATGTAATTCCTATAAACAGCTAGCCGCTGGTTTGTGTAAGCGGTGATGGCGTTGGACCATGAATACGGAGGGGTCGTCTGCTGTGTAGGCCCTTGTTCAACAGTGTACGCTGAATAGTGTTCTGCGAAACACACATGCGTCCACCGGCATTGTGCTCTTTCGCCAGAGGTGTCACAGTTCTGTGAAGAGTCGTGGACGTTCAACCGCTTAACGCCTAGAGATAGTTTCGCTATCCTTCTGTCACTTTCCCTAGGTGTTCACGACAGTAGCAGGTGAGCACTCGACGAGCTTCGCCGTTTCCGAGGTAATCGTTCACAGGATCTGAGTAATAATGATCTGATTTTGGCTAAGTCGCTGATCTCAGTGGGTTTCTCCATTTGCAGAGCATATCTTCTTTAAGGTAATCCCCCACCCGTCTGTGCTCGGCTTAAATACTTTCCTTAGTGCGTCACATGCCCACGACGTCACAAGGAGGCATCCAACTTCAAGGAGGCATCCAACTTTGCAGTAGGAACTGATCATAACCTTTTTGCTGATCAGTGTATAAACGCATTTTACCTGAAACCGCACGGTTTTGTAACACTACTTGAGTAGCGAGCGTTGCCTGGGTGTGTATTTTTTCCAATCTTATATTAGTCAGTCTCTTTCTTCCCCATCATTTAACTCCTCCTTCCTCCCCCTCTCTGTCCACCTCTTCCAACCCCTCTCTCTATCCACCTCCGCGACTCCCGCTCTGTCCACCTCTTTCAGGCCCCCTCTCTCTCCATAACTTCCTTGCCTTTCTGTCAGTCCATCTGCTTCTCTCCCTCTTTTCTTTCTCTATCCATTTCCTCCTCTCCCTTCCGTCAGACCATCTCCTCCTCCATTTCTCTGTTCGCTACCTCCTCCCCCTATCTACCAATCTCTTCCTCTCCTGTCTCTCTGTCCATTTCCTCTTCTCTCCTCTCTCTGTCCATCTCTTCCTACCCGCTGTCTGTGTCCAGTTCCTCATTCCCTCTCACTGTCTGTCCATCTCCTCCGACCCCCACTATCTCTCGGGGTTATCACCCTCATCCCAGTAGGAGGTTTGTTGTTCTTACCTCCAAAGCATTTCTTCCCATATCGTAACTAACAAGTGTACCAAATTTGATTAAAAAAGTCGCAGGCGTTTAGAATGATCATTTTACCCTTTGATTTGCCTGTTCGCCCCACGTAGCTGAATGGCCAGCGTGACGGATTCTCAATCCTCTGGGCCCGGGTGCGATTCCCGGCTCGATCGGGAAATTTTCTCCGCGCAGGGACTGGGTGTTGTGCTGTCCTCATCATCATCCTATCATCCTCATCGACTGCAGGTCTTATTTATTTTTATTTATTCTTACTTACAACTCGTTATTCGCTTTCTAAAATATTAAAAATACCCCATACCCTGAGATCTCGCCCAGGTTCACGCTACTAACAAGACAGCTTCTGACTCACGCATTTTAGCCAAACACAGCAAAGGAAACTTGGTGCTATTACATATATTGGTGCTTTTAGCCAACAGCAAGCGAGGACGCTGTTACCAGATGCATGACGCGCTGACACGTGAGCAAAACGCCACGCTGGAACGGTCACGTCATGTTTTTTGTACAGACTGTAGATCTTGTGATATGCTGCACCATACTACGAATATTCGATTCCCATTTTAACTAAAGTCTTACATTTTTCAATGCGCCGACTAGGTCGCAAGACTATGCACTGCAGTGATGCAATAATTTCGTCGGCCTGTTTCGGAGCCGAAGACCATGCTACATGCTTCAGTACCACGGATACTTTTTAACTTCCTCCAAAGAGTCGCATAATGCAAAACAGCGGAGAAACAGACAGTTGACAGCGACAGCCCTTTTTCTCGAAATTATAATCCTCAGAATTCGGATAAAACTGAAGGGCGAAATGTGCCACACATAAAGATGAAATATGTTTACAAATATGTATGAAATATGTTAAATGTATGTGAAAAGTATGTGGTATATGCATATTCGGGCAAATTCACAGGCAAAAAGCTTCAGTTATGTGAATTAAATCTGGAAAACCCGTGCTTTCCACTTGATCAGTTATATGCTGCATGCTCATGAGTGGGCCACTGGAAAATCTGTTTTTGTAGAAGACGGAAAGACCAAAAGTACTGTATACTCCAAAGCACCTAATTAAAGTTTTCCAAATTTGACTTAATACACATAAAAGTCATTCTCTTTGGTATATTTTCTTTTTTTTTCCCTGTACCTTCCTAGAAATATAGAGGTACTGCAACCCATACTTGGCACAGCCAGTCCACACATATTATGAGAATGGATGTTCCTATTTATGTCCTGGGTGTAACACATTGTAAGAATATGAAGTGGAATGAGCGTATAGATTCAGCTGTCGGTTAAGCAGATGGTAGACTTCAGTTTATTGTTACAATATTGAGAAAATGCAATCAGTCTACAAAGGATATGGCTTAAACATCACTCATACGACTCATTCTGGAATATTGTTCTCAAGTGTCTGGGACTCATACCAAATAGGACTAACAGGAGTTACTGAACGTATACAAAGAAGAGTATAACGGATAGTCACAGGTTTGTCTGACCTGCGGGAGAGGGTCACAGAGATGACGAAGAAGCTGAATTAGTAGACTTTTGAAAATAGACGTAAACCATCACGAGAAAACTTATTTAAAGTTCAAGAACCAGCTTTACATAGTGATTCCAGTTATAGACTACATCCCCATACTTTTCTCTCACATAGGGATTGCGAGGAGAAACATTAATTACAGCATACACAGAAACATTTAAACAATTAGACCGCTCAATATGTGAATATAATGGCAAAAATCCCTAATAATCGGTACAATGGGACGTGCCCTCTGTCATGCACTTCGCAGTCGTTTGCAGAGGTTGGATGTATATGTAAAAGTACGTATGTATGTTCCACGTCTTCCTAAACCACTCGGCCGATTTCAGCCAAATTTTGTGCAGGTATCACTTACTGTCTGGAAAGGATCCCAGTGAAGGGGGGAGGGTTAACTACCACCTACCTATCAAAGGGGAGGGGATGGGTGTGAAAAAGCAATGCAGCACACGACGCGAGAATACCCATCCAATATTTGAGAAAGGAAGCACTTAGATACTCGTATCAAACTCTATACATAATTTCAAAACTTTATCCAACTTTTCTCGCTGACAATCCCTACAAAATGTTGAAAGGAAAGAGTTGTTGATGCACTAAATGTGCCACATGATGCACGACGTTTTAATTTATTATTTCTTTGCTACTAACTATATTTGCAACAAATTATGCAGACTCTATTCACCTATACCACTAAATGTACCAGCAACACTACAGGGTGTCCGAAAAGACTTTCCCTGATTACATAAATTGATAACTCAGGCTGGAAGTAAGATACAAATATGAAACTTGTGTCGAATTGTTTACAACTATCAAAGTCTTTTTTCTGTTTTAGGTTCGCAGAACGTAAGTAGTGGATGAGGTGCAGTGTCATGTTAACCAATCAGAAGAAGGCACAGTGTCTCCTGTGGTACCATGAGACACGATCACCAACCACAGTGCAGAGATACTTCCAGACAACATTTGGAAGTAATCCACCTGATGTCAAGAGCATTAAAGCCTGGAATGAGAAGTTCAAAAACATAGGATCGGTTGCTGACCTTCCGAGGTCTGTTCGACCAAGGACCTCAGCAGACAGGGTGGAAGCTGTAAGGCAGTCTTTTCTGCGAAGTCCGAAGAAATCGGTGCGCAGTGCCTCACGTGAATCACAGATGCCAAAAAGCTCTGTCCATGACATTTTACATAAACTATCCGTTATACTCTTCTCTGTATACGTTCAGTAACTCCTGTTAGTCCTGTTTGGTATGGGTCCCACACACTTGAGAACAATATTCCAGAATGAGTCGTATGAGTGATGTTTAAGCCATATCATTTGTAGACTGATTGCATTTTCCCAATATTGTAACAATAAACTGAAGTCTACCATCTGCTTAACCGACAGCTGAATCTATACGCTCATTCCACTTCATATTCTTACAATGTGTTACACCCAGGACATAAATAGGAACATCCATTCTCATAATATGTATGGACTGGCTGTGCCAAGTATGGGTTGCAGTACCTCTATATTTCTAGGAAGGTACAGGGAAAAAAAAAGAAAATAAACCAAAGAGAATGACTTTTATGTGTATTAAGTTAAATTTGGAAAACTTTAATTAGGTGCTTTGGAGTATACAGTACTTTTGGTCTTTCCGTCTTCTACAAAAACAGATTTTCCAGTGGCCCACTCATGAGCATGCAGCGTATAACTGATCAAGTGGAAAGCACGGATTTTCCAGATTTAATTCACATAACTGAAGCTTTTTGCCTGTGAATTTGCCCGAATATGCATATACTACATACTTTTCACATACATTTAACATATTTCATACATATTTGTAAACATATTTCATCTTTATGTGTGGCACATTTCGCCCTTCAGTTTTATCCGAATTCTGAGGATTATAGTTTCGAGAAAAAGCGCTGTCGCTGTCAACTGTCTGTTTCTCCGCTGTTTTGCATTATGCGACTCTTTGGAGGAAGTTAAAAAGTATCCGTGGTACTGAAGCATGTAGCATGGTCTTCGGCTCCAAAACAGGCCGACGAAATTATTGCATCACTGCAGTGCATTGTCTTGCGACCTAGTCGGCGCATTGAAAAATGTAAGACTTTAGTTAAAATGGGAATCGAATATTCGTAGTATGGTGCAGCATATCACAAGATCTACAGTCTGTACAAAAAACATGACGTGACCGTTCCAGCGTGGCGGTTTGCTCACGTGTCAGGGCGTCATGCATCTGGTAACAGCGTCCTCGCTTGCTGTTGGCTAAAAGCACCAATATATGTAATAGCACCAAGTTTCCTTTGCTGTGTTTGGCTAAAATGCGTGACTCAGAAGCTGTCTTGTTAGTAGCGTGAACCTGGGCGAGATCTCAGGGTATGGGGTATTTTTAATATTTTGGAAAGCGAATAGCGAGTTGTAAGTAAGAATAAAAAAAGTTCCGGTTGTGGCTCTGTTAAAGACCTCCTTAAATAGCACCTTCGATGTCATTATCTTGAAAGAAAAGCACATGACTGCGCTATATTTTTTCGTTTCTCTGAGCGATAGGAGGGGAGCTGGGGGACGGGCCCCCTTGCCCCCGGGTATGGGCGGCCTTGGTCGTGATTGGTTTGGCCTTAGCCAGCTATGGGTACGCGTTATTGAATTAATATACCAGCAAGTGACAAGTGCGAGTATATTCAAAGAGTGCATGAGTAAATTTGTTTAAATGTGTTGTTGTTGGAACACTTACACCCACTCTAAAACACGGCATCGCTTCAAATACATGATGTGCTCTTTACTGCAGGAAAACTTCTTCTCTGCCTAAAATTTTAATTTAACAGCTCCACAACATCTCATTGATTTCACGACTCGGTATTATCATCTGCTGCTAGGAGGACATCTTTAAAAGCTGTGAGATGGGAGTCCTCTAAATACACTTTTCGAGGTGTGAGGGATGTGCGTATCTCCGTCTAAAACTCCCGCATGTACGTTTGTCTCTGTTACAAACAGATTCCGGGAACGTAGTTTGTTAATCACAACTGGAGTATTGTAACAATACAACCTGACTGTCACCAATAAGTCTAGCGTCACAAAATACTGTGGACCTAACACTAATGTGAGTCGTTATTGAATATTTGTCTTCTCATTCCAATCTCCCCCCTCCATTAGGCTTGTTTTGGGTATGTTAACCCCGAATATTTTTACACAAATAATTGTACAAATAATGAGTCACATATAAACAAAATTCGAATGAGATTGCTCCAGAAGTTCCTGGGATAAGCTTCTAGTGAAACAGTTAGCAAACAAAAGGTACGTTTCATAAGCACCTCTTGCTGTTACTCAAAAATGGTTTTCTTTAAAGCCGGCCGCTGTGGCCGAGCGGTTCTAGGCGCTTCAGGCCGGAAGCGAGCTACTGCTACGGTCGCAGGTTCGAATCCTGCCTCGGGCATGGATGTGTGTGATGTCCTTAGGTTTAAGTAGTTCTAAGTCTAGGGGACTGATGACCTCAGATGTTAGGTCCCATAGTGCTCAGAGCCACTTAAATCATTTTTTTTTCTTTAAATGTTAACTATCTATGGGGCACCACATGAACGAAGTACATCAGACAGGAAAGCCTCTGAATCAGTCTTTCCATTGTGTGCCAGCCTAGTCTGCTGTAACTAGCTCTGACGTCATAAATATTGCGCAATACTTTAAAATGATGTAAATAACCTGAAACGGTTCTAGCATGTGAGGAGTAATAGAAAATCAATATGTGTTGGATATCAGTTCAATAACTTTAACCATTTTCGAAATTTGGATGTTTTTCTGTAAAAATCGTTGGCGCAACAGAAAATAGCTAGAAACTTAAAAATTTATATTTAGATTCCTTTTGCATAATAATTTAGTAGAAACAGTATTCTGGATCTCACAAATTAAAATTTTAGTTGAAATTCATGATTTTCTGGTTTATGTCTTAGAAATCAAGGAATCAAGATAGATTAAGTAGGCGAATAAATAAAGCTAGGATGTTTAAATTTAAGTAGAAGGGAGATCCGTTATAATCATAATAATGTGAGAAGTTTCAACAGAATAACTATAAAACTATAGCTATAGCGTATATCCAAAGAGCAAGTTCAGAGCTCGTCTACTGCGTGTAGTGTAATTAAATTAATTATCTCGCCCAAAATATTTAACTTAGCCACGTCAGACTTTTATTATGATTACTTACCTGTGTGCTGCTTGCACATTTAAATTGAGAGCTTCATCGGTCATCAGCAAAGGAAGCAATGATTTATTCGATAACTTAAAGTGGTGCAATACTAGCTCAGTGGCTAGTCGGGAGAGCGCATTTGATCAGGCGTTCCCTTGGCTGTCCGTACCGCGGCCTTGTATGTAAGAACGCTGTGTGAGAAAAGGAAGGCCCCAGTTCTCTTCACACGCTGATTAGCGCACCACCTGTGCCGGGAATCGCGTCACGTCGGTATCGTTGATATAAACAGCCTTGGATGCAGTAATAAGTTACTCGGGATACGCGTAACCATGAAATCGTTTTCGAGTGAAGTGTTAATCTTGGGATGACGTTAATGATCTATCTTTAGTTTGCGTATGTCGTATTTTCACGTGCCGCCACAGGACAGACATTCTACCATTATTAGTGTGGCGTTTGATGAACATTATCATCAAATTATGGCGAGCATTCACTTAAACATTTAATTTGAACAGTTATAGTGGCATCAGCTCATTAGACTCTGAACTGCTCTGGTAGTTGGATTGTGTGGATTCTTTTTGGTCTGTGACTTTCAGAATATAGTGAACATTTTAGAGAGAATGGTTTTTGGTTATGAATCTCCTAATTCCTCAGTGCTATAAGCTGTAGCTATAAGTGTATTTCTCAGATGAAGTGGGCACTAGGAATTCTAATTACAGGCTTCACGTTTTGCTAATCACTTTTTGGTTGCCAATATTGTAGTTAGAGAGCCAGTGTTGAGAACGGCAAACAACAGCATTAAATAAATAATAGGAACATTAACAATTAGTCCACCCGCCGCCCCACAAGAGGAAAGTGTCTATGCAGCTCTTAGTGCACGTGAGACTTAATTTACTCTGCCGACTATGACCATGGCATAACAATTATGACAAGCTCGCTTGGTTGATAGTATTAATTTCGATCGCTGCTGAAATTAAATTAACCCGATTCCGCCTAGGATTTATTACTGCAAATATCAATAGTGACAGAATCGAGAGCTGAAATTCTGCCGTGAACTGCTTGCCCGCCATCTTGTAGTAACACAGTCAATGTTTGTGTACCGTCGCTAAAGGAGAGAAACCTAATTCTGCAGTTAAATCTACAAAATGCAGAAGAAATCCGCTCTGTTATTATAGTGCTATGATGCATCAGCATAACAGTGATATATTTTAGTTATCCTTGCAAGAATTGATAATCAAATGCTTGGAACACTTAAATCACAACTTTGAGATTAAGTGAACTGGGCAACACACTACCTTTTGCTAAAATGTTTTCATTCAGTCAACACGGGCTACAACAGCTAATCAGGGAAGTTCTACTTTTCCTTCTCTTAATGAGATTTGCACCATCATATCTCACACTAGAGACGTTCTATAACTAATACAACAAATTTCTCTCTCGGTCAGTTTCGGTTGTAGGACATTTTGGAATATTCCCACTTCTGGCCCTATAGCTTCATGATGTTCCGACAGGTGGCGACGCTACATGTAGCCTTCAAAATGTCATATTTAATGGAAGTACGTTCCAAGCGGAGACCTGTCACTGAGTTTCTTTTTGCGAAAATATTTTGGCAGACAATCACAGAAGCATGCAAAATATCTACAGAGACCTGGCAATTAACAGTAACACGGTGAATCGTTTTGTGAAGCATCAGTCATCATCGAAACAAGGTCACGCAAACGTGTCCGATCTCTCGAGTGCCGACCGGACGCACACAGCTGTGACTGCTGCAATGTCGGAACGTGCGGACACTCTCACTCTAGGTGATCGATGGATGCAAAGGAACTTCTCCTTTTCCGTGTCAATACAAGGCCTCAAATATGTCTGCCGCACCCGAGAGGAGCTAACAAAACTTCATTGGAATGTCTTTCCTCATCCTCACTACAGCTCGGCTCTCGCGTCTCCCGGCTTCCATCTGTTTGGCTCAATGAAGGATGTACTTACTGTCACAGTAAGACGTTGGCTCCGACGTCGACCAGTAGAGTGGTACCACGTGGGCATACAGGTCCCCAGTAAGGTGGCACAAGGCCGCTACATTGAACGGAAATTATGTTGAAAAATAGGATTTTGTAGCCAAAAGAGTGGAGAAATATCGTGTGTTGAAATTTTGTATAAAACCAACCTGCTTACAGGAATAAGTGTGTTGCATTACTTATCGATCAACACATCATTCCTGGCGGTCGGTGTGGCCGTGCGGTTCTAGGCGCTACAGTCTGGAGCCGAGCGACCGCTACGGTCGCAGGTTCGAATCCTGCCTCGGGCATGGCTGTGTGTGATGTCCTTAGGTTAGTTAGGTTTAAGTAGTTCTAAGTTCTAGGCGACTGATGACCTCAGAAGTTAAGTCGCATAGTGCTCAGAACCATTTGAACCACCACATCATTTCCTCAATAATTTAGAATCCTCATTAAAATGATGATCATTCTCCATTTCAGATTATTCTAGCGCGGGATAGAGTTAATCAACGAGAAACTGAATGCATAACACAGAACAAATATCTGTGTACGGCAAGCGGAAGTGAGTGGCACAGCTATGAGCTCCATTCAGAGAGTCTGAGAAATTTTCTCGTTACACTCGAAATGACTTATGCGCAACAGGGTACGGCGGACCATTTATAGATTGTTTACATGTAAATCTACATCTACATACATACTATGCAATCCACCATACGGTGCGTGGCGGAGGGTACCTCGTACCACAACTAGCATCCTCTCTCCCTGTTCCACTCCCAAACAGAACGAGGGAAAAATGACTGCCTATATGCCTCTGTACGAGCCCTAATCTCTCTTATCTTATCTTTGTGGTCTTTCCGCGAAATGTAAGTTGGCGGCAGTAAAATTGTACTGCAGTCAGCCGCAAATGCTGGTTCTCTAAAATTACTTAGTGGCGATTCACGAAAAGAACGCCTCCTTTCCTCTAGAGACTCCCACCCGAGTCTCTGAAGCATTTCCGCAACACTTGCGTGATGATCAAACCTACCAGTAACAAATCTAGCAGCCCGCCTCTGAATTGCTCCTCCCTCAATCCGACCTGATAGGGATCCCAAACGCTCGAGCACTACTCAAGAATAGGTCTCACCAGCGTTCTATAAGCGGTCTCCTTTACAGATGAACCACATCTTCCCAAAATTCTACCAATGAAACGAAGACGACTATCCGCCTTCCCTATAACTGCCATTACATGGTTGTCCCACTTCATATCGCTCTGCGATGTTACGCCCAAATATTTAATCGACGTGACTGTGTCAAGCGCTACACTACTAATGGAGTATTCAAACATTACAGGATTCTTTTTCCTATTCATCTGCATTAATTTATATTTATCTATATTTAGAGTTAGCTGCCATTCTTTACACCAATCACAAATCCTGTCCAAGTAATCTTGTATCCTCCTACAGCTACTCAACGACTACACCTTCCCGTACACCACAGCATCGTCAGCAAAGAGCCGCACATTGCTATCCACCGTATCCAAAAGATCATTTATGTAGGCAGAAAACAACAGCGGACCTACCACACTTCCCTAGGGCACTCCAGATGATACCCTCACCTCCGATGAACACTCACAATCGAGGACAACGTACTGGGTTCTATTACTTAAGAAGTCTTCGAGCCACTCACATATTTGGGAACCAACCGCATATGCTCGCACCTTAGTTAGGAGTCTACAGTGGGGCACCGAGTCAAACGCTTTCCGGAAGTCAAGGAATATGGCATCCGCCTGATACCCTTCATTCATGGTTCGCAAGTTGTAATGTGAAAAAAGGGCGAGTTGCGTTTCGCAGGAGCGATGCTTTCTAAAGCCGTGCTGATGTATGGACAGCAACTTCTCTGTCTCAAGGAAATTCATTATATTCGAACTGAGAATATGTTCGAGAATCCTGCAAGAAACCGATGTTAAGGATATTGGTCTTTAATTTTGAGGATCCGTCCTTCTACCCTTCTTATATACAGGCGTCACCTGCGCTTTTTTCCAGTCGCCTGGGACTTACGAAGGTATGATATGTTGTAGAGAACTTCGGAGAACTTCCGATAGCAATGTCGACTTCAAAGTTCAGTTTTGCTTAATGGGAGGCGCAAGCTTTAAGAGCTTAGCGGAAAAACTTAAATTTCACTAAACGTAGCGACGATTCTAAAAGTATATTCTGTTCGGACTGCTACTTGACATAGATATTACCTATGCATTTGTTTTTCAGGAAAAATTCATCTTTTGGGTGGCGCCTGAGTAGTTTCTTGGGACCGACCGTGCGAAACGTGAATAGCGTACCAGTTACTTGGGCGGGTTGTGAATCTGGGCTCTGGAAGCTGCCTCAGAAGGAGAGTGCGCAGCGGTTCGCTATCAAGATTCCACCGCGGTCGCGTCTGCTGAATGCGGGCAGTTCGATATGCTGAACTGGAGGGTCGTCTGTGGCGCAGCCCGCAGAGTTGAAAGCCGGCTGCAGCTCGCGAGGGGCTGCCTAGTGTTAAGGGAGTGGGCGGAGGGGGTGGGGGGAGGGGAAGGGAGGAGGAGGCGAGAGGCTGGCCAACTGCAAGCGAGGCATCCTCTCGCAGCTCACTGGACGAGCTCCTATTGCCTGCAGTGTATAGGTGATGCCTTCTCTCACTTGCATGTTTTAAAGGAAAGTGAGCTGAACGTTTTCCATGGCTTCTCCTGGCATAAAGTGATGTTTTGCTTATTCCACAATGTGCTGTCACAGCTCTTGATTCCTTAAAGTGGATGTTAGTTATTTGCTTATTCATTCATAGATCATTTACAGAGTGGTATCAGACATGTCATCTTACAAGGAGACGGCACGGTCGGGGATTTGTCCGCAATTCTGTGTGGTGAAAGAGGACCCCTAACACCTCACGTATATTAGGACGCACTACCCGGAAAATCCGTGGAAAAATTGATGCAAAGCTTCTTGGGTGGTTATGAGTATAAAATTTTGGTACACTGCCGAGCCGCCGTCTGGCCTAGGTGTTTAGGACTCGGATTCTTACGCCAGACGTCTCGTGTTCGATTCCTCTTCTGGCACTTTTTTCCTTCTTCTGTTTGATTTTCTTTGGTTAGTCCACCAATTATTCAGAAAGTTTCCCAAACCTACATTATCTTTAACAAATTAGTTTCATTATTGAATAAAAATTATATTCTTTTTGTCCAACAACACAATACCTGGCGGTGGGTTTTCCATTTTTCATTGTTAAGTATACAAGGAGAAACATGGACTTTTTAATCAGAATAACAAAGTCGATTGGAAAACATTCAATTTTTATACATATAATAATTATAAACAAGAACCACAGTGGTAATTATCGTTAAAACAAACAAAGCCATAATTTTTGCGACATCTTGCGCAACATATAAAAGCGAATTTTTTACAATCACAAGCCGTTTTCAATAGATCTGTACAGAAACATTCCCCCTTAACATTTACGAAAATGCTTCGAGTTTCTGACAATTTTGAGGCAAACCAGGCATATTGAATCATGTCTCGGAATATTGGTGACGATAATTGATGGTGAATTATAGAATGAATTTTTATACAATCTTCGCGGGAATTAATTTCACGATTCTCCTGTAACAATGCGCTGCAATTTTGCAAGCAAGAGCAGGACAAAAAAAAAAAGTGCCGGAGGAGGAATCGAATGCGAGCCCTTCGGCGTAAGGGTCCGACCGCTAACCATGTAGGCCAGACGGCGGCTCGGCAGTGGACTAACATTTTATACTCATAAGGCACCTAAGAAACTTTGGATCGATTTTTCTCGGGATTTTCTGAGTAGTGCTTCCTAATATTTTAACCACGTTAGATGTTAGGGGTCCTCTTTCACCGCACAAAACTGCGGACAAATCCCCGACCCCACGATCGTGCCGTCTCCTTGTTAGTTGAAAAAGTTAGCAGTTTTTAAAAAACTAAAAATTAGCTAATTCATGCATACAGTAATATTATTTACTGTTCGTCTAGGTTAAGGTATCATTAATTTAATAATGTTACGCCCATTACCTTACGCAAGGGTTTGCTGGAAAGAAACGCCTTCGAATACTTATGTCACAACTCTTAAAGCTTTTCAAATAAAATAAATGTTGTCAGCAAGAACATAGACATATTTTTCATATCTTCATGTTTGCAGCCCTCTGCCGCTGAAGGGCTCCGAATTGTAGTGTGTAAATCTAAAGGCTGTAAATTCAACTAAATACTTAGGGATTACAATTACGCATAAATTGGAAAGATCGCACAGATAATACGCTGTAGGTGAAGCAAACGAAGACAACGATTTATTCGCAGTACACTCAGTGCAGCAGGTCTACCAAAGAAACGGCTTACATCAGCTTGTCCGCCCCCTTTGCGAATATTGAAGTACGCTTTGAGATCTGCATCAGATGCAAGACATCGAAAAAGTTCACCGAACGGAAACTCCTTTTTTTATTATCGCCAAAATAGGGGAGAGAGTGCTATGGACATGATACGTGAGTTGGGGTGACTATCATTAAAACAAAGGCTAATTTTTTGTGGGAGGACCTGCTCGTGAAATTTTAATCACCAACTTACTCTCCTGATTGCAAAAATATTCTGTTAGCGCCCACTTACATAGCTAGAAATGATCATAATGATAAAATAAGAGCCGGCCGAGGTGGCCGGGTGGTTCTAGGCGCTTCAGTCCGGAACCACGCGACTGCTACGGTCGCAGGTTAGAATCCTGCCTCGGCATTGGATGTGTGCGATGTCCTTACGTTAGTTAGGTTTAAGTACTTCCAAGTTCTGGAGGACTGATGACCTCAGATGTTAAATCCCATAGTGCTCAGAGCCATTTGAACCATTTTTGATAAAATTAGAGAAATGAGGGCTCTAACAGAAAGATTTAAGTTCTTGTTTTTCCCGCACGCCTTTCTAGAGTGGAACGGTACAGAAATAGCTCGAAGGCGGTTCGATGAACCCAATGTCAGGCACTTAATCGTGATTGGCGGAGTGCTCATGTAAATGTTTATTTGATTGGCGGTGCATGAGTAACTATTTTGGGGCGTAAGAAACAGTATTCGAAGAATTCTACCACACATGGAGTACCCTCTCCTTCAGCAAGACAATCCCAGACCGCACAAGAGCGCTGCGATATCTGCAGCAATCCGTCGCCTTGGGTTCGCTCTCATCGATCATACCTCATACAGTCCTGACTTGGGCTCATCCGATTTTGATCTTTTTCCAAACTTAAAGAACACCTTCGAGGATTTCACTTTGATAATAATGAAGTGGCGCTAGCACAAGGGACGTGGTGGCTCCGTTCAACGAAGTCAGTCATTCTACAGTGACGGTATCAACCAATTGCTCTCTCGTTGGGAGAAATTTGTTTGTAGGGCAGGGTGACTAAGTTGAAAAATAAGTATGTGGACTTGAAGAACAAAGATGTAGTACGAAAATAAAGTTTGTTTTGTTTAAAAAACTTCAAGACTTTTCACATAAAAATTTGGAGGCATTACTTTTCAGCAGGCCCTAATATCCAATTTGCAAATAAATTTACAATTATTGAAAATTACTTTTTAGCTGGTCATTTGTGTCACACCAGTCCTCACATCTCACATGACATACAAAAACACACACACCATGCGAACACAAACACACACACACACACACACACACACACACACACACACACACACACACAATTTTTCTCTTTCTTTCAGCTGGCGTCATGACCATGGCGCTACTTCCGCCATTTCACTGAATTCTTCGTGTTATTCCTTTAGCCCATTTGAAAAAGGGTAAATTAGATCCATACACAATGAATGAGATGTTGAGCTCAATAAAATAGAAACAGGTTACAATTATCCATCACAGTTCCTGCACATAGGATTCAACAGCAATAGTAGTAGTGGCACTTCTGCCACTGACTGTATCAGGATGACCAAATGTAGCGGGAAGAGGTAGAAGGCACTGTATTAAGACTCATCTGAGCTTTCCAAGTTATTTATTGTTTCCAACTACAGTGCCCCCGTTCCCCTCGATCTGTGTCACCAGGTCCCGCAATGCTGAGGACATCACTTCGCTGTCTGCGAAACGGCTTGGTGCGGAATGGCTGCCTCAGTGACCCGTGCACGCACTGTGTGCCAGCCTTGTACGCCAGCGGAGTTACGTCGTCAGGATGCAGGATGCAGGCAATCGACTCAGTGGTCTGCTTCCCTGCTGACTCAGCGTTGCTCGGTGTGAGCCACAGGCGGCCAGCTGCGTGCTTCTTGCCGGCGTGGCTGAGATCACGGCGACAACAAGCGCCCACAATCTTGCATCTGAATCTGCGGCCCTCGCCTTGGGATGCGTCCGACGTGTGTTGGAAGCCAGGATACCCGCCCGCGATAGTGAGCCATGGAGTGGCCCACCACTGGCTGGCTGTGAACTCTGTGTTGGCCTCAGAGGGTTGAATCAACTACCCACAATGGACTGGAATGCTGGCCCCCTACCTGCTGCTGCATGCAGCTGGTGGTGTGACACACCCCGCCGTCCAGGACAGCTGCCACACTTGAATGAATCTCGTTAGAAACCCGTGAAAGTAGGCTGTTTAGGTTTTTATGTTGGTAACGCCACGTAGCGCTCTATATGAAAATCACTGACTGTGCTGTATGAAGACTGTGGTTGGTTTGTGTTGTTGGAGTATATGCTATTGTAGTGTTGGGCAGTTGGCTGTTAACAGTGCGAGCGTTGCGCAGTTGGAGGTGAACCGCCAGCAGTGGTGGATGTGGGGAAATGAGATGGCGGATTTTTGAGAGCGGATGATCTGGACGTGTGTCCATCAGAAACAGTACATTTGTAAGAATGGATGTCATGAACTGCTATATATATTATGACTTTTGAACACTGTTAAGGTAAATACATTGTTTGTTCTCTATCAAAATCTTTCATTTGCTATCAGTAGTTAGTGCCGTCATTAGTTTGAATCTTTTATTTAGCTGGCAGTAGTGGCGCTCGCTGTATTGCAGTAGTTCGAGTAACGAAGTGAGGTAAGTGATTTGTGAAACATATAGGTTAATGTTAGTCTGGGCCATTCTTTTGTAGGGATTTTTGAAAGTCAGATTCCGTTGCGCTAAAAGATATTTGTGTCAGTTTAAGCACCGTCATGTATAATTTTTCTGAGGGGACGTTTCACCCGCACCTATTTATATGCGGCTGTTTGCCTCTGTTTTGCCATTTGCACCACTCCGCATCACGTATTCATAACATGCTAGGTTGGCCAGTGGCCCCTTCTGCCTGTGATTTGTGACATACAAAACCGCTACTTATACTCTTTCAGCAATTTGACGGCCCTGTGGCCTCTATTCTACTTTGCAACTGTTGGTATACATAACTCACTGCAATCCAGCCCGCACCTGGCTGTGGCTTGTGTTCAGAATATTGGACAAAACTAACTTTCCCTATGGTGCCACTACATATTAATTAAACGCTGAAATTTTATTGTAGAATGACAGTTATTAATAAATAATGTTTATTTTTACCATTGCCTACTCTTTTTACATAAATAATCAAGTTTTAGCATGGATTACTTAAAAAGTATGCTCTAACAGAAGTTTTAAATGTTTGGATTCTAATTGTACTTTAAATCTCCTTTTGTGATTAACAGTATAGCTTCATTCTATCGTAGAAAATACTGTACCGTGTTTTTTATTTTTTTACTGTTGGAAAATGGAAGTTTAACCTGGCTCTCGTTCCACAGTGACGAATGATGCTTGTGAGCTAACTGATGATGTCGTTCTTGACGTGCATAACAGATTGGTTGATGTACTCACATGGTGCAATGAGAATTAGCAAGTTGTTAAACAGGACTTCACAGGGAGCTCAGCCACGCGGAGTTGCCGCGCGGTCTGGGGCGCTTTGCCATGGCTAGCGCGGCTGCCCCCTTCGGAGGTTTGAGTCCTCCCTTGGGCACGGCTGTGTGTGTTGTCCTTTGCGTAAGTTAGTTTAAGTTAGATTAAGTAGTGTGTATGCCTAGGGACCGATGACCTCAGCAGTTTGGTCCCATAGGAACATACCACAACTTTCCAATAGGGAGCTCACTGTCTTGAGTTATTATTATAATGCCTCTTTTCGGTAGTTTGAAAGCTGTGTCCTTGTTTCGCCCTGTGAGTCACAATCTCATTTGCAGTTAAGAAACAGCTTAGCTTTCGCTACCGTCTGCGTTCATCAAACAGCCTTAGGTGCCTCATAGTACAAAGTGATGCAGGCGCACATTAAGATATGTTTCAATCACTGAAAAATAAAACGTTCATGAGTCTCCTCACCTTTTAGGCTTTTTATGGTTTTCTTTCCTTCTGTGCTTGCCATCTCACCAATGAATCTCTTAACATTTGAATTTTCACAAGTGGCTGGTACCTTCTGTAGTTAGGAGCACACATAAAAAAGATTTCGTGTTTCTTGTTTACCCATGGTAATTGTACGCTTAGTCTGGCTTTTGTTCCTAGCCTCATAATGCATGATCAGCCTGAACTTCGACAATATTTCAGAGATTGTCCCGGGATAAATTCTGTGGATTTCGATGTGAAGGATCTGTGGTCTGCAGTGACAGGTTGCACAGTAACAGTGTAAATGTCGATGGTATACACTGCGTGTGTTATTTGGAAATAAACTTGTTCCATTCACTCACAATGATTACTGTTGGCGACCGTAAACCCCATTATACTCTTCGGCCCGGAAGGTAGCATTCAGTACTGTTCGGTTCTGTCTTGAGATCATTCTTGTGGCAGTGTTAGTTGTACGTTAACAGCGGTACACAGCACTGCTTTCTCCCACATACATCACGAACTATGACCACAGCGAGCTCTTAATGTGATTTATCGACAGTCGTTCTTTCTGCGTACCATTCGTGAATGGAACGAGGAAGAGGAGAAACGATAGTCGTGCCAGAAGTGCTCTGCACGAAACACCGTAAGGCGGCGGGCAACGTATACGTGTACATGCGTATGTCGTTAATGTGATGTATGGGTTTACGGGATGGAATAGTACAGCGACACAAAGGACGCTATGCTGAGTTATTCCTGCAACGGCTGAGGCAAAACTACACTCAGCTGGCGGCTACACGGGTAGCGGAGGCTGTGTGGCGTGGACTGGACGGTTTTTTAGGTTAGAAGGCCTCGGGAAAGTACGGGGTGGGCTGCAATCTCAAAGGGTGCATGGCAAATACAGGACGCGCTTGGATAGTGGAACAGTCGGAAATGTAAATTGTTGTAGTTGTGCTGGGAAAGTCCCTGAGCTTCAAGCGCGAATAGAAAGCACAGAAGCTGAAATCGTTATAGGTACAGAAAACTGGCTAAAGCCTGAAATAAGTTCTGCAGAAATTTTTACGAAGTCTCAGACGGTGTTCAGGAAAGATAGATTAGGCAGAATTGGTGGTGGAGTGTTTGTTTCTGTCAGTAGTGGTTTATCTTGTAGTGAAGTCGAAGTACATAGATACTCCGTGCGAATTGGTATGGGTGGAGGTTATACTTAACAGAAGAACTAAGTTAATAATTGGCTCCTTCTACCGACCCCCAGACTCCGATGATATAGTTGCTGAACAGTTCAGAGAAAATTTGAGTCTCGTTGCAAATAAATACCCCACTCATACGGTTATAGTTGGTGGGAACTTCAACCTTCCCTCGATATGTTGGCAAAAATACTTGTTCAAAACCGGTGGTAGGCAGAAAACATCTTCCGAGATTGTCCTAAATGCTTTCTCTGAAAATTATTTCGAGCAGTTAGTCCACGAACCCACACGAGTTGTAAATGGTTGCGAAAACACACTTGACCTCTTAGCCACAAACAATCCAGAGCTAATAGAGAGCATCATGACTGATACAGGGATTAGTGATCACATGGTCGTTTTAGCTAGGCTCAATACCGTTTCTTCCAAATCCACGAGAAACAAACGCAAAATAATTTTATTTAAAAAAGCGCATAAAGTGTTACTAGAAGCCTTCCTAAGAGACAATCTCAATTCCTTCCGAACTGACTATCCAAATGTAGACGAGATGTGGCTCAAATTCAAAGATATTGTAGCAACAGAAATTGAGAGATTCATACCGCATAAATTGGTAAGAGATGCAACTGATCCCCCATGGTACACAAAACAGGTCCGAACGCTGTTGCAGAGGCAACGGAAAAAGCATGCGAATTTCAGAAGAACGCGAAATCCCGAAGATTGGCTAAAATTTACAGACGCGCGAAATTTGGCTCGGACTTCAATGCGAGATGCCTTTAATAGGTTCCACAACGAAACATTGTCTCGAAATTTGGTAGAAAATCAGAAGAAATTCTGGTCGTATGTAAAGTACACAAGCGGCAGGACGCAGTCAATACCTTCGCTGCGCAGTGCCGATGGTACTGTTACCGACGACTTTGCCGCTAAAACGGAGTTATTGAACGCAGTTTTCCGAAATTCCTTCACCAGGGAAGACGAATGGAATGTTCCAGAATTTGAAACACGAACAGCTGCTAGCACGAGTTTCTTAGAAGTAGATACCTTAGGGGTTGCGAAGCAACTCAAATCGCTTGATACGGGCAAGTCTTCAGGTCCAGATTGTATACCGATTAGGTTCCTTTCTGATTACGCTGATACAATATTTCCCTACTTAGCAATCATATACAACCGATCGCTCACCGATAGATCTGTACCTACAGATTGGAAAATTGCGCAGGTCGCACCAGCGTTTAAGAAGGGTAGTAGGAGTTATCCATCGAACTACGGACCTATATCATTGATGTCGGTTTGCAGTAGGGTTTTGGAGCATATACTGTATTCAAACATTATGAATCACCTCGAAGGGAACGATCTATTGATACGTAATCAGCATGGTTTCAGAAAACATCGCTCTTGTGTAACGCAGCTAGCTCTTTATTCGTACGAAGTAATGGCCGCTAACGACAGGGGATCTCAAGTTGATTCCGTATTTCTAGATTTCCGGAAAGCTTTTGACACCGTTCCTCACAAGCGACTTCTAATCAAGCTGCGGGCCTATGGGGTATCGTCTCAGTTGTGCGACTGGATTCGTGATTTCCTGTCAGGAAGGTCGCAGTTCGTAGTAATAGACGGCAAATCATCGAGTAAAACTGAAGTGATATCAGGTGTTCCCCAGGGAAGCGTCCTGGGTCCTCTGCTGCTCCTGATCTATATAAATGGCCTGGATGACAATCTGAGCAGTTCTCTTAGGTTGTTCGCAGATGATGCTGTAATTTACCGTCTAGTAAGGTCATCCGAAGACCAGTATCGGTTGCAAAGTGATTTAGAAAAGATTGCTGTATGGTGTGGCAGGTGGCAGTTGACGCCAAATAACGAAAAGTGTGAGATGATCCACATGAGTTCCAAAAGAAATCCGTTGGAATTCGATTACTCGATAAATAGTACAATTCTCAAGGCTGTCAATTCAACTAAGTACCTGGGTTTTAAAATTGCGAACAACTTCAGATGGAAAGACCACATAGATAATATTGTGGGGAAGGCGAGCCAAAGGTTGCGTTTCATTGGCAGGACACTTAGAAGATGCAACAAGTCCACTAAAGAGACAGCTTACACTACACTCGTTCGTCCTCTGTTAGAATATTGCTGTGCGGTGTGGGATCCTTACCAGGTGGGATTGACGGAAGACATCGAAAGGGTGCAAAAAAGGGCAGCTCGTTTTGTATTATCACGTAATAGGGGAGAGAGTGTGGCAGATATGATACGCGAGTTGGGATGGAAGTCATTAAAGCAAAGACGTTTTTCGTCGCGGCGAGATCTATTTACGAAATTTCAGTCACTAACTTTCTCTTCCGAATGTGAAAATATTTTGTTGAGCCCAACCTACATAGGTAGGAATGATCATCAAAATAAAATAAGAGAAATCAGAGCTTGAACAGAAAGTTTTAGGTGTTCGTTTTTCCCGCGCGCGTTTTTCGGGAGTGGAATGGTAGAGAGATAGTATGATTGTGGTTCGATGAACCCTCTGCCAAGCACTTAAATGTGAATTGCAGAGTAGTCATGTAGATGTAGATGGTCTGCGGTTTGTAAAAGGCTGTTTGTCATATTCTTCAATAATCTCATGAACAAAAGATGACTAATGGTCTTTGCACTACTTTGTGTCTTGTGTTGTACGAATTAGCGATTCTTTCTTGTCAAGATATTTTCATAGAAACAAAGGTGACTGGGGCACCCTAACAAGTGAATTATAATTAAACATGTGTGTGACTTGGATATGCTTCCTAATCTCCTTCTCCCCCCCTCTATATCCATTTTGCTTTTCTCTTCTCTTTGTCCATCTCCTCCTCCATTCTCCTCTCCGTGTCCATGACCTCCTTCACTCTCTCTGTATATATCCTTCAACCTCGTCTCTCTCTCTCTCTCTGTCAATGTGCTCCTTCCCCCTCTCTATGACCATTTCCTCGTGCGCCTCCTCCGTCTCTCCATGTCTTCTTCCCCTTTTTCTCTGACCTTGTCTCTTGTTTATTGTTACTGCAAATCTGCAGTAGTACTCTAATCATAAGCCTTTAATCCATAAACACATGATTTCAGTGAAAACCAACTGCAAAGACGTAAACGAAACAGTATATAGTAGTGTATACAATTTTTGTTTGAAAATATCTATAATGAGAAATAATATATGTGGGAGAATCAATTTTATGAATGGCTTACACTTCCTGCTATAGCAGTTAAAACTAATAGTGATAAAGAAAACAAAGCCGGATATTTTCACAGCAGAGCAAAGCACAACGTTTTCTTTCTCACAAACCTGTTCTAACAGATAACCCGTACAGTGCTGTTTAAAAAATACTATGTCCGACTGAACGTTTATTGAGTACTTTTCGAGTTTTGTGTTAACAACAATTCTTGTAGCCTACGTCCGTCCAGACGTTTATTGGAGTAATGTGTAAAAATTTGAAGAAAATTGGTCAAGTACTTTCTGAGATTTTTGCTAATAATGTTGTCCTTTGCATTTAAATAGCGTATAAACTTACATATTGTACGAATTACAAATCTGTAGCCTGCGTCAGTTCGAATTTTCATTAGAGCATCGTATAAAAATTCTAAGTAAATAGATCAAGTACTTTTCGAGATTTTTGGTAACAACTTCAAATAATGATTTTTCATTATATAGTAGTACAGATTATTACTCTGTAACGAGCCATCAGAGACCAGATACCCACAAAATATGTGGGAAACCTCTGATATTTTGTAGGTGAAGCTCTGGTCCCCCATTTACCATGCCATCAGGTAGTACTAGCACTGTAAAATAACAACGAAAACCCAATTCTAAGGAAGACAATTACTCATCGTACGCTATCTGATCAAAAACACGCGTACGCGTGTAAGTGGACATTAAAACGGGATGCATCCACCCTTCGACTTTATAACTGTTTGAACTGTGCCGAGGACACTTTCAGTAGGGTACCTGAATATCTGTGGAGAAGTGGCAGCCCATTATCCTTCAAGGGCTGGAACCAGAGAAGGTAGTGGTTGTTGGACGCTGGGGTTTTGAGCGAACTCGACATTCTGACTAACCCCGATGACTCATCCCTAAGGTGTTACATAGCATGCAGGTCAAGACTCAGGGCAGACCTGTCCGTTTTAGAAATATTATTGCCCACAAACTACTGCCTCACCCTTGCACATTATGACATGGTGCAATGTCATGGTGGTACAAACAATCGACGTCTACGAAATGTACACAGGTCACAATGCTATAAATGTGTTCATATTCTTCTGCATTCAATGTCTCTTAAGCGCATTAAGGGAACCACATCCTAACTGCAACAAACACCCTCGTACGATAATACTAACTCTTCTTTGCTTCAATGTTGGCACTAAATGTGGAGTCTGGAGCAAAGTCGACGTTTTCACTCAATCTGTAGGCATTCCATTGGGTTTAGGTCGGTTTCCGGGCAGGCCAGTTCATTTCAGGAATATTATTGTCCACAAACAATTGCCTCACATATGCAGTTTTATTACATGGTGCATTGTCATGCTGATACAAACAGTGATCGTCTCCGAAATATTCCTCTTGTGTACCCAATACACAATGCTGTAAAATGTATTCATATTTTTCCACATTAAGCGTTTGTTAAGTGCAATGAGGGTACCACACCCTAATTACAGAAAACACCTTGTATCGTAACATCAGTTCTTCCTTACTTCACTGTTGACACTACACATGATGGCGGGTAACCTTCTCCAGGCATTCGCCAAATCGAAACACATCCACAGGACTGCCACAGAATATAGCGTAATCCATCACTCCAAACCACTATCCAATCGTGTCACTCATTACTCCACCTCAAGCGTCAGGTAGCATTGATTACACAAATGTGTGATTTATAAAGAGCTGCTCAATCGTTTTGCTCTATTCTCTTTAACTTTCTATGCACACTCACTGAGCTAGTTGGACTGCTGCTAGCACTTTGAAACTCGCGAGTAATTTTTTCTACAGATTTCACGCGATTTTTTAACAACCAACTGTCGCACTCCGCGATGCTCGACGGTTCTTGTTCGTCATTACATGAGGTTTGCCTGCTGTTGTTTTAGCTGTGATTGTCCCTTCGCTTTTTAACTTCACAGACATCACCAAAATTCGACTTGGCCACCTTTAGAACGGTTGGAATGTCACTGATTAATTTGTTACTTCCGTGACATCCAATGACTACTCCACATTCGAAGTCATTGAGCTCTCCAGACAAGTTCATTCTGCTGTTACTGCGTTTTTTCTGACTTTGCAATATTCCCCGACCTTTTTGTGTAGGAGCTCCCGTGACACCTCGCGCCCAATTCCGCATTAAATATGTGTGTTCGAATCCCTTGATCAGATAGTGTGTGTGCACACAATCAACCGATTAGATGCAGTTCGGATTCAGGTACTGAGAGTCAACAGTATCACTCAGCAGGAGTAAACAGGAAAGATAATTTGACACAGACCTCATTATTGAGTTTTGGGTACCGATTTTCGTGCTTTACTAGTGTAAGGTAGCAATGTACACAATATCACACAGCAAATTCTGATCTACTAAATAGGGAAAAAATAACGTAGAAACCTTTGAATAAACAAGCGTACTTAATGTGACTTACGAAACATCGACAACAACAATTATAACAACATAGAGCATAGCACAGTAAATCGCATTTCAGAAACTATGTTGCTGAAAGTATCAAATATAACTAAGTTGATTCCACACGAAAATAATCGTTGATACCAAACACAGCACACGATGCGAGGCTGGCCGGAGTGGCCGAGCGGTTCTAGGCGCTACAGTCTGGAACCGCGCGACCGCTACGGTCGAAGGTTCGAATCCTGCCTCGGGCATGGATGTGTGTTATGTCCTTAAGTTAGTTAGGTTTAAGTAGTTCTAAGTTCTAGGGGACTGATGACTTCAGAAGTTAAGTCCCATGGTGCTCAGAGCCATTTGAACCATTTTTGAACACGATGCGAAGGTTGTCACACACCCTGGTACCCACATTTCACTCTTTCCTTCGCACCACTGCGATGCTCGGCTGCTGCTAGAGCGCCTGTTCGTTGGCATGTGGGATGTAAGGGTTGTAGAAGGGGATGCTTGCTCTCAGCTGCTAGAGCAGCAACGGAGTGTAGCTTAGCTGAGTGGATGTCGAACTCTCTGTACAGGTACATTTTTAATGTGGTAAACAAAGGCACGCAGGTTGCAACGATGGTGTTGCTGCGATTTGGTGATTCTAGATGGACCCTTTCCATTTTATTCATGCACTTGTCAATGTTGCATCCTCCCCCACCCCATTCCCCCCTCCCACTCCCTCGTGTGATCACGCCATAGAAGGGCGCGAAACAGGAGGACTGAAAAAGCAGAAATATCCTGTGCTCTTTCGGAATATGTTCGAATTATGTCGAATGGTTTCCTAGTAGCCCCACACTGCAAAATGGTTCAAATGGCTCTGAGCACTATGAGACTTTACATCTGAGGTCATCAGTCCCCTAGAACTTCGAGCTACTTAAACCTAACTAAACCGAGGACATCACACACACCCATGTCCGAGGCAGGATTCGAACCTGCGATCGCAGCGGTCGCGCGGTTCTAGACTGAAGCTCCTAGAACCGGTCAGCCGCACCGGCCTGCCCCGAACTGGCATACCAGAGCAAATATAACGGTACTGGTACGCTCAAAAATGGTCAGATCACATTCGATGTGGTTGCAGCCCTACGATGTCCTTGCAGTAGGATTAAATCGTCCGAGGGACGTCAACAGTGTCGAAAGTTGTCATCGAAAGTTGTCAACAAAGTCGTCCTATTGCTCATCGCACTGCGAACTGTCGTTTTCAGCTGCAAAATGTAAGGAAATCAACGCCCCAAGGGAAAGGGTGGTGTCATTGAGCACTTCATCCCACGTCCTGAGGCCTTCTGGTGGCGATTCTGAGCGGCGGTGTGTCTGAAATTTTTTCCTCGGTCACCCATAAGAAAAACACGTGATTTCAACGGTGGGTTGCGTGGTTCTGGCTCCCAAAGTAGAGGCGTCGAAGGGAGGGGTGAAATGTTGGTAAGAGGGGGCGCAATGACCTGCCTATCCTGTTACACGTCCACAGTGCCGGTGGACAGAGTTGTGGTGAAATCTGGTGCCAATGTGACATCGTTAAACGACCTTACAGCTCACATGGACTTCTCAGCCCTGGCCTTTTTCGCTGATGTGTCTACAACGTGCTGTCTTACCGAGGGAGGTTTGTAAGGGTATGGTACCCTTACATAGTATAGATCATACACTCTATGCAGCGATCATAAACTAAAGCAAAGACTGCAATGTGAGAGTGGGTCAGCAAGGAGTCGAGTGTTAAGAGTCCGTGAGTGGAAGTCGGGTGTGCGAGAGGCTAGAGGCGGTTGCTCGGTAACGACGCCGGAGATTAGTGGCAGAATATAGGCGTAATGACACACAGTATTTGATTTCTGTTGAGTGTTTATGAATGTTGGTTTACAAAAACATGTTTTAATTAATAAAATCCAGTATTTTAGAAAGGACATGTTATCACTTAGTAGTTCTCAGAATGAGATTTTCACTCTGCAGCGGAATGTGCGCTGATATGAAACTTCCTGACAGATTAAAACTATGTGCCGGACCGAAACTCCAACTCGGGACCTTCGCCTTTCGCCTTTATCCAAGCACGACTCACGCCCCGCCCTCCCAGCTTTACTTCTGCCAGTACCTCGTCTCCTACCTTCCAAACTTTACAGAAACTCTCCTGCGAACCTTGCAGGAAGGTAGAAGACGAGGTACTGACAGAAGTAAAGCTGTGAGGACGGGGCGTGATTCGTGTTTGGATAGCTCAGATGGTAGAGCATTTGCCCGCGAAAGGCAAAGGTCCTGAGTTCGAATCTCGGTCCGGCACACAGTTTTAATCTGCCACGAAGTTTCATATCAGCGCACACTCCGCTGCAGGGTGAAAATCTCATTCTGGAAACATCCCCCAGACTGTGGCTAAGCCATGTCTCCGCAATATCCTTTCTTTCAGGTGTGCTAGTTCTGCAAGGTTCGCAGGAGAGCTTCTGTAAAGTTTGGAAGGTAGGAGATAAGGTACTGGCAGAAGTAAAGCTGTGAGGAGGGGTCGTGAGTCGTGCTTGGATAGCTCAGGTGGTAAAGCACTTGCCCACGAAAGGCAAACGTCCCGAAGTCGAGTCTCGGTCCGGCACACAGTTTTAATCTGCCAGGAAGTTGCACTTAGTAGTTTTCCTTCGATTTCATAATAGCAGAAGAGCACGACAATTAGTTTGATGCAAAATTAATTAAATAATACTTCATCTTCAGCGTATGCGAATAACAAAGTTCGATGGGAAACTGGGAGGGGCAGAGGTTATAGGTTGTAGGTACCTTTGAGCTAAATTTCAAACTTAAACGTCGCAGTGGGAGACAATTACGGGAATTCGAGAAAGTGACCCTTTTATAATGTTACTTTAAATCCGTCTTGATTGCAAATTTTTACAAAATGACCCTTTTATCTTGTGTCACAGTGTATTTGCCTCAAAGTCACGACGCATGGGAGAATGTATTCGTGCCCTTGGGGAGTCACATCTCATACTGAAGCTCATGATGGTGGTGATTTCAGAACAGAATGAAAGTTTAATCATCTAACACCCGTTATGCGACGAACATATCAGCAAAGTTTGATAAATACTGGACTTGTAGCATTTTTCCATTTATGTCAGTATAATTGAATGACTTGGAAGTTTGTTATTCATTCCTTTTTGTATGTCTGTTGCGAACGCCATACTTTGGTAAATTATTCCATCCATGTCGCCGCTGAAAAACTGAGACGGGATGATAATTTAAATGTGTAAAGTATTTTTTTGCTTTCATCAATTGGCTGAAACAACAAAAAAAGGAGGAGGAGGAGGAGGAAATTAGTGTTTAACGTCCCGTCGACAACGCGGTCATTAGAGACGGAGCACAAGCTCGGGTTAGGGAAGGATGGGGAAGGAAATCGGCCGTGCCCTTTCAAAGGAACTATCCCGGCATTTGCCTGAAGCGATTTAGGGAAATCACGGAAAACCTAAATCAGGATGGCCGGAGACGGGATTGAACCGTCGTCCTCCCGAATGCGAGTCCAGTGTGCTAACCACTGCGCCACCTCGCTCGGTCAACAAAAAAGTTAAATAGCGTTATGCAACAGGAATATTAGGATATTTTTCTCTAGAGCTGGATGGGTGAAACTTCGCTATAATTGTTGGAAACGAAGTAATGTTTTGAGTGCGCAACATATATCAGACAAACACAACAAACTGAATGTCCACGCCCAAATATTATAGTAATCACTTCAAAGTATAATTCATATTGTCCGAGTCATTCCCTCGACATTGGAATCGTTACATTTCGGTGACTATTGATCCTTTTGGAAGTGGAGACTGTCACATTTACTTCTGCTTGCTGAACACACATTCTCTCGTATCACTTGTATGTTGCTGCTGTGTCTCGCGCTTGGTTTATTTGTCGCTTTGCCGCTGGTTTCGAATGAAGTGTTGGGTTGTGATTTTCTATGGCATGTATTTACAAATGCTATTTCCCAGGCAAGTAATTAAGCAACGTGAATGAACAATATCACACCAAAATAAATGTATGCACTATATCCAAGTAAATATTGAAACGCGGCAGAAGTTTACATGGCGCCCGAAATCAGTGACCTCATTAAGACCGCTGTGTATCTTTGTCAGTGGACCGTTAAAGCTATCGCCAGCAGTTGTGTTACCATCACAGCATGGCTAATCCACTCTCTCTGTTATTTACTGTATGTAGGGGCATGTAGCATTACGCTTCGGGAAGTCGGGAGCTCTCATCCAACAGCACGCTCTGCTTACTAACGTAAATTATTTACTAGTGTTCGCGCTGTCTCCCATTGAATGAAGCTTGCGACAGATCGATAACAGTGGGTCCGCGTGCAGCAGATTTTTCGCCATCATGTTGACCTGCAGTAACACGCACGCAGAGTACCCTGTGTTCTGGATGGAGACCTGTACAGAGTGACGAGAACGAAAGCACTGACACTTCGCATGGGAACAAATCCACTGTTCGTTAACTTAGATAAACGATTTACTGCCAAACGGAAGCTTATTGCACCATCATTGTGCAGGTATAGCGAACTGCACAGAGCAATGGAATAATTCAAAAATGTTCAAATGTGAGTGAAATCTTATGGGACTTAACTGCTAAGGTCATCAGTCCCTAAGCTTGCATACTACTTAACCTAAACTGTCCTAAGGACAAACACACACACCCATGCCCGAGGGAGGACTCGAACCTCCGCCGGGACCAACCGCACAGTCCATGTCTGTAGCGCCGTAGACCGCTCGGTTAATCCTGCGCGGCCAATGGAATAATTGTAACGGAAATATTTAAATACTTCATTGTGAATTTTCAAAAAAATGTTTTTCAATCTCCTGTGAAGTACTGAATCGTTACAGTGTCTTCTTATACATTTCCGCCATGAAAATACGTTTCCGTCATGAATCTGCGTATTGCAATTGTATGTACAGAAATTACATAAATATTGCGACATACTTCGAGGAGTTGTAGAGAGTGTCTTGAGCAATAAACTGAGGATAGGAACCCACGTCCAGAAACGTCATCCAACGACGCTACAGAGCGTCGACATTATACGCCCCGGAGCTTGCCACTAGGGCAACACTTCAGCAGCAAACGTGGCTTTGTACTCTCATGCAGTTCATTTTCCTCCTGTATATAGAAAAAAGGCATTGAAGATTTCAGAGAGTTCCAGTAGAAAACTAAACTGCGTCTGGAAACACGTGTTCCAAACAGTCATCCACTCAGGCTATAGAGCACCGTATGCATAGGAGTAATAGTTTGTGTAGGCAGCAGTTAGCTGCATCTCTTCCACTGACGATCTTAAAGGCCAGTCGCGATCACTGAATAAAAAACAACATTGCGGGACGTTCTCCCTACGAAAGGTTCGTCAGCGCACAAAGTCACATTTTCTGCCGAGGAAGTGTCCTAGCGCCTATAACATCGAAGCTCTGTAGCTACTTTGGATGACACTCCCGGATTTCGTTTCATATCCTTGTAAGGCTATGGTTAGGTGGTTTCTTATTCTATGATTGAACACAACTGTGTAAGCTGTAATGACATTGTTTAATATTGCAATTTTCTCACGGAAATACACGCTTTTACACAGTTGTCAAAATGACCTATCTCGGCCTCTGAAAGTGAATCAACCCTAAACACAATAGCATTAAATTTAACTCCAAGAAAGGTAAACAGTCCTAAACACAACAATATTAAATTTTAACTAGAAGTTTCTTTACAAAATTATTCTTACAGTTACGTTATGATGTTAGCCAGTACTACGATAAATCATCCGATTCCGATTCAAAGTTCAGTACTATTTTTAGGATGACAATCAAGTCTACAGAGGATGGTTAATTATGTGATAAGTCGAGCAAAAGATTACCCATTTACCCAAGGTCGCTCGAGTTTACAGTGGACGCAAGCTGGTGAACCAACAAGTTTACACCTCTGCATGCGGTATTTACTCTAGTTGTGATGAGTTGTCGTCTGTATGGTTGCTCTCGCCCACTGAAATTCCTTTAAAATCTAATTAAGCCTTTGCTGAATTTCCCAGCAGAAACTCTCCCTATGTTTGTCGATATTCGAGAGAACATGAAATCATCAATAGTCTCAGACTATGGCGATATACACGCACATGGCTGGAGCAGAGTGCATATTATAATGCCTTCTCAGTTCCCACAAGATCAATTAACTAATCGTCTGGTTCGTTTCTCCACAGTTGGAGCTCAACGACGCTGCAGCTAATTTCTAGTTGGAGGTCAGCAGCTGTGAAAGCAGTGTTCTCCTCTGCGTCGTACAGAGCGTTATGGGCTCCGTTCTGCACTTGACGCCAGTTCAGAGAAGAGTCCTCGAAAATTTCACTCTCATCTTTCTCGTAGCCGAACTCTCTCCCCACCTGGGTTCTTTCGTCCTCCATGTCACAGCTTTTTTCGACCAATAGGAGTGTTCCTCTTATTTTGTGGAAACTCTCTCTACCAATTGCAAGGGTCCTACGATTGACCTGCATTGAAATCTCGGCACTTTACTCCTTCCCGGTGCGTTTCCGCCAATCGGACGTTTTGTGCCTGCTCTCGACGCCTACAAATTAACATGTGCCTATCACATGTGTACCACTTGCAGTTCACGTGATCGAATGCGTCACTGGTTTTATTCGTATCTATTTGGAAATCCGAAACGCAGTTTTCTAAAGCTTCTTTCGGTCCTACTTCTGGTGGCCCCTTACTCTCCCTGCAGTATGCGTCACCTGTCCGGCCACTGGCTCTCGCTGCGGGACGTGCCCTCTTTCTGTGCTTTCTGTAGTGCCTCCCAGGGTGCGGCCTCTGCATCTGCCCTTGCTGGCTTCCACAGAAAACGTTTCCTCTCGCTGCCTGTTTCATCTTCTGCTCATTGGCATGCATTATATAGGAGTTGTGTGTTAATACCGTCGATTGAGTGTCATCCCATTCGCATTACGTACTTACATCATCAATTTGTTCCTGAAGATGCTCTCTGCAATCCCTCAAAGTTCCTCCCAACATTTCTGGGGCATCCTGTATTTCCATATACAAGGCTGAGCAGCGTCTTAAGGAACATGGTGATATGGAATGTAGACTCACCTATGTTCTTGACTATAGGATCTAATAGGGTTCCCTCCTTATTCAGTGTATTCAGTGTTTTTAGTCCATGCTACTGACTTGATACTGGAGCCTGATCCTGCAGGTTTTGGATGGTATTCTCTGGTGATACTCATACGTGAGTATAGTGTAGCTCAGTCTATACATCAAAGAAGAAATGACAGAAAACAAAAGAAAGCTTCAATAGAGAAGGTAGAACATGAAAGTGTTTCAGTGATAAAAATTGTTAATGACACTGCTATCATTATTGAAAGGAGAGAAAAATTACTATATTTGTTGAATGAAATGAGAGATCTAAGAGCGAAGAATACGGACTGAGACAAAAAGAAGAGGGGCGAAAGTAATAAGGAATAGCAAAATGAGATTAGCAATAGACTGAATATCAAATTTGGTGACCACGAAGTAGACGAAATGGAGGAGATTTGCTGTCTTGGAAGCAGATCAACATATGATTAACCAAAGAAGGAAGACGTAGTATGCTGTCCAGCGCAAGTAAAGAGAGCATTATCTGGCAGAAGAAGTCTCCTTGTATCAAACACATGCCTGAATTTGGGGAACAAATTGCTGAGAACGTACGTTTGGATCAGAGAATAGCGGATTGCGGGAAAATTGGAAAAGAAGAGAGTCACACGTTAGAATGTAGTGCTACAAAAGGATGTTGAAAGTTAGATCCTATGACAGAATAAGGAATGAGGAGATTGTCAATGAAGAAAGGAAGCTACGGAAAACACTAGTCAGAAGAATTGACAGGATGAAAGGACATGTGTCAAGACATCTATGGCTCTAGAGGGAGCTGTAGAGGGTAAGAAATGCAGGGGCCGACAGCGACTGGAATACATTCAACAAATTATTGAAGACGCAGCGTACAAGTGCTACGCTGAAGTGTTGAGGTGAAGCGATTGGCAAAAGATAGGAATTCTTGGCAGTTGGCGTAAAACCAGTCGGTAGACTGATGACCCCTCCCCCCCAAAAAAGAAAGAATAAGGTAGTTAAATCAACCAGACTGTACGTAAGTGCGAGCAAACTGAGCCACAATAAATTTTACGAGGACTCCTGATTCTTATATTCCCACCTGCCTATATCGGTAAGGGATCCGAGATTACTGGTGTCTACTTAGACGGCTGCATCACCATCATTGCCAGTAGCACGCCACGAGGTACATGCGTCTGGTGTCCAGCCAGCCTTAAGAGGGAGGACCAGCGCTCCTGACACCAGTGCGTTCGCAGTACGAATTGCAGACAGCGAATCTTTTCACCGCTGACCTCCCAACTATGCCATACAACTCCAAGCGCATTTAAACAGATGTCACCGGGAGATATCGATCATCGACTCTGATACACTGCCGACTCCTGGATATCTGCCGAGATCTCGAGAAGTGGGTAAAGGGCTAGCGTATGGAATTCAATGGAAACAGAAGTTGAGCACTTCTCCTCGGTAAGACACAAATGTCTCCATTAGGTCATTTTATCTGTTGCGAATTTAAAACTTGATCTTTGCATCCTCTGGCCTGCCCGCTCTCTGGAACCCTCTAGAATTATACTTAATATTCAATTTAGACCATATTCTAAGATCTAAGATTTTGTCATACAACCTATAAACACTGACATATGTCTATGCCTCTTCCTGCCCTTCGTTCCCATCTCCATAAGTGATAGGAGAAATCACTTGTAGAGGCTTGCACTCTATTTTTGTCCTTGCTAGTGAGGACCCACACGTGAGCTTGGTACAAACTGCCAGGACTCCATAGTCTTATATAACTTCAGCATTGTTTCTTCCTTCATTATATTTCAAATCCCATTTCAATGATAGCCAATTAGCTTGGGTAACACTTTTACCGCAGTTGAGCTGCATACAGCATGTACTGTTTTCCCAGAAGTATGGGAACGACGGGAATTTCGTTCCGTCTGATTCCCATGCAGCAGCCCAATTAACGGAACTTTCTTACAGTCGTCTGACTGTACAAAATTGCTACTACTACAAACCCCTGCAGACCAATGCTCTGCATGGATATCAATCCAGACGTAAATATATATCACGAATATCAGGAAATACGTTATTGGAGGTGAGGCAGGCATCAACACTTGTACGCTCAAACTTGTTATAATTAATGACATTTAAAAATGTGCCTCTCTCATTAGTATCCGAGACAATTAATATACGAAACTCTTTCATGTAATTCATAAGTAATCAAATCGATAAGAGATTTTTCAATAATATATAGACTTCCAAAGCTCTCTGATAATTTGAAGTATTCTTCCGCTCTAAAAGATTTCCCTGTCACTTACTACCCATCGTTCACACGGTGAGTTGTTTTGTACAAACTGGTTAATGAATTAACCATTTATAAAATCTGCAACTAACTGCATTAAGCGTTCGGAAACGCCTAAATCAGCAGCGGTGAGCCGTTGGAAAGTCACCTCTCGCCCATGATATCCAGCACAAAGTGCATTAAATTTCTGCAGTTTGTTGCACACATGTTTGAAATTTAAAGCATGGAGAACTATTTTGTTCTGTATATGGATACAAACGCAGCACCTATAGCCATTGCCAAACAAGCAGAGCTTTCGTACCTATATTCGAACACAGACCGACCGTCATTACCGACTTGTCATAAAGAGACGTTAAATATCTAATTTATGTCCAGTATCAGTTAGCGTCTCAACTTGAAGCTACATGATAAAAAAATTATGTACTGGAACGGAACTCCTATCCATCGAATATGTCCACTATTAACTAACCACGAAAGATGTTTCATAGGATTTAGTTCAAAAGTAACAAAGCACACCGGTTTAAACTTGAATTAAAGTGGCGTAAGATTTGAGTTGTTCCAACTGCCTTGCCGCAGTGGTAATACCGGTTCCGGTCAGGTCACCGAATGAAGCCCTGTCGAGCTGGGCTAGCACTTGGATGGGTGACCATCCGGTCTGTCGAGCACTGCAAGCTGGTGCACTCAGCCCTTGTGAGGCAAACTGAGGAGCTACGTGAATGGGAAGTGGCGGCTCTGGTCTCGTGAACCAACTTACGGGCGGGAGAGCGGTGTACTGACCACATGCCCCTCCATATCTGCATCCAGTAACGCCTGTGGGCCGAAGATGGCATGGTGACCGGTCGGTATCGTTGGGCCTTCGTGGCCTGTTCGGACATAGTTTACCTTTAAGATTTGTGTTGAACGAAATTCAAATCCATCACCTAAACCTGAAATGACTAGATGAATTCTTTTGCATTTCCAGGATTCGAAACTGACCAATCTAACAGTTGTTTTCTAACCAAGAAAAAAATGTCAAATATTAGCTTCTTTCACCTGTAGCGAGATGTACGCATTTCTAAACTAGAAATAACGTGATGAGAAAGACTGCGCTGACTGGAAGTCGAGACCCATTGTGAGCGTGTGGGTACTATTCTGTCATTCTGCGCAACGGATTAATCTGAGATGCACCCTTTACCCTGTGGCTCCTGCAAGATGCAATTTCCACCCCCACACTACTACAGAAGCAGACAGACGCTCCTAACGTTCTAAAGAGAAATGCCTGAAAAACTTTCAGCAATAAATATCATCTGGAGTCATCCGCTGTAAGGAAATGACACAAAAATTCACAAAATTTCTTACATAAATAGCGGGATACTTGGGTACTAGAGCAGTGCTAGTTAGTGTAAAAAAAAACATGAAACTAATGAAAATCATTATTTACTTTGCAAAAATTCTAAGAAATCACAATGGCACTTTTAGTTATGAACTGAACACGTTATTTCCGGGGTCTTTTCGGAATGTGAAGTTACCTCTCAAAGATAGGATTAGATAATGAAATTTCTATACGAAGTTTAAGATGGTTGTTGACTTGGCAGAATGACTGAGAGGCGCGCGCCCGCAGCTCGTGGTCGTGCGGTACCGTTCTCGCTTCCCACGCCTGGGTTCCTGGGTTCGATTCCCGGCGGGGTCAGGCATTTTCTCTGCCTCGTGATGGCTGGGTGTTGTGTGATGTCCTTACGTTAGTTAGGTTTAAGTAGTTCTACGTTCTAGGGGACTGATGACCATAGATGTTAAGTCCCATAGTGCTCAGAGCCATTTGAATCATTTGAACTGAGAGGCGTGCCTACTCAACTTGAATAATTATCCTTTAGAATGTCGCTAGGTACGGTCGAGGCTGTCACGTGTGCAATGCAGTGAAGCGTACTGTTGTGGAGGAAATATGGGGCTCGCAAGAGCTGTAGCGCACAATACCGTGAGCTGTGATGAATGCTGTCTGCGGCGCTCACTACTGACAAATAAGATAACTCTCGTTCTATCTGGATTCACCTTCGCCAATCAAACTCTTCCTACGCCTTGATGAAGTCAAGGACTCCTATACGCCCCTAGTCTAACTATTGGCGTGGTACACTGGTCAGATAACCAGTCCACTTCGATGCCACTCAAAATTTGCTCGCAGGCGTTTAACTATAACTCTGTCCGTTCACACCGCACAATAAGTGTGGCGGCCAACACAGTGAACAACACTTAATCGCAAGGACTCAATATAGAGTCGCACTCCGATTTGTTCTCGACAGAGGTGCTCTCCCAGTGAAGTACTGAGGAGTGACTTGTTCTTGCTCTTTGAGTACACGTACGAGCGCACACGCTCTCGTTACGTGTTCTTGCTCCAAGAGTGACAACGGAACGGCCCCTCTCGATGCCAGACGTGAAGGGGTATATCTGTCGGTCTCTACCATTACTCCTTCAGCTCAAGGTGTCAGGAATATCGTCTGCCAATCAGCATTGCTCTTCTAAAATGGGAAATGACGTTTCGTTTAAGGCGACCAATCTGGAAATCTGTAGCATCAGCGTTTGGCTTTTGCTGTCTCCCTGCGAAAACCTCTGAAACTGCATGCTATGTTTGTAAAGAATGCGTAGGCTGGACACTCCCACACAATGTAGCGGAATTTGCTTTTAAGCTGAACACAGGGTCGTTCTCCCCTTTCACTTGGTAAATGCCGTCCACTCCATGAGTGGTGGCCGTCCGACGTAGATAGGCTGAATCGTCCTGTGAAGGGACCGGCCTCTTGGCGTGTGGTCCGCCTCTCCTGAACTAAAAGCTCTTGTGACCGTCGTGTCTGGAATGTGTGTGTGTACGCCAGCCTCGAGTATCTTAACCCCGGTGTGCACTTGTTATTTGTGTATCGTTTACATGAATTTATACAACACTGACTTTGTCTTATTGAGCTTGGGTTCGAATGAAGCGTCTTGATGTGCGGAATATGATTGTGAGCAATGAAGGTTAGGAGACCATGACGTCTTACACCATAACATTGTCATCATTTATCACATACATCTACACCTACATCTACATACATACTCCGCATCACCATACGGTGCGTGGCGGAGGGTACCTCGTACCACAACTAGCATCTTCTCTCCCTGTTCCACTCCCAAACAGAACGAGGGAAAAATGACAGCCTATATGCCTCTGTGCGAGCCCTAATCTCTCTTATCTTATCTTTGTGGTCTTTCCGCGAAATGTAAGTTGGCGGCAGTAAAATTGTACTGCAGGCAGCCTCAAATGCTGGTTCTCTAAAATTCCTCAGTAGCGATTCACAAAAATAACGCCTCCTTTCCTCCAGAGACTCCCACCCGAGTTCCTGAAGCATTTCCGTAACACTCGCGTGATGATCAAACCTACCAATAACAAATATAGCAGCCCGCATCTGAATTGCTTCTATGTCCTCCCTCAGTCTGACCTGATAGGGATCCCAAACGCTCGAGCAGTACTCAAGAATAGGTCCCACAAGCGTTCTATAAGCGGTCTCCTTTACAGATGAACCACATTTTCCCAAAATTCTACCAATGAACTGGAGACGACTATCCGCCTTCCCCACAACTGCCTTTACATGCTTGTACTACTTCATATCGCTCTGTAATGTTACGCCCAAATAGTTAATTGACGTGACTGTGTCAAACACTGCACTACTAATGGAGTATTCAAACATTACAGGATTCTTTTTCCTATTCATCTGCATTAATTTACATTCATCTATATTTAGAGTTAGCTGCCATTCTTTACACCAATCACAAATCCTGTCCAAGTCATCTTGTACCCTCCTACAGTCACTCAACGACGACACCTTCCCGTACACCACAGCATCATCAGCAAACAGCCGCACATTGCCATCCACCCCATCCTAAAGATCATTTATGTAGATAGAAAACAACAGCGGACCTACCACACTTCCCAGAGGCACTCCAGATGATACCCTCACCTCCGATGAACACTCACCATCGAGGACAACGTACTGGGTTCTATTACTTAAGAAGTCTTCGAGTCACTCACATACTTGGGAACCATTGCCATATGCTCGTACCTTAGTTAGGAGTCTGCAGTGGGGCACCGAGTCAAACGCTTTCCGGAAGTCAAGGAATATGGCATCCGTCTGATACCCTTCATCCATAGTTCGCAAGATATCATGTGAATAAAGGGTGAGTTGCGTTTCGCAGTAGTGATTATTTCTAAAGCCATGCTGATGCATGGACAGCAACTTCTCTGTCTCAAGGAAATTCATTATATTCGAACTGAGAATATGTTCGAGAATCCTGCAAGAAACCGATGTTAAGGATATTGGTCTGTAATTTTGAGGATCCGTCCTTCTACCCTTCTTATATACAGGCGTCACCTGCGCATTTTTCCAGTCGCTCGGGACTTTACGTTGGGCAAGAGATTCGCGATAAATGCAAGCTAAGTATGGAGCCAATGCAGTAGCGTCATCATCATCAGTTATCTGCTATATTAGCAGGTCCTTTGCCTCTCCATTTTCTGCGATCCGTTGCTTCCTTCTTAAGGCTGCTGCATGTTGTACCGTCCATCATGTCATCCATTATCTGGAATCTCTTCCTTCCTCGCTTCCTTTTCCCTTCTACATAACCTTCTAAAATTGTTTTTATCACTCCGTCATTCTTTCTTAATATATGCCCAATCCAATTTCTTTTTCTTCTCTTTATTACATCTAGTAACTGTCTTTTCTCCCACACTCTTCTCAGTACCTCTTCATTTTTTACTCTGTTCATCCAACTTATTCTTTCCATCTTCCGCCATGTCCATATCTCAAAAGCCATTATCTGTCTTTTGTCCTCATAGTCCATGTTTCAGCGCCATATAGAAGAACACTCCAAACAAGACATTTTATCAGTCTCTTTCTGAGTTCTCTGTCCAGACCGCTGCAGAAGATTCTCCTTTTCTTATAAAACGCCTCTTTTGCCATTGCTATCCTTGCTTTAATTTCTGTGGTGCACTTCCAGTCGGTGTCTATCCTGCTTCCAAGATACTTAAAATTTTGCACCTGCTCTAGTGTTTCTCCATTCAGCACAATTTTTATTTCCTTATTTCCTCCTATTGCCAATACTTTTGTTTTATTTGTGTTAATTTTCATTCCATATTTTTTTCCGTTAGTTGCAATGGTGTCCACCAAATCCTGTAATTCTTTTTCCCCTGTGGCTAGAAGGACCATGTCATCAGCAAATCTCAAGCACCCTACTCTTCTTCCTCCAATTTCTACCCCTTTGTTATCTAGTGAGCATTGGTCAATCATATTTTCCAAGTACAGGTTGAAAAGAGTAGGTGATAAACAGCATCCTTGTCTTACTCCTTTGTTTGACTATACTGTCCTTTTTGACCATACTGTCATTCACCAGTGGTTTCGAGTACTCAGTACCAACTATCGAACTGATTTGGTAATTATTGAAATCAAATGACATAATGGCTATCTGCAGTAGAGTACTCTCTGTAAAACCGAAGTGGAATCCCATGAGGACCTGGCGATTTATTTATTTTAAACCCATTCAGCTGCTTCACAACCCCAGGGTAACATAAGAAGAGATGAGATGTTAACTATGAATTCATTTCACCAATGTGCAACATGTTTGAACCTGAAACTATGTGATGAAACGTGCTGTTCCACCAGCTCCTATCGTTATTTGACGGTGTTCCTCACGTTAGCGGAGGGAAATCATGTTAAATATGCATCTAAAATCACGGTGAAATCCTAAATCTTCACTTTGTGTTATGAGAGGTGAAGAGAGCCTATTCATGTCTGTTAAAAATGGGCACATGAAGTGTGAATCGAACTTAGACTTTAGGCGTAATGGTTTGACTCCCTGGAAGTGGATTTCAACCACTTCAATGCATTCATTTCTTTGTTTGACCATACTGTCATTCACCAGTGGTTTCGAGTACTCTGTACCAACTATCGAACTGATTTGGTAATTACTGAAATCAAATGACATAATGGCTATCTGCACAAAGTGACAACACTATGGAATGCAGAAATTAACGCATAAAGTTGTGATTTCCTCCATGAACTGCGCTGATGAAGTGTATGTTGGTGGTCTAGAAAGTTCCGCCTCGTCGGTTCTGGCTCTCGGTCATGCTGTGTTTACTTGTGTGTGCTGCAACCAGTGTTTACAACACATGCTGTTCATGCCATTTCGCGTAGTGTTTATTAAACGTCAGCGTTATGTGGCCAATGATAGTCTTCAAATTTTCTGAAGTACATAAAAAGTACGAAAAATAATGGAATATTGCGAAACTGGAGGTTTCTAGGAACAATGGGCGTCCAACAATTTCAGATCTGGGTAACCACCTACTTACATGAAACTAGCAAGAAAAGAAGTAGACAGTGTGTAACTTAATACTAACAAGTCCATCTACTATTTCAAACTTTAACTTATTGTATGAGTGAGTAATACTTGAACTTGTGTGCCGGTTACACTGAGTTAACGTTCGCAATAGATTGTCTATCTAAATTTATCGATAATCGAGTCAAAGGATTTTTGACAAATGTCTTTAACGTCCCCATGGAAATCCAAATGAGGTACCAAAACTCAAACTACTAACTACTATACTAATGGAGACGTTAGTGTAAGTCGGGTCTAGGTTGGGACATATTTTTATTCGTGCCTGCGGCAACTGGATTAACACCGAAAGTTGCCTGTTATATTTGCATATTTGCCAGATTCCATAAACTGAGTTTATTCTGTGTCTACTTCGAGCAGCTTCTGCTCTTGTCTCTGAAACCATTCATGTTGCGCTATGGTCTTTGCTAGGGTAGTTCATCTGCCGAAGTTCTTTGGGATGTGAGCTTCCTGAGTCAATGTGGCAATATGACGTGGGGCATGCTTTGCAAGTTTTGAAGCTGTCTATTCTTCGTGTTCTATTAGTGACTGTAGTAGAGACTAGATGGACTAACTTATTGTGTTAGATGATGTGCTGTTCAAAATGGCTGCTTTTTATACATGCTGAGAAAGAGAGAGAGAAAGCGAAAATGGTTTGTATATGTGCAATACTTTATAAAAAAAAGTTGCTCTCACATCACGAATCTGGACCAAATCTGACATTGTTCCATTACTAAACGCCGGGCGAGCCAAGTTGGCTTGTTGAGACTTATTTGTCTCAAGTACTGGAAGATGTACAGTGGCTTTTGCGAATGATATTCAGTGAGTCAGTTTACAGTTTGAAAACTAGCCGAATGTTTCTATCGCGGGACCGTGAACTGATAATGGGAGTTAGGGAGCAGAATCACGCTGTTACGCAAATCACACGTAAGTGGGTTTACGCTGAATCTGCACAAGATGTGTAATGCGATCGTATAATGGCTAATGGCTCTGAGCACTATGGGACTCAACATCTTAGGTCATAAGTCCCCTAGAACTAAGAACTACCTAAACCTAACTAACCTAAGGACATCACACACACCCATGCCCGAGGCAGGATTCGAACCTGCGACCGTAGCAGTCCCGCGGTTCCGGACTGCAGCGCCAGAACCGCACGGCCACCGCGGCCGGCATATAATGACCAAGATACCAATCCTATGTGAGGTGACTAGCCTCTCATATAACTTACTAAATCAATTGATCAAAGTTCTCCTTCAAAAATGATGATGAGAAGGGATTCTGATGAATGTGACTGTTTAACAGATAAATGCCATCCTAAAAATTTACTTGATTTAAATGGAACATAAAATTGATCATGAATCTGTACAAGGAACAATCACGTACGCAGTCGTAAACTAAACAGGTAAACCGTCTTTACCTGACAGAGGTGTTGGCAAATAACCTAGTGCAACCGACACTGCGTGGAGTCTATCGTGCTTCTCTACTGCGAGAAGGCGAAGCAAAGTGAATAGGTGAAGTAAATATCATCGATAATCAGTTCACAATTGGATGCAGTACCACTATATCACCTGTGGTTCTACACATGCAATAGCTGAGAAACCGCAATTAGAATTTTAGTCAGCTGAAAAATCGATTGAAGTCCTACAGGCCGGAGCTAGGCAAAACGGCGAGCTGATGAAAGATGCTACATGTGGTCGACTCCGCTGCATGGAGACCGATCGAAGCGTAAGAGCAAGAAAACTTTGTCCTAGAGAATCTGTGAATGAAATTACTCAGCAGCAATGGCGTGACCATTTCAAATTCTCCTCTGCCCCACACCCAGAGAGTGACTGCTCCGCTGTGCAACAAGTCGGCCAATCTTGGCCGATTAACAAACCTTTCGACAATTGTGGCCTTACAACAAATTCGTCTTGACTCTCATTACCATACTCTGTCAACCAGCGCCAGTATCATTCGTCCCTGTCATTCCCAATGGCGACTGTAAACGTGTGCTGCCATAACAGTCGAGCAGCCTATCGCAGCCTTTGCCAGGAATTGCGCCAGAAGCTCTTCGGCGATGAGCACCAACAGAATTTAATAACTAGAATGCTATTTGTGGCGCCATTCTGTTGGCAATCCCTGAAATCAACAGAATTATTTTACGGAAGCATTCTACTCTCAGTCAAGTATGTGCCGGTACAGAGCCTTCAATTATCTATTGTGCATGACAACGTAATAGGATTGCGAAATGACATTAATTGCATGTATGCAAAATCAGATTTTAGAAATGGAAGAGAGGCTGGTTTGATGATCTTGATAAGTGTATGAAGAGGCCAGAGGGCCTGCCGTGTTGCAGTTTTATTTATGATCTGCAGCTGTTTTGCGCTCGTAGCAACTTAGTATCTCACTCAAAACATATGCGTTGCGTTGCGTTAATTTGGGGGAAGAGGCCAAACAGCGAGGTCATCAGTCTCATCGGATTAGGGAAGCAAGTCGACCGTGCCCTGTCAAAGGAATCATAATGGAATTTAGATTTGGGGAAATCACGGAAAACCTACACTCCTGGAAATTGAAATAAGAACACCGTGAATTCATTGTCCCAGGACGGGGAAACTTTATTGACACATTCCTGGGGTCAGATACATCACATGATCACACTGACAGAACCACAGGCACATAGACACAGGCAACAGAGCATGCACAATGTCGGCACTAGTACAGTGTATATCCACCTTTCGCAGCAATGCAGGCTGCCATTCTCCCATGGAGACGATCGTAGAGATGCTGGATGTAGTCCTGTGGAACGGCTTGCCATGCCATTTCCACCTGGCGCCTCAGTTGGACGAGCGTTCGTGCTGGAGGTGCAGACCGCGTGAGACGATGCTTCATCCAGTCCCAAACATGCTCAATGGGGGACAGATCCGGAGATCTTGCTGGCCAGGGTAGTTGACTTACACCTTCTAGAGCACGTTGGGTGGCAAGGGATACATGCGGACGTGCATTGTCCTGTTGGAACAGCAAGTTCCCTTGCCCGTCTAGGAATGGTAGAACGATGGGTTCGATGACGGTTTGGATGTACCGTGCACTATTCAGTGTCCCCTCGACGATCACCAGTGGTGTACGGCCAGTGTAGGAGATCGCTCCCCACACCATGATGCAGGGTGTTGGCCCTGTGTGCCTTGGTCGTATGCAGTCCTGATTGTGGCGCTCACCTGCACGGCGCCAAACACGCATACGACCATCATTGGCACCAAGGCAGAAGCGACTCTCATCGCTGAAGACGACACGTCTCCATTCGTCCCTCCATTCACGCCTGTCGCGACACCACTGGAGGCGGGCTGCACGATGTTGGGGCGTGAGCGGAAGACGGCCTAACGGTGTGCGGGACCGTAGCCCAGCTTCATGGAGACGGTTGCGAATGGTCCTCGCCGATACCCCAGGAGCAACAGTGTCCCTAATTTGCTGGGAAGTGGCGGTGCGGTCCCCTACGGCACTGCGTAGGATCCTACGGTCTTGGCGTGCATCCGTGCGTCGCTGCGGTCCGGTCCCAGGTCGACGGGCACGTGCACCTTCCGCCGACCACTGGCGACAACATCGATGTACTGTGGAGACCCCACGACCCACGTGTTGAGCAATTCGGCGGTACGTCCACCCGGCCTCCCGCATGCCCACTATACGCCCTCGCTCAAAGTCCGTCAACTGCACATACGGTTCACGTCCACGCTGTCGCGGCATGCTACCAGTGTTGAAGACTGCGATGGAGCTCCGTATGCCACGGCAAACTGGCTGACACTGACGGCGGCGGTGCACAAATGCTGCGCAGCTAGCGCCATTCGACGGCCAACACCGCGGTTCCTGGTGTGTCCGCTGTGCCGTGCGTGTGATCATTGCTTGTACAGCCCTCTCGCAGTGTCCGGAGCAAGTATGGTGGGTCTGACACACCGGTGTCAATGTGTTCTTTTTTCCATTTCCAGGAGTGTAGATCAGGATGGCTGGATGCGGGATTGAACCGTCGTCCTCCCGAATACGAGTCCAGTGTGCTAACCACTGCGCCACCTCGCAGGGTCAAAAAATGTGTTTTGTGTCTTTCTTGATTTTGAAATCTGTGTTTAAGAACTGATATTTGTGTGGCTGTGCAGAGGACAGCACATGTTTCGTGTAACTTTGACTGGTGTGGCCTAGGTAAAACTTGTTTCTTCGAAGCACAATAATATATGCAAGGTTAACATAGGTCTTATACCTTCATTTTAAATTCATACACTTCATAAATTCAGTTAAATGAAATAAAAGGTTCGTGGGGATGTGAGTAATCATAAGGTCTAGCAAGAATATCTTATTTGGAAACAACGGAACCAAATATTTTCGTGTCTAATTCAATGTTCCACTCAGTATCACTTCTGCCCATAAAGAATCTTCAGAGATAAGCCAGGCGTTGCTTTAGTAAGTCACTTTCACATTACTGAAGGTAAGTTTGCCTCGAAATCTTTCAGAAGGTAGCTAAATCATATACTGTTTTGCGATGCTCACCACGACGAAGTATAATCACTTTATGTATGAATGCAAACGTTTGGGTCTATATCTTGCTAATCAGAGGAAAACTAAATGTTATTAGGGAGATTCAAATTGGTTTCAGTAAAGGAGAAATAACCAGTGGGCAATATTAAATTATTTTAGGTACCAAAAATAATTTTTGTTGCTCTGTTTATGTGGTGTCACCGCTAGACACCACACTTGCTAGGTGGTAGTTTTAAATCGGCCGCGGCCCATGTCGGACCCGCGTGTCGCCACTGTCAGTGATCGCAGACCGAGCGCCACCACAAGGCAGGTCTCGAGATACGGACTAGCACTCGCCCCAGTTGTACGGACGACTTGCTAGCGACTACACTGACGAATCCTCGCTCCTTTGCCGAGCAGATAGATAGAATAGCCTTCAGCTAAGTCCATGGCTACGACCTAGCAAGGCGCCATTAGCCTTACATAGCAATTGATACTTATCGTATAAAGCATGTCTCATCAAGAACGATGTATACAACAAGGATGGATTAAAGTTAAGTATTCCAAAAGCTACGTACTTTTCTTTATAGCATTCATTACGTATCCTGTTTCAGACCTCACGCCATCCTTCGTGTGTTTATAGCGTGCATTGCGGTCGCCTCAAATCACACTGTGTCGGCACTTCTGTCGACACATCAGTTTAAAAATCGTTGTATGAAGAACCTGAATTGAGATTAGTTAGACTGCATTATACAGTATTTATTTAAGTGGGCCTTACTAATTTTCAAAAGAGCAACCTCATGTGGGATATAACAATCACTGAATGTTACAGTGTAGAGTCCAACAGTTAAAGCCATTATACAGACACCGCACAATATTTATCAAAAGTTAAAAAACGGATGCAATCTGTAATGGATGTTAGGCGCTGTAAAGCATACATTACATTCATTGGGCAACTACTGGCATGCTTTATATGTAATGAAACAGACCGCGTTCGACAAGACTGTCCCACGTGAAAATTCCATCTTTTACTCGACCTAACTAAACGTAAACCTCTGTTTTCTAGCCTCGTAGCAGGAGTAAGTGGAGAACCAGTAGCAAACAGTGGTACATTAACTGCCACTAATTAAATACTGTTAATGTTCCCGAGACTATAGACAATAATCCTGAACATAGTAGTAATTCCAAAATATTTTAAACGAAAGTGCATTTCCAGCTTTGTCTACGGAAAGAAAACACAGATATTAGAGGTTGTGGGTTCAAATAGAACAAAGAAGAAATATATTAAAAGAGAGGCGAAGGTCAAACTGAAATCCAGACCTATTATAAGATCAATTACAAGAAGTATATATACTGAAATTTAAAAGAAGTAATTCACAATCACAAAAGACATTAATAACATATCAAAATATAAATCTTTTACTTTAAATATCAACAGGATTTCAGTAAATTTTGAACTGACAAACCCCCAACATTTCTTACAAACGGCCGAAATCTGTACAACTTTCTGTAGGAAGTCTAAACGAGTAGTCTAGATTAAATTGCAGGATAAAATACAATTCTTAGAAGATGAGAAAGTGCAGATACGGTGATACTAATAAAAGACGGTATTTAAGTGTCAGAAACTGAGAGATTTAAATCGGCACAGGAATATCAGCGAAAGTAGAAGAAACAATATTTGTAAATGTGTATGCCCCATCTGGAAGCAGTCGTAGAGAGGCGACGGCTGAGTATCTGAATTAGGAAATTTTTCTGTTTTACCAAAGTCATGGAACAAAGTCGTATTTGGTGGAGACATTAGCTCTGTTACTAATAGAAGAGGCTAAAAACCATATTTGAACATATGCATGGTCTCCAATATATGACCGGAAAATAAAATCTGATTGGAGGGCAACAAATGCAGCTTCATTAAAGCACACTTTTTCTAAGTAGTGGAACAGTGTCATTTCCACCCCTCTTATGAGATAGTTATAAGAATGAGCTGTTACTTTCAAAGTCAAGGCTGCTTCTTCCTCACCCCTCCCCCCACCTGTCACCCTGCACAAAGAGACTCTTTATAACCTAGTACCACCATACCTCTACGTGTTGTCAATATATAATACAGATATATTGCGTATGATACATATTTTGAGGGTCCAATAGCAGCTCAGTGGTTATTATGGCAGCAGAAGTTGGGTGTGTAACACGCATGCTATGTGCACCATCTCCGTAGAACTCACGATACACAATCACCACATTATGACTGTGGAGAACGCTACATCATACTCTACTAAAACCCGACTGCATGCACCATCCTTGTTTCTCCAGTATGGGACGCATTTTTGCTCTGTATGGGATCCTTACCAGACAGGCTTGATGAAGAACACCGAAAAAAACCTTTGAAAGAAGGTCAACTCCTTATCTATTCCCGTGAAGCAGTGCAGGGAGTGTCATGGATATGAAGGACAGCTTCTATAACATTCTCCCACCGACAGGAGGATCCCATGGCGAAATGTGCCACTCTTCATTGGTTCTTATCTACTCCTTCTATTAATGTGGCAATATACTTACGTCATCGATATCTGGAGCCTATGATTAGAAGTTGAATAAAAAAGTACTAGTGAAGAGTGCAGGAGCATGGAAGGGAATAACTCTGAACCCAGAAGAGAAAAAGAACAAGTTTTATAAAGTTTCACATCATTGTTATGTATCAGAGAGGAGTGGAAATAAACTGATGTCAGTCAACATATCTCCAGAATTTTTTGTACCAAATAAGAAACCGTGAAGTCTTTAAAAATGATCCTTTCTCCTATCCCGGATGGTATCGTATTGAGTGTGATACAAGCCAGTTACGTAAGAACAGATACATTAGCCAGACAAGCAGGAATTCTTATACGAGATTTAAAGAACATAAAAACAAGGCAAGGGTGCCCCAGGGAGCTACAACACTAAGAAGAATCGCTTCTCGGCTTTTGGCAAGATCAATGTGTAGTCTTTATTAATGATAATAGACCATACAATCACCAAAACGGAACCATAAGTGAATCCAGTCCTAGAAGCATCATGACAAACAACAACAGCAAATGTAATCCAACCATTACCAGTACTACTTGATTCGGATGATTTAGCAATAGAAAAATTCAATTTCAGACCTAAAAAGTATTTAGGACCTGATAATACAGATATACTGGCAATCTTCTTCAGATTGGTCACCTTCTTACTGGTACCAGGCGCTGGAACGGAACCATAAGTGCCAATAATATTCAACAAATCTTTGTAGACCAGCATACGTCTGCGACGGCGATATCCAAAACGGCGACCCATTGTAGAATGATGCTATTCATATAATGAATGCGCGAAGTTGCATCAGCAGCTATTTATAGCTCATAAGATAACAGAACGCTGGGCGCTGGAGGTCATTAGGTCAGCGTGCGCTTGCGTCATGAGCTATAAATAGCTGCTGATGCAACTTCGCGCATTCATTATATGAATAGCATCTTTCTACAATGGGTCGCCGTTTTGGATATCGCCGTCGCAGACGTATGCTGGTCTACAAAGATTTGTTGAATATTACTGGCACTTACGGTTCCGTTCCAGCGCCTGGTACCAGTAGGAAGGTGACCAATCTGACAATGCCTTTGATTGGCAACTTGTATCAGCTGTAGTAGGTTAACGATAACATTGCAGAGAAAGAATGGATACTCGGTGTCCTGGAAGAAATTTAAATCTTAAGAATCTTCATTTCTATCTTCTCGGTAAAATTAATGAATATGCTGACCGATATCACAAAAATATTTAATTTAATTATGGTATTACCCAAATGGTTTTTTTAAAATGTAAATGTCTTCTTCCCTTTTAATATTGAGATGGTTCCGTCTCTTTTCTGCTGTTACTTCTCGCTCTTCCAGTTTTAACAATTCACCAGCCACATGTCCGAATCATACCAGGCGTGGGCTACAGGTCTTGTGCGGCCTCTGTTTTCACGATTAGTATGTACCATTACATAGCTTTCCTGTTTATATTCCCGTTCGGATAGCATGGGGAATGTATGGAATTTTTCTAAGGCCCTTTTATCATTTTGACAGGAACCTTTGGTTCCATGACAACATTAGAGTGAGGGTGACCTCAGATTTTATTTGTAAGTAAAGTCCTGTTCTCTCATTTAATTTATTTTAATTCATTTTAGAAATTTTAGCCGCGTAGTTCCTTATCTGGGATTTCAGACTGGAGGATCTCCTGCCACAATCGTGTAACACAATATACTCATTATTACATTTTACACCACATGATGGAACTTCAAGTGTTTCGAAACCGGTCGTGTACACAATAAAAGTAGTGGATTAAGCGAATGATGTGCGGTCTCTTGGTTTTACAAAATCGTGTTTGCTTTAATTTAACGCTATAACGGTTGTGAGCAATAGTTAACTTAGGGACTATCGTGGAGAGGTGACGTTAGTCAAGAATGCCTTTAAGGTGCAAAGACGCCATTGCTAACATCTCACTGAATTTGAACAAGGTCGCGTTATAGATCTACGAGAGGCTGGATGTTCCTTCTACGATAATGCAGGAAGGACTTGGCAGGAATATAGCCATTGTACATGACTGCTGGCAGTGGCCGTCACGAGAATGCACGCTCGCAAGAAAACCGGGTTCCGGTCAGCCACGTGGCAGTAAAGAGAGGGAAGATCATAGCAGTGCATCTGCAACAGCATCCTGAGCAGCAGCTGGCACCAAAGTGACTCAAACAACTGTTGCAAATCGAACAACGATAGCTCCAAGACAGGCTCTCTGTAACCAGTGATCCCAAACGATCGCTATTTTCGACTTCTCTGGTGTCAAGCGAGAGCTCATTGGAGGATACGGTGGATGTCTGTTATGTTATCTGTTGAAAGCCGGTTCTGCCTATGTGTCAGTGAAGACCATGTGTTGATTAGTAAGCGACCATTTTAGGGCATGCAACCAATCTGTCTGTGTGCTAGGCACGCTGGACTTACAACTGGAGCTATGGTCTGGAGTGCGATTTCGTATGACAGCAGGACCACTCTCGTGGTTATGCCATGCACAATGACTGCAAAACTGTATGTGTGCCTAGTGATTTGACCAGTTGCGCTGCCATTCAAGGGGGTGTTTCCGACAGGTAATGCGCGCCCACATACATCTGTTGTAACCCAAATTGTGGTAAGGAGTGTCTACACGTTTTCTTGGCCTGCACGTTCATCAAATCTGTCTCCAATCAACCACATAAGGGGCATCATCTGACGAAGCTCCAGCATCATCCCCAAACAAGAATAACCATCCCTGTACTTACCGTCCATGTGCAACAGACATGTAACTCGGTCCCACAAACTGACATCCGGTACCTGAACAACACAATGCATGCACATTTGCATACTAGCATTCAACATTCTGGTGTTGCACCGATTATTACTGTAGCAGTATTTCACATTTGGAATGGCTTATTTCGCGCTTACATTGACATATAATTTTGCATTTTTATCACTTGGATATGATGATTAGACAAATGCGTTTCCAAAATATCATTACTGTACATTAATTACATTTTTATGTTACGATTTTTTTTCCTGGCGGTGTAGACAACTGCACCATCTGCGACCAGTCTTTGTGTATTACTATAAGCTACCATCGTCTTTTTTGTACACGTATCCTTATTCTCTATCCCAAACGCCAATTTGTGTATGAATTTTAGCTGTGTATATAATTAAAGTATGATTTACATTTTAGCTTAGCAGATACATTGAAGTGCCAAAGACACTGGTACACCTGCCTAATATCGTGTATGGCCACCGCGAACATGCGGATGTGCCGAACATGACCTGGCAGGGACTCGACTAATGTCTGAAGTTGTGCTAAAGAGAACTGACACCATGAATCTGAACAACACGTTGGAAGCCATACCAGATATGCTGAATAATGTTCATGTATGGAACGTTTGGTGGCCATAGAAACTTGGAAGAGTGTTCCTGGAGCCACTCTGTAGCATTTCTGGACATGTTGGGTGCCGCATTGTCCTGCTGGAATTTCCCAAGTTCATCGGAATTTACAATTGGCGTGAATGGATGCAGGTGATCAGACAGGATACTTACGTACGCGTCACCTGTCAGAGTCGTATCTAGACGTATCAGGGGTCCCAGAACACTTCAACTGCACATGTCCCTCACCATTACAGAGCTTCCACAAACTTGAACAGTCTCCTGCTAACATGCAGCGTCCATGGATTCATGAGGTTGTCTCCATACCCGTACACATCCATCCTCTCGATACGATTTGAAACGAGACTTGTCCGACCAAGCAACATGTTTCCAGTCACCGACAGTCCAATGTCGGCATTGACGGGCCTAGGCAAGGCGTAAAGCTTTGTGTCGAGCAGTCATCAAGGGTACATGAGTGGGCCTTCGCCTCCGAAATCCCACATCGATGATGTTTCGTTGAATGGTTCGCACGCTGACATTTGTTGATGGCATGTCGGAGATTTGATGTTTTACCGGCTTCCTGATATTGACGATACACTCGTGAAATGGTCGTAAGATAAATCCCCACTTCATCGCTACCGCGGGGATGCTGTGCGCATCGCTCGTGCACCGACTGTAAAATCATGTTCAAACTAACTTAAATCTTGATGACCTGCTATATTCGTAGCAGTAACCGATCTAACGATTGCGCCAGAGACTTGTTGTCTTGTATAGCCGTTGCCGACCGCATCACCGTATTCTGCTTGTTTACATATCTCTGTATGTGAATACACATGCCTATACTAGTTCCTTTGTCGCTTCAGTGTATATTGCTTCTAAGCACGGTGACGCAAACCCCCCGCCCGCCCGCCCCCCCCCCCCCCCCCCCCCGCCTATGGACTATGTAGCATCAAGAACACTTAATGAAACGTATACTGTAGAACGACCATTCCTTGCAAGACCGAAATATACCATACCCAATGTGTTATTTACTGTCCATTGCTACTATCGCACCGTTTCCGCTGCCTCTACAGGAGATTTTCTCCGCTCAGGCCTCATCATCATTTCATCCCCATCTCCAGCGCGCAAGTCGCCCAAAGTGGCGTCGAATGCAATAAGTACTTGCCCTCGGCGGCCGAACTTCCCTAAATGGGGGACTCGCGGCCCACAATGCCGTACGCTCATTTCCATTTTTCCCGTTGCCTATAAAAGCGGCTGATGATCTACTTACAGTTTTGTTTTTTGCCTATGGTCAGTTCAGTGAAATAGAATGGAGACACTTGTGTGAAAAGTCTGCAATACATTGGAGGTTCACTCACTACAGAACACCACCATATAATGTGGACATCAATGTTTTGTCCTGCAGAGGATTCAACATCAGCCGCAGTGGCTGTGTTACTGCGTCAGTACTGACAGTGTTCAGCGGCACAGAACTACAATTACTGGATCATGATAGTACATATAGCGTATGTTTAAAAAAGCATATATCTTCAGACATATGATATGAATATGATGCTCTATATTTTCCCATAGACAAATAGAATAGTGTAAGAGAAAGTGTTCAGCGATGTGATAGAATGTATAGTATAATACAAAGTCCATGTAGATGTTGATTTGCATGACATGATCGCGTAAACGCCTAACTTAACATGAACAAAAAACGAATTTTTGGTAAATATTAGCATGTGGTGAATCACTATGATGAAAGAAGGATAACCACATATAGCTAAGTTTGCATACATGAGTGATAAGGTTAATATTACATTTAGAATGTTTAATTTCCAGTCATACATATTACTACATGTCCATGTATTGTGTATATGAGATATAACTACATATAATCATGACACTGTGAAATAAGCATAAAAGTGTTCTAATGTAAAGCGTTGGATGTCTGTATTCTGTATTAACTGTGATATATGGTCAAAAATGAAACTAAGTTTGTCAAGTGGGAGGGGCTTCTTCGATGGGAACTGGCTTAAGTCTATGCAACACATTGCTTCTTTTTCTTAAAACTTATGAAATAACATTATTTGCAGAAGCGGTTAAAATCTACGGTACAGTTTTCTTGAGACATGTGGGATAAAATTATCCTCCAAAAGCAGTCAGTCCTATGTCCAAATCAACAAATTTTGAGTTAAAATCAATTAAATTTGTATCAAAATCAACTGTATGTCGATGTCAGTCAATTTTGTATGAAATCAGTGAACTTCTGTTGAAATTTGTCACTTTTAAGTCGAAAGCTGAGAATTTTCCACCACAGTTACTGCTGTAGAGAACAACCGAAAAAATGAATAAAATGATAAGTGGCTTCGTATCCAGCAAATACTGAGCAGTAGTTTCAACTGCTTATCTACATCATGGAAATGACTGTATATGAAATGATTGTGGTCAAATGTTGACCATTTTCCACTGATATTTAATACTGCTGTTTTAATATTTTGCAATCTCCCGCAGTATACAGATTTTTCCACGCAATGCAATTTGTAAGCCTTGTCTGCACACCTGGAAAGGCCTGTTCTTTATCCAGTAGCAGTTTACATTTCCACATCGCAAAGAATTTGCTCCCTTGTGCAACGATTTTATAGTTTTTCCTAAATTCATACTTCTTTAATTACGGCCAGCTTTTAATGTCATGATGTAATTGTATATCTACTGAGTTTGCCTAGGCCGTATTCACGTAGGAAAAAGAAAAATGACAGTATTTTAATAATCGTGCGCTATTTTCCACTGTGTATATTACCAATATATGAAATAAAAATATTTCTTATAAAACTGTTCTATGGCCCGTCCAGTCCTCTCCTTTTTTAATTCTAAGGCCATTTAAAAGTTTATAGAGATGTGCAGTCATTGTAGCTCAGCCAGTAACGTAAATGTAGAGGCTTATACGCAGCTATAATGACTGCACGTTTTTTGTAAGGATTTTGAAAAAGAAAAAATTCACATAACACATAGACAAAAACTTATTAACATATGGTTCGTCTTCTTTCATCACAACAATTCCCTACATGGCAACATTTATCATATAATCATCTTTTGTTCACGTTAAATTCTGCATATACGTGATCACGCAAATCAACAACCACACGGAGTTTATGTTACATTACGTATTGCACCACATCAATGAACATTTTTATACACTGTCTGTGGCAAAATACGTAGCATGATGTTCACTTCACGTGTTTGAAACACTTCTCTTTTTAAGCACACGCTATGTGCAGTCTCACGACCCAGTAGTTTTAGTGATGAGCCACTGAACACTGTCACTATAGACTCAGTTACAGTACCGCTGCTGCTGGTGTTGCTCCTCTGCAGGAGAAAACATTGATGTTTACCGCATGTGGTTGTATTTTGTGGCGAGTCGCCTTTCATGTATGGCAGATTATTTACACAGGTGCATCCACTCTGTTTGATCGAGCTGAATATTTCTGTGTTGTACAAATGGTTCAAATAGCTCTAAGCACTGTGGGACTTAACAGATGAGGTCATCAGTCCCCTAGACTTAGAACTACTTAAATCTAACTAACGTAAGGACATCACACACATCCATGCCCAAGGCAGGATTCAAACCTGCGACCGTAGCAGCAGCGCGGTTCCGGACTGAAGCGCCTAGAACCACTCGGCCACAACGGCCGGCTGTGTTGTACATTCTCTAGCTCAACTGCGATGGCAAATTCGAGATCTGGCGCTATGGCGACATTGACGCGTTTAGATTCGCAAACAGTCGAATAAAATTTACTTGCGAAGAGCAATATCGCTTTCACATCTAACTGGAGGGGTGAACTGTTCGCAGATGATACAGTTGTCTGTAACAAAGTAGCAACGCCGGAAGATACTATCGATTTACTGGATGACCTACAGAGAATTGATGAATGTTGAAGGGTCTGGCAGCTGACCCTGAACGTAAAGAAATGTAATATATTGAGCACACGTAGGAAAAGAAAGCCACTACTGTAAAACTGATGAAAACCTGCTGGAAACACTATCACCATAAAATCTCTACGAGTAAGTATCCAGAGCGATCTAAAGGGTAACGATCACATAAAATAAATAGTAGGAAGAGCAGCATACTGAGATTAATGGGAAGAATATTACTGGAACGTAATTTTTCCAGGAATAGAAAGTAACTTTAGTTCGATCGATTCTCGAGGATTGTTCATCTATAGGGGGACACCTACCAGATAGGACTGATAGGACAGAGAAAATCCAACGAAGAGCGACACTTGCCGTGACGGGATCGTTTGGACGGCACGAGAAAGTTACGGAGATGCTCAACGAACTCCGTTGACAGACGTTACAACGGACAGGATTAATATGGAAATTTCCGGTTAGAGCCCTCCCACATACGTCTCAAGTAACGACCTCGACGAGAAAATTCGAGAAATTAGAGCCAATTGAGAGGCTTACCGACAATCATCATTCCCACGCGCCTTTCACGCGAGGAATAACGTAGACGGGAATCTGTTGGTGGCACCGAAGCAAACAGCAGTACCTTCTTTGTGTTCACCTGTGAAACAAAACTCTTCTTCACATTTTTCTATTCATTCCATACATCTTCCTCCTAGTGATCAATTCTGAATATAAGCCAGATACTATTTATTCCAATGAAGATAATCGAAACATACAAGAAGAGGTATGCCCAGGAGCACAAAGATTAGTCCGCAACTGATAATGATTGACATGACAAAGCTGAGGTGACGGCGGGACGGAACGGGTGCCTGGATGGTGTACCCCTGTTTTGGGTTAGTTTACTCGCGCACTTCAGCTAGATTCGCATACCTCTCAATGTTAACGAGATTTTGCGTTGAGGACTCGAACTCAGATCCTGTTAGTGAGAACACTCTTATAACCTTAAGACTTCTCCTGCAGTACGAGAAATCGGAGAAGGTACTTTCAAGCTCTTTACTTGTTATTAAAAATGTTAACACGAGAGTGTCTGAGAACTAATGCATCAGAATTTTTTATCTGAAAACTCTTATGGATTTTTAAATAAGACAAACGTTATTGAAATTCTACGTCTTTATTCTTCATGTCTATATATTTATTTAAGAACCTTCAACACCGCAGCGCGTCAGCAATCGTTGGTTAATATATTAAAAAACTAAAAACCTGCCTCGATTGCAAAAAAAGCACCTAGTGTTAAATGTTAACCCAGGTTTGGGCGTAGATAACTACACCTTCTACAGAACAACAATAAAACCCACAAGTGCCTACCTTTGTCAATGATGAAAAGAACACCATAGCTATACATTATAAACGCAAGAGAAAAGGAAAACACAAACAGTACATATGTACAAATTCAAAACCACTACATGGCCCATCGAATATAGACCGGTGTGAGGTGGAGCGTACACCGTTAAGTTAAGTAGTGGTTTTGACTTTGTACATATGTACTGTTTGTGTTTTCCTTTTCTTTTTCGTTTATAAATGTATAGCTATGGTGTTCTTTTAATCATTGACAAAGGTCTTCGTAGACAGTTGTGGGTTTTATGGTTGTTCTTGAGAAGGTGTAGTTATCTACCCTGAAACCTGGGTTTATATTTAACACTAGGTGCTTTTTTCGCAGTCGAGGCGGGTTTTTAGTTTTTTTAATATGTATTTATTTCTCAACGTAGTCATCCTGGCGACGAACACATCTTCCCAATGAGAGACCAGTGAGTTGATACCTTCACTGTTGAACGTTTGACTTTGTTGACAGAGCTACAGCCTCACCTGTGCTTACACCTCTTCAACTCTATCAGAGGCAGGTCGTCGAAAGTGTTTTTTAAGTTTTGGAAAAAGATGAAAATCGGTTGGAGCCAAGTCGGGACTTTATGGAGGACAGTGAATCCAAATCTTCGAATTGTTGCAGGTGTCGCAGGGCTCGTGTGTGGTCGGGCATTGTCAGTCTTCAAGAGAGAATGATTCATGTGTGAACGGACTCTTTGAATTCAAAACTCGATTACAGTATGCTATTTCTCAAGCACCGACATAGTTACATTACACACCGCCATGTTAGACACTACGATTCTGAGCCCTCTAGAGGCACAGGGCAGAAAATATTGAGAAATTTCGCATAAATATGCATAATGTTAATAACGTTTGCTTTATTTATAAAGCTTTAAGAGTTTTCACTTAAAAAATTCAGAGGAACTACTGTTCAGCACGCGCTCATAGTGTCCGAGTTACAATTACCCGGGGGTCATTCAATAATTAACGAGAGAAATTGGTCTGGGGAAAAATTGTTAGTAGGGTAAGTTTGGTACTTTTATGGCTTTAAGCTGGCATCACCGGGATCAGTCCTGATTAGCTCATGTATCACAATCGTTTTGTTTATAACCTCAAAAATACATTTCAAGATGGCGAGTCCGATTGAAACGTCCACATTAGTTGAACAATGTTCTGTTATTCGTTTTTTACTTGCTGAAGGCGAGAAACCAGGGAGTATGTACTGTAGCATGTCTAAAGTTTATGGTGAATGTTGTATGAAGCGTGCAAATTTTATGCAAATGGATAGAGCAGTCCAGAAATGGTCGCGACTCAGTGACTGACGAACACCGTTCTGGCCGACCAGTTGCAGTTTCAACTCCCTCTCTTGAAAGTCGAACTTATGGCAGTATTCGTGCCGACCGCCGTGTGACTGTGGAAATGATGGTTGGTAAGGCTCAAGTTAGCACTGGTACAGTTCATAACATTTAGCTAAAGTATCCCAAAACATGTGCAAGATGGGTCCCAAAGGAGTTGACGCAGCTCCACAAGGAAACAAGGTTGAGAGTGTGCGCAGAGCTAAAGGAACGTTATGAAAGAGAAGGTGAGCACTTCAACAAAATTTTAACTTATAATGAAGCTTGGGTTCACTATTATGAGCCAGAATCAAAAAGACAAAGCATGGAGTTGAAGCACACCAACCCACCAGTCAACAAAAAATTCAAAACACAAGCATCAGCAGGAAAAATTATGTTGATGGTGTTTTGCGATGCTGAAGGTCCAGTTTTTTGTGATTTTCTCGAAGAGCAGCGTACAATGAACAGCCAATACTATCCGGATTTGCTTTTAAACAAGGTGAAGCCAGCCATGAGAGAGAGATGCCGTGGATCTCAGAGGAGAGGTGTGATTCTTCAGTAAGACAACGCACGTCCTCATATTGCTCAACTAACCCGTGAAACCATCGACAAAATGGGCTGGGAAGTACTTGTTGCCTCATCCCCCTTACAGTCCTGATTTAGTACCTAGTGATTTCCATTTGTTTGGTTCACTGAAGGAGGCATTACATTGGAAGAGGTTCCAGTACAACAAGAGCGTGAAAAACTTTGTGGGAAATTGGTTCAAACATCAGGATAAAGAGTTCTGAGCAGCCGGCATTAAAAAGCTTGTAGCCCATTGGAGCAAATGCATAAATGTTCAATGGGTTTTGTTGACAAGTAGAAAAAGTACTGTTTTGTAAAAATGAACGCTTTTTTCTCCAGACCAGTTTGTCTCTTTAATTTTTGAATGACCCTCGTATAATGGATAAAACCAGGACTCGGACTTCATAAAATGGCTCTGAGCACTATGGGACTTAACATCTGAGGTCATCAGTCGCCTAGAACTTAGAATTACTTAAACCTAACTAACCTAAGGACATCACACACATCCATGCACGAGGGAGGATTCGAACCTGCGACCGTAGCAGTTGCGAGGTTCCAGACTGAAGAGCCTAGAACCACACTGCCACCGCGGCCGGCGGACTTTATTATTCGAATTAGACACATCAGGTGCACAGGTAGTGAAAGAAATGAAAAATGCGAAAAAAACAGACTGCAACGATTCACATATATTTTAACATTATTTTCAATACATTTAACAACCGTAAAATTAAGTTACGTAATAGGTTAATGAAATTTAAGTTCAATAAAAGCAGAAGAAAACGAAGGAAAACGGTAAAATGGTAAACGACGAATTTAAATTTCTGTGTGTGAGAACAGTCAGAACAGTCAGTACTGTAATGGACTGAGTTCAGCGGAAAATTGTAACGTTCCCTTAGTTCCGATGGTGATACGATCAAAATGACAAAAACGTGAGGAATCTTTCGTTCCATATACCCTTCATATGTGAGTGGCTATGTAAGTCAATTACGTGTTTTATCTTAAATGTGTATCTTTATTTTCTAAAATTACAAAATAAATTTTACAGCTTTTAATTAATGCGCCTTTTAATGGACGTTTTGACTATTTTGTCCATATTTACAATTATTCGATTGCATGCAATATTCATTGCGTCTTCCAATCGTGAATGTGAGGTAATGTTATAGCGCAATTACAATTACTTTGTACCTGACAGCCAATGAAATGGACTTGCCGTGTTGCCACCTTTCGCAGCGCATCGACAGTTGAAATAAACCGCGTGCAGGCAGAGAGCAACTATGTAGAGATCATGCGCCAGACTGCACGATACGATGGGCCAAGTCAGATAGCAGCCAACACGTGCCGTTAACTGTCAACTGGAGTACATTTTAATCGTACTATAGTTTCAGCATACATCTACAATACTGTGGGTAAACTGCCCTTCCCCTGATAAGGCATTTGTGCGGCAACAAGTACACAGAGAAAATCGGAAATAAAACCTCGACCTCGTGGCCTTTGTTTCTATAATTTGGAGAGTGTTCACAAATTCCTCTTCCGTTATAATCTGCCACTTTTGTTGTTGGTAATATTGCTCTACAGCAGACATGCGACAGCAGTGTACTGATCGCTACATGCCGGCACCATTCGGGAGACTCCGTGGCCTGTTTCAGATTGCTAGCAAGCCTGGCAACCTAACGGTTTTGACGTTACCGTTGTTGGTTTTACTATTGCACAGATGGCTTCGATTGATAATGGTATTTGTGCTTATATTGAAATGCACTACTGAATATCAAACACTACCACCAAACTTTGATAAATGATTTGAATGGCAGTTTTACTCTTCTCACTTCGTTGTATTACAACAGTCTTAAATAATTCCATGTTCATTGCTACAAATAAATACTGCATTTGATGACGACCGTCTCTATAATGCACATTCACTAATCCATGCTATTTACGCATCAAAATTAATATCTTAGCAGCTGAGGGGTACAAGTCGTGCATGCCCGTGAGTTTATCAATGCTGGGTGACAAACAGCGAAACATTCCTCTTGCCGCATCCTCTAATCCGGTATTAGCTATGCTACTTACCCCATTTCCATGAGAGGGCGGCCAATTTTCCTTGGCTCACGAATGACTTCAACAACGTCAACCAAAATTACGCACGTACTGAAACGCTACTTTCTCTGCAAGTATATTTGTTACTGAACAGGAAAACTACACTATCAAGAAGGTCTTGACTTTAGTTGAAGTTTTTGGATTCGGCTATTATTTGTTAGATGCATATTATTAGACGTAAAACAGACTGACTACAGCGTGCTGCACGAATACGCCTGTGGGGCACAGTTTGACGATCACTGGTAAAATGTGGTTACTAACAACACTCAGATACACCAATGAAAAATTAAATATGAATCAGTAACAGAGCTACCGTATTCTTGTTTTTCTGCCACATTCACCAGATGCTATTCTCATTTTCAGTGCTTCTCCAGTGGTTATAATGTAAACATTATGAGTTGGCAACGGACGTTTTGACCAGTAGAGACTTATACAAATGTCTATAAAGAACGCTGTGACTGACATTACCCTGAAGACAAGGAAACACAGACCAAAAGGGAAGTGAACAGTACTGATTGCAAATCGTGAATATTCTCAGAGAAATTCCGGAAGCTATGAATAACATAAAGTGTCTAATACTCGTAAATAAAGTGAAATGGGCAAAAACACAGTGGGCAATGACCGAAAAAGCTTGCGGAAAAAGCACAAAGAAATGAAACCACGGAATTGAAAAAGGAACACAGTAGACTGACAGAAAATCTTAAACACATTTCTCTTAAGAAAAACTGTCTATAATAATCACAATAACGGAAAGGAACTTCTAACCAGAATGATTTAAAAACAATTGCTGCTGCTAATTTCAATTGGCAGTACGCTTATAGGAGATAGAAATCGAAATAGCAGATAGAGGCTTATGGAGTTCTGTGTGGAATACATTTTCAATGCAATGCCCAGCAGCCGGAGCAGTTTGCTTTTAATTTATTGTCTGATGGTTTCATATTAACGATGCCTCTAGGTTGTCATGGAATTTATACGAGAAATTATCGAAGAGTAATTGTCAGAAGTGACGTGTTAAGTGGTAATTATCAAAATAACGTATCGATCACTATACTGAAGGGCTCAATGAAACCAAGTCCATATTGCCTGGGGTGGAATTTACACACAGCGCACCACAAAAATATCAGGGGATACATTTAACGTGGTACAGATGGACAGTAGTTGCTGAATTTGTGAGGACTATCCAGCTGTTACTGTGTTATTATGTTAAAGAACCACCAGACTGTAGCAGCCGTTGTTCTCAGCCGGACTATAACCCAAACATAATTTCTGCCAGGGAAAGGACTGTTCCACAGTGTGTGAAAAGTAACTACAGTTTTGTAGCCCACGCAACAAAAACCAATAACAAGCTACAGTAGTTGCCCACAGGAATATGCCCAATGTTATACCTTTTTGTAGGCTATTTAATTTATTCCACAGCAGACATCTCATCTCGTTTTATAGGCGAAAGAAAAAGAGTAACAGACTATCACGCTGCCACACTATCGTCCCACCCTTCCCCAGTCGGACCCATACATGAGCTATCGATTTCTTAAGAATAATTATGCTGGAGGCAGTCTAATGTTATGTTATTCTGTTATCTTAGTATAGTTCTCCGTTTCAGTTGAATCACTTGTTGAAGAGCGTTTAGAAAGGCTTAGACTGGTAGGCACGTAGACCAGCGATCACACCATTGAGACCATCATGGAGAAACTACAAAAAGTCATTAAGTAAGTGGAAATTGGTAAAGCAATGGATTCAGATGATACGAGAGATGCAAAAATTAAATTTTTTGAGAACAAAAGAAAATTATATTGATTCCATAAGTTTTACCACGTTGTTTTGCTCCTGATACGTGTCACTAACATCCTTTTGAAGAATTACTTTCGTATCCGTCCAGTTAGTACCGTCCGCATCTAGCGGTCTAGTTGTTAGCGTCAGTGCCTCTACATTGTGGGATTCCGTGTTCGATTTCCGGCTGGATTGGATACATTCTTCCCTCGAAACGAGGTATTTGTGTTGTCAACAACATTTAATCTCATCTTTGCAAGTAGCCGAAGTGTCGCCAAATAGAATCACTTACACTGAAGGGGCGAACCACCCCAGGCGATTTCTCTAGTCAGCAATGCTATTTGGTAATTTCATTTTGCTTTAGTACCTCGAAGTATAAAGTTTGCAAGCACTAGCGCAACTGTGGTGAGATATGTTATGAGATCTCACTACGTAATGAACAGTAGGTGCTGCTATGTGCAGAGACTTTCCAGATGCTGCCCACGTTTGATGCCAACTTATCATACATTTTAACAGTGGTGCCCCAGCTACAAAAGTGGATAGGAATACTCGTTGAGGGAACTGATGGCATTCAATTAAACGTTGGCATTGGTTTATATTGCAGCATGTAGTATGCTACCCCCGACATCTGAACCTTGCTCATTGAATGAAAATGACAGGCGACGTTTTACCGCGTTGTTTTGCTCCTAATACGTACCACCGACATTCTTTCGGAGAATTGCTGCTTCTCAAGAAATGATAATTCATGACATTTGACACAAATTGGACACACTAACGTGGACCATCATTAATTATTATGTATAATCCCTAGTCATCAAAGTCCTTAGATTTCCTGAATGTGGAAAATAATTCATGTCAGACCGATCCTTCTTGAAACAAGTAAACCATTTTTTGACGTGATTTCTTCAATGGAACTACCCCAGACATGGTACCATTGTTTCAAACTGCCTCTGTTGCCTTCCTCCTCCTATTAAACCAAAGGCGAATGATATGTCGCAGATGGCAGTCCTTTTTTTCCTCTTGAGACTCTATTTCGTAAAATTCAGACATACAAAATCCAATAAGTAACCGGAGAAAAAGTACTAGAACTACAAATAAAACATAACGCTTGTCAGATACACTCATTGTAACATACACGCCAACGCAACAATCTTAAACGTTACAAAAATTACATAACTATTACAGCGCCATCTATCACAAAGCGAAACAAGTGGTCCAACTAATTCATATTTCCGAAATGAAATTTTCACTCTGCAGCGGAGTGTGCGCTGATATGAAACTTCCTGGCAGATTAAAACTGTGTGCCCGACCGAGATTCGAACTCGGGACCTTTGCCTTTCGCGGGAAAGTGCTCTACCATCTGAGCTACCGAAGCACGACTCACGCCCGGTACTCACAGCTTTACTTCTGCCAGTATCTCGTCTCCTACCTTCCAAACTTTATAGAAGCTCTCCTGCGAACCTTGCAGAACTAGCACTCCTGAAAGAAAGGATACTGCGGAGACATGGCTTAGCCACAGCCTGGGGGATGTTTCCAGAACGAAATTTTCACTCTGCAGCGGAGTGTGCGCTGATATGAAACTTCTTGGCATATTAAAACTGTGTGCCCGACCGAGACTCGAACTCGGGACCTTTGCCTTTCGCGGGCAAGTGCTTTACCATCTGAGCTGAGCACTTGCCCGCGGAAGGGAAAGGTCCCGAGTTCGAGTCCCGGTCGGGTACACAGTTTTAATTCATATTTCTTTACGTACCACACGAATATGTAATAGAAAATGGAGGTTACTACTTAAAAAAATTCTCAGTTTATATCCGTTTGACCTGTGGCAACGCCATCTAGCGGGCCAACCATAGCGCCATCTGGTTTCCCCCTTCAAGCTAGACGAGTATCATTCTTTGAAGTTTTTTCATTTGATGCTTATTTCGTGAGATATTTGGCCGAGTCACTATCAATGGACCACCCTGTATAACAGAACTATGGGCAGACAGATGGAAAATCAATAAGGACAAACTTAAGAGCCCTTCTCTATAATACGTTTTCTAGCAACTTTCAGTACCCTGTGGTATTGGATTCGAAAAATTATTACTTGATTATGCCTTTCTTCTACCCTGCGCCCACAACCAGGCCCACTTTACCTTCACTCACCTCGACACCCTCGTTTAAGCCTCTCTCTCCCCTTCCCGCACCCTTCCCACGTGAAACCTCCTGGCGCATCAACAGTATCGTCTCCTCTACCTCAATATTCGCTCCCTCCCTGCAAACAAATACCTCTTCACACATACCCTCTCCCAGCACCAGGTTGACTCCTTCATCCTTAATGAAACCTTCCTCCAACCCCACCATGTTGTCCGCACCTTCCCCTATCTCCTTCACCGCACTGACGATCCCCTTCCCCTAGCCCGAGGCGGGGTCACTATAGGCCACCAAAGGCCCTGTCCGGCCACAACCCCTCCTCAATGACCCGACTGAACACCTTCTCTTCAGCCTCTTTTTTTTCCCTCCCTCACCATCACCTGTGCCACTATCTATATCCGCCCTGCAGCTCCTTTCCCCTTTGACTTCATTTCCCATGTTGACCATACCTTCTCCACCTATGTGATCGCCGCTGACCTCAACATCCACAGCCGTGACCCTGCCACCCTTCGGCGGTGGCATCAGTTCCTTGCCACCCTCCATGGTGACCTTGTTCCTCTCCCACAGCACACTCATCCTGAAAGTAACTCCACCCCCGATGTTATCCTTACTTCCCCCAACCTCCTTGGTCGCATCGCCGTTGATACCTTCGATCCCATCGGTAGTGACCATCTCCCTGTCCTTCTCACTATCTCCTCTACCTGTCCCGCCACTGCAGCCACCCGCCCAGCAGCTCCTCCAAAGTCTATCCATGACTACCACCATGCCAGTTGGGATGCCTACCGGGAATCCATTGCCTTACAGGTCGAAAGCCACCCACTCACCTTTCACCACCTTGATGACATCACCCATGCCTCTTCCTTCCTTCAGAAGACCATCACTGGCGTTGTGGAGGCTCATGTCCCTACCAAACTCATTCACCCTCACCACTCTACGCTTCCTCTGTGTGAATTCCACAAGCTCTATCACTCCTTCCTCCGCACTCGTGACTGGGATACTCTCACCTGCCACCGGCAATTACAGCGACTTATCCAGAACCTCCTTACAGCAAAGAAACGCCGGGACTGGCGCCAGACATGCACATGTGTCAACTCCACCCTCCCTGTCAACTCCTCCAAGTACTGGTTAGCCTTCCAACACCTTACTGGTAGCCATCCCACCCTGCATTAACCCATCCTCCATGACGATTGGCCCCCTTCCTGACAACCTCAGTAAGGTTAACCATTTTGCCTCCCACCTATCCGAGGTCTTCTCCATTTCTGATGATCCCCATTTTGATTACTTCCTCTTCCCCAACGTCCTTCGCCGCACTGACACCTCTGTCCCCCCCCCCCCCCACTCGCCTTTAGCTTCCAGTACTTGGATCGGTTACTCCCCTCAGACATCAACACTCCCATCACCGCACAACACATCACACTCATCCTCCGCTCCAAACAAAACAATGCCCCTGGTCATGATGGCGCCACCTACCATCACCTCAAGGAATCCCCTCCATCTTTCCTGTCTGTCCTTGCTACCCTGTACAATGTCCTCCTCTCCACTGGATTTTACCTCGACCTGTGTCCTGCTGTTCCCTGAACCTAACAAACCTCCCTCTTATACCTCTTCCTATCGGCCAATCTGTCTCACCTACATGTTCAGTAAGGTCTTTGAGGCTCTCTCGCCGTATTCACCACCACCTTAACCAGCACCGCCTCCTTCCTCTTACCCCATGCGGCTTCCGGCCATCCTTCTCCACCGATGATCAGCTCCTTAACCTTACCAATCTTCTCTCCCTCCAACTAAACTCCCGTCGCTCCACTATCTTTGTTTCCCTTGATCTCCAGAACACCTATGACCGTGTCTGGCATCCTGGGCTCCTCTTCAAAGTCCAGACTTGTGCTCTTCCCATCAACTGCGTCTGCCTCGTTGCTTCCTTCCTCTACCATCTTCCCTCCTATGTTACTATCCACAATTCCAACTCCCGTACTTTCTATCCCTCTGCCAGAGTGCCCCAAGGTTCTCTCCTTTCCCCTCTCCTCAATCTCCTGTACACTGCTGATATGCTCAAACCTCCCCCTCCTGTTCATCTTCTCCAGTTAGCTGATGACACCGCCTTCCTAGCCCTTTATCCTACCGTTCAACGGTCTCCAAACCCACCTTGACCAATTCACAGCTAGGTGCAACCAGTTGTTCCTCCGTGTTAATCCCTCCAAGACCGAGGCGATTATCATAGGCTGCACCACCCGCTCCTTCCGCCTCCATGATTTCTACCTCTCCATTTATGGCCATCCTATCCCCCTCACTCATACCCTCAAATACCTTGGCCCCACACTCGACCGCCACCTCACCTGGACTCCCCACCTCCTTACCATCCAAAACAAAGCTCACAACTGCCTCTGCCTCCTGAAACTCCTGTCCGGCTGGATGTGGGGACTGCATCCTTCCACCATCCTTCACACCTACAAATCCTTGATCCGCCCCATCCTCTGTTATGCCGGCATAGCTTGGATTTCCGCTCCTCCCCAGTTCTATAAATCCCTCCAAATCCTCGAACGCCATGCACTCCGCCTCACCTTCCGCATCCACCTTCCATCCCCCATGCGCATCCTCTACGACCGCATCCCCTTCCCCCACCTTCTCCTTTACCTCAAACACATCTGCACACTATATATTGTCCACCACCTTGATCCCCCTCACCCCGTGGTGTCTTCCTTCCTCTCCACCCCCAACCAGTTACCGCACCTTTACCATCGTGTGCCACCCTCTCTCCATCTCCACACCCTCCATCTCCTTTGCCAACGCAACTTCAACCGTCTACCCCTCCCGGATGCTGAGCTTTGCCCTGACATCTACCCTTCTACCAACTCTAACCCCATCTTCCTGCCTCCTCCTCAGGGCTCCCTCTCCCCCCCCCCCCTCCCTCCTCCTGAGTGGCGGCCCCCTCCTACTCCCCCTCCATCTCTTGTGCCTCCTTTCAGTGTCTCTGCACTCCCTCCTGCCCTGTATTCCCTCTTCATCTCCCGCCCCACGTGTCTCCTGCCTCTTCGTGTACCCACTGATGCCCCTCCTCTCTTCATTCTCTTCATCCCGCCGCTTCCCCTGCTGCCCCTTGCTCTCCCCTCCTTTTCCATCCTCTCTGCCCTTTCCCTCGGCAGGTCCCGCCTGGCAGTTTTATTCTTCGTCGTGTGTGCTCCAAGTGGGTTTTAAGTGTGTTGTTCCGGAGTGTTTTTACTACTGTGGCCGACTTTTAATGTGTGCATGTCCATTCAGTGTCTTCTCTGAGCTTTGAAAAACCGCCAACTGTGTTTTTTTTAACTTTATGGTGACTATTTTTTTTATTATTGCCTTATGTAAGTAACCTTTTATTCTTATTTTAAGTTGTCATATCACTCGGCTGAAGAGCGGCGGATTGTGCACCTGACAGCCCATATGGGGCAGGGGAATGAAATCACAATAAAGAAAAAAAATCTACCCTGCATCGACAATTACCAATTTTTTTGTCGATACGAAATTGTGGAAAAATAATCTGTTAACTGGGTTTCTACATTCTTCTGCTACAACTGATAAGTGCCTGGTTTAGTATTACACACGACGGCACGTAGATACATACCATACCGAATTCCAAAGTGCATAATTTCTGCCTAATCTGTGACGATTAAAGCTCACTCGTGTTACAGGTACTTTATGTCTTACTAAAATAGACTTTCATTCCAAGGCTATCACTCTAAGTGTAATTCATTTGTATTAATGCAATGTTTATTTTTATAGTGGTTTTCCATTTGTTTATTGATCACAACGGTATACTTCACAGAGAAGTTGGCCATCAACAATTCATTGTCTCACATAATGTAAAACGGTCTGACAATGCTCAAGTAATTTATGGATCCATGCTTATGTAAACCTCCTGGTTTGGGGCTAGAAATATTGACAACTCATATTCTTAGAGCATTTTCGTCAGGAAAGGAATTATGTCGATGGGTTCTTCTGTGAAATGAGTCGAGTGCTAGCGAGCATTACCGTGCAGTAGGAACACTTGCTGCAGTTTTTGCCTGGCCTTTTCTCCTACACTGTGACGGATACGCTTCTCAATTATTGGAAACAAATGCCAGCTTCGGAGGATACACCCGTGGCGATGGTTTTATAGGACACAAACCCTTTTTATGCTATGAAATACCAAATATTACCCGTTAACCCTGTCCTTTGCTTGAGGAGAGGTTTTACTTTACGGCTGAATCTTTATTTTTTAATTATGACGATAAAATGAAGATCATGTAAATAATCACCAATGACAATATCCCGCAGGACGAGTCACTAACTATTGCCACCTAGAATAACTCCGAAAGAATGATAGTAGCTGAAGTCTGTAGGACAAAAGTTGCAGGGGACAACGGGGGACATAATATGACGTTGGCTTTTTGTTGCAGTCCGAGGCATTCTCTAGCAATAGATACGGCCAGGTGCAGCCTTCAGATATCTGTATTGATTCGGATTGAGGCATTAGAATAATTAACGTGTGAGTTATGCTCACATTTAACTTTCCTATTTCAGTTTGTGTATGTTGGGTGGTATATATTGTAATTAATTTCGCATGATTTTACGTACATCTGCAAAGACTGCTATTGATATGGGAGATACTTTTTTCAACCTAACTGCAGCCAGATACAGTGGTACACAAAGAGCCTCCGTCATTCGGAATGGATCAGGTCGTCATGTACTGGGTGATCAAAAAGTCAGTATAAATTTGAAAACTTAATAAACCACGGAATAATATAGATAGAGAGGTAAAAATTGACGCACATGCTTGGAATGGCATGGGGTTTTATTAGAACAAAAAGAAAAACAAAGTTCACAAAATGACCGACAGATGGCGCTGGACAGCTAAACGTCAGTTACTGCACATGACAATTGTGTATAAAAGGAGCTGTAATGAGAGGGAGAATCAGGATCTCCGGCGGTACTCTGAAAGGATACCGCCCTTCGATTGTGCCATTCCAGCACTAATCGAAGCGCTAGGTTTTCAGGTACCAGCCAGCCAGCCAGCCAGCCAGCCTGCCAGCCGAGCAGCAGCGGTCCAGCCGTGCAGCAGCAGCAGCAGTGGTCCCGGGCAGCAGCAGCGGTCCAGCCGGCAGCAGCCAGCCAGCTAGCCAGCTCACCAGCAGCTGCAGTCCAGCCAACCAGCCAGCCCGCCAGCAGCAGCAGCAGCAGCGGCAGCGGCAGCGGCAGCAGCAGCGGCCCCGGCCCCGTCCGCGGCAGCAGCAGCACTGCGGCGTTCCTGCCAGCCATCGTCAGCGTCAGCGCCAGTGCCAACAACGTGGGACTCTGGTCTTCGTCCGTCTTCGTCTTTGCCCGTCTTTGGCTTCATCCGTCTTCGTCTTCCTCTGCCCCAGTTATTTCCTTTCCTTTTCGTCCTGTGCATTTTTGTTTATCCCTGTCGTCATGTCAGCCCCCACCACCACTACCACCACAGCCATAGTTTATACTTCCCCCTCCGCCGCCACCACCATCATTACATGGTGTGCCCAGTCACACTCCCCTCTTTCCATCCCTCCTCTTCTCACTCTCCCTTCACCCTCGGTCCTTGTCGCCCCCTCTCCAGCTTCTTCCTCCCGCTCCTCCCACTCCTCCCACTCCTCTCTCTCTGATCCTTTCCCCTTACTCCCCCAGCCTGTCACTGCAGCTCCAGCTAGGGTGGTGGCCTGTCGGGCCACTGCCTATGCCCAACTCTCCCCATCGCTTTCGCCATCACCACCACCACCGTCGCTGTCACCATGGCTGTCACCATCTCCAGCGCCGACTGCTGCGTCCATGCCAGGACCTGCCCCTTCCCACCACCTCCCTATAGCTCCCATTCCTCATGTCACCACCCACCCTTCTGCCGCCGTTAAACGCCCTAGTGGCACCACCACCTCCTCCACTCCCAAAAAGGCCCCACCCCATCCTCCTTCCCCCCCCCCCCCAGGACGCCATGGATGTCTCCCCACCTGGCCCTGCTCCCTCCACCACCTCCTCCTCCTCCTCCTCCTCCTCCTAATCCTCCCCCTCTTTATACAAATACCTCCACTCCCATCCCGATCCTCCCTTTCTCGAGGCCCGGAATCTCTCCCTCCTCCTCCGCCAACACTTCCCTGGTGCCCCCATCTCTCTACTCACTCCCAGATGGGATTCCTTTCTCATCTCCTCCCCTAGCCCAACCCTCCAAACTGATATCCTTTCCCGCCTCCCCATAACCAGTTTTGGCCCCAACACCTCCCTTATCCCTGCTCCTTCTCCATCTTCTACCCGCCAACCCCAACCCCCGCATCGCCCGCCGACCCTCACCCCCATGACCAGTCGGCCCAGTCCATCGATCATGGAGGAGGAGGTGTTGGCAGAGCTCAAGGCGCATGCCACACTGGAGGTGTGGGCGGTCTGCTGCATTTTCAGCTCAGCCAGCCCCACCCGCCTTATGCAGGTTTTGTCTGAGGACGCCCCCTCCATTGACCATCTCCTGAAGGAGGGTGGTCTCCTCTTCAACCAGCGATATAAGGTCGACCCATCCTGTTCCCCTCCTCAATCCCTGCGCTGCCAGAGGTGTCTGCGCTATAACGCCCACCCAACAGCCGAGTGCCGCGAGGCCCCCACCTGCCCCCATTGTAGGCAAGCACACTTCCTCCGGCAGTGCCCTAACCTTCAATCTCCTCCATCCTGCAATACCTGCAATCTCCCCCATCCCACCTACTCACAAAAGTGTAAAGCCCAACCCCCTTTGACCACTCCTGAACTCACCATCCCTGTCCATCCTCTGGACGCCACTACCCCTCCTGGCAATTCCCTTCGTCCCCCCCCCCCCCCACCGCTGAGGACGTCATCAGGTTCCTCACCATTGTCCTACAAAACGTCCACCCTTTCCAGTGCCCTCACACCCTGCAACAGGTCTCCCTCGCCGCCCGTTCCATTATCCACTTAAAAATGTATGCCACCTACTCCAACAACCAGGCTCATTTCACCTTCTCCCGTCTTGACACCCTTGTCTAAATCCCTGTCATGGCGCGACAGCACCATATCCTTTTCAACAACATCCGCTCCCTCCACTCCAACAAGAACCTCTTCCTGCACACCCTTGCCATCCACCGCGTGGATGCCTTCCTCCTCAATGAAACTTTCCTCCAACCCCACCACACCGTCCACATGTCGCCCTACCTCCTTCACCGCTCCGATAACCCCCTCCTGATTCCGCATGGCGGAGTTGCCATTGGTCACAACCACCAGATCCCAGTTTGGCTCCAACCTCTCCTTCCCGACCCCACCGAACACCTGATCCTTAGTCTCTTCTTCCCCGACCTTACCGTCACCTGTGCCACCATCTATGTCCGCCCTAATGTCCCTATTCCCCTCGACTTCCTCTCCCACATTGACGATACCTTCTCTGCCCAGTTATGGCAGTGGCATCGGTTCCTCTCCTCCCTTCAACGCGACCTCATCCCCATCCCCCAGCACACCTGTCCCAAATCCCACTCCACTCCCGATGTTATCCTTTCCTCGACCATCTCCCTGTCCTCCTCACCATTTCAGACTGTCGTAGCCCCCACCCCGACACTCGAAATGATCCTCCCCCAAAGTACGTCCATGACTATTCCCATGCCAATTGGAATGCCTACCGGGATACCCTCTCCACCCAGGTCGATAGCCACCCCTTCACCTACCACCACCCTGACAATGTAACCCATGCCACCTCCTTTCTCCAGCAGACCTTGTCTGAGGCCATGGAGGCCCACGTCCCTACTGTCGCCATCCACCCCCATCGTTGTACCTCACCCCCACAGGCCGTCCTCCTCCTCCATGAATCCTGCCGGCTCTACCATGCCTTCCTCCACATGCGTGACCTGGACACACTCCGACGCCACCAGCAACTCCAGCGACACATTCGAAATTTGCTCGAGGCTAAGAAACGCTGGGACTGGCGACAGACATGCACCCATTTAAATACTACCCTACCGATAAACTCGTCCAAGTTCTGGTCAGCCTTCCGTCGCCTTACCAGAACTGAACCCTCCCCCTACTACCCTCCTCTCCATGATGATCACCCCTTCCCTGACACCCTTAGTAAGGCCAATCACTTTGCCTCTTACCTCTCCCATGTCTTTTCCATCCCCGATGATCCCCAGTTCGATTACTCCCTCTTCCCGGATGTCTGCGATCGAACTGACACCTCTGTCCCTCCCCTCGCTCCTGGTTTCCAGTACTCGGACAACATTGCACACACGGAACTCAATGCCCCTATCACTACACAGGATCTCATTGCTACACTCCGCATGAAACGCAACACCGCTCCTGATCACGATCGTGTCACCTACCGTCACCTTCGTGAAGCTCCTGTCTCTTTCCTCTCCACCCTGGCCAGGCTCTACAGTGTAGTCCCGTCCACCGGTTACTACCCTGAACTGTGGAAAACCTCCCATATCCTGATGTTCCTCAAACCTGGTAAACCGCCATCAGCCGTCTCCTCCTACCGTCCCATCAGCCTTACCTCGGTCTTCAGCAAGGTCCTGGAATCTGTCCTCACCTGTCGCATCCACCAGCATCTCCGCCAGCACCGCCTCCTTCCCGTTATCCAATGTAGCTTTTGGTCGTCCTTCTCTTCCGACGACCTTCTCCTTCACCTCACTCATCTCCTTTCCGAACAGCTTAATTCCCGTCGCTCCGCAATGTTCCTCTCCCTGGACCTCGAACGTGCTTATGACTGCGTATGGCATTCCGGTCTCCCCTTCAAGCTCCAAACCTTCGCCCTTCCCATTAACTACGTCCGTCTGATCGGCTCCTTCTCTCCCACCGTCCTTCCTACATCACCATCCATAACACGGATTCCTACACCTTTTTCCCCTCTGCCAGTGTGCCCCAAGGCTCCGTCCTCTCTCCCCTTCTGTGCCATTTATATACGGCGGACATGCCGCCGCCGTCACCCCCCGTCCACCTTCTCCAGTTTGCCAATGACACCACCTTCCTTGCCCTTGCCCCCCACCCTGCAGAGCTCCCAACACCTTCTCCAATCCCATCTTGACCAGTTCACTGCTTGGTGCAACCAGTGGTTGCTCAAGGTCAATCCCTCCAAAACCCAGGTGATCATTGTAGGCAAAACCACCCCTTCCTTCCGCCTCCTTGATTTCTATCTCACCATCTATGGCCATCCTATTGCTCTCACCCCACCCTTAAGTACATTGGCGCCACCCTCGGCCGTCGACTCTCATGGACCTCCCATCTATGGACAATCCAAGCCAAGGCACGCTCCCAACTCCGTCTCCTCAAGCTCCTTTCCGGCCGTATGTTGGGGTCTGGACCCCTCCATCATACCCCACACCTATAAATCCCTCACCTGCTCCATCTTTTGTTACGCCCATCCGGCCTGGATCTCCGCACCCCCCCCCCTACCTTTTATAAATCCCTTCAAAACCTTGAACGCCATGCTCTCCACCTCGCCTATCGCATCCGTCTCCCCTCCCCTACGCGTATCCTGTACGATCTCATTCCATTCCCCCACCTCCTCCTTTTCCTTGAAAGGATACGGATCCTGCACACCTCCCGCAAACTCGATCCTCCTCACGCACTTGTCTCGCCCACCCTCTCCTGCCCCTGCCCGCTGCCGCACCTGTATTCCCATGTCCCACCCGGTCTCCATCTCCCCACCCTCCTTACCCTCTCCCAAGGTGGCTTCTGCCTGCTCCCTCTCCCTGATGATGCCCTCCTCCCCTCCATCTACCCCCCTACCAACTTTGATCCTCCCTCCCTCTTCCTGTATTTGCTCCTTTGGGCACCCTCCCACCCTTCTCTCCCTCTTCCCTCCCTCCTCCATTTCTCCCCATTCCTCCCCGGACTTCCCTTCCCCTGTCCCTCTCCTCCTCCCCCTATCTCCTCAGCCATTGGCATCTTTGTTCTCCCCTCTCCCCCACCTCACCCTTCTTCCCCTCTTGGCAGGTCCCCGGACTCGTACACGCTAAGTGGACATTCGCGCGCCAGAGATCATCGCCATCAGTGTCTCGTGTGTGCCGTCGTGTTTAGTGTTCAGTGTTCACCGTCACACTCAATCGTTCACCTGTGCCATCGCCATCTTCAGTGTTAGTGCGTCGTGACAACAGTTTGTAGTGTGGATTATCGTCGAGTGTGAATGGCTCCGTGTTTGTCTTTATGTGTCTACTGTTTTATTACCCACCGTTATGTCACATCTGTGTATTCTTTCTGTTGTTTATTTCTCTATTCTATGGCTGAAGAGCGGCGTAACATGCTGCTGACAGCCTGCCTGTTTGTACGGGTTTGAAAATAACAATAAAGAAAAAAAGAGGGAGAATCAGATGCGCCAGATGTTGCAGCATGTTGACGTTACCTGAAAAGGCGCTTTTCACTAAAAACTGTATTATCAGAATGGGGAATGTGCTAGTTCAGCGTTACGATCCTATCGCCATAGGAAGGGGATCCGAACGGGTAAAGGTCCGTGGACAAATGCAGCTGCTGTGAAAATGATTTCGGAGTTCGAAGGCACAGGTTGTTTAGACGATAGACCCCGTAGTGACCGACCGAGCACAAGGCATAATGCTGCTGAGACAGTTCAGGAAGAAATGGAGACTGTAGCGGGTTCGTCTATGCACGAGGAAGTCAGAGCTCGTGCAGTCGCACGTCGCACCGGCTTTCCATACACTTGTGTTTGGTTGACACTGAGGCCTACCCTCCGATGCTATCCGTACAAAATCCATCGGCATCATGAACTGTTACTTGGCAATTTAGTGCAGCGGAGGACATTTGCGGTGTGGACGTTTCAAAAGATGGCGGAAGATGACGATTAGATGAGTAACGTGTAGTAGACCGACGAAGCTCATTTCACGCTCCGAGGGTCTGTCAACTGCAGAATTTGTGCTACCGGAAATCCTAGAACTGTCGTGGAAACTCCACTGCACGACGAGAAAGTCACGGTATGGGTTGGAGTTACCACATCTACCGTTATCGGGTCTTTTTTCTTCGAGGAAATACGTGATTCTGCTTTTTTAACTGCTACCGTGATGGGTGAGAGGTACGCCGATATTTTACAGAATCGCATCATCTCCAGCCTGGGTGATAAACACCTGCTGGAACGTACGATGTTTATGCAGTATGGCGCTCCACCGCATATTGCTAGACGCGTGAAAGATCTCTTGCGCACGTCGTTTGGTGATGATCGTGTGCTCAGCCGCCACTTTCGTCATGCTTGGCCTCCCAGGTCCCCATACCTCAGTCCATGCGATTATTGGCTTTGGGGTTACCTGAAGTCGCAAGTGTATCGTGATCGACCGACATCTCTAGGGATGCGGAAAGACAACATCCGACGCCAATGCCTCACCATAACCCCGGACATGCTTTATAGTGCTGTTCACAACATTATTCCTCGACTACAGCTATTGTTGAGGAATGATGGTGGACATATTGAGTATTTCCTGTAAAGAACATCATCTTTGCTTTGTCTTACTTTGTTATGCTAATTATTGCTATTCCGATCAGATGAAGCGCCATCTGTCGGGACATTTTTTGAACTTTTGTATTCTTTTGGTTCTAATAAAACCCCATGTCATTCCAATCATGTGTGTCAATTTGTACCTCTCTATCTACATTATGCCGTGATTTATTGTTTTCAAATTTGTACTAACTTTTTGATCACCCGGTATACTTCCAGTTAATTCATAGCACACGTTTGTAGTTCATGTGGTATTAATTCGGTTTACAGTTATACTGTTTTGGAGTACTCTTTGTGTCAGTGCCTTTGCTTTGGTAACTCACCACATGGTATATGGCGGTGACTGATCCTTCTGCTCTTTCAGTTGATATTAATGTTTGCACTATCAGTGCCTGACTGTTAAATGTGTTGATTATTAATGGTAGAATTTTTCTTTGAATAGACATGTTTCCCTTTTGTTCATATATTCACCACGTGTAGTCACGCATCAGATTGCGAATGTGTTTTGTATCATTATATAACGCATTCACCAACGTATTCCATGAATAATACTCGTCTTTACGAGCCAAATGAATACTTATATAAGTGGTCAATTTTTCGCTCATTTCATTAAAGATCGGTCTATCGGATTTTTGTGATTTTTTACCTGTCCATGCATGAGGGCCCACCCTCTCTGCTGAGTTCATAGTAGTCAAGTAGATTCTTTTTCGCTAGAGAGAGTGTAAATTTTCTTTCGCCTACAAAGAATGTGTAGTTTATTTCTTTTGTGTTTGCGCTCTGTGTCTTGAGGCATGCACTTCTCAGTCTTTCGTTCTACCACCTGATGTTGCAATCAGTCGTAAATGAAGAGGCAATTCGATGTGCATTAATTTATCTGTCTTATTGGGGCAATAAGATATTTATATTATGAGGACTGTTAGGTTGACATATGGTAATCCCTTGTGCTCTCAGTAGCTTGTTTTACGTAATATTAATAAATACATATGTGTGAGGAACTAAGTCTATTCTACAGATCATGTCTAAAACTTTGTCAATTCCATGAATTTTAGCAATAGTCTTATCCTATTTGAAGTATAGTGCAACTGTTCTTTCATTAACAGCGCGTTTCACATTCGTGGGCGTCTTCATAATATCTATAGCGATAACAAAATAAACAAAAGATTAGGGCATGGTCCTAGCTTACACGATTCTAAATGTGAATAAGGAATTGTAAGTGACCTCGAAATTTTCGCTTTACACGGAATTAAAAGCCATAAAACGGCTCCTTGCAAGACTGAAGTACACGTCGCATCAGATGAACCCGCAGAAACCTAGAATCCTATAATAAACAACCAAACTGAACGAAAAATACCTCAATAAATTCGTATCAGCAGGCCAGATTGGTACAGTAGTAGGATCACACTAACAAAGTAGTCTACACATAATACATAGAGACGCTGCTCTAACTTCACGGCAGGAGCGTCCAGGCGAAGAACGCATTGATGTTTCCATACAGTGTTTGCAAAGGAAGCACACAGGTGGCGCTCAGAGCAGTTATGTGACAGTCTACATACTTAACTCTTACAAAAAAGATCTAAAAATGATTCATTCACTGTAATGAAATTAAACGGCTACTTTTAACGAGAACACAGTCCCCTTAAACGAAATTTTAAATTACTCCAACTAGATAAAATGGTAACATCAGCTGTCACTAAATAAAACCGTAAGATAATCATCGAAAGCCGGCGTCATCCAAATAAATGGCGATAAAACAAATTCCTAGAACAGGAAGTCTCGGTCGAGTGGAAATGTATAATGTCTAGTAATGAATAATTTGGGGGAGGGAGCGGGGGAGGGGAAGAGGAGGGGAGGGAACTAATAAACAGAGTAGAAATGGAACCTGTTGTAAGAGTATAACGAACTTCATGTAAAAATTTTAAAAAGTGACATAATTGAATCATAGTAGCTTGGTTGTTAACAGTGAGCTGATCGTTCAGTAACTGTCCGTCGATCGTACACGTATGCTTAAGGATTTGAAAGTCTTCCAATAAACTAAGCTTTTTGCCTTTCCGAGCACAATGTAATACGCAGAGATCATCAATTATGGGGATGGGGGAGGGGGGGGGGCGTGGCGGTCCCCCGCAGTCTTCAGGTCTTTCGCAAATGTAGACTGCTGCTTTACTTGACCTTTCTTGGTTACCAAATGCTTGCTTAATCTAAATTCTATATTGGTGAAAGCGTTCATATAAAGCTCCGTGGACAGTCATTCATTTACGTACGATGACATCGCTCGGCCGTAATATCGTTCGGTTGAGACGAAACTCGAGAAAACAAATAGAGAAATCAGTTATTACTATTTATAGAAATTAATAAAAATCTAAAATATATATTATTTCTCCTCATATTGATGAAATGAGAGAGATGTCAGTACGCAGTATACGTTTTCTGACACTACAAATTTCGAGCTGCAGATTGGAGCTGTGGGAAATCCTTGGTATGCGTATCAGCTCTTTTTTATTTCTAAAAAAAAACGGAATAAGGAAATGGATATAGGCACTTCTGCGTTACAGCTAAGAATTAAATTAAGACCGAGCGAGGTGGCGCAGTGGTTAGACACTGGACTCGCATTCGGGATGACGACGGTTCAATCCCGCGTCCGGCCATCCTGATTTAGGTTTTCCGTGACTTCCCTAAATCGTTCCAGGCAAATGCCGGGACGTTTCCTTCCAAAGGGCACGGCCGACTTCCTTCCCCGTCCTTCCCTAATCTGATGAGACTAATGACCTCGCTGTCTGGTCTCCTTCCTCAAAACAACCCAACCCCAACCCAATTAAATTGAGACAGAAAGCAGTATTCCTATATGAAATGAAGCAGTATGAAATTTCCTGAGTACGTTTATGTAAATAACGGTATTGTTATTCCCACATTTACCCGCTGTAAGTAAATCACTAATTCCACAGAGAGGCTGGTTAAATAAGGTAAGAGATTAGAAAATATTGCCATAACCTTGTTTCTTTCTACTTAATGCCTGCATTTCAGTTGTAACAGCTGTAGCTAACGCTCCTTGTTAAGCTCGACCACACATTCTGGGGTGGTAGCTCTGCTATTTTTGGCATAAAATGAAACTGCCAGCCGCCGCCCCCACACCGCCTTGCAGCGTCATTTTCTGGCAATTTCGGCGCATCCCGCGAGCCTTGTTACACAGCCCCGGAACACGCGTTGCTGCTGCTGCACTCTGGGCGCGGGGTATTCACGGTATAGCGACCCGGCACGCCGCACTGCCGTATCGGCGGCCCGCTCTCGCCGCCGCTCACATCGTACTCTGTGTTTCACAGATTCCAACAGAGTCTGTTCCATTTCTCTGACAAACTGGGAGCAATTTGGTACTGCCGTGTTAGCTCAGAGTAGTATCAGAATGCATTTACTGCCGTGTCTGGCAAGAGAACAGATTTTTACTTAGCAGTAAATCTCTAATTACAACGAGAAAATTTCGGAGGTGGTCCAGGGGTATTTGACGAGTATTTTGGTATAAGGGACATGTAGCTCGTTACAGAATAATTATGTAATTACAAGTTTTCTGTTTTCTTACCCAGATACCTATGTCGCAGTGGACGTATCTCTAGAACAATGAAACACGTATTATGTTCGAGTATAATGACTTTTCTGGAGACTACAAATCTACTCTGTAGGAATCAGCACGGGTTTCGAAAAAGACGGTCGTGTGAAACCCAGCTCGTGCTATTCGTACACGAGACTCAGAGGGCCATAGACACGGGTTCACAGGTAGATGCCGTGTTTCTTGACTTCCGCAAGGCGTTCGAAACAGTTCCCCACAGTCGTTTAATGAACAAAGTAAGAGCATATGGACTATCAGACCAATTGTGCGATTGGATTGAAGAGTTCCTAGATAACATAACGCAGCATGTCATTCTCAATGGAGAGAAGTCTTCCGAAGTATGAGTGATTTCAGGTGTGCCGCAGGGGAGTGTCGTAGGACCGTTGCTATTCACAGTATACATAAATGACCTTGTGGATGACATCGGAAGTTCACTGAGGCTTTTTGCAGATGATGCTGTGGTGTAAGGAGAGGTTGTAACAATGGAAAATTGTACTGAAATGCAGGAGGATCTACAGCGAATTGACGCATGGTGCTGGGAATGGCAATTGAATCTCAATGTAGACAAGTGTAATGTGCTGCGAATATATAGAAAGATATATCCCTTATCATTTAGCTACAAAATAGCATGTCAGCAACTGGAAGCAGTTAATTCCATAAATTATCTGGGAGTACGCATTAGGAGTGATTTAAAATGGAATGATCATATAAAGTTGATCGGTGGTAAAGCAGATGCCAGACTGAGATTCATTGGAAGAATCCTAAGGAAATGCAATCCGAAAACAAAGGAAATAGGTTACAGTACGCTTGTTCGCCCACTGCTTGAATACTGCTCAGCAGTGTGAGATCCGTACCAGATAGGGTTGATAGAAGAGATAGAGAAGATCCAACTGAGAGCAGCGCGCTTCGTTACAGGATCATTTAGTAATCGCGAAAGCGTTACTGAGATGACAGATAAACTCCAGTGGAAGACTCTGCAGGAGAGACGCTCAGTAGCTCGGTACGGGCTTTTACTAAAGTTTCGAGAACATACCTTCACCGAAGAGTCAAGCAGTATATTGTTCCCTCCTACGTATATCTCGCGAAGAGACCTTGAGGATAAAATCAGAGAGATTAGAGCCCACAAGAAGCATACCAACAATCCTTATTTCCACGAACAATACGAGACTGGAATAGAAGGGAGAACCGATAGAGGTACTCGAGGTACCCTCCGCCACACACCGTCAGGTGGCTTGCGGAGTATGGATGTAGATGTAGATAGAGATGAATATACACCGAGATGAGAAGAGACGTGGGATATGCAGACATATATGGCACTAGTGTCGCGTGCAAAAACTATAAAAGGGAATGCATTGGCGGAGCTGTTACATGTACTCAGGTGATCCATGTTAAAAGGTTGCCGACGTGACAACGGCCGCACGACGGCAATTAATAGACATTCAACACCGAATGTTAGTGAAAGCTAGATGCATGGAACATTCCATTTCAGAAATAATTAGCTAATTCAGTTTTCTGAGATCCAAAGTGTCAAGAGGGTGTCGAGAATACATACAGGCATTACCTCTCACCATATACACTACTGGCCATTAAAATTGCTACACCAAGACGAAATGCCGATGATAAACGGGTATTCATTGGACAAATATATTTTACTAGAACTGACATGTGATTACATTTTCACGAAATTTGGGTGCATAGATCGCCAGAAATCAGTACCTAGAACAACCACCTCTGGCCGTAATAACGGCCTTGATACGGCTGGGCATTGAGTCAAACAGAGCTTGGATGGTGTGTACAGGTACAGCTGCTCATGCAGCTTCAACACGATACCACAGTTCATCAAGAGTAGTGACTGGCGTATTGTGACGAACCAGTTGCTCGGCCACCATTGACCAGACATTTTCAATAAGTGAGAGGTCTGGAGAATGTGCTGGCCAGGGCAGCAGTCGAACATTTTCTGTATCCAGAAAGGCCCGTGCAGGACCTGCAACACGCGGTCGTCCATTACCCTGCTGAAATGTAGGGTTTCGCAGGGATCGAATGATGAGTAGAGCCACGGGTCGTAACACACCTAAAATGTAATGTCCACTGTTCAAAGTGCCGTCAATGCGAACAAGAGGTGAACGAGAATTGTAACCAATGTCACACAATACCATCACGCCGGGTGATACGCCAGTATGGCGATGACGAATACACGCTTCCAATGTGCGTTCACCGCGATGTCGCCAAACACGGATGCGACCATCATGATGCTGTAAACAGAACCTGGATTCATCCGAAAAAATGATGTGTTGCCATTCTTGCACCCAAGTTCGTCGTTGAGTACACCATCGCAGGCGCTCCTGTCTGTGATGCTGCGTCAAGGGTAACCGCAGCCATGGTCTCCGACCCGATAGTCCATGCTGCTGGAAACGTCGTCGAACTGTTCGTGCAGATGGTTGTTGTCTTTCAAACGTCCCCATCTGTTGACTCAGGGATCCAGACGTGGCTGCACGATCCATTACAGTCAAGCGGATAAGATGCCTGTCATCTCGACTGCTACTGATACGAGGCCGTTGAGATCCAGCCGTACTACCCTCTTGAACCCACCGATTCCATATTCTGCTAACAGTCATTGGATCTCGACCAGCGCCAGCATCAATGTCGCCATACGATAAACCGCAATCGCGATGGGCTACAATCCGATCTTTATCAAAGTCGGAAACGTGATGGTACGCATTACTCCCCCTTACACGAGGCATCACAATAACGTTTCTCCAGGCAACGTCAGTCAACTGCTGTTTGAGTATGAGAAATCGGTTGGAAACTTTCCTCATGTCAGCACATTATAGGTGTCCACCAGAGCAAACCTTGTGTGAATGCTCTGAAAAGCTAATCATTTGCATATCACAGCATCTTCTTCCTGTCGGTTAAATTTCGCGTCTGTAGCTCGTCATCTTCGCGGTGTAGCAATTTTAATGGCCAGTAGTGTACAAAACAGTGGCAGACGGCCTTCAAATAACAGCAGAAATCAATGTGAGACGTGCGACGAACGTATCCGTTTCGACAATGCGATGTAATTTCGCTTTAATTGGCTATTGCAGCAGACGGCCGATGGCAGTACCTTCGCTAATAGCACGATATCGGCCGCACCGTCTCTTTTGGGTTCGTGACCATTTATGTTGGACTCTAGGCTACAGGAAGTTCGTGGTCTGGTCAGACGAGACCCGATTTCAGTTAGTAAGGTTTGATGGTAGTGTTTGAATGTGTCGGAGACCCCACTTAGCTGTGGACGCAAGTTGTCAACAGCCTGGGGGATGTTTCCAGAATGAGATTTTCACTCTGCAGCGGAGTGTGCGCTGATATGAAACTTCCTGGCAGATTAAAACTGTGTGCCCGACCGAGACTCGAACTCGGGACCTTTGCCTTTCGCGGGCAAGTGCTCTACCAACTGAGCTACCGAAGCACGACTCACGCCCGGTAATCACAGCTTTACTTCTGCCAGTACCTCGTCTCCTACCTTCCAAACTTTACAGAAGCTCTCCTGCGAACCTTGCAGAACTAGCACTCCTGAAAGAAAGGATATTGCGGAGACATGGCTTAGCCACAGCCTGGGGGATGTTTCCAGAATGAGATTTTCACTCTGCAGCGGAGTGTGCGCTGATATGAAACTTCCTGGCAGATTAAAACTGTGTGCCCGACCGAGACTCGAACTCGGGACCTTTGCCTTTCGCGGGCAAGTGCTCTACCAACTGAGCTACCGAAGCACGACTCACGCCCGGTACTCACAGCTTTACTTCTGCCAGTACCTCGTCTCCTACCTTCCAAACTTTACAGAAGCTCTCCTGCGAACCTTGCAGAACTAGCACTCCTGAAAGAAAGGATATTGCGGAGACATGGCTTAGCCACAGCCTGGGGGATGTTTCCAGAATGAGATTTTCACTCTGCAGCGGAGTGTGCGCTGATATGAAACTTCCTGGCAGATTAAAACTGTGTGCCCGACCGAGACTCGAACTCGGGACCTTTGCCTTTCGCGGGCAAGTGCTCTACCAACTGAGCTACCGAAGCACGACTCACGCCCGGTACTCACAGCTTTACTTCTGCCAGTACCTCGTCTCCTACCTTCCAAACTTTACAGAAGCTCTCCTGCGAACCTTGCAGAACTAGCACTCCTGAAAGAAAGGATATTGCGGAGACATGGCTTAGCCACAGCCTGGGGGATGTTTCCAGAATGAGATTTTCACTCTGCAGCGGAGTGTGCGCTGATATGAAACTTCCTGGCAGATTAAAACTGTGTGCCCGACCGAGACTCGAACTCGGGACCTTTGCCTTTCGCGGGCAAGTGCTCTACCAACTGAGCTACCGAAGCACGACTCACGCCCGGTACTCACAGCTTTACTTCTGCCAGTACCTCGTCTCCTACCTTCCAAACTTTACAGAAGCTCTCCTGCGAACCTTGCAGAACTAGCACTCCTGAAAGAAAGGATATTGCGGAGACATGGCTTAGCCACAGCCTGGGGGATGTTTCCAGAATGAGATTTTCACTCTGCAGCGGAGTGTGCGCTGATATGAAACTTCCTGGCAGATTAAAACTGTGTGCCCGACCGAGACTCGAACTCGGGACCTTTGCCTTTCGCGGGCAAGTGCTCTACCAACTGAGCTACCGAAGCACGACTCACGCCCGGTAATCACAGCTTTACTTCTGCCAGTACCTCGTCTCCTACCTTCCAAACTTTACAGAAGCTCTCCTGCGAACCTTGCAGAACTAGCACTCCTGAAAGAAAGGATATTGCGGAGACATGGCTTAGCCACAGCCTGGGGGATGTTTCCAGAATGAGATTTTCACTCTGCAGCGGAGTGTGCGCTGATATGAAACTTCCTGGCAGATTAAAACTGTGTGCCCGACCGAGACTCGAACTCGGGACCTTTGCCTTTCGCGGGCAAGTGCTCTACCAACTGAGCTACCGAAGCACGACTCACGCCCGGTACTCACAGCTTTACTTCTGCCAGTACCTCGTCTCCTACCTTCCAAACTTTACAGAAGCTCTCCTGCGAACCTTGCAGAACTAGCACTCCTGAAAGAAAGGATATTGCGGAGACATGGCTTAGCCACAGCCTGGGGGATGTTTCCAGAATGAGATTTTCACTCTGCAGCGGAGTGTGCGCTGATATGAAACTTCCTGGCAGATTAAAACTGTGTGCCCGACCGAGACTCGAACTCGGGACCTTTGCCTTTCGCGGGCAAGTGCTCTACCAACTGAGCTACCGAAGCACGACTCACGCCCGGTACTCACAGCTTTACTTCTGCCAGTACCTCGTCTCCTACCTTCCAAACTTTACAGAAGCTCTCCTGCGAACCTTGCAGAACTAGCACTCCTGAAAGAAAGGATATTGCGGAGACATGGCTTAGCCACAGCCTGGGGGATGTTTCCAGAATGAGATTTTCACTCTGCAGCGGAGTGTGCGCTGATATGAAACTTCCTGGCAGATTAAAACTGTGTGCCCGACCGAGACTCGAACTCGGGACCTTTGCCTTTCGCGGGCAAGTGCTCTACCAACTGAGCTACCGAAGCACGACTCACGCCCGGTACTCACAGCTTTACTTCTGCCAGTACCTCGTCTCCTACCTTCCAAACTTTACAGAAGCTCTCCTGCGAACCTTGCAGAACTAGCACTCCTGAAAGAAAGGATATTGCGGAGACATGGCTTAGCCACAGCCTGGGGGATGTTTCCAGAATGAGATTTTCACTCTGCAGCGGAGTGTGCGCTGATATGAAACTTCCTGGCAGATTAAAACTGTGTGCCCGACCGAGACTCGAACTCGAGACCTTTGCCTTTCGCGGGCAAGTGCTCTACCAACTGAGCTACCGAAGCACGACTCACGCACGGTACTCACAGCTTTACTTCTGCCAGTACCTCGTCTCCTACCTTCCAAACTTTACAGAAGCTCTCCTGCGAACCTTGCAGAACTAGCACTCCTGAAAGAAAGGATATTACGGAGACGTGGCTTAGCCACAGCCTGGGGGATGTTTCCAGAATGAGATTTTCACTCTGCAGCGGAGTGTGCGCTGATATGAAACTTCCTGACAGATTAAAACTGTGTGCCCTACCGAGACTCGAACTCGGGACCTTTGCCTTTCGCGGGCAAGTGCTCTACCAACTAAGCTACCGAAGCACGACTCACGCCCGGTACTCACAGCTTTACTTCTGCCAGTACCTCGTCTCCTACCTTCCAAACTTTACAGAAGCTCTCCTGCGAACCTTGCAGAACTAGCACTCCTGAAAGAAGGGATATTGCGGAGACATGGCTTAGCCACAGCCTGGGGGATGTTTCCAGAATGAGATTTTCACTCTGCAGCGGAGTGTGCGCTGATATGAAACTTCCTGGCAGATTAAAACTGTGTGCCCGACCGAGACTCGAACTCGGGACCTTTGCCTTTCGCGGGCAAGTGCTCTACCAACTGAGCTACCGAAGCACGACTCACGCCCGGTACTCACAGCTTTACTTCTGCCAGTACCTCGTCTCCTACCTTCCAAACTTTACAGAAGCTCTCCTGCGAACCTTGCAGAACTAACACTCCTGAAAGAAAGGATATTGCGGAGACATGGCTTAGCCACAGCCTGGGGGATGTTTCCAGAATGAGATTTTCACTCTGCAGCGGAGTGTGCGCTGATATGAAACTTCCTTTGCCTTTCGCGGGCAAGTGCTCTACCAACTGAGCTACCGAAGCACGACTCACGCCCGGTACTCACAGCTTTACTTCTGCCAGTACCTCGTCTCCTACCTTCGGTAGTCGTGCTTCGGTAGCTCAGTTGGTAGAGCACTTGCCCGCGAAAGGCAAAGGTCCCGAGTTCGAGTCTCGGTCGGGCACACAGTTTTAATCTGCCAGGAAGTTTCATATCAGCGCACACTCCGCTGCAGAGTGAAAATCTCATTCTGGAAACATCCCCCAGGCTGTGGCTAAGCCATGTCTCCGCAATATCCTTTCTTTCAGGAGTGCTAGTTCTGCAAGGTTCGCAGGAGAGCTTCTGTAAAGTTTGGAAGGTAGGAGACGAGGTACTGGCAGAAGTAAAGCTGTGAGTACCGGTCGTGAGTCGTGCCTCGGTAGCTCAGTTGGTAGAGCACTTGCCCGCGAAAGGCAAAGATCCCGAGTTCGAGTCTCGGTCGGGCACACAGTTTTAATCTGCCAGGAAGTTTCATATCAGCGCACACTCCGCTGCAGAGTGAAAATCTCATTCTGGAAACATCCCCCAGGCTGTGGCTAAGCCATGTCTCCGCAATATCCTTTCTTTCAGGAGTGCTAGTTCTGCAAGGTTCGCAGGAGAGCTTCTGTAAAGTTTGGAAGGTAGGAGACGAGGTACTGGCAGAAGTAAAGCTGTGAGTACCGGGCGTGAGTCGTGCTTCGGTAGCTCAGTTGGTAGAGCACTTGCCCGCGAAAGGCAAAGGTCCCGAGTTCGAGTCTCAGTCGGGCACACAGTTTTAAACTGCCAGGAAGTTTCATATCAGCGCACACTCCGCTGCAGAGTGAAAATCTCATTCTGGAAAGATCCCCCAGGCTGTGGCTAAGCCATGTCTCCGCAATATCCTTTCTTTCAGGAGTGCTAGTTCTGCAAGGTTCGCAGGAGAGCTTCTGTAAAGTTTGGAAGGTAGGAGACGAGGTACTGGCAGAAGTAAAGCTGTGAGTACTGGGCGTGAGTCGTGCTTCGGTAGCTCAGTTGGTAGAGCACTTGCCCGCGAAAGGCAAAGGTCCCGAGTTCGAGTCTCGGTCGGGCACACAGTTTTAATCTGCCAGGAAGTTTCATATCAGCGCACACTCCGCTGCAGAGTGAAAATCTCATTCTGGAAACATCCCCCAGGCTGTGGCTAAGCCATGTCTCCGCAATATCCTTTCTTTCAGGAGTGCTAGTTCTGCAAGGTTCGCAGGAGAGCTTCTGTAAAGTTTGGAAGGTGGGAGACGAGGTACTGGCAGAAGTAAAGCTGTGAGTACCGGGCGTGAGTCGTGCTTCGGTAGCTCAGTTGGTAGAGCACTTGCCCGCGAAAGGCAAAGGTCCCGAGTTCGAGTCTCGGTCGGGCACGCAGTTTTAATCTGCCAGGAAGTTTCATATCAGCGCACACTCCGCTGCAGAGTGAAAATCTCATTCTGGAAACATCCCCCAGGCTGTGGCTAAGCCATGTCTCCGCAATATCCTTTCTTTCAGGAGTGCTAGTTCTGCAAGGTTCGCAGGAGAGCTTCTGTAAAGTTTGGAAGGTAGGAGACGAGGTACTGGCAGAAGTAAAGCTGTGAGTACCGGGCGTGAGTCGTGCTTCGGTAGCTCAGTTGGTAGAGCACTTGCCCGCGAAAGGCAAAGGTCCCGAGTTCGAGTCTCGGTCGGGCACACAGTTTTAATCTGCCAGGATGTTTCAACTGTCATGTTGTTAGTGGCTCCATAATGGTGCGGGCTGTTTTCACTTAGAACCACTGATGCAACTACACCGATCATTTACTGGGAATGGCTATCTCCGGTTACTTGCAGAACGGTTGCACCCACTCATGGGCTTCAGACTCCCAATCAACGACGGAATTCTTGTTTACTACAATGCGCCATGTCACTGGACTACAGTTGTTCGCGATTGGTTTGTAGAACATTCTGGACAACTCGGGACATTGATTTGGCCTCGCAGATCGACTGCCATGAATCCCATCGAACATTTATGGGACGTAATCGAAAGATGAACTCGTGTACCTCTTGAACTATCAGCGCTTCGGCAATTATGGCCGACTATAGAAGCAGCGAGGTCAATGTTTTTGCAGGGGACTTCCAGTGAGGTCCGACATGATATTACGAGGTATGCCATGACTTTTGTCACCTCGGCGCACAATCACCAGCAAAATCTACAATACTAAGCATTCAGTAATGCACCAACTCTCAGATGCAAACGTAATACGATAGGGTTGTTATCGCTCTTCTGCTTCGTTCAGTGAATACATACATGACGTCCACATCCATCAAATCTTCATCAATAAATCTATCCACACTCCTTTGTATTGTTGATGACGTACAACCGAATCTGCCGGAGAAACAAACCTCAGATACAACCAAGCAGTACTGAATGCAAGCTTGAGTGTGTAAAGTGAGTACTATCGTCATCAAGGGCAAGTTCCGTGAACAGATGGAACAAATTTATTTCCGAAGACGGCTCTTTGAAAATCTGAACATTTGAACGTTGCGCAAACGCAGTGTCCAGTCACATTAATTTGACCATCTTTCAAAAGCCTGCTGCTAGACATCCAGGAAGCGAGTCAAAGACGTTAAGGAAAATACAGACAGGGATGTGGAAGCATGCTGACTCCAGTGTAAAGGCCAGGTGCACCAGGTTTCTTGGTTAAGGATCCATGACGCGAAGAGTCCGATCGAGGTGGCCTCACGGATTCTCCATAGGGGTTAAATCCGGGGAGTTTGGTGGCCAGGACAGTACTCTAAAGATGTCGTCTTGCCGATATAAAAAATCTGGCGAGGCCCCAAGGATAGAAGTATATTTATGTTGATCTATTGTGCCTTCCAGAACGTAGAGATCCCCAGGGAATGCCACATCACTCCCCAGGCCATCGAGCTTCCTCCTTCAGCCTCGACCCCTCTGACAACTGTTGCAGACAAACACCTTCTGTTCGATGAAGTATAAAACGTGATTCAACTGGAAAGGCCACCTATCGCCTTTTAGTGGAAGTCCAGTTGCGGTACTGGCGCGTAAATTCTATCCTTTCTCTCAGATGAAAGTAGTCGTCATGAGTGTATGAGCCAGCCACCTACTCAGGAGGCGATAAGCAGCGACGTTCCCTTAAGTGTCGTTGTGGTAGCATAGTTGCTAGCTCCTTGGTTCCTCTGGGCGGTCAGTTGCTCAACAATCATTAACTTGCCTTTCATCATGTCAGCCAACTGCTTGGGCACCAACCGACATGAAAACTGCTGCTACCCCAAGGACTCGTGAACGATGTCGTAAAGACTCGCATAGGAAACGCATTGCTTCCAGGAAATGTCTATGTGGCGCACGCACGGACTCGCTTTCACCACTGCATCCACGCGGGAAATGCAGTCGTCAGTCAGCGATGGACGCGGCCTTCCCGAACGCTCATCGTCATGCAGGGCATCACATCCCCTTTACGAACTCAGAACACGTCCACCTCACACTTTTCAAAGCGAGATACTTTTCATCATACTCTCTTCAGTGTCGAGGTATCGTTTGTGATACCTACATGTCTTATGTTTTTCTCAGACGTGTATGCAGCACAATATTTTCTGGCCTTCGTTATCATCCATGATACACATCGGACTTGCTCAGCTCACTTGTTCATCCCTGTGTAGAGTACCACGAGGTATCAGCATTAATGGCAAACTTAGGATTCTGCACCTGCGAAGCATGTATCGGTGAAATAAACTGAAAGACATATATTTATCTAACTACAAGTGTTTTTGCATGCTTTGATATCTTATTTAAGCTGCACAGATATTCGTTAGCTAACAGCAAACTGTAAATTAATATTATAACCCATTTAAAGTTATAAAGTTTTGGTTATCATATACGATATTTCAGGACTGAATGCTAAATTTTTTTCGTCAGTGGGAATGGGTTTATATTAATATTACAGTGATTACCAGGCTTGCCTACCATGTTTAGAACAACGGGTCAAAATGCCGGGCAGAAGGCTGCAGAAGTCGTACCTTTGTACGATGTGAGGTGTGTGAAATGTCCTTTGCTTCACTTCTGGCAGGAATTACTTTACATATTCCATAAGAAATAAAATTAAATTAGGACAAGTAATGTTAACTGAATACCAGTCCACGTGGTTGTGTCAGGAAAAGCAAAAATACTTTGAAAAATATTGCTATGTTGATTTTGTGGAAGTATTTCTAATCCAGCACAGATTTTCATTGTCGTCATTCCATTCTACAGCTGATGGTAGACCCTATTCGCAATTGCGAATTCATCTGATGTGCATCTTGGGCCGGGTCGATGATCGCCATCAGCGATCGGCTACTTTATCTTTCCCTTTTCCGGCTTGTGATCTTTGTCAGAGATGTTAGTGAACGTGTGGGGAGAGACTTTGGAACTGTGTGCAGTAGGGAGTCTCGCCTTGGCTGTCAATGCGAACGGTCATGCTTTGAGTTCACCATTGACTTCTCACGTGACACCATGTAGGCTGCAAGGTGTGTGCTTTTAGCGGAAGTACTGGCCTGTATGTGTAAGTAAACACGTCCGGCCTTGCTGGAGAGGAACGAGTACGCCGTACGCCGCTGCTTGTGGAGGCTTCAGTACGAACTGTTGGCACGGAGCAACGTGTTAGATGAAATCGTAAGGAATTGTGGGATGACGGCCTCGTTGTTTGTGTGACACGCACAGGCGGGATTCGTTAGAGGCTATCCATTCCAGCCGGCCGCGGTGGCCAAGCGGTTCTAGGCGCTCCTGCTTCGGGCATGGATGTGTGTGCTGTCCTTAGGTTAGTTAGGTTTAAGTAGTTCTAAGTTCTAGGGGACTGATGACCACAGCTGTTAAGTCCCATAGTGCTCAGAGCCATTTGAACCAACTCCGCATTTACATTTCAGAAAAGTGTTTGACACGGTGCCTCCCTGGTACGTGAGTAGCTCGAAGACTTATTGAGTAATAGAACCCATTACGTTGTCGTCGAGGGCGAGTGCTCGTCAGAAGTGCCAGCGGGAAGTGTGACAGCATCACTCTTATTCTCTGTGTCATACGAGGGTTGCCCAGATTGTAAGTTCCGATCGCTCGCAAAGTGGAAACCACAGTGAAAACCAGAGACGTTTTATTTGCAACAGTTAGGTACTCCTTCCACTTCCTTCTCTACACAGTCGCCGCTCCAACTTCGAGTTCGGTCGTAGTGTTGTATCAACTTTCCAACATCCTCGTCATAGAAAGCAGCCGCCTGTGCTTTCAGCCAGTTATCTGCACTGGTCTGCAACTCGTTGTCTGTAGAAAAATTTTGTCTTCATAGCTAGCGGTTCTCGTGAGCAGAGATGAGACTCAGGGAGTGCCAATTACGGGCTGTATTGTGGGTGACCAAACACTTCTCATTGGAAACGCTGCAGGAGCGTCTTCATTGCCCCTGCCGAGAACTGGCATGAAGAAGGAACTGCTCGACAGTTGTGTTATGTGGGCTGCATGACACAGACGAAATTCTAGCCAGGCCCTCATACGTGGCGGGAGACGCTATTCCCTACGCATCTTTACGTGCTCACTGTTCACTCAAAACTGAAAAGAGCGCCCGACACGATCGAGGAACATACTGGAGACACTGCCCAACACATCTGTGCAAAGCTTTACCGGATTTTTCACAGTGGTTTCCATTTCGCGACCGATCGGAACTTACTTTCTGGACAACTCTCGTATATAGTGTCACGGACAGCGTAAGCAGCAATCTGTGGCTTTTTGGCGATGATGCAGTAACCTACGGGAAGGTGTCGTCAGTGAGTGACTGCAGGAGGATACAAGACGACTTAGACAAAATTTCTAATTGGTGTAACGTATGGCAGCCTGGTCTAGTAGAAGAAATATATGTAAATGCCGATGAGTGGGGAAAACAATCGCGTAATTTTCGAATACAGCGTTAGTAGTATGTTGCTTGACGCAAAATCAGGTTGATTAAATATCTAGGCGTAACGCTGCAAAACGATATGAAATGGAACGAGCACGTAAGGTTAGTAATAGGGAAGGTGAATTCTCTACTTCATTTTATTGGGAGAATTTTAGGAAAGACTAGATCACCTGTAAAGGAGACCGCATATAGAACACTCGCGCTACCCATTATTGAGTACTGCTCGAGTGTTTGGGATCCCCACTAGGCCGGATTGAAGGAAGACATAGAAGAAATTCAGTAGCGGGCTGCTAGATCTGTCACCCTCAGATTTGATCAACACGCGAGTATTACGGAAGTGCGTCGTGAACTCAAATGGGAATCGCTGGAGGAAGGCGATGTTCTTTTTGAGGAACGCTATAGAGCAAAATTTAGAGAAACCGATTGCAGAACGATTCTACCGCTGCCAACATACATTGCGCGTAATGACAAAGAAGTTACGAGAAAATGGAGCTCGTATGGAGAGAGTCGCTTTTCCTTCGATCTATTTGCGAGTGGAACAGGATAGTAAATGACTAATAGTGTTAAAAGATACCCTCCGCCATGCACCATTCTGTGGCTTGTGGAGTATTTATGTACATGTGTCGATGTACCGCGAAATACAGTTTTACACGTTTTATGGTCGACTGTTTCATTTTACTTGTGTTCTATTGAGTAATCGTCTCGCCGTAATATTGGGAACGTGAGTTGACGTTCTGATTGTTTGTGACTCCCACTTTTATCCATTTTTACTTCCATTGGAGGAACAATAGCAATGCTTTTCAGTAAATGTGATAGTACTTCTGCTGTTTCACAGATTTTGTACATTAAATAAAATAATCTAGTTCTAATACCTATCACTGAATTCAATAGCCTATTAAGCGAAAAGCCGGCCGGAGTGGCCGAGCGGTTCTAGGCGCTACAGTCTGGAGCCGCGCGATCCCTACGGTCGCAGGTTCGAAGCCTGCCTAGGGCATGGATGTGTGTGATGTCCTTAGGTTAGTCAGGTTTAAGTAGTTCTAAGTTCTAGGGGACTGATGACCGTAGCTGTTAAGTCCCATAGTGCTCAGAGCCATTTGAACCTGTGGTATCTCAGAAGCATATAGTTTTTTCCTCACAATATGTTACCGATATGTCACACGTACGAATTTTAACCCATTAAACTGGTATCAAATATCGCAGAGTCGAGTAGTACACAATGCGATGCGCCTAAAATAGCAATTTTGATCACATTAAAAGACTTTTTTTAATGTCAGGATGAAGGTATATCGGAATCGTTTTGTGTGTTGGTGCGATGTTCCATTTTTTGGCGACGGACAATTATTGACACTATCCGTCTGCATGCATACTGAATAGGTCAAATGAAGCATCGATTTAGAAATATAAAGTGATCCAGTAGCATTCCAGAAGGACAATGATAAGTGGCATTTCAGAAGGAATGAACCACCTGGTTATCAAAGAATTAATTTTACTTAATTTTAATGCAGCACCTCCGTTACAGATGTCGCGTGTGCAAACGGAATAGTTTACTCAATGGTCATATGCTCACTGCGATACAAAACAGGGTTCTCTGATGAGTCAAAAAAATATAACCACACAGCACTGCAAGTCTGAATATCGCCTGGTGGCTTTGCGTGCACATGACGCGTTACGGAAAGTACATGGTTATTCGTAAGTACCTTCGAGGATACAGAAAAAGACTCGATGACTGCGCTAAAACTACAAGGCACAAAAAAATAGACCAATATTATTGGATAGAGAATTTCTTAAGTTTTGAACTCATATTAGAAGTGCCCACTACGGACACCGTCTGTGATACGGCATACGTCAAGATACGTATTCAATTCATTGAAGTCACTGACACAAATTACCCAGGAAGGCTCAGCATCAGTCCACTCTGGAAGCCTGTTCATTGGGTTGCCGATCTAGAGGCGACAGTGCAAAGCTGATGATTTGTCTTCATGTTCAGACATGTTTGCTCCCTGGAGCATCTACGACAAAGAGCGTATTCCGCATAGAATGTTGTCATCTTCTGAAACCCTAGTCGTAATTATGAGTAAAGCTGAGAAGCAGCGTTACGGCCCGGAAGTGGAAAATCCATTGACAGAAGCGGCTTTGACAATGAACAGATTGTTATGGCCTGGTACCTGGGAATGAGCTAATTGGAAATAGTGAAGCTGATGGACTGATTGCCCTACTGGCCCTACTGGCTGAAGGTCAGTGAAACCCCAAGTAGGTTACAAAGTGTGAGATTTAATCGCCTCATCACAGAATGTTGGGGTCGAAGGCCTGTGCACTCGATAAAGTTGTATAAATTTCGAGTACAAAGCTGGAGTAGGCATAAGCGTTGAAGAACGCATCATTCAGGATACATTCTTCAACATGTGGCTTCTCATCAGACTTCCTGTAAGAGAACCCATTTTGAGTAAGCGACGTTATAAATCGATGGAATCATCGATATTGGCCCATGGAACAGTAGCAGCGTGTCGCCTGATGGGAGGAATCGCGTTTGTTGTTACGCTAGATAGATGATCATGTCTAGATGCGCCACTATACAAGCAGACGGCTGCTTGGAACGTGTGCCACGCCACGGTCACAGATTGGTGTATCGCCACCTATGAACCCTACCGAACAAAACTTGGACGCAATCTGATGCCAGTTCCGTGCCCACATACCATTGAACTTCAATTTACGGGGACTGCGTGTCCTATGCCGAGACACCTGGTGCCACAAGCCTCCGGAAAAATGCCAAGGACTTTTCCAATGGGTGCCGCGCAAAATTGCTGTCATACTGCGTTTCAAAGATAGACCAATGCACTTCTAAGCAGATGAGCATAAATCTGTGGCTCATCAGTATCCATTAACATTTAATGGAAAATCTTTTGGAAAAGTACGTAAAACGTTAAGTTTATGCCTTCCACGCAGCGCCTTTTTATGGAATATTTTTATTAATAATTTCTTAAATTTTCGTTTAAAAGTATTAGATAATTTTTCTCTGCACGGTAGATAACGCACCAACACATTTAACGGTACGACATAGAGCTGTTCCACGCTGAAACACAAATCAAGACAATCAAATGCAAACACGAAGCCATAAGGAACATAAAATAAAAATTTGAAAATTATTCGAAACATTAGAATTAATAATTAAATGAGTTATTTCAAAGCTGAGTTCATGGAATTGATCAACAAATATACTTATTGCTGATTTCAAGGGGTAAAAATCTCCTGTTTGATGAACAAGATCAAATTACAGGTGAATTTATATGAGTTTTGAGCTGTTGTTAACATCTGGTTATGGGTTCAGAGAGAACATGCAATCTCGACTGATACACTTTGGCATATTCCTGAATAATGGTGTACACTCATCTGTCATCTGAGCTCACTTCGACTCCCAGCTGGCTTAGCATTCTCGTTGCTGCCAGAGATGGCAGCTCCATGTGCTAAATTTTGCATCCCCTATACTCCAAAATCATCCACAAAATAACATTTACATTTGATTGTACTTTCGTGAACTTGTAAAACCATTCCAAATATTAATAAATAATTTACAGAATGAATTACGTCTTCATCCTGCTATGTTACTAGGGCATGCTGAAGCGTAAGGCCTCCGGATTTTTCATGTGAAAACTCTTGAAGCCTTTTATACAAAATAAATTGTAATAATAACCTACATTTTTATATTTCATGTCTATGGATTTACGAGTATTTCTCACCATAGTCCCGTGACGAATACATTTCCCCCAACGGAAGACAGGTTTGTTGACACCATCGCCTTAGAATTTTTGACTTTCTTGACGGAGCCATAACGTCACTTTTGTTTGCATCGCCTTATGACTATCAGAGTGACGTCCTCGAAAGTTTTCTTTAAAGTTTGGAATTACTCCGAGCTCTGTCACACACGTTGACGGTAACACAATCGTTTCCTTCATTACGAGCATTAACAACTCAGTGTCGGACGTTACTGATGTCGATGAAACCATCGCCATACAGTTTCCATTCTTCTATGGATTTCAATTGGAGGTACGTTTTCTGCGGCCAGAAACTAGATTATAGCATGTTGTTTCTCACTCCCCGTTGTAGTTCTGCTACACACCACCACGTTACGCGCTAGAATTTGGAGGCCTGTAGCGGCAGAGGGTTGCAACTTGTGTCAGCGAAGCAGGAAAATCGACATAGCAGTGTGTGTGGCATTCAATACCTCAAGCGATATTGAGAACAAAATAAAAATTTCGGAGGCAGTGCTTTTCAGCACGCCCCTGTATACACTCATCAGCCAGAACATCGTGACCACCGACCTGCTGTCAACATAAATCCATCCAGGCGATAGCAGCGTCACCTGGCGATGAACGACTGCTAGTCAGACACACGCAGGGTTCATGTAGTTTCAGTGAGCTGCTGTCCGTGTGTAGAATTGGAAGGGCGCTCGATCTATCTGAGTTTGGCCGAGGGCAGATTGTGGTGGCCCGGAGGTTCGGCACGAGTATTTCGGAAACTGCACGACTTGTCGGGTGTTCGAGGGGTGCTGTGGTGAGTTTCTCCACCACGTGGCGAAACCAAGGCAAAACTACTTCCAGACGTCGTGGGGTTGAGCGGCCACCCCTCACCACAGATGTAGGACGTCGTAGGCTGGACAGACTGGTAAAACGGGAGAGGAGGCGATCTGTGGCGGAACTAACATCAGACAAGGGTGTCTGAACACGCAGTGCACCGAACGCTTCTGACCATGGTTCTCCGGAGCCGATGGCCCATGCAAGTCCAATGTTAACACAACGACACCGGCAAATACGACTGAAATAGAAACGTGACCATCGGCACTGGACGCTGGCGCAGTGGCAAAGAGTTCCGTGATCTGATGAACCCCGATACATTCTTCACTATGTTGATGGAATGGCGCGAATCTGTCGTCTTCCAGGGCAACAGCTCCTTGGTACTTGTACTGTGGGAGGGAGAATAACTACAGCGGCTCCATTATGCTCTGGGGAACATTCGTGTGGGCATCAATGGGTCCAGTGGAGCTCGTGTAAGGCATCATGACGGCCAAGGTGTATCGTGCACTGATTTCAGACCACGTGCACTCCTTCATGACGATCATGTTTCCCGCCAGCAGTGGCGTTTTTCAACAAGATAACGCACCATGTCGCAAGGCCAGGAGAGTGATGGTGTGGTTCGAGGAATACAATGGCGAGTTCAAATCGTTGTGCGGGTCCTCCAACTCTCCGTATCTGCACACATCTGATATGTGACTGAACGTGGCACCCCCCTCCACGGAATTTTCTGGAATCAGGTGAACTGCGTTCAAATGTTATGCCAGCTCCTCCAGCGACCTACCGAGGCCCCATTCCTTCCATGCCGCGAGGCGTCGCCGTTGTTATCCTTGCCAAAGGTGGACCTACCGGCTATTAGGTAGATGGTCACAATGTCCTGGCTCATCACTGTATGTACACAATAGGCAAAATTTGTTATTCGCCTGTTCTTCCTGTTGCTGCAATCTTCATGGCAAGGAGAATACATTAGATTCACTTTTAGCATGTCTCTGTAATTGACACTTAGCTGTTTCAAAAAGTATTGAAAGTCATCAAAAATTTTGTAGTTAGCTTGAGTTCTTCGAGTCTGACACCTAGTTTAATTTTCATTCACTCTAACTAGTTCTTTTTTTTCACACTAAGGAGTACTGCGCATCGAAACGTGTGCGTTAGCTATGCATTTGCAGGACACCCTACATAAAAGCAACGCCCGCAAGCCAGTGCTTCTAATGCGAGCTCTTTCAAGGCATCTTTCGTTGCCTAATGGGACCACCATTAGCGGGCCAGCGTGGAGTAATTTTTAGCGCCGGGGGCTTTTCACAAGTGCATTGTCATTCGGAGCCCCGCTCATGAATATGAATAACGGATTACGAGAGGCTGGCAGCTGCAGGAACTTCCCGTCGCGTTATGCACCCCCCCGTCCCCCCTCCCCCACGGTCCTGTGTCCTGTAACCAACTTTTGTCTAGTGGACCGAAAGTTTAACTAATTTGTCCTTTGAACCCCTTTGGTGGCTGTCAGGGTTCTCACAGCACGTCGACAATATTTACGATCCTTGCTCAAGCCATCAGAAAATGAGGTCTTTCGTTCACTTTACTGTCGGACACGAAAGGCACAGATCTCAGATTTTCCGTGACCAAACCCATAACGTTTAAAGTAATGCTTACCACCACAAATAGCCACACGTTAATTTTTCCTGTTACTCAGTTACTCGCTGTGCTCTTGCAACTACCTACTCACAATGGGGTATTTTTCAGGACACGAATGTTTCCCACTGACAAAATCAATATCCGCGATAGATCCTCCAAGTCTAAAACGCTTGCCTTTGTATAAATTTTAGAGTAATTAAATTTTGAAATACGCTCAGGGCTATGTATTCTAACGATGGACATGTAAATATAACAGTTCGTTACGTGATAAATACTCTGACGGTAACGTATTTTCTATCCCATATTAAACGCCTCTGGACCGCGCTGGCGAGCCACACTACCCTCCCGTGTCCACCAGACTCTCTGAACGCACGCCCCTACTTCCGCGCCACCACACGAACTTACCACCGATCAAAAGATCTCACTTCCTCTATAGCAGTTTCCCGGAAGCAAAAACGCAGATATCGAAGCAGAGAGAAAAGACAACCAAGCAGCCACTTAATGACAGACAACATATCAAACAAACATGTCAGGGGAAGAAAAGGAAAACCAATGCAATTTAAACACAAGGTGTAGCACGAGTCGATACACAGTTCAATATGCATTAAAAGTATTCAAATTTGCCAATATGGACAACCAACAGTTGTATAATGGGGTGACGAGAATTGTAATTTGTGCCATACCGGGACTCTAATCCGGATTTCCCGCTTATCGCGAACGGTTTTCATAACAGGAATTTATTGAATAGGTGACATGTGCAGTTAACTTACATTGAAATAATGTCCCGAATTCGAGTCTCTGTCTAGAACACAGCCTTAAATCTGCCACGAAGTCTCATATCAGCGCACACTCCGCTGCAGAGTGATAATTCCATTCTGAAATGATCATAACCATGATCATGATACAGTTTAAATGTAGGAAATTAGAATTAATTATAAAATGTTCGACAGAGGTATTTGAATATTCATGCAAACAGGAAATACATTTTACAAAAATGTAGCAGAAACGCTCACAGCCAGCTTCAGACTGTTGGTGACAAGACTGGCAAGGGTCGGATCCCGAGGCTTGACCAGAATGCCTCCCCCCCCCCCCCCCCCTCTGTCACTGAGCTGCTTCCTCACATAGTTTCGTATCTTCTTTCTTTCTTTCTTTTATTTGGTGTTGTGTAAGTTTCGAAAAACAACACCAATAGAGCGAAAGGAAGGAATGAAAAAAAAAAAACAGAAAAGAGAAAACAAAAGCATATTGTGGGCAGCAGCTCCTGCTGGAACTATCCAACGCCATGTCTTTGAAAGATAAGATTCAGCATATTGACAAAGTGTTCTCGAAATCGAGGTAGTTGCAAATAGGATCAGCAAGCCGTAGACATAAACCGGCGAAAGGCAAAATGGTCACCATCTCCTTCACCAGTGACGGCAAAATGTACAAAATGACCAACCACCCAAATTACCCTACTAGTCTTTGTTCACAGCAGTGGACAACGTGAATACTGCTCCATAGAAATCCCGTAAATTAAATAGTTTGAGTTTGCCCTAGTTAAGACGCGCTCCCGAGACAAAACGATAATCATTGATGATTGCCTTCAACAGAGGTATCTCTGCACGTCGAAGGAGTAAAACTATCACATTAACAGACCATGGAAGAACAGCGAGGGTCCTCCCAGAAAGTGACCGATCTTCCGAAGCAGTGACTCCAGACATAAGTGAAATCTGGTTTCGCAGGCAGAGCGGATCAGGTGGTGGAAAGCGGCCCAAATCAGTTGCTGTTAGTTGCACAAACATACAAACTTTATTTTGCTAAAACACTTAATCACACATGTCCTTAAAAGAATTCAGAAACAATACAGCTGAAGGCCCGAACATAAGTTATTAAAATTGCCTTAAGGAATAGACATAGCTGAAGGCCTTAGTTACAAAATAGAAGAACTGAGGGCTTAAGGCTGGGTAACAAGAATTTCAGTATGAAAATTTTAAAGGAAATTTTAACTTAAGATGGCTGAACGCCTTATCTTAAAATATTTCACGTAGAAGTTCGGCTGAAGGCGACATACTGAAAATTAAAACAAACTAAATTAATACATGGCTGAAGGCTTCGCACAGTACTTGAGACTAAAAGAAAATCGAAGTCCAAAACAACAGAACAGTGGCGCTCAGAAGTGTTCCAAGGGTCGGCCTGGGGAGGAAACTCTAACATAAGTTTAGGTGAGACAGGCAGCCAAGCATAATACTAAATAATCGAATGGCAACACGACCTAGGGACGGCTGAAGGACCAACAAACAACATAATCGATTTCCTTCCACCCGACCAACGGCACGACGACCGATAATATCAGCGAGGACAAAGATACCAGTAGCACTACGTCTTGACAATTGGCGTCTAAATAGAGTCAAGGCACAGTAACCACTCAAAAATATGAACGCCAAAGCTGTCGAACTACACGCCATGCCGGACAGCATCCACACGGCGAGGAAAAAACACTGCCGGAAAACTGTGCTAACGACCAAGGCAGGTAACCGGAACATTAACGGACACAAGGCACAAGATACCGCTGGTGCACTTCACTAATACAATCAATTGCCGGCCGGTGTGGCCGAGCGGTTCCAGGCGCTTCAGTCTGGAACCACGCGACCGCTACGGTCGCAAGTTCGACTCCTGCCTCGGGCATGGATGTGTGTGATGTCCTTAGGTTAGTTAGGTTTAACTAATTCTAAGTTATAGGGGACTGATGACCTCAGAAGTTAAGTCCCATAGTGCTCAGAGCCATTTTCAGAGCTCAGAGACAGTTGAACCATACAATCAATTCAACAGTTAAACACCATACATGAAGACGGCTGCAAGATTTTGCCAACTCCAGCATCCCATACCTTGCTGTTTGCGGGAATGGCCCAGGAAACAACAACCGGCAATGAACGAAGAGATGTCACAGTAATTGAAGTTTCATAACAGGTTAACTGGTTACTCAACTCCAATATCCAGGTTCGGTGGGCGACGAACTTTGCAGTTCTCGTAGATAGTGCCACACAAATCCGACCGTGCGTGCACACTGCCAGCGGCCTTGGTCTGACCACCCACTGCGGTGACATCCTCGCTATTCTGTCGCAACCGACCGACTGCCCCACACACCACAATACGGAAATCCCAGCCGTCACACCAAAGATGGTACAACAGTGCTATATTCGTCCGCCTCCGGTAGCTGAGTGGTCAACATTACAAAATGTCAATCCTTAGGGCCCGGGTTCGATTCCCGGGTAGGTGGGAGATTTTCTCCGCTTAGGGACTGGGTGTTGTGTTGTCCTAATCATCATTTTATCCCCATCGACGCGCAAGTCGCCGAAGTGGCGTCAAATCGAAAGACTTGCACCTGGCGAACAGCCTACCCGATGGGAGGCCGTTGTCACATGACCTTTACATTTAGTTGGTTGTTGGTTGGTTGTTTTTGGGGAAGGAGACCAGACAGCGAGGTCATCGGTCTCATCGGATTAGGGAAGGATGGGGAAGGAAGTCGGCCGTGCCCTTTGAAAGGAACCATCCCGACATTTGCCTGGAGCGATTTAGGGAAATCACGGAAAATCTAAATCAGGATGGCCGGACGCGGGATTCAACCGTCGTCCTCCCGAATGCGAGTCCAGTGTCTAGCCACTGCGCCACCTCGCTCGGTTTTACATTTAGTACTAGTATCGATAAGCGCTGCTGCTGCCACTGAAGGAGGCAAGTCAGCGACTCGTTATGGTGTTAACTTAGGGAGCAATAAGACGCCACTAGATTGTGAGAAAATGCCAAAGAAGAAACGGTATCAACATGAGCCAGCCATGGCTCAGTAAGACTGATTGGAATCTAGGACGTCAGATGCCCATTTAGAACTACCGAAGCTGCAATGTCTGTGAACGTGTTCGATAACACTCCACGAGCCTCAACAGTAAACCCAACCATCTCCAAAATCCTAAGCAGAAAGTCATGATTTACACTATAGAAAGGTTTATTAAAATCAAAAAAGGCAAAGGCACAATGACCAGAAGTAATGGCGACAACAGAAACCACGTCAAGGTGTTCGTCCACAGGGCTATGAATAGAGCGACTAGGGAGACAGCTCTGATACTCGCCATCAGCAGCTGGCTGCTTCCCGACCTTGAATAAAAAGGGCACAACTGCCCCCTCCCCTCTCACCTTCTCTGATAACCTGGTTTAACATGGACGTAAAATTGACGCCCAAGATGGGTCGAAACGGTACATAAAATTCCTTGGGAAGTCCACCCGTACCTAGCGATTTGCGAGAAGGAGAATTAACAATAAGATCGTGTACATTATGTGAATGAAATGCGGCCAAGAATTCGGTGCTCTGGTCACGCGTGAATGGTGTATCAGAGGTCTCAATTTCCGGGTCTAAAAGCCGGTAGGTGTAACCACGTCGTAATGATCCACATAGTGTGGATGTAAAGCGCGAAGTGCGTCATCTTGCGCTGTTAGCTGAGGGCCGTCAGCTGCTGTAAGAGAGGTAATGCAAGAGCGGCGATGCCGAGCTTGATGTCGAAGCCTTCCATCTGCCACTGCTTCAATTACAACAACTTTGCTTTTATACATCGTACATCTGCAATCCACAGGTGGGCACGATCCGCACCGACATACGAGGGTAATCCCAAAAGTAAGGTCTCCTATTTCTTTATAAGTACAGAACTCTGTTTGTGTGGCAATTGGTCACTCTGTCATGATGAGTGCTTCACGCGCTTTGTGTAAACATGCGCACGCCGCGCTGAGGCACTGTCTTGGCTCGGCAGCCGTTGAGAATGGAGGTCCCGTTGGATGTTACCTCCAAGTGCAAATTGCACGCAGTTATTCGGTTTTTGAACACAAAGGGCACTGCGCCGATTGAAATCCATCGCCAATTGACGGAAGTGTATGGTTAGTCGTGCATGGATGTCAAAAATGTTCGTAAGTGCTGTAGAGAGTTTGCAGCTGGTCGGACCGAAATTCACGACGAACAATGGAGCGGGAGACCGTCAATTTCTGAGGAGACAGTGTTGAAGGTTGAGGAAAGAATGCGTGAAGATCGGCGGATCACCCTGGATGATCTCTGCACGTTGGTTCCTGAGGTTTCCCGAAGCCTGCTCACTGAATTTTAACGGAAGGAAACAAACTACCGAAAGATGTGCATAAGATGGGTGCCACGTATGCTGAGGACCACTTCCCGCGCATTTCTTAACCGCTTTGCAGCCGAACAGGACAACTTTCTGGACTCAATGGTCACAGGTGACGAAACCTGGGCATACCACTGTGGCCGGAAAGCGATTCAGCTCCGACGACGAGGTGAAAGAAGAGGTTCATAACTTTCTGAAAAGTATGGCGGCGAGCTGGTATGACATGGGCATACAAAAACTGCCACAGCGTCTACAAAAATGCATCGACAGAAAAGGTGCTTATGTCGAAAAACAGTTAAATGTTCAAGCTGTAAGCTTATGTAAACCACTGCAGAAATAAACAGGTCTATGTACTTATAAAAAAATAGGAGACCCTACTTTTGGGATTACCCTCCTACAAGTCACGCAAGAGAGAATAAAAAAATTCACGAGTTCTCCGAAAATCACTCGCCCAAGCTTCGGTTTAGCCAGGGAAGTCCATAATTCCATAATGGTAGAGTACCTCCCAGCGGATCGAAGACAACGCCGCTTCCCACGCCTGGATTCCCGGGTTCGATTCCCGGCGGGTCAGGGATTTTCTCTGCCTCGTGATGACTGGGTGTTGTGTGATGTCCTTAGGTTAGTTAGGTTTAAGTAGATCAAAGTTCTAGGGGACTGATGACCATAGATGTTAAGTCCCGTAGTGCTCAGAGTCATTTGAACCATTTGAAGACAAAGCTTCCACACATTATGCATCGCATCATTGAGAGAAGTGAGCGACATTTAACATGGGGAACGGAATAATTTCACCGGGTGCCGATCACGTTGGAGAGTGGCAGACGAAGCACCATGATCAGAAAAGCTAGCAGGGATAATGTCGACTGCAAGAACGCGATCGCGCATGCAATCCGATAATAGAATCGGTCAATCCTGCTACTAGAAGTCGCAGTAAAATGCGTAAATTTAACCCACGTCGGATATGTACACTCCCAAATATCTTTGAAGCGCGTATCATCTCACTTAAATCTCGACAATAATTAAAATTAAGAGATTGAACAACAGGCTGCAGAACACAGCTAAGATCACCACCCAACAATAAACCACGAGTAGCCGGCCAAAGTGGCTGTGCGGGTCTAGGCGCTGCAGTCTGGAACCGCGCGACCGCTACGGTCGCAGGTTCGAATCCTGCCTCGGGCGTGGATGTGTGTGATGTCCTTAGGTTAGTTAGGTTTAACTAGTTCTACGTTCTAGGGGACTAATGACCTCAGAAGTTGAGTCCCATAGTGCTCAGAGCCATTTGAACCATTTTTGAAACCCCGAGAAATCCTACGTAAAATATAAATAATCTCCTCTTTATAAAAAAGCGAGCGTTCCACTGTGTGACCAGAATTAGACGGAACGTATAAGACAACCAAGGAGAGGGTAAAAAGTCGACAGCCTATTCCTCTGCCAGATTCAAGAATCTCTTTCTCACCATTGGGAACGCCTTCTGGAAAGAATTAGGTGGTTCCCGTCGAAAACTCTGGAACCCCGTTAAAAACAGGGTGATATCTAGGAAGACGGAAACTGGTAAATAAAACCTTTTGCAGGAACACTATATCTGCACAGGAGTCACTTATGAACTGACGTAGCGAAGCTATGTGGAATTCTGAAACCGCTCTTTTAACATTTAATGTAACAAATGTATAGTCCTGAGCCATCAGTCAAATGAAAAAAACATAGAAAGACCAAAATAGCAGCCTGAATTTTCCACAAATAGCCTGCCACGGTCCATCGCGGAGGCCAACAATTAATCTGAGAGCGAAGTGCCTCTCCCTTGGCTGTTTCTCGCACCGCTGCACGTTCCGGGTGTACACGCTGCGAGGTATAATAGCCTCTACAGCAGGGTGCATAAGTGGATCTTGCAGAACATCCATACCATTCTGAGACTACCCCGAGTCCGAGGCATGCCCTACAAAAGGGTCACGCCGCAAGGCACTCCGACTCCCTAATGGACGGCCACCGGAGTGAATCTCAGTGACAGCGAGGTGGTGATGTGGGGGGGGGGGGGCAGCTGCGGCGTGACAGCTTCCGCAGTGGGAGTCGCAATAAGCGGCGAATCACGATCTCCATCGTCGAGAGCGGACAGAGGGACAGGAGGACATCACCGGTTAGACCTCTGGTGGAGACTGCGATGACTGACACACAATAGCTAGCGGCGGCGGCTTAGGAGCCATCCTTGCAGCAGCAGGAACACACGATACTGCCCCCCCCCCCCCCCCCCCAGATTTCCACCGCGCCAGGGCGAAGTCGTATCACAATACTGGTGGGAATTGCAGACAAACGTGGCTCAGGGGAAGGTGGCACAGGGGAAGTGCGGCACTGCTTATTATGAATCGCGCATGCTGCCATCCAAGCAGTAGCAGGAACGGGGTCAGTTTACTTTGCAATGGCAGAAAATCACCCATGGTTGTAACTAGTGGGGGCGATGACAGCAACCGTTAACTTACATCGCTGTTCCAAGACCGTGAAATAAAATCTCTTCACAGGTAGGTGGTTCAGAGGTGGCCACTATCGTTACACCCCTGGCCGGAGTACAATACAACAGTCACAAACTTTGCAAATGAGGATGAATGCTTGTTTTGATTTGCATTTCCACTGAACGTATGTTTGTATTTAATTGACCGGGTCGGGTCGGGGCGGGGCGGGGTGGGGCAGGGACAGGCGTGGCAGGCCAGGCTGGACCAGGCTGGGCCGGGCCAGGCTGTGCCGGGCTGGGCAGGGCAGGGCCAGGCCGGGCTGGGTGGGGTAGGGTGGAGTAAGGTGGGGTGGGGTAGGGTAAGGTAGGGTAGGGTAGGGTAGGTTAGGGTAGGGTAATGTAGGGTAGAGTGGGATAGCGTGGGATAGGGTGGGGTAGGGTGGGGTAGGGTGGGGTAGGGTGGGGTAGGGTGGGGTAGGGTGGGGTAGGGTGGGGTAGGGTGGGGTGTGGTGGGGTGGGGTGGATTAGGGTAGGGTAGGGTAGGGTAGGGTATGGTAGGTTAGGGTAGCTTAGGGTATGGTAGGTTAGGGTGGGGTAGGGTGGGGCAGGGAGGGGCAGGGTGGGGCAGGGCAGTGTAAGGCGGGGTGTGTGGGGTGGGGTGGGGTGGGGCAAGCAGGGTGGAATGGGGTGTGGTGGGATGGGGTGGGGTTGGGTTGGGTTGGGGCTGGGGCCGGGGTCGGGATCGGGGTCAGGGTTGGGGTCGGGGTCAGGATGAGATTAGTTTAGGTTAGGTTAGGTTAGGTTAATCTAGGCTAGGGTAGGTTAGGCTAGGCTAGGTTAGGTTAGGCTAGGATAGGCTAGGTTAGGCTAGGCTGGCTAGGTTAGGTTAGGCTAGGCTAGGTTAGGTTAGGTTAGGTTAGGCTAGGTCAGGTTAGGCTGGGTCAGGTTAGGCTAGGTCAGGTTAGGCTAGGCTAGGTCAGGTTAGGCTAGGCTTGGTCAGGTCGGATCGAGTCAGGTCGGGTTGGGTTGGGTCGGGTCAGGTTGGATTGGGTCGGGTTGGGTCAGGTCAGGTCGGGTCAGGTCGGGATGGGTCACGTCATGTCACATCGCATCGCGTCGCATCATGTCAGGTCAGGTCAGGTCAGGTCAGGTCAGGTCAGGTCAAGTCATGATAGGATAGGATAGGATAGGTTAGGCCAATGTTCGCGGTGAATGCCTGTCTCCTCACCATATTGTGCCAAAAGTTCTGTAAGATAAATATTCTCTACCTCTGGAGGAAGACTGAATATTCGAACATTTGTATATTCAGTGTCGGCTTTCACAAGCAGCACCATACTGACTGAACCATCTGTATGTCGGACGTTAACCTGAATGCCATGCTTGAATAGGAACTTGCCTGCTTGTAGGGGATCTTTGAATTCCACAAAGAACAAAAAATTCTCAGTATCACAATAGGTGGTATATGGATTTGGTCCGAAGTAACAAATTATCAACTAACGAGTCATGGATTTCTAAAGCACTGGGCTAAAAATTACGTGTGTACCTGTCAGATGAAAAAAAATTCCGTCGAACGCTCTTGGATACCATGAGAAATAAAATAGGAGCGGACTAGGCTGCTATTAGACACACAAAGGCACAAACACCACTGAAGCAATAAGCTCCCAAGCATTTGCGGCACTTCTACGGAGTGAATATGTAAACAACGACTTGCTCGCTCTGTGCACAAGGCAGAACTGTCATTAGGTTAACTGTGCGGCTGGTCCCGGCGAAGGTTGGAGTCCTCCCTCAGGCATGGGTGTGTGTGTGTGTGTGTGTGTGTGTTTGTCCTTAGGATTATTTAGGTTAAGTAGTGTGTAAGCTTAGGGACTGATGGCCTTAGCAGCTGTCCCATAAGATTTCACACACATTTTTTTTGTCATTAGGTTATCCGAGCACGACTCACAGTCTGGCTCAAATATCCATATGTCGTCAACCATGTGTCTAGGACCTATACTCGTATATTAATATTTATATACATGGATGCATGCACGTCTGAATGAGCATTGCATCATATTGTGTCTTGTGACAGCCAGAGCGAGAGCACCAGCAGCAGCGAGTACTGTTTGTATAAAGCGTTTATTTTGCATTTTGTTTACGACCTTCCACTAAGGAAGGGATTCTATTTGTGTTTATCTGCTCTGCATAGTAACTAACAGTTCTTGATAAAACTTTACGTAGTTTTCGTGTTAGATTTCTTAGTGTTTTCTTGATCGTTTAGAACAGAAAGCGCCCTAAAACCGTCTTTTGTTTGTTTCGCGGCCGTTAGCCACTAGTCACTTGAATCAGCAGTTGTCTTGTGACAGCCAGAGCGAGAGCACCAGCAGCAGCGAGTACTGTTTGTATAAAGCGTTTATTTTGCATTTTGTTTACGACCATCCACTAAGGAAGGGATTCTATTTGTGTTTATCTGCTCTGCATAGTAACTAACAGTTCTTGATAAAACTTTACGTAGTTTTCGTGTTAGATTTCTTAGTGTTTTCTTGATCGTTTAGAACAGAAAGCGCCCTAAAACCGTCTTTTGTTTGTTTCGCGGCCGTTAGCCACTAGTCACTTGAATCAGCAGTTGTCTTGTGACAGCCAGAGCGAGAGCACCAGCAGCAGCGAGTACTGTTTGTATAAAGCGTTTTTGTACTTATTTGCTGCGCTTAGCTTTTAAATAGTTTTTCTGGGAAAACCTAGCGTAGTTTTCGCGTCTCGTATTTCAGTGAGTGTTTCTTGATTATCAGAGTAGCTCATCAGAAGATTATCTTGGGAATTTGTCACCGTATAGAGTAGGGTAAACATAGTCATGTGTAGGGACTGTGGTTGTTGTGAGCGGACGCAAGGAGAATTGGCCACTCTTCGGGGGCAGGTGGAGGCTTTGTCTGTTAGGCTCATCGAGCTCGAGGCGCAGGCGTCGGCTCGTAGTGGCGTTGGGCCAACTGTGGTGAGACCTATGCCTACTTCGGTGGCCTTGGAATCACATGGAACCCCTGATGTCGCTGCGTCTTCCGGCAGTGAGCATCTTACCGGTCAGCCATCACTCCAGGGTGAATGGCGGACAGTGGTGGGCTCGCGCGTGCCTGGCCGAAAGGCAAAGGTGGGATCTGGCCGCGTGGCAGCTGCCTTACCCCTTTCCAACAGGTACGGGGTGCTTCCTAGTGGTGATGACATCGTTTCCGAGCCACCACAGGATGCCTCGCCTGTTGGGCCAGTGGCCGATTCTCCGGCAAGGTCCCGACAGTCACAGAGGGCGGGCCTATTAGTTATAGGGAGCTCCAACGTTAGGCGGGTTATGGAGCCCCTCAGGAAAATAGCGGGTAGGTCGGGGAAGAATGCCAGTGTGCACTCGGTGTGCTTGCCGGGGGGTCTCGTCCGTAATGTGGAGGAGGCCCTTCCGGCAGCTATTGAACGCACTGGGTGTGACCGGCTGCAGATAGTAGCACATGTCGGAACGAATGACGCCTGCCGCTTGGGTTCTGAGGCCATCCTTGGTTCCTTCCGGCGGCTGGCTGATTTGGTGAAGACAACCAGCATCGCACGCGGAGTGCAAGCTGAGCTTAATATCTGCAGCATAGTGCCCAGAGTCGATCGCGGTCCTCTGGTTTGGAGCCGTGTGGAGGGTCTAAACCAGAAGCTCAGACGACTCTGCGACTATAATGGTTGCAAATTCATCGACCTCCGTTATTGGGTGGAGAACTGTAGGGCCCCCCTAGACAGGTCAGGCGTGCACTACACACCGGAAGCAGCTACTAGGGTAGCAGAGTACGTGTGGCGTGCACACGGGGGTTTTTTAGGTTAGAGGGACCCCCCCTTGGGCGAAACGATAAAATACCTGACGGCTTACCAGAGAGGACATTATCATCGTTGATAAAGAACGTCCGTCCTCAGAGACCAAAAACAGGAAAAGTTAACGTAATATTGGTAAACTGCAGGAGTATCCAGGGCAAGGTTCCTGAATTAGTATCTCTTATTGAAGGAAATAGTGCGCATATAGTATTAGGAACGGAAAGTTGGTTAAAACCGGAAGTGAACAGTAACGAAATCCTAGACACAGAATGGAATATATACCGCAAGGATAGGATAAACGCCAATGGTGGAGGAGTATTTATAGCAGTAAAGAATTCAGTAATATCCAGTGAAGTTATTAGCGAATGCGAATGTGAAATAATCTGGGTTAAGTTAAGTATCAAAGGTGGGTCAGATATGATAGTCGGATGCTTCTATAGACCACCTGCATCAGCAACCGTAGTAGTTGAGCGCCTCAGAGAGAACCTGCAGAACGTCGTGAAGAAGTTTCGTGATCATACTATTGTAATAGGGGGAGACTTCAATCCACCAGGTATAGAATGGGATAGTCACACAATCAGAACTGGAGCCAGGGACAGAGACTCTTGTGACATTATCCTGACTGCCTTGTCCGAGAATTACTTCGAGCAGATAGTTAGAGAACCAACTCGTGAAGCTAACGTTTTAGACCTCATAGCAACAAATAGACCGGAACTTTTCGACTCCGTGAATGTAGAAGAGGGTATCAGTGATCATAAGTCAGTGGTTGCATCAATGACTACAAGTGTAATAAGAAATGCCAAGAAAGGAAGGAAAATATATTTGCTTAACAAGAGTGATAGGGCACAAATCGCAGAATATCTGAGAGACCACCATCAAACGTTCATTTCTGAGGAAGAGGATGTGGAACAAAAATGGAAAAAATTCAGAAACATCGTCCAGTACGCCTTAGATAAGTTCGTACCGACTAAGGTCCAAAGCGAGGGGAAAGATCCACCGTGGTATAACAATCATGTACGAAAGGTACTACGGAAACAAAGAAAGCTTCATCATAGGTTTAAGAGTAGTCGAATCATAGCTGATAAGGAAAAGCTGAACGAAGCGAAAAAGAGCGTAAAGAGAGCAATGAGAGAAGCATTCAACGAATTCGAACATAAAACATTGGCAAACAATCTAAACAAGAACCCTAAAAAGTTTTGGTCATATGTAAAATCAATAAGCGGATCTAAATCCCCTATTCAGTCACTCGTTGACCACGATGGCACCGAAACAGAGGACGACCGAAGAAAGGCAGAAATACTGAATTCAGTGTTCCGAAACTGTTTCACTGCGGAAAATCGTAACACGGTCCCTGACTTAGCCGTCGCACGGACGCCAAAATGGAAAATATTGAAATAAACGATATCGGAATTGAAAAACAACTGCTATCACTTAGTAGCGGAAAAGCATCCGGACCAGACGAGATACCCTTAAGATTCTACAGTGATTATGCTAAAGAACTTGCCCCCTTTCTATCAGCAATTTATCGTAGATCGCTGGAAGAACGTAAAGTACCTAGCGACTGGAAGAAAGCGCAGGTCGTTCCCATTTTCAAGAAGGGTCATAAATCAGATGCGAATAATTATAGGCCTATTTCGTTTACGTCAATCTGTTGTAGAATAATGGATCATGTTTTGTGTTCTCGTATTATGACGTTCTTAGATAATACAAATCTCCTTCATCATAACCAACATGGATTCCGCAAACAGAGATCATGTGAAACTCAGCTCGCCCTATTTGCCCAAGAAATTCACAGTGCCGTAGACACTGGCGAGCAGATTGATGCCGTATTCCTGGACTTCAGGAAGGCATTTGATACGGTTCCGCACTTACGTTTAGTGAAAAAAATACGAGCTTACGGAATATCGGACCAGGTTTGTGACTGGATTCAGTATATCCTAGAAGAAAGAACACAACATGTCATTCTTAACGGTTCAAAATCTGCAGATGTAGCGGTAATTTCGGGAGTACCGCAGGGAAGCGTGATAGGACCTTTATTGTTTACAATATACATAAATGACTTAGTTGACAACATCGGTAGCTCCGTGAGGCTATTTGCAGATGACACGGTTGTCTACAAGAAAGTAGCAACATCAGAAGACTCGTACGTACTCCAGGAGGACCTGCAGAGGATTAATGCACGGTGCGACAGCTGGCAGCTTTCCCTAAACGTAGATAAATGTAATATAATGCGCATACATAGGGGCAGAAATCCATTCCAGTACGATTATGCCATAGGTGGTAAATCATTGGAAGCGGTAACGACCGTAAAATACTTAGGAGTTACTATCCGGAGCGATCTGAAGTGGAATGATCACATAAAACAAATAGTGGGAAAAGCAGGCGCCAGGTTGAGATTCATAGGAAGAATTCTAAGAAAATGTGACTCATCGACGAAAGAAGTAGCTTACAAAACGCTTGTTCGTCCGATTCTTGAGTATTGCTCATCAGTATGGGACCCTTACCAGGTTGGATTAATAGAAGAGATAGACATGATCCAGCGAAAAGCAGCGCGATTCGTCATGGGGACATTTAGTCAGCGCGAGAGCGTTACGGAGATGCTGAACAAGCTCCAGTGGCGGACACTTCAAGAAAGGCGTTACGCAATACGGAGAGGTTTATTATCGAAATTACGAGAGAGCACATTCCGGGAAGAGATGGGCAACATATTACTACCGCCCACATATATCTCGCGTAATGATCACAACGAAAAGATCCGAGAAATTAGAGCAAATACGGAGACTTACAAGCAGTCGTTCTTCCCACGCACAATTCGTGAATGGAACAGGGAAGGGGGGATCAGATAGTGGTACAATAAGTACCCTCCGCCACACACCGTAAGGTGGCTCGCGGAGTATAGATGTAGATGTAGTAGATTGCCGAATAACAGAGGTACTGAAATATCGTGTATGCTGTTCATATGTGTTTTTGTTGCTATTGTGGCCTTCAGTCAGAAGACTGATTTGATGCGGATCTCCACTTAAGACTCTCCCATGTAAGCCATTTCCTAAACTACGTAACTACTGCAACCAGTACACACCTGAAGCTGCTTACTGTAGTCATTATCTGCAACTTTTAGATGAAAAGTTGCCTGCATTACCATACTGGCGATCCATGATGCCTCAGGATGTGCCTTGCCAACCTACCCTTTCTGTTATTCGTGTTGTGTCATAAACCTCTGTTCTCCCCAGTTCGATGTAGTACCTCTTTTTATTCGAACTACCCATATAATTTTGAGCATTCTTCTGTGGCACAACATTGTACAGGCTTCTTGTCTTTCCTTATCTACGCTGTTAGTCGTCCACGTTTCAGATCTGTACAAGACTACTCTCCAGATACATGCTTTCAAAAGCTGTTTTTGCATTAGACTAGCTGAGTACCTGGCATTTCCCCGGCTTTTATTTATTCCCATCTTCTATTAGGCCATCTTCTCCTTACCCCAATCTCTGCCAAATTTACTCCCACTACTTGCCCACCTTCCCCATCCCTCAGTCTCTGACCATATCCTCTTGATTGGTCACTATCCATCACCTCCTATCCTCCTCTGCTCGTCCTCGCCCCCTCTCACTCTCTATCTCCTCCTGTCCCCTCTGTCCATCTGCTTCGTCCCTTCTGTCCACTCCTTCTTCCCCTTCTGTCTATCTCCTCCTGCCCCACTAATTACATCTCCTCCTCACCTAGGGACCGATGGCCTTCGTAGTCTGGTCCGTTCAACCCCCCCCCCCCATCCCATCCCATCACCACCCTCAAGCAAACCAAGCCAACCTCCTCACCTCTCTCTTTATCCATTTCTTCCTTTCCCGCTCTCTGTTCATTTCACCTGCCCCTCTATCCTTTCCTTCCTCCCTCCTATCTGTGTCTATCTCCTGCTTCCCCCTCTGTATCCGTCCATCTACCCCCCCCCCCTTTCACTTTCCACGTTATTACCGCCACCCCAAAAGGAGACTAGCGGTTGTTATCCCCACAGTATTCTTAGAGATCGTAATTAATATATGTACCGAACTCAATTCAAATAGCTCCAGGTGTGTAGGATGAGGTTCTTAACCGTGGCTTTGCTCACGTAAGCACAAGTCATATATACGCTACATATCTTCAACGTATTTCACTGATACTTATACACATGTTTCACTTGTATCTCAAGCGAATTTTACCCTATGTATCGTTTCAAGCAGCGCAATACCCCCTGCGGGTACGGGGATTAGAATAGGCCCGCGGTATTCCTGCCTGTCGTAAGAGGCGACTAAAAGGAGTCCCTCCCCCTCACGGGGGTAGTTCGCGCCTGCGTCCGGAGACGGACGGTTCCACGACCTATCATCGTGGTCCTTTTGGTTTTTTCACTTCTCGTTTCTTCCTTCCTTTTGTTGGTTCCTTTCTTTGCTCTTCTCCACCTCACTGTCTTCCTTACTCTTTCCCTTGCCTTCTCCTTGCCTTCTCATTGCCTTTTTCTCCTTGCCTTCTCATTGCCTTCTTCTCCTTGCCTTCTCATTGCCTTCTTCCCCTTGCTTTCTCATTGCCTTCTTCCCCTTGCTTTCTCATTGCCTTCTTCTCCTTGCCTTCTCTGGTCTCCGCCTCGGCGTTTGAGACAGCCTGTCCTCTTTCTCCCTCTCTCTCTTCTTTTTCCTCTTCTTCCTTCCTCCCTGTGCGTGCGTGCGTTCTCACGCGTAGCCGGTGACGGGGTAACGCGTAATTCCCCGCCCTGGGTAGACATGTAAGGCACGCGCGTACCCCCTGGTAAAGGCCAGGCCCGGGGAGGGGTGATTGCCTGAGCTGATACCTTCTGACCATGCCGATTGGTCCCTCCGTCTGTTTCTCGGGAGGTGTGACCTGAGGTGTAAACATTCACCTAAGGCGGGAGCGCCCTCTGAGAGGGTCCCCACAAGGAAGGAGCGCGCCATCGGAGACGCTGGCAATCATGGGGGATTCCTCCGCAATGGATTCTACTCCATCTCTTTCGACTTCGACCCAAAAACGGAAACGTGACCAGCCAACAGTGACAAAAGTACTACCGCCTGCCCCACAGTTCCTCGTAGTTTCTCGAACTGAGGACGGAAAGGATTTTTCCTCTGTCAACCCTTTCGTTATTCAGAAGGGCGTAGATGCCATAGCCGGATCTGTCAAATCCTGTACCAGGTTGCGTAACGGCACCTTATTACTAGAAACTGAGAGTGCCTTTCAGGCACAAAAACTGCTTCGGGCCACCCTCCTGTACACGTTCCCTGTCCGGGTGGAGGCCCACCGAACTTTGAATTCGTCTCGTGGTGTGGTCTATACTGGCTCCCTCGACGGATTGACTGACGAGGAGCTTCAATCATTCCTCGCTGAGCAGGGCGTGACGGCTGTCCATAGGGTCATGAAAAAGGTCAACAATGACCTTGTACCGACCCGGACAATTTTCTTGACCTTCGATAGTGTTAAGCTGCCATCGCGCATCAAGGCGGGATACGAGGTTATTTCTGTTCGCCCCTATATCCCGACACCTACGCGCTGCTACCAGTGTCAGCGTTTCAATCACATTTGACAGTCTTGTTCCAATGCGGCGAAATGTGTCACCTGTGGCAGGGATGCCCATGAGGGTGACTGTCCACCTCCGTCTCCTCGTTGTGTGAACTGTCAGGGTGACCATGCCGCATCCTCCCGCGACTGTCCTGTCTATAAGGAAGAACGCTGTATCCAGGAAATTCGGGTCAAAGAGAAAGTGTCCACCTCGGCTGCTCGCAAGCTATTGGCTAGTAGGAAGCCCACGCTGCTCCCAGCGGGGAAATACAGTACTGTCCTCGCCTCTCCTCGGACTACCCGGGAGGTAGCAACCCAGACATGCGATCTGACCTTCAGCACCACGGTCGTCCGTTCGGCCAGTGCTAAGATCGCGCGGTCGACGTCTCCTCTTCCTCCCATCACCCCACAGACACGAGCACCTTCCTCAGCTTCTGCTAAGACGAAGACACCGAAGTCAGATGCACGGGCCTTCAAGAAGGAACCATCCCGTGCAGACTTCCTCCGTACCTCGACCTCCCAGCCTTCGACCGGTACTTCCACTACACGTCCTTCCAAAAAGGCGCATAGGAAGCACAGTTCTCCTTCCCCGCCACGGCGCATTTCTTCTCTTGCGCCACCCAGCGGCTGCCGCCCCAGGCCGTCATCCGTTTCGCCTGGCCGCACCGCTGGTAGCCGTACATCTGGCCGTTCACTGGCGGAGGAAGCTCCCCCTCCCGGCCATCCTCCCGAGATGGCCGATGACCCTATAGACCCAATGGACGATGACTGTCCGCCTACTGATAGCGGCGGCAGTGCTCGCTCGAAGCTAGGCCCTAAGCGGCCTTCGAGGTGACCACTTCTCTCATCTTTCTTTTCTTACGATGGCACTTATTCACTGGAATATTCGCAGCATTCGCTCCAACCGAGAGGACTTGAAGTTGCTGCTCCGCTTGCACCGTCCGCTTGTCGTAGCCCTCCAGGAAACGAAGCTACGCCCATGCGATCAAATTGCCTTGGCACACTACACCTCTGTGCGTTTTGACCTACCCCCTGTGGTAGGTATCCCAGCTCATGGAGGGGTTATGTTGCTGGTCCGGGATGATATTTACTACGATCCCATCACGTTGCACACCGGCCTGCAGGCAGTTGCCATCCGCATTACTCTCCCCACTTTTACGTTTTCCTTTTGTACCGTTTACACTCCATCGTCATCTGCCGTTACCAGGGCAGACGTGATGCAACTTATTGCTCAGCTACCTGCACCATTTTTGTTAACTGGAGACTTCAATGCCCACCATCCCCTTTGGGGCTCTCCAGCATCCTGCCCGAGGGGCTCCTTGTTAGCAGACCTTTTCAACCAGCTCGATCTTGTCTGCCTCAATACTGGCGCCCCTACTTTTCTTTCGGACACATCTCACACCTATTCCCATTTAGACCTCTCTATATGTACTCCCCAACTTGCACGCCGGTTTGAGTGGTATGCACTTTCTGATACATACTCGAGCGACCACTTCCCGTGTGTTATCCATCTCCTGCAGCATACCCCCTCTCCGTGCTTCTCTAATTGGACCATCTCCAAGGCAGACTGGGGGCTCTTCTCTTCCAGGGCGACCTTTCAGGATCAAACCTTTCCAAGCTGAGATCGTCAGGTCGCACACCTCACGGAAGTCATTCTCGCTGCTGCTGAATATTCCATCCCTCACCCTCCTTCTTCTCCACGTCGCGTACCGGTCCCCTGGTGGACCGCAGCATGTAGAGACGCTTTACGTGCTCGTCGACGTGCTTTACGCACTTTTAAACGCCACCCTACAGTGGCGAATTGTATCAATTATAAACGATTACGTGCTCAGTGTCGTCGTATTATCAAAGAAAGCAAGAAAGCCAGCTGGGCTGCTTTCACAAGCACCTTCAACAGTTTTACTCCTTCTTCTGTTGTCTGGGGTAGCCTGCGCCGGCTATCTGGCACTAAGGTCCACTCACCAGTTTCTGGCTTGAAGGTCGCGAATGACGTCCTTGTGGCCCCTGAGGCTGTCTCCAATGCCTTCGGCCGCTTTTTCGCAGAGGTTTCGAGCTCCGCTCATTACCACCCTGCCTTCCTCCCCCGCAAACAGGCAGAGGAGGCTAGGCCACCTAACTTCCGCTCCTCGAATTGTGAAAGTTATAATGCCCCATTCACCATGCGGGAACTCGAAAACGCACTTGGCCGATCACGGTCCTCTGCTCCAGGGCCAGATTCTATTCATATTCAGATGCTGAAGAACCTTTCTCCTGCGGGTAAAGGTTTTCTTCTTCGTACATACAATCGCATCTGGATTGAGGGACATGTTCCCGCATGCTGGCGCGAGTCTATTGTTGCCCCGATTCCTAAGCCGGGGAAGGACAAGCACTTGCCTTCCAGTTATCGACCTATCTCGCTTACCAGCTGTGTCTGTAAAGTGATGGAGCGAATGGTTAACTCTCGATTGGTGTGGCTGCTCGAGTCTCGACGCCTACTTACCAATGTACAATGTGGATTTCGTAGGCGCCGCTCTGCTGTTGACCATCTGGTTACCTTGTCGACCTTCATTATGAATAACTTCTTGCGTAAGCGCCCGACCGCGGCTGTGTTCTTTGATTTGGAGAAGGCTTACGACACCTGTTGGAAGGCGGGCATCCTCCGCACCATGCATACATGGGGCCTTCGCGGTCGCCTCCCTCTTTTTATTCGTTCCTTTTTAATGGATCGACAGTTCAGGGTACGTGTGGGTTCTGTCCTGTCCGACACCTTTCGCCAGGAGAATGGGGTGCCACAGGGCTCAGTTTTGAGCGTCGCTCTCTTCGCCATCGCGATCAATCCAATAATGGATTGCCTCCCAGCTGATGTATCAGGCTCCCTTTTCGTGGACGATTTTACCATCTATTGCAGCGCGCAGTGTACACGTGTCCTGGAGCGCTGTCTTCAGCGTTCTCTTGACCGTCTTTACTCCTGGAGTGTCGCCAATGGCTTCCGTTTTTCTGCCGAGAAGACGGTCTGTATTAACTTCTGGCGATACAAAGAGTTTCTCCCACCGTCCTTAAGACTCGGTCCCGTTGCTCTCCCAATCGTGGAGACAACCAAATTTTTAGGCCTTACATTTGACAGGAAACTTAGCTGGTCTCCACATGTGTCATATTTGGCCGCCCGTTGTACCCGTTCTTTAAATGTCCTCCGTGTTCTCAGTGGTCTGTCGTGGGGAGCGGATCGAACCGTCCTACTTCGTCTATATCGGTCGATCGTCCGCTCAAAGCTGGATTATGGGAGCTTCGTATACTCCTCTGCACGGCCATCCATCTTACGCCGCCTCAACTCCATACAACATCGGGGTTTACGACTTGCGATCGGAGCATTTTATACCAGTCCCGTAGAGAGTCTTCATGCTGACGCTGGCGAATTGCCACTCACCTACCGGCGCGATATACTGCTTTGTCGGTATGCCTGTCGGCTACTGTCAATGCCCGACCATCCGTCTTATCGTTCCTTTTTTGACGACACTCTTGACCGTCAATACGGGTTGTATGTCTCTGCCCTGCTACCCCCTGGCGTTCGCTTTCGTCGCCTCCTTCAACACCTTACTTTTTCCCTCCCTGCAACCTTTCGAGTGGGCGAGAGCCGCACGCCACCTTGGCTCCAGGCTCAGGTCCGCGTTCACCTTGACCTCAGCTCGCTCCCAAAAGCGGTCACCCCCGGTTCGGTCTACCACTCCCGTTTTTTGGAACTTCGTTCGAAGTTCATCGACATGACTTTCATTTATACAGATGGCTCTAAGACCAATGACGTGGTCGGGTGTTCCTTTATTGTCGAGGCAAAAAGTTTCAAATACCGGCTCCATGGCCATTGTTCGGTCTTCACAGCTGAGCTCTTTGCCCTCTACCAGGCTGTTCTTTACATCTGCCGCCACCGACATTCTGCTTATGTCATCTGCTCAGATTCCCTGAGCGCCATCCAGAGCCTCAGTGATCCGTACCCGGTTCACCCTTTCGTACACCGGATCCAACGCTCTCTTCAGCAGCTGGTGGACGTCGGTTCTCCAGTTAGCTTTATGTGGGTTCCGGGCCATGTCGGTATCCCTGGGAACGAAGCTGCAGATGCCGCGGCCAAGGCTGCGGTCCTCCAGCCTCGAACAGCTTCTTGTTGCGTCCCTTCGTCCGATTTTAGCAGGGTGATTTGTCGGCGCATCTTATCTCTGTGGCATGCCGATTGGGCTGCACTTACCGACAACAAGCTTCGGGCCTTAAAACCTCTTCCCGTGGCTTGGACGTCCTCCTCACGCCCTTCTCGGCGGGAGGAGGTCGTTTTAGCCCGGTTAAGAATTGGACACTGCCGGTTCAGCCATCGCCATCTGCTGACGGCTGCGCCGGCGCCGTTCTGCCCATGTGGGCACTTGCTGACGGTTAGACACATTTTAATGTCCTGTCCAGATCTTAACACACTGCGCCTCGATCTTAACCTGCCAAATACTTTCGATGCCATTTTAGCGGATGACCCACGAGCAGCTGCTCGTGATCTTCGTTTTATCAATTTGACACACCTCGCTAAGGACATTTGATGATGCTGTTTTTTAATCCTATGCCTGTCAGTCTGTCTTTTATCGTGTTTTCCCTTTTAGTTGTTGTGGTCAACTTGTGCCTCGCGGTGCATTCTTAGAGTAGTCAGTGCGCTAATGACCATTGAAGTTGTGCGCCCTAAAACCACAAAAAAAAAAAAAAAAAAAATCAAGCAGCGCAATGTTTATGACGTCATATCTCCTGAGCTATGTGTAGTACAACGATACAATTTTGCGGTTGCATCCAGAGATATACATGGATATTATCCGGGAATGCGTTGCGAATTGATTTAGCAGTAAAAAAGTAATAAACTGAAACGCCATGCATGATGCAGCAGTTTTTCACGTATCTCAGTGTTTATGGCATCATATCTCCTGAGCTCTGTCTCGAACAATGATACTATTTTGGTGCTACGTTCCGTTGAATATGTGAATACTGTGTACAAAATTTCTCGCGAATACTTTTAGTAATAAAGAATCCATAAATTAAAACGTCGCGCTTCATACGACAGTATTACTGCACGAAAAGCGCTCACTGTTTTATTGATCTCCAGAAAAAGAGTTAAATTTTCAGTTTTGGCAAATGCCATGGATTGAAAGTGAAAACTATATTGAAGAACTTTAAAGGCACATTTGAGGGATGGGCGTGGATATATAGCAAAAAGAAGAAAAAATAGACGTAAGTTCTGAATATAAATAAAGAACTACGTAAGATATTAATTAGTATAAGCGGTTGTATCAGTTGTGGCGTACAACCGCTGAAACATTAGAATAATTACCCAGTTCAGTTGTCTTGCCGAGAAGCCGGTACCTTTTTTTTCTATGGAAGCCGTCCTGATCTGACGCTTATCTGCCATCGCTGCAGATAATTATTTGGCACACCGCCATTATTATATATATTGAGACGCAATCTCACTAGGCGTACTCATAGTTGTACACGGCAAGAGAATTAATGGAAGTGTGTATATGGTATAATTTAGTAAATATTTTGTGAATACAGTGATATTATTTAATTTTGTGTTTTATTTATGTTGTAAGCTATTGTTCCAATTAAACGGCGTCTTGGCGAGTCTAAAGGTTCCATGTTACAAATTATATCAAGGTCCAGTAAGAACCAAAGCTTTCGAATTATTTAAACTACGAAGTCCGATATTTTCAGAAGAATCACTCACGGTCAAACTTACAATGACTGGACCTTACGCAAAAAGCCATTGTCAAGCGGACAAAGTTTGTATAAACTGATCACATACTGTTATAATTACTTATTATTAATTGTTTGTTCTTTGATATTCTCAAACCAGACACGAAAAGCCACGATAAATCAAACTGGCGACTTAGTGTCTGGACCTTTTATTGTACTTGCTACATTATTTTCCCTGTTGCATGGGTAATGGGATCATACCTGACGAGCCACTGCCACTGAATATTTGCAAAGACCAAACAAAAAGGACGAACCATTGAGATTGTTGATGAAACCTGCAATATGCACTGTATACTTGTATACAAGGTAAGACATCGCATTTTTACATTAGCACGCTAGTCCAAGCGCTTTCAGTAATTGTAGCTTGCTTTCTAGCTTTGTCAAAATTGTCCGTAACCGTAGCAGTCATTTTTGCGCAAGATCGCGTATTCGAAATTATTTTTATCGTACAGTTTCTTACAACAATACAGTCATACCATTCCACAAAATGGCCGAATTGTGTCATGTGCAACCCAAAATGGCAAGCAGCTATAAATGTTAATTCTTTCACTATTAATTGCAATTCTTGCTCAGTTAAAACAACATTGTTGCCATACGGAATTAATTTCATGAATTTATTCTCAAACGAGATTAAAGATTTTTTTGCAGTGTACATTATGTGTAGCATGGTGGTAACACGTAAACAATTAGTAAAAATGGAACACGGCAGACAACAGATACAAACAATATCCAGCTCGGACATTGAACAAAACAGTGACAGTGACCCCAGAGTTAGGTAGTAACGATCATCAGCAGTTAACATGCCTAGTGACGGAAATTTCGTAAGTAGGCCGACCTCTATTCCAATAACTACATCCGGCTCAGAGCCCATTCTTGTACGTGACGTCATGTCAAACGACGTGGCGGGGGCAGGGATGCTCGGTTGGCAAATATTGCCAATATGTTTGACGCTGTTATCAAGCAAATGGCTGAAAACAAAAATCACATGACGTCAATACAAAATCAGATCACTAAAAACAAGGAAGACACCGACGAACATACGTTACCAGTAAATAATCAGGTGACTGTAAACAAAAAAGACATTGACAGACACATGACAGTTTTAAAAACGCGACACGACGAGATTAAGGCTGAATTAAGAGCCCTAAAAACTACTAATGAAACTTTGTGTGAAAGAGTAGACGAGATTAACACGAGACTGAGCGGCCCAGTGTCCGAACTTGACTCAAAATTTTCCAAATTGAACTTGGAGCAGGAGAAAACCATAAAAGACGTAAAATTTATTCAGACTGAAGTCTAACATTTCAACGCTACATGCGAAGCTGTTGCCACTCAAGCGAAATCTTATCCGTCAGTTCATGAATCAGTAAAATCACGAACTGCTGTAATTGAAGGCAAAGATAACACTATGGATAAATAACTTACAGACAAACTGCAATTACACACTGACATCCATTTTGCCAACATAAATAAAGAATTCCAAGACTGGGTTGATCAGAAAAATAAATCTTTTGACCAATGTATAGAGGAAAAATCACCGACGGTTGTGCACGACACCGTAGCCGAACTTGTTAAAAATAATAATCATGTCATAGCTGAGCCAGCTCAATCTAATGCAGCACGACAGAAACAACTAAACGATGACTTACGACCGGAGTCTAGTAGTATTAATAATCAAAGTGCTCGCTTTGGTAATGAAAACAAATATATGTATGACACGTATCCTCCGTACACAACACACACCTGATAGCAACAACTGTACAGACCCGTGCACATGACACCTAATTACAATCATGACATTTATGGGCAGTACATTCCTTTCCATTTACCAGCCGATCACTAAAATAATTACAGTGAAACCAATCGACATTACAGTGCCAAAGAAGAAGCATGTCTGATTAAACACCGGCAATTTCAACATTTCATCCCAGAAAAACATACTGTACATCCTGCAATTTTTCTGAAAGCATTTAGAAATGCGTTCCCAAGAGCATGGAGTGACCGAAAGAGAATTTCTTACGTTGTAGGTTACATCCTGGGTGACGCAGCTGTCTGGGCATACAATGAAGCCGACAGATGCGTGACATATGAGCACTTTGAAAATTTTGGTCGCAGTCGGTACAAGAACGTCTGAGGAAACAGATTATGGAACCAGAGCCGTTCAATGCTAAACATGGAAATTTGCGCCGGTATTTTGAGAAATATTTAAATATGGGCCACTTTTTTGATGAACCTGTAGCTACGCGCGATGTACACCGCGCACTGAAAGCCAGATTGCCTTTTGACGTTAAAGAGAAGTTACTGCATATTCCAGACAATGATGCAGAACATTTTCTGTTTGCGCTTGATTCTGATGATATGTTATATGAGGATCAAACAGTTGCGGGAAAACAGTTGCCACAATGTTTACGTCAGTGGCATACAAAACGAGCGGACTAGCCAACTTAATCCTGGCGCGTCGGCCGCGTCGGTTAGGTAGCGCAGCAGAATCAACAGCTTCCTTCCGCAAACCAATACACTTACCAAAATCGGTAGACACACCCCATTATGAACAATAATCATAACATATCATACACAACAAGCGACAACCCACGCAAGAGACGCCGCAACGATAGTAATGGAAATAACAGAAACGGAAAAGACAAAAACTGTAACAAAAAATAGAAACAATTATTAGCCTGTACAAAATCAACAGCAAAACTGGAACAGTAACTACGGTATGCGTACCAATGTACTGGTTCACCACCTCAGTACAACATCAACACAGGTCGGTGGCAAAAACCGCCACAGCCTGTACAAAATCAAAATTGGGCTTTAGCCACCAATCAGCAAGTAAATTAAGGTGCTCAGCCACAAAAGCCACAACAGATTGGAGAGTGGAATACACAGTACCCTAATGTAAACATAATACAAGGGTCAAATGAAACTCCACCTCCGCCTGTATCGTCACCTGTACCAATTACAACAACGTTAAATTAAAGACTGTGCCCCAGATCGTGGTTGTAGAAGGTTTGGGTGAGACTTCATTATCAAGTCATTGTTTGATACACCTACTGATAAACAACATAATGATTTTGTAACAAATAGTTTTAAACAGCAACCACTGTTACTTCTACGCTACAATCATGATGAGAGCTTATCTGATGAACTATTGCAGGAAAATACACAATGTCGTTCATCTAGCAATGAAATAGTTTTAGCTACAACTAATGGTATAGCAGGAGGTATTCCAACCAGTACTGTTTTGGATGCAGGAGCGGCTGTGAGTGGTTTGTCGTATAATTTCTATAAGAAAATGACTGCATTTTAGTCTGTACCAGAGTTCCCTGTTCAAAAGTGTAAGATTTTAGCTGCAGTAGGTAAGAAGTCTGGTAGAGTTACGAAACAGGTTTTCTGTCCGTTAAGATAGGTAATGTAAAATGGCCATTCCTCGTGGTCCAGAATCTAGTTACTAACTGTATTGTAGGTTTAGATATATTATGTGCAAGGACAGTATTATTGGCTTCTCGAGACGTAAATGTTTCCTTAGACATGAGGGCAGTGAAATCACGATTAACTTGGATACTAGGATTCTGAAACATGACAAGTATCATACAGGTTACAAAATTCAGTTTTTGCAAGAGAGTGACGAAACAAACATACAGACACTCGCATCTAACACAGAATATGATGACTTCAAATCACTGATTAGCCATGAGTTAAGTGAAACCACTACTATTACTGGTGATGAACGCAATGAGCTTTATCAAGTATTATCTAAGTATGTACAGGTCTTTACTAAACGACCAGGTGTTATAAAATTGAAGTCAAGCCTCACCAAGTTTTCTATCACAAAACCTATAATATACCACTATCTCAACGACCTGCGGCGTAGCAAGAACTTAAACAGATGATAGAGTGGAAGATCATCGAACCTTCGACATCTCCCCACTGTAGTCCATTACTTGTTGTCAAGAAACCTAACGGAAATATTTGAGTGGTGTTGGACGCATGTGCCATGAATGAAATTATACTACTTGTTTGCGCGAAACCAGAAAATTTAGAGGAGCAATTCCAGAAATTTTTAGATGCCAAGTACTTTTCCTCAATTGACTTAACAAATTCGTTTTGGCAAGTCGCAATAATTCCTGATTAAAGAAAATATACTGTATCATATTCGGGGGACAAACATATAAATTCTGTGTTCTTCCTTTCGGCCTGAGGGTCAGTTCAGGTGTATTTATTACTGCTTTGGATACTGTGCTTGGTGACGAGTTAAATGAGACTGTTAAACGTTATGTCGATGATCTTCTGATAGCCACTAAGACTTGGAATGAACATCTTGACACCCTTGAAAAGATTCTGGATAAATTTGCACATGCTGGTGTAAAAGCTAATCTAAAGAAGTCAAAATTTGCTTGTAGTGAGATTAGTTATCATGGACGGATTATTAATGCACAAGGTATACGCCCTGATCCAGATAAGTTGGATGCTATTAGGAATTTTCCTAGTCCTCACCCTAAAAAACAACTGAAGTCATTTCTAGGACTCTGTTCCTTCTTTCAACTTTCCTGTCACTACAACTATTGAACAGTAAGCATCTTCTAGATTTACTTAAGAAGAATCAGGTATGGATCTGGTCTGTGCAGTGCCAGCACGATTTTGATAACATTAAGTACGCATTGGTGAATGCAAACAATTTCGATCATCCAGACTTTATTTTAGATTTTTGTATGACATGTCAAGCATTATGCAGTGGCTTGGTTTGTTGCCTATTTCAAGTAGCTAAGAATGAAGAAGTGGAAAGGTATAAATCCTTGGATTTGCAAGCCGTAATTTAAGTGAATGTGAACACATCTATTCAACCACCGAACTTGAAACTCTTTCTGTTGTCTGGGCTTTCAAAAAGTTTAACTATTATTTGTATCGTAAACACTCGAAAATTTATACAGTTCACAAAGCTCTGACATTTTTGTTAACATGTAAGTTAGTTCGTCCTAAATTATCACGCTGGGCTATCTCTGCAGAATTACTCATTTGAGATTGTATACATTAAACATAAAGACAACATCATTGCTGATGCTTTGTTCTGTCTTCCACAAGGTATAGAGGATTGAACACTGATCTTAATAATGTGAACGACTACAGACTACTCCTAATGCAGGATAAACAATATTTCCAATATTACATTGATTTGTGTAGAAATATGGCAGCTTTACAAAAATATGATCCGCACTGGAACAAGATAAGAACTTAAGTCGCAGATCAACCTGACCATCCACTGTCTAGCCGTTATCTAATATACAATGACGTGTTATTCTATCGTCGTCATCCTGATGGCTCTAACTGGTGTGTATGTGTTCCGAAGGACTCGGAACACAACTTAATATGGGACACACCCTTGGTTTGGGGACATTATGGAACGAAGAAGTGCCTTGCAAAACTTAGCATGTATTGTTATTTCGCTAATATAAGGCATAAATTCACAATGTAGTTAAAAATGCGTATCTTATCAGAAAGCTAAACCTCAGAACCTATCTTCAAAGACAGATCTACATTCCATACTACACAGCAATCCCCTGGAGACTATAAGTAAAGACGTAAGTGGTCCACATTCAACAAGTAGTGGTGGTGTGAAGTATATTTTAGCATTTTGTGGCATATTTTTTAAACATATTAAGGTGTACGCAATAAAATCTGCAACTGCTAAGGCAGTCATCAGACAACTCTCATGTGACTACATTTCCCATGTGGGAAAACCCGAGTCAATTTTATCTGACAACGCCACCTACTACACAGGGTACAAATGGCATCAATTCTTAAAGGATAATAGCATTAAGAGCATCTTTATCTCGAAGTTTAGTCCACAGTGTAATCCTATTGCATGAATTTTCAGAGAACTGAACAGATTCCTGAGGACATATATACCTAAACAGTATTCTAATTAGGTAAGTTATTTCTCACTATTTGAAGAAGTTCACAACAATCTGAATATATATGACACAACCTATACACCTACTGAGCTTATGTTCAACTGCAAAGAATCAAATGAGTGAAGCGATCTGCTGCCAAAGCTTTCACCTCAGCAGCTGTCGCATGATGAAAAGATAAGACAAGTACTAACTTCGCTGACGCAGCATTCTAATGCAAAACACAGATACTACTCTAGTACTATTAAACGAAAACAGGAATTCAAGGTAGGCATGCAAGTACTATTACGTACTCACGATAAATCTTTTGCACTAAATTGGCTCAACACGAAGTGCCATCTGCTGTACGACGGTCCATATGTAACTGTCAACACACCGCATCCTGGTGCATACCTGTTGCAGAACCCAAAAAACAAATAGAATCATTAGGCTTTACGCACCTCGAGACTTAAGAGTACTTCATTCTAAGCAGTAAACGTATATCTGTTAGTGATGAATGAGTAATCTGCATATTTATGAAACAAACATACCTCTCAGTACTAGTGCAAGGAAATAAAGTAGCATAAGAAATTTTATTTCAGTTGATCCAGCCTGCAGCAGAAGAAGAAAGAAGAGATTTCTACTTCGCCGAACGTACATAAACATCAGCCTAAATTTTAATGCAAATGTTATGATGACATTTAAGCAAGTGCGATAGAATTATTTTTGAGGCAACATAATTGTCTAACTGTAGCTTTGGTCAAGGACTAGTCATGAATGATTGTCGTATACACAAAACCACACGACAACCAAACACTATCACCTAGGAACGGATTATATGCACTTCATAACACAGGTTTATGTGAAGCCAAGGCCATATACACACACTACAGACACTTGTAACGCGAGAATTCTGTGGGTTTGATTGTAATGAGTTGCTTTAGACATTTGTCCATTAGTATCTGTGCGCTTGGGCTTGTTTGCTGATGTATCCAGATGTTGTGTCTAATAATTCCAATTTCACGTGACATCATTGTGTGAATGCAAAATTTGATTAAAAAATCTGTAATGTCTGTAAGATAATGTAAATACTTCTATCCATATAAAGCCAAAATTTAATGTATTTATGTGTAATTATCTATATTGATGTAAAGCAAAATGTAATATGTTGGTATGTAACTGTGATGAGAATATGTATCAAAATGTGTAAAACCATTAAATTTATGTGAAAGAGACTGCTTTAAAGATATTCTACAACATCGCAAAGCCTGTAATCGCGATGAAGTATGTGTGCAAAATTGTTAAAACTATTCTTCATATATCGCGATGAAATATTTATGTAAAAATTTGATAACAAACGTTTTTTCTACATCGCCAGATAAACTGTGAGTGCGATGAAAGTGTGTATGTAAAGTGCAATAACATGTGTAGTGCATCGCGTAATGACGTTTACCGCAATAGAACTGTGCTAAATAAGGAAGTGTTAAACCTATGGACCTACGGTCGCGACGCACAAAAGCATTGAAGACAACTCCACGGGTAGAGGAATTTTGAGTGGAAGTCCAAGGAAAGTAATGTTCGTGGAATACGACTCTCACTCTTACCTGGACAAATCGAGGATCGATGCCAGCAGTTTGCCGTGCGAAGTCTTGCATCCATGCCTTCACGGTCATGGACTGTGCTGCTGGTCCCGCCGGAGGTTCGAGTCCTCCCTCGGGCATGGGTGTGTGTGTTTGTCCTTAGTATAATTTAGGATAAGTAGTGTGTAAGCTTAGGGACTGGTGACCTTAGCTGTTAAGTCCCGTAAGATTTCACACACCATGCCTTCACGAAAATTATGTCGTGGAATGGATCTATGGAAATCCACTGGTCTTCGATCAGGCGACGCATGACCGAGGATGAACAGTGTTATCAGTGAAAAGAAACAGTGCAACGAGTGAACATACCCACGTATCAGTTTTTAAATCTGTGAACACTAACGTAGATATGCAATAACATTTACGTTGGACAAACTACCAAAACAATGCTCACTTTTGCGCTATTATTGTATATATTGTGTATATGAACTGGGGGACAACACGTCGTACAAGGACAGATAACCTGGAACAGAAAGTCATTTTAAATGCTATACTCTCCATGAGAGACAATGACCAATAATGAAATGTATTTTGCTTTAACATATGTTGTAGTTTTAAGATTATTGAACCTGTTTTATATGTTAGTACATATTTTTTGTAAAAACTACTTGGAATGTCCTGTCTCAGTGATGTCTTGCGCACACGCACATAGGAACTGTATGTAAAATGTCATCACCGTGTCGCGAGTTCAACTAAACGGCTACTGCCACACTGAAAAACATGCGACTGCGCATGCGTGGCAGCCGCAATACCAACATTACTGAAATCTTCTGGGCGCACGCGCTTCATTCAAATATTGTGTACCATGAACTGTATTTGGATACATATGTAAATATTGTACTGAATGTGCATTACAGTGAATTGCTCTTCAGAAGATGCGTTCTTTGGCCTCACAATTCAGAGGGCATTTAAAGGCACATTTGCAGGGTGGGTGTGTATATATAGCAAAAACGTAGATATACATTCAGAATATTAATAAAGAATTACATAAGATATTAATTAGTATAAACGGTTGTATTGATTGTGGCGTGCAACCGCTGAACCATTAGAATACTTAGGCAGTTCAATTATCTTGCTGAGAAGACGGCACCTTTTTTGTTCTGGAAGCCGTTCTGATCTGACGCAAATCTACCATTGCTGCAGATAATTATTTGGCACACCACCGTTATTATATATGAGACGCAATCTCACTATCCGTACTCATAGTTGCACACGGCAACAGAATTAATGTGTCTATATGGTGTAATTTAGTATATTTTGTGAATACGGTGATATTAATCTTGTGTTTCATTTATGTAGCAAGCTATTGTTCTAATTAAACGGCAACCCTAGGGATACCGTGTTACAAATTATATCAAGGTCCAGTAAGAACCAAAGCTTTGCAATTATTCGAACCACGAAGTCGGATAATTTCAGAAAAAATCACTCAGGGTCAAACTTGCAATGAACTGACTTTACGCAAAAAGCCATTGTCAAGCGCGCAAATTTTGTATAAACTGCTCACATACTATTATCGTTACTTACTATTATTTGTTCTTCGATATTCTCAAACCGGACACGAAACGCCACGGTAAATCTAAGAACATGCAACACTGGGACTAAAGTTTTCAGGAGAAACTAATGACGCATAGGTGCCGGGACGTATTGCGCATCAGGAAGAACTCACATGAAGTAAAGATAGGCAGGCTAATTCCTTGTGTTGGAACTAGCAGGCGTTTTAATCATTCCTGATACAACGCAGCGTATGCTATTCAACTTGAAGCATTATTAATTTTTCGATGACGCAACTCCCATCAGAAAATATAATTACAACAGAAAAAAAGTACCTTCCCTATGTATTTATCTGTTGACGGCATGATCGATTCATGCATCGGCACTTCATCCCACTGGCTCTGAAAGCACCAGATGGCGAACCGCCTCTGATGGCCAGTGTGTAAACTTAACTGCTCGCTCCTTACTCCACACGTACTGCAGTGCTGGTATATCAACTTCACGTATGTGAAATAGCAAAACTGGAAATAAAGTAAAATGCGCTCTTGTCTGCAAATAAGTGGAACCCTACAGGCACTACAGACATTTGAATAACTGAAATGTATTCGCAGTTTCGAATATGGACAACCATCAGCCATACAATGGAATGACGACAGTGAAAATTTGTGGCAGAATCAGGACTCGAACTGAGATTCCCGCTTACTGTGAGCGGTCACCTTACCATTAGGTTATCCGAGTACACTTCACAGACAGACCTAAGCAAACACATGTTGTCAACCACGTGTATACAACCTGCGCTCGTGTATCCAATGATTATATTCCCATACATGGGAGACATTTTACATGACATTCGCTCGCCCAGTGTCGTCACATATTGCAGCGCCAGTGTCGCTCAGAAGTACGATGCACTGTTACTTCGGACAAGAATGTATCTGCAGTCGCCGCAGTGAGTTTTCCTTCGGACAAGCATGAATGTCCGAAGGAACACTGCATTGCCTTCTGAACAACAAATGCTCTGCAATGTTGTATTTATTAGCCGAAGCTGGCAAGCGACCTTCAATTAAAATGTTTCCCCGGCACGACAATATACACTACTGGCCATTAAAATTGCTACACCACGAAGATGACGTGCTACAGATGCGAAATTTAACCGACAGTAAGAAGATGCTTCAGTACGCAAATGGTTAGCTTTTCAGAGCATTCACACAAGGTTGGCATCGGTGGCGACACCTACAACGTGCTGACATGATGAAAGTTTCCAACCGATTTCTCATACACAATCAGCAGTTGACCGGCGTTGTCTGCTGAAACGTTGTTGTGATGTCTCATGTAAGGAGGGGAAACGCGTACCATCACGTTTCCACTTTGATATAGGTCGGATAGAGGCACATCGCGATTGCTGTTTATCGTATCGCGACATTGCTGCTCGCTTTTGGTCGAGATCCAATGACTGTTAACAGAATATGGAATCGGTGGGTTCAGGGGGGTAATACGGAACGCCGTGCTGGATCCCAACGGCCTCGTATCACTAGAAGTCGAGATGACAGGCATCTTATCCGCATGGCTGTAACGGATCGTGCAGCCACGTCTCGATCCCTGAGTCAACGTTTGCAAGACAACAACCATCTGCACGAACAGTTCGACGACGTTTGCAGCAGCATGGACTATCGGCTCGGAGACCATGGCTGCGGTTACACTTGACGCTGCATCGGAGACAGGAGCACCTGCGATGGTGTACTAAACGACGAACCTGGGTGCACGAATGGCAAAAAGTAATGTTTTCGGGTGAATCCAGGTTCTGTTTACAGCATCATGATGGTCGCATCCGCGTTTGGCGACATCGCGGTGAACGCACATAGGGAGTGCGTATTCGTCATCGCCACACTGGCGTACCACCCGGCGTGATGGTATGGGGTGCCATTGGTTACACGTCTCGGTCACCTCTTTTTCGAACTGACGGCTCTTTGAACAATGGACATTACTTTTCAGATGTGTTATGACCCGTGACTCTACCCTTCATTCGATCCCTGCGAAGCCCTACATTTCAGCAGGATAATGCAAGACCGCATGTTGCAGGTCCTGTACAGGCCTTTCTGGATACAGAAAATGTTCCACTGCTGCCCTGCCCAGTACATTCTCCAGATCTCTTACCAACTGAAAACGTCTGTTCAATGGTGGCAGAGCAACTGGCTCGTCACAATACGCCAGGCACTATTCTTGATGAACTGTGCTATCGTGTTGAAGCTGCATGGGCAGCTCTACCTGTACACGACATCCGTGTTCTGTTTGACTCAATGCCCAAGCGTATCAAGGCCGTTATTACGGCCAGAGGTGGTTGTTCTGGGTACTGGTTTCTCAGGATCTATGCACTCAAATTGAGTGAAAATGTAATCACATGTCAGTTCTAGTATAATATGTTTGTCCAATGAATATCCGTTTATCATCTGCATTTCTTCTTGGTGTAGCAATTTTAATGGCCAGTAGGGTACATAATGGACGTGTGAGTGCAGGTTGATGGGAAGTTTGGGTCTGGCCATGAATCGTGCTTTGATAGTCTAATTGTAAGGCGATCACTGGCGATAAGTGGGATATCCAGGTTTGAATTCCGATCCGGCTCAAATTTTCATTGTTGTCATTCCATCATACAGCTGTAGATTGTCCATATTTGCAAATGCGAATACAATTCACAACTGGCAATGTCGTCGAACATGTCTCGTAGTGGGCAGCCGCGCGTAAGTATCCAGACAATAATAATCTTTTGCCCGTTGGACACTATAGACCGGCAGCATACCCGTGGATATTTTGATTATCAAATACGCCGGGAGAAACTCAAGAATCACATCATACACCTTTACGGGTAGGAGATGTATCGCAGCATGAAGAAATTTGAAAAGTTGCGCCACCGTAGATGTCGTTTGCTAAGTACCCTTGCCTTTCTAAAGAGATGTCGTTCCGAGAATGTTGTTCGAAATTTTGCTAAGGTTATGCATCACATCGATTCTGCAGCAGCTAAGAGAATCAAGAAACGAGCCAGCCTCGCATTGATACGCGAGAGAGTGCAATTCACCCGCCGGAGCCTTGAGTTTATCTCACAGGAATTACTCAAACTACATTTGCAACTGGCTAGTAAGTTCACTTCTTGTTCCTGGGATTGGATTGATGGTGTCACCTGGGTGTCAGCTGATTCCGCCCATAAGAAGGCTACGGGACGTCAAACAGCTAAGTTCTCACGTCTCCTTGACAAACGATCTCTGCAGGTTCCGTGCAAGACTGTCATCAATTTGAGTGGCATGGTGTTGAGTGATGATGCGGTCTCGGTCTTGCAGAAAGGTCTCAACTTCGCTCCCACCCCCAAGTTCACTCCGGTCGCAGAAATTGTTAGTGCTGTTGAACAGGTTGCAGCTCGACTTCCGCCAGAATCAGCCGAGGAAATACGTCGTGAAACTTGTCGTGCGTTGACGAAATCCAAGCCGATGAAGTCAAATATCAGCAGTAAAGAGAGGGCGGCCATTCGTGATCTGAGGGAGCGCTCTGAAATTGTTGTCTTACCGGCTGACAAAGGCAATGCTACAGTTGTTGTCTCCCATAAGGACTACACTGATAAGATGCAGAGCCTGCTAAATGACGATTCCTACCGGAAGATCAGCGTTGACCCTACAAAGAAGGTGGAGAACAAGACAAGGGCGCTTCTCAAGGACGCAGATTTACCGGAGGGTGACGCTAAGAAATTGTTACCCCAAGGTCCGGTACCGCCTAGACTATACGGACTCCCGAAGGTTCACAAAGAGGGGGGTACAATTATGCCCCATTGTCAGCAACATCAGGGCACCTACATATTTGTTGGCCAAATACCTGACGGGAATATTAAGTCCTTATGTGGGTAAATGCCCTCATCATATCCGTAATTCCGTGGATTTTCTTAAACGCCTTGATAGCTTCAGGTTGGATGAGTCAGATATCATGGTGAGTTTTGACGTCGTTTCCTTGTTTACGAGGGTACCCCTGCGAGAGTCACTAGAATTGATTAGTCAGAAGTTTGGCGAGAAGACCACTGAACTTTTTAGGCATGTCTTGACTTCCACGCATTTTCTTTTTAATGGAGAATACTACGAACAAACAGAGGGAGTCGCCATGGGTAGGTAGCCCACTCTCACCGGTGGTAGCGAATTTGTACTTTGTACATGGAGATCTTCGAGGAGGAAGCCCTATCGTCATCCGTATGGAAACCTACTTGCTTTTTCCGTTACGTGGACGACACGTTCGTCATCTGGCCACATGCTATGGATAAACTCCTTGATTTCCTTACACATCTAAACTCCATACACCCCAACATCAAATTCACTATGGAGACTGAAACGGAGGGTAAATTACCTTTCCTTGACGTCTTGGTCAAGAGAAGGGCTGACGGCACCCTAGGTCATGGGGTGTATCGGAAGACTACGCAAACTGATCTGTATTTCCACGCAGACAGCTGCCACCACCCTTCATAGAGGAATGGGGTACTTAAAACTCTAGTACATAGGGCGCGCACTATCTCTGACGCAGAGAGTCTACCCCAGGAATTGGAACATCTGAGAACTGTATTTCGAAAAAATGGGTACTTAGAGTGGCAGATTCAACGTGCTCTCCGCCCAACCACTGCAGCACAACCTGTTGAGATGGATGAAGTGACGAGGGAGGAGGTAGGCACTGCATTTATTCCATACACAGGCGCACTCTCGGGGAAAATCGCCCGCATTCTGAAGAAACACCGGGTCGGAACTGTGTTTTGTCCTCCAAATAAAACTCGTGCACTGGTGGGGAGCGCCAAAGATGACATCGGTTTGAGGAATGCAGGCGTGTACCAGATTCCGTGTCAATGTGGCAAGTCGTATATTGGTCAGACGATGCGTACCGTCGAGGATCGATGCCGTGAACACCTGAGGCACACTCGACTGGTGTATCTGAGCAAGTCGGCGGTCGCTGAACATTGTTTGTCGGAAAATCACGCCATGGAGTATGACCGCACGAGGATTCTGGTACAGACGTCGAGATACTGGGACAGCGTTGTTAGAGAGGCCATCGAAATTCGCACCAATGACGACCTCATAAACCGTGACTGTGGCTATAATCTTAGCAAGGCTTGGGAACCAGCGATCGGGTTAATCAAGAGTAAATCGAGCAAACGTATAGTTGTGACGACCACGGCGGACAGAGCCATCACACCGACGTCATCTCAGACGCCGTCGCAATCTGTTCCACCGCGCGACCGTGGCGTGGGGCGCGGTCGGCGGAGGGAGCGCGCCGCGGGCGGAGGGTATTTAAATCGGCCGCCGCCGCGACCGAACCCAGCTCACTCTGAGCAGCCATAGCGTACGGATCTCCGTGCCGGCACGTTCACAGGAGCTCAGTCCGTCAATTCACCTGATGATGGCGACAAGTATGATCGCCGAAATATTGTGCCCGTTGGACACTATAGACCGGCAGCATACCCGTGGATATTTTGATTAATAATAATCTAGTCAGTCCATTTGTTCCAGTTTCAGGAGGTCACTCTGGTGTCTCTACGTCAGATCTTCATGTCTTCTAGATTCATGATCAATATGTATCTGCGTGCCATCTGTTCAAAGGTTAGTATGTAGACATTTAACTTTATTGATATCATTTTGACAAGAGGCCTTTTAAGGTTTTATTTCCTTTTTCGTTGAGCACCGTAATGGCTAGTCACACTAACTCATTTGAAACTATATACTAGCTTGTGTGCAACGTTGGGTTTGTTCTTGTATGAAGATAAACAGACTAAAAGAAATGAGCAAATACACTGATGTGACAAAACTCATGGGATACCTCTTAATATCGTATAGACCACCTTCTTCCTGCGTGGAGCAATAACTGTGCGAGAGAGGTGCCGGGGTGGAGAAGAGTTTGTACCTCTTTAACTAAATTTTGCATGAGAAGGAGACATGCGCTCGACACCCTCCTTATCTACCAGCTAATTAATTACGCGCACAACGGTAATGGAAGGAAATGATGGTGGACCCTGCTAGTTGGTAAAATAAGGAGTGCACACTCACAATAATTTAATAAAAATCGAAATCTACAAAAAAAATAGAATTTTATCACAATAAACAACAGGAAATGGAACTCTGCATATATCTACGAAATGATATGCGGATTAAATATTACCATGAGATTTATTATACATCAGAATATAAATGCACATGACTGTCGACACAAAAAGTATGTTAAAGGATAGGTGTTGTGGATTGACAAGAGAGCCAACCCACTATGAGAGGAAGCCGAAAGGCATGCGTTTTAGCTCACGCAGGCTGGCGTGAGGTCTGGAACAGGTCAAGGAAATTATACTAGCAAAAAACGTACGTAGCTGCAGGAATACTTAACTTTAATCCATAATTGGTGAACATCGCTCTTGACGGTACATGTATCACAACATCAATAGTAACTGGTAATGGCGCCTTGCTAGGTCGTAGCAAATGACGTAGCTGAAGGCTATGCTAACTATCGTCTCGGCAAATGAGAGCGTAATTTGTCAGTGAACCATCGCTAGCAAAGTCGGCTGTACAACTGGGGCGAGTGCTAGGAAGTCTCTCTAGACCTGCCGTGTGGCGGCGCTAGGTCTGCAATCACTGATAGTGGCGGTACGCGGGTCCGACGTATACTAACGGACCGCGGCTGATTTAAAGGCTACCACGTAGCAAGTGTGGTGTCTGGCGGTGACACCACAATAGGGTATACCGAACTATTATGAGAACAAGAGTTGGCTCGAGAACAAGGGGCTCCTACTTTCTGTGATGCAATAGATTGAAGATAATGACTGGAGGTCCTAATGAATCAAATATTAACTTTCGACTATATAGCAGTATCGCAATAAGTAGTGAGAGCTCAAATGGGATCACATGGAGAAACAAGGAAGGTGGACTTGTAGCAAAGCGAGTGCGTGTGCTGCTGAGGGATTCAGTATAAAATTGATAAGGTCCTACAAAACCCTAGCCGCAAAATACTGTACCAGTACTGAAATCTGCAGCACGTTGTCGGTAGGCAGCGTCCTGATGATGTAGGCACCGACTTCTGTCGTGCAGCAACTCTGTGTCAACCCCTGGCCTCGAAGGCTGTTCGAGAATTCTAAGTTTTTCCGAAAAAGAGCGACCAAGTCGCAAGACCGTCCGACTCCGACGAAGGTCAGATCCTGAATCCTCCGCCCGCTCAACGCAAGGGCGAAGCCAACATTGCTCAACTCCCTACTCTCTTCGAAAACCACGAATCAGCATTCATTTCTGATTCCAAAATTCCCCCACACTGTCTCAGAACATCATTCGCGCCAATAGCGACCGTTCCCTCCCATTTCGAGCAGGGCTTTATGACGTCAACTAAGCCTCAGTTTAAGTTGACCAATCATGCCTCTGCTATTTAGCTGAGGGCACTGAACTTACCATTTGACCGGCTACGAAAACCACCTGCCTAGACCACCGGCCATCCGGCGCCAGACAGTCGCACCCAGCAGGGCCCGGTCCACAAGTATTCTCAGAATCAAGAGGACAATGCAGTCAGCTGGAGCCAGGAATCTTCGATCCAGACGCGCCGGAACGTTAAACACTTATGCGACACTCAGCCGTCTCGCAGGTCGTTTCGCCCTGCATACGATAGGCGAAACACGACCGACGTCAGTCGTTCCGCCAGGCGCTTAAACCTACTGTACGAACCCCTCAGAATTCAGGGAAGTGCAGCCCCCAACTGGAAATGCGGTGCGCCGCGTCCTCCAATACTTGCCTCGCACAGGCCACCCAGGGAAGTAACCAAACATGTATAGGAATCAAGTGAAAACTATTTTTTTGAGCTATCAGTACAAATACTCTCATTAGAATAACCTTATTAGGTCTGTTACTACCATGCAATGACATAGAACATTAATAAAATTGATGAAAATGAGAGGAGACATGCAAAAGAGGGCATGGAACTTCTAAACTGGATGTGACATGGAGTCAACACGTCGTTGGAGGGTCCCTGCAGAAATACTGATCCATGCTGCCTCTATAGCCGACCATAACTGGGAAAGCCGGCTGGAGTGGCCGAGCGGTTATAGGCGCTACAGTCATGGAACCGCGCGACCGCTACGGTCGCAGGTTCGAATCCTGCCTCGGGCATGGGTGTGTGTGTGTGATGTCCTTAGGTTAGTTTGGTTTAAGTAGTTCTAAGTTCTAGGGGACTGATGACCTCAGAAGTTAAGTCCCATAGTGCTCCGAGCCATTTGAACCATAACTGGGAAAGTATTGCCAGTGCAAGATTTTGTGCTTGAACTGACCTCTCTATTACATTCTATACATGTTCGATGGGATTCACATCAGGTCATCTGGGTGGCCAAATCATTCGCTCGAATTGTCCAGAATGTTCTTCAAAGCAATCGCTAAAACTGTGGCGTGATAACATGGGGCATCGTGATCCATAAAAATGGCATCGTTATTCGTGAACATGAAGTCCATCATTGGCTGCAAATTGTCTCCAAGTAGGAGAACATCCAGGGTACCCAGTACATTTCCTGTAAACACAGCCCACGCCTTTATGGAGCTAGCATCAGCTTGCACAGTGTCTTGTTGACAACCAGGCACTCGAACCTTCCCATCAACTCTCACTGACTGAAATTGGGGCTCCTTTGACCAGGCCACAGTTTTCAAGTCGTCTATGGTCCAACTGATACGGTAACGACCCCACGAGAGGAGAATGCAGGTGAAGTCGTCCTCTTAGCTAGGGTCATCTGCTACCATAGCCCATGAACGCCAGTTTGGGCGTACTGTCCAAACGGATACACCCGTCGCACGTCCCACATTGATTTCTGGGGGTATTTCACACAGTCTTGATTTTCTGTAAGCACTGATAACTCTGCAGAAACGGAGCTGCTCTCGGTCTTTAAGTGAAGACCGTCAGCCAATGCGTTGTCCTTGGTAAAAGGTAATGCCTGAAATATGGTGTTCTCGGAACGCTCTTGACACTGTGTAGTATTGACTTCCCCATCGATTTCAGAAACAGAATATCCCACGCGTCTGGCTCCAACTACGATTCCGCGATCAAGGTCTGCCAATTCACGTCGGACATTTTTTCACTTGACTCACCTGAGTACAAATTACAGCTCTGCCAATGCACTGCCCTTTTATACCTTGTGTGCGCGGTACTACCGCCATTTGCGTACGATGATATCGATAACCCATGAATTACATCGCCTCAATGTAAATAAATGTAACTTATACTAGCTGAAAGCAGATAGTAAAACAACGATCAGATTCACTAACCTGAATTTACCTGAAAGGATGGAATGACGTGAAGGAGGAAGTATGAGGAAGAATTCGAAATACGAAAAACCCCACTTGAAACTAACAAGGATTGATGTGATGACGTTGGAGTCGTGGAACGCTGCCTTCCATTCGGGTGAGTTGCAGCGTATGAGCTGCTAACAAACTGTGCTGCATGTACAGCAGCGGCTGCCAACTGGCTCGCATACGCCGCGTGCCTACGACGCCTGCGGAGGAGCCCTGCACGCTTCCAGGCTGCGTCAAAGGCGCGCCCGCCGCTCGGCTGCCGCAATCGGCTTAGCTCTGTGGCTCACCTTCAGGCACCGCTACATAGCGGAGCGGTGGCGCTCATTAGCACACCTCTAGACGCGTCTGGTGCTCATTACACACGCCTCTCGGCCGATACGGCATTCCTCTGCAGTGGCACACTCCGTTTCTTGAAGAACGTTTGAAACTTTTACAGTCAGCTGCAGACGGATTACCGACGTACAGACTTCTAAGAGCCAATATTACAAGCTTATGCCGTTTCTTATTCAACACAGTAAGCCGTCCCTTTCTCATGGAGCACCTTCACTTCATTCGGTTTGACCAATCCAGGCAGTGTATCTTGTAAGTCCTGAAAAAGGCTGTGATTATCTACCCCCATGATATGGGTATTTTTGAAGATAAAACGCAGAAAAATAATTTCAGCGTTATTTATCTGCGGCAGGAGGATCAGTTTCAATAACAATGCGCTTTGTGAACTAAGGGATAGCGTTCACTTCTTGTCACATAAAAATCTCCTTTTTTGTTCTCTTGGATTTGTCCATAGAACTATTAAAAACTTTCCTTTGTGCTTATAAATACTAGAACACAGTGAATTAGCCGACAAGCGCTGTCATTAATATAGAGACTACATTAGTGAGCCCAGTTTGTCGTCCATGAAGCCTACGCTGTCCATTCTGTAACACTCGTTCTCGAAAGCATTGAGAGCCACTGTCTCGTTTCGCCATCTTCATTTTATTTACTGGTGCGGTTCCTTCGGTTGCAGTTCACAATTAAATGTCTGGCAGACGATTTACTGAACCACCGTCAAGCTAGTTCTCCACCGCTCCAATTTAGAACAGAGCGCAGGAAAAACGAACAATTAAATATTTCCGAGCGGGTTCTGACTTCTCTTATTTCATTACGATGATCATTTCTCCCTATGTAGGTGGGACTCAACAAAATATTTTTATCTCTGTTAGTCCATTACTGCCAGGGGACATCGGCTGGCCGCACGACAACTACGGTCGCAGGTTCGAATCCTGCCTCGGGCATGGATGTGTGTGATGTCCTTAGGTTAGTTAGGTTTAGGTAGTTCTAAGTTCTAGGGGACTGATGACCTTAGAAGTTAAGTACCATAGTGCTCAGAGCCATTTTATTTAATTCTGAAAACATCTGTTTCCGTAATTCATTTTGCCATCTTCAGGCCCCATACGCTTTCTTCAAATAAACGACCTTATCGTATAGCGCCATAAAAGTGGATATTGTGAATTCCAATCATTGTGCAGCTGATTCATACGAAAGCATGACAGCAACTGTCCTATGATCCGGCTGCACAACGATTGGAATTCACAATATCCAGTTTTATGGCGCTATACGATAAGATCGTTGAATTGGAAAATGCGTTTGGGGCCTGAAGGTGGAAAAATGAATTGGCGAAATTGGTTGCTTTCAGAATAAAATAAAATATCTTAAAGTGTAAAGCTGTTGGTAAAGTTTATTAAATTGAAAAATATTTTTATATTCGGAGGAAAAATTTCTGATTGACATTTCATTAGAAGATCCTGCCAAAAAGAAAAACGCCTTTGCTTTTTAATGACTGCCACTCCAGTTCGCGTATCATATCCGTGGCACTCTCAAATTATTTCGCGATATTATAGAACGAGCTGCTCATCTTTGAACATTTTTGATGTCCTCCATCAAACCTATCTGTTCGAATCTCATACCGTGCTGCAGTATTCCATTAACGCACGGACAAACGAGTGCAGAGAGTATCATCAGTAGGCCTGTTGCATTTTCTGTGTTGTTCCAATAAGTCGCAGTCTTTGGTTTGCTTTTCCCACAACATTATCTATGTCATCATTTCAATCTAAGTTCTTCGTAACTGAAGTACCTAAAAATTTAGTTGAATTCACTGCCTTTAGATTTGTGAGATTTATCGTGTAACCGAAATTTAGCGAATTCCTTTTAGTACTAATGTGGATGACTTCACACTTTTCATTATTTAAAGTCAACTGCCACTTTTCTCACAATACGGACATCTAAAACATTTTGCAATTTATTCTAGTCATCTGTTGACTTTCCAAGGTGGTAAATGACAGCATCATCTGCAAACAATCTTACAGGGCTGCTCAGATTGTCTTCCTAGGGGAACGCCAGATATTTTACTCGATGGTTTCTGTCAATTAATACGAGCTGTGACCTTTCTGACAGTAAATCAGGAATCCTGTCGCACAACTTAGACGATAATCCGTAGGCACACAGTTTGATTAGAATTCCCTTTTGAGGAACGGTGTCAAAAGCTTTCTAGAAATAAAAAAATGGAATCGGTTTCACATCCCCTGTCGATATCAATCATCACTTCGTGAGAATAAAGAGGTAGTAGTGTTTAAGAAGAACGATATTTTCTGATTTCATGTTGGCTATTTGTTAATAAATTCTTTTTTGAGATAATTCATTATATTTGAACACAGTATATCTTCCAAAATCCTAATTGAAATCGTCGTTGTTGACTAGGGTCTGTAGTTACTCCTACTTTCTTCCTCGGCTATTGGTGTGATCCGTTCAGCTTCTCACCTTTAGTTACGGATCTTTCGACGAGCGGTAGTATATGAATGCTAAGTACGGAACTATCGTATCAGCATACGCTGCTAGCAATCTAACTGGTATGTAATCTGGACTGGAGGCGTTGACTTTCTTGAGTAATTTAAGTTGCTTCGTTACATCCTTGTCTCTTTTCGTAGTTATATTAACTATAGAGAAAAATAGTGGGTTTTACCAGTAGCATCGTAATTCTAACATACACAAAGTCAACGCTATTTCGCTCTTCATAATAAGCTTAGAAATTGTCTAGAAGCTGCTGCATTTAGAAATTAAGATTTATCTGTTCTGAACATGAAACCAATTTCTGTCTTACGCGGAAGTTGGTGTTGTATGGGAAGTGTCGCGTTATGCTGCTTGTGTGCTCCAGCTTGATACGGCTGATTATAAAAGGGAAGAGTGGAGAGAATTTAGTTTAAAACTGGCTAAGTATTGTTGGAAAGTAGGATATGCCATCTTACGATGATTGGCTAGTTAACTATGGTAATAGTCTTTCTGTTGTTTCTGCCAGAGCCTTGAATGAAAGGTGGTCGTTAAAAATTAAATGACTTAGTAAAATAGGTAAGTGAGGCATAAATCCTTTTAAATAATAGCAGTGCGTCATGAGTCTAATAACATGAAGCACACTCAATTTGTTTCATCAGAACAGCAACAAAATAGAAACCACAAAGTGATGGGTCATAAGCACTTCCATTAAACTCTGTTAATCTTACAAAGTGCTGGAAATACCCGCCCTATACTGCAATATACATTTGCAGCCTATGATGAAGGGACTTCTGGGCTGACGAAATACCTTAGATATCATTGCGCATGCTGCGACAGTACGCTGTTGTGAATTCCCTTGACCCATCGGAACTTGTGCGCAGACTTCATCTTTTAGTTGATCCCAAAGAAAAAGGCGAACGTTCAGGCCAACTGATAAGTATTCGCGTCCCATCCAAGAATTGCATGATCACTTCGTAGATATAGGCGTATAGTGAGCCACACATTCGTCTTGCTTATATCATACATGTCTAAGTATTTCACGTAGTCTTCCTTTTGGAGAGCCGATACAAGCTACGGGTATTTTACTCGTTTCGGTTTCTTCAATGAATTATGGACCAGTCACATAGTCTACAATAATCCCACACAAAACGCTCGAACTTTACTACCTATGGCGCTCAACTTACCTCAGCTAGTGCGAATCCCTATCTGCCCAACAACCCATAATTCTCACATTCACCTTTCCACGGTTTGTAAAGGTAGCTTCATCGGATAGCAGAAGTATTTAAATTGAAACTATTGTCCTGATGTTGCTTTAGAACCAAGCGACAGAATTCCTTGCGTCTTCGTCAGTTCTCCTGATTAATCCACTGGTGATGCGACATTTGGCACGAATGGATGTTGTTTGTACGCAGAACGCAGACAACATTGGGATGAGTAATTCCAGAGGCACTCGCAGTTTCTCTGAAACTGACACTTGCATTATGAGCAACTGCCACCACAACATCTAAATGGGGTACACGAGAGACACCAGGGAATTGTCCGTGGGTCACGCGACAAGGCCGCCGCCGCAGCATCCGTCTCCCGCGGCTCAGCCCAACTCTCGTACACTAATCTGCAGCCGGCCGTTGTGGCCGTGCTGGTCTAGGCGCTTCAATCCGGAACCGCGCTGCTGCGACGGTCGCAGGTTCGAATCGTGCCTCGGTCATGGATGTGTGTGACGTCCATAGGTTAGTTAGGTTTAAGTAGTTCTAAGTCTAGGGGACTGATGACCTCAGATGTTAAGTCCCATAGTGCTTAGAGCCATTTGAACCATTTGAACTAATCTGCAGGTAGTCGTATGCGCGTGCGCTTCCCTTGAGTGGAGTATAAGCAACGTTGCCGTCTGATTAACTTAAGCTTACTTTATTTGCAGTTGATGCTCGAAATGATCTCCCTCTCTTGTAAGACAAGCCTGACATCTCCTGAATACATTAGCAAACACTCGGCGACTTTTGGCTGGAAATGACTAACCGAACCCTGAGTTCCATGTCTTCGAGTGTTTGGAGATTGGTTGCATACAACTTGTCTTTTAACTTTCCCCAAAGAGAAAAATCGCACGGATTTAGATCTGCAGTATGAGGATGCCAGTCAACCATTCTATCATCAGAAACAATTCGTGTTGCTGTCATAGAAGCATTGGCGATGTGTGGTTTTAAATTGTAATGCTTGAAATAAGCGTACATTTCTTGATTAGGCGTCAGTTCACGGAAAAAAAGGATGCAGTATATTGTTCACGTGTCAACGGGCTTGCCGCAGTGGTAACATCGGTTCCCGTCAGATCACCGAAGTTAAGCGCTGTCGGGCTGGGCTAGCACTTGGATGGGTGACTACCATTCGCTCTGCCGAGCACTGTTATCAAGCGGGGTGTACTCAGCCCTTGTGAGGCAAACTGAGGAGCTACATGATTGAGAAGTAGCGGCTCCGGTCTCGGAAACTGACATACGGCCGGCAGATCGGTGTACTGAACACATGGCCCCCATATCCGCATCCAGTGACGCCTATGGTCTGAGGATGACAAGGCGGTCGTTGGGTCTTCATGGCCTGTTCGGGAGTAGGTTTTTATATTGTTCACCTATCTGTCAGAACGTATTGTTTCGTGATAAAAGATTGGTTCAATAATTTGTCTTGCACTAATTGCACACCACACTCCTGTTTTCACATCATGCAGAGGTTGTTGATGGGATCCATGAGGATTTTCGGAACTCCATCGTCGATTGTTCTAAAAATTTACGTACCACGTCAAATGCAGATATGATTCATCAGGAAAAAAGTATCTCAGGATCAACTTCCCCATAGTGCACAGACCGTAACAGCCAGCTGCAATAACGACGTCAGGGAACAGTTTCTGAGTTCCTCAGTTGATGCACTACCATTATTTTGTGTGGATCAATTTCAGTTTGTGCACAGCTCTGTGTGCAGATACTCTTGGCACACCAGTCTGAAGTGCCAATTGGTGCAGAGATTTTCTTGGACTTCTTTTGAAGGCCTCTCATCTAATTTACTTTCGGTTAAAACACAAGGTTCTCTAGAACTTAGTTTTTGTAACACGGATCCAATCTCTTGAAATTATTTTACTAATCTGCGTATCTTCGAATGATTGGGAACACGCACACCGGGCAATTTTCGCACGAATTCAAGCTGACATTCCACAAATGATTCTGTTTTCGCACAAGAAACACTCGCTTGTACTTAGTGTGTACCATAGAAACTCGACGGGAAACTAAAAAAAAAACAAAAAAAAAAAAAAACACAGCCGCACAGTATAGAAAACAACCGTTTCTGGCTGAGAAACAGGGCTTGGCGCAGTTGCAATAATGACGTCTAGTAACAACATTTGAAGCGATTAAATTTGACAAAAAAACTCAATAGAAAACAGCAGTGCACTCAGTCGCACAATGTGGGAGGCACGAGCAAATTATTGGTGTTTGAGAACTAACACGAATCGCCGACCCGTGCCGGGCATCTTCCGTGAGACACACTGTATTTCGTTGACTCGGCTCTTTGCAAGATTTCCCTTATCCCCTTCGTTGTATTAGAGTGCCCCTGCAATAAGAATGTTGTGCACAATCCTTGAATGGCCATTCTTGTAGGACACTGTTTGTCGGGACAGAGTCCGCGCAGGGTACGATGGCCGACGTGCAGTGACCAGTTGTCGTCAGAAGCAATGGACGAGACCGTTCGTTTGTCTGGGAGGGGAGGCAAACATTGTCTGCCCGCTTTCGACCGGTTTTCAACGCGCTGCGATGACGGAGTAGAAGGTGCAATCCCTGGCCTTTACTAAAACCATTCGATGACAAATTTCTTTTTCGCGCTACTTACAGCTTTGCATGTCAGCTTCATGCTGTCGTGCCCATCATTTAGTCAACGGTCTTAGTTATTGTGACATCTGCATTTAACTAAGACACCACTCGAAATTCGCAAAGGGTAAACTTAGGGGTCGCTATGATCTTTCGTTTGGTGCCTATTGCATTATATATTGGTGCGTATGAAATTAAACTGACATATTTAATTTTTCTTTAGACCTGTGTCGAGGTCTCTGTTTATGACCAATCTTGAGAAAACTACGAGTAATTTGGTATAGCACATACATTTGCGATCGCTCGCGCTAGCGATAAAGCCAGAATGAAATATCCGTAACATTCCTAAATTTCGTAAACGGTTTGAGATATCGAAAAGAGATATTGGCAAATAATAGCACGCATAGAGGAGATTATTTCGCCATATGGTTATTATGTAAAATTTTATTATCCACCGTGTTATCCCATTAATTACAGACTTTTTCAATAAAAGATTGTAATTTTCAAGCGACATCGATAGCTGGCGAATTGGAAAATGATAAGGGTTTTGGAAAAACATAAAGACGTTAACACGTTTATGGCTCTGAGCACTGTGGGACTTAACATCTGTGGTCATCAGTCCCCTAGAACTTACGACTACTTAAATCTAACTAACCTAAGGACATCACACACATCCATGCCCGAGACGGATTCGAACCTGCGACCGTAGCGGTCACGCGGTTCCAGACTGTAGCGCCTAGAACCGCACGGCTACACCGGCCGGCATTACACGTTTACTTTTGTACCGAGCAAGTGCGTGAAAACATGTTAGTGAGTGACATTGTGTAAACTTCGCTGTTTTCGCAAGAAAACAAATCTCAACATTGCAATAAGAGAAATGTTCGTTTACTCAAAATCCTTCACTCATTACGCTTCTCTGAAAGTTGCAAATCGTTAACTAGCCAAGATAAAATAAATCGCTGCTTTTGTTGAATTTTCAGCGGAATTCTTTTTAGGTAGTAACTGAAGCAGAAGTGATAACAGAAATTATAGATTCGTCACCATGCAAGTGTGGGTGCGAGGAGCTGCACCTAATATTTACAAAAAATATGAGTGTAGGCTTTGGTTTAGAACGGCACTTCCCCTTCAGCGCTTCATATTTCTCCTACAGTGCCTGCCTGTAACAGCTCCCCCCGCCGCCGCCCCCCCCGCCCCGCCCCCTCGTCAGCAACACTACCGCTCTCCCCACCCCACACCACGAATGCTCAGCCCACTGGGCATCGCATCTACTGGCCATGTTAGTCTACACGCACTCTGCCTTTGACTATACAACTCGACTGTATTCCTTTTGTATCAACACTACTTTATCTTGATTTGTGAAACTTGACACACACGAACAACACAGTCAGTTAGCTACATTTCGTCTGTGCTCATTCGACGCCAACATCGCAATGATGCTACGTATTGTTTTCAACCTATCCAACGTGATGTACACTGGTGTGCAAAACTTAAGATGACTGTACCTTTCTCAAGAAGTCTCACTGACAAGTACCATAGCTAGATGAAGCTTGGACGACACATAAAAAGAACTATTACAATATAGTACAGCAGGTAACTGAAAGAAATAGGCAATGAAAAAAAACAGGAATGACACTTTTATTCAAAGCTAATAACTACACTGAAGTCAGTGTGATATATGATAGATATGTTGCATGCCAGATGAGGCGCAGTGAGCCGTAAGTTACATGCAAATAAGAGTTTGTTTGGTATTATGAGTCCCAACAAGGATTACAAATAACAATAAAGTGACCTAAGACTGCGATGCGAGAAGTGTTGGGTCCAGGTTCATCTGGCATGTTCTACAGTTAATAACACAGCCGTGGCGTCATCAAATGGAGGCCACTTAGCTGGTGTAAAGCCAAAGTGCGAAGAAGTGACGTCGCTGTCGTTATCTCGGTAGGGATTAGGTAAACGCAGCAAGCCGACCGTCCAACTCAGCGAGACTCCGACTGAAAAACTGCTAATGCTAATGGGTGCCGGGTCCCAAGAACTCGAAGGAATGACTGGTTCGATAACTGAGACGGAACTTACGTTTCGTTGTCATGCGCCCCCTCAAATACTGTCGTTGCGCACAGGTACGGCATAAGCTGTAAGCGGCATGCGGCATCACGTAGGAAGACCGTGCCTTGGTCGTGGAGGAGCGCACTACAGGTAGCGGACCTGGCGCCTCTGGTGGCGGCTGCCAGAGACTGTGGACCAGAAGTCGGCGATTTGTTTTCTGGAACATTTGTCAACATACGAGACGACCTCAGATCGATGCTTGGCTTGGAGATAGTTATGCCCGTTAAAGTACATACATACATGCACACAAAATGGAGACTGGCGCATAACTTCGTAGCGTGTTTGTTTTGCATGTTGGTATTCCAGTTGCTATGGGTTATATTTATAGATTGTCGTCCTTTGTGGTTCACTGTTGCTTTTGGAGTCAGTGATAGTGAGTGGAGGTGGGAACGCTAAAAAAGTGAAGTGTAAAAATCGCAATATTTGCGATATATTCTTTTGTTTGAGTTCAACAGAAGGCTGACAGCAGCGGACACAGACACAATCATTTGCGCCGCATATGGGGTAACGCCACTGAACACAGCACTGCAAGAAAACTGTTTCGTCGTTTTAAGGAGGATCGTTTTGCCAAAAGTGGCCCCCCTTTTTCAGGAAGACCTTCGGGGCTTGATGAAGGTAATTGAAACGCATTATTCTGAAGTGATCCACGTCAGTGAACTAGAAAAATGAGAAATGTGATGAAATGTGACCATTCCACCAACGTGCGACATTTACATGCAATGTAGAAGGATAACAAATCCGGTGTATAGGTACTGCAAGATCTAAGATAACATAACAAAAATCAGCGGGTGGCCATATGTGCGTCTCTGCTTGCTCGTCGTCAATTGGCTCGTGAACAACACCGACCATTCCTATCCTGTATCGTTAGGGAAACAATCTACATCTACATCTATACTCTTCAAATCACATTTAAGTGCCTGGCAGAGGGTTCATCGAACCACCTTCACAATTCTCCGTTATTCCAATCTCGTATAGAGCGCGGGAAGAATGAATACCTATACCTTTCCGTACGAGCTCTGATTTCCCTTATTTTATCCAGGTGATCCTTACTCCTTATGTAGACCAGTGTCACCAAAATATTTTCGTATTCGGAGGAGAAAGTTGGTGATTGGAATTTGGTGAGAAGATTTTGTCGCAACGAAAAACGCCTTTCTTTTAATGATGTCCAGCCCAAACACTGTATCATTTCTGTGACACTCTCTCCCATATTTCGCGATAATAAAAAACGTGCTTCCTTTCTTTGGACTTTTTCGATGTACTCCGGCAGTCCTACCTGGTGAGCATCCCACACCGCGCAGCAGTATTCTAAAAGAGGACGTACAAGCGTAGTGTAGGCAGTCTCCTTAGTAGGTCTGTTACATTTTCTAAGAGTCCTGCTAATCAAACGCAGTCTTTGATTAGCCTTTCCCACAACATTTTTTATGTGTTCCTTCCAATTTAAGTTGTTCGTAATTGTAATACCTAGGTATTTAGTTGAATTCACGGCTTTTAGATTAGACTGATTTATCGTGTAACCGAAGTTTAACAAGTTCCTTTTAGCACTCATGTGGATGACCTCACACTTTTCGTTATTTAGGGTCAACTGCCACTTTTCGCACCATTCAGATTTTTTTTCTAAATCGTTTTGCAGTTTGTTTTCATCTTCTGATGACTTTGTTAGTAGATAAACGACAGCGTCATCTGCAAACAGCCGGAGGCGGCTGCTCAGATTGTTTCCAAAATTGTTAATATGGATAAGGAACAGCAAAGGGCCTATAACACTACCTTGGGGAACGCCAAAAACCACTTCTGTTTTACTCGACAACTTTCCGTCAATTACTACGAACTGTGACCTCTCTGACAGGAAATCACAAAACCAGTCACATAACTGAGATGATATTCCATAGGCACGAAATTTCACTACGTGCTGCTTGTGTGGTACAGTGTCAAAAGCCTTCCGGAAATCCAGAAATACGGAATCGATCTGAAATCCCTTGTCAATAGCACTCACCACTTCATGTGACTAAAGAGTTTTGTTTCACAGGAACGATGTTTTCTAAACCCATGTTGACTGTGTGTCAGTAGACCGTTTTAAAAAAAAGGATTCAAATGGCTCTGAGCACTATGAGACTTAACTTCTGAGGTCATCAGTCCCCTAGAACTTTGAACTACTTAAACCTAACTAACCTAAGGACATCACACACATCCATGCCCGAGGCAGGATTCGAACCTGCGACCGTAGCAGTCGCGCGGTTCCAGACCGTAGCGCCTAGAACCGCTCGGAATAGACCGTTTTCTCCGAGGTAATTCATAATGTTCGAGCACAATATATGTTCTAAAACCCTACTGCATATCGACGTTAACGATATGGGCCTGTAATTTAGTGGATTACTCCTACTACCTTCCTTGAAAATTGGTGTGACCTGTGCAACTTTCCGGTCTTTGGGTACGGATCTTCCGTCGAGCGAACGGTTGTATATGATTGTTAAGTACGGAGCTAATGCATCAGCATACTTCGAAAGGAACCTAACTGGCATACAGTCTGGACCAGACGACTTGCTCTTATTAAGTGATTTAAGTTGTTTAACTACTTCGAGGATATTTACTTCTACGTTACTCATGTTGGCAGGTGTTCTCGATTTGAATTCTGGAATATTTACTTCGTCTTCTTTTGTGAAGGCATTTCGGAAGGGTGTGTTTAGTAACTCTGCTTTGGCAGTACTGTCTTCGTTAGTATCTCCATTGCTACCCCACAGAGAAGGCATTGATTGTTTCTTGCCGCTAAAATACTTCAAATAGGACCAGAATCCCTTTGGATTTCTGCCAGGTTTCGAGACAAAGTTTCGTTGTGGAAACTGGTGTAAGCATCTCGAATTGAAGTCCACGCTAAATTTCGGGCTTCTGTAAAAGATCGCCAATCTTGGGGATCTTGCGTCTGTTTAAATTTTGCATGTTTGTTTCGATGTTTCTGCAACAGTGTTCCAACCCGTTTTGTGTTCCAAGGAGGATCAGCTCCTTCCTTTGTTAATTTATTTGGTATAAATCTCTCAATTGCTGCCGATACTATTTCTTTGAATTTAAGCCACATCTGGTCTACACTTATATTATTAAATGGAGATTGTCTCTCAGGAAGGCGTCAAGTGAATTTTTATGTGCTTTTTTGAATAGGTATATTTCTCGCTTATATTCGAGGTTTTGGAGATTACAGTATTCACTCTCGCTACGACAACCCTGTGTTCACTAATTGCTGAATCGGTTTTGATGCTCGTTACTAACTCAGGATTATTTGTTGCTAAGAGGTCAAGTATGTTTTCACAGCCGTTTACTATTCGCGTGGGCTCATGAACTAACTGCTCGAAATAATTTTCAGAGAATGCGTTTAGCACAATTTCGGATAATATTTTATGCGTAACTCTGGAATTAAACATGTATTTTCGCCAACATATCGAGGGTAAATGGTGTATTTATGCTAACATAAGAAAAAGAAAGGAATGGTTGACCCCAAAGAAAGCAGCAAGTCCCCGGGAAAAAACTGGCGCGCATCAACGAAAGATAATGTTATAAGTCTGATGGAGTCATCCCGCACCCAATTGATTCATCTGATCTTGCGACACCAGATTTTCACCTTTTTCGCTCTGTATCGAACAAACTTCTTGGAAGTTCGCTTCAAACCAACGTGATTTCTACAGTTGTGGAATCGAAAAGATATCTCACTTTGGCAGATTGTTGTAAGCGAAGGAGAATATATTATTGATGAGTAAAGTCTCTGTTATGTGTATGTGTTGTGTTTATTATTAAATTTATGGAAACATGCTGCGAACTTACTCACCAACCTAATATATAGACATGGCAGACGAACTGTCTATAGAAATGTAGCTAGGCAATGCGTATAGACAGTCTAAAGACTTCGTTGAGTGTTCACATTTAAAGCCTTGTTTCTAGATATTTACTAAACGTGGTTGACCGTGCTGAGACCGCGTTTTATGCAGTGACAGTAACGGATGGTCAAAGAAATCGAAAGAGGAGACGTTGTTGGAAACTTAAACCGTTTGCAGGGAGAACTCTTTTCGGCTGTAAATTACTTTCGATTTTGAAAACAGATGACAGCATGGCATGCGGAAACTTCATTCGTTTGAGTTCAAGTTTCTTTCAAGAACAGCTTCATCTTTTAGGAAATGAAGTCGAGTTAGAGAAATAATTCCACCATCAGTGAGATTGGCAGTGTCACTGTATTATCTGGCAAGTGGAGAATCGCTCACCAGCCCAAGGTAATCGTTTAGTGTCTCGAAGCAAGCTATATCACAGATTTCCCGTAATGTGAGTGAGGCCATGATAAAATTTCTAAAGAGATTCTTGGTGGTATGGATAAATAGTCACAAAATAATTACAAATAAACATTTATATATATGAAATTGCATGTAATGCTGAAACCTGGTGGTCAAAGAAGGCAGGATTCGGTTACGATTGTGGACGAGGCCGTAATCAGTTACTATTGGTTGTCTTTTCTTTTAATGACACACAATTTATTTAAAATCAACAACAAATTAGAGTAATGGCAGTAATTTAAGAATTGTTTCACGGCTGATGGTCTTAATGGCAATAAATTAAGAATTCATTAAATTTTCTGTAACTTACAATTACAGTTATTAAAATATAAAAAATCAGTGACCAAGGTCTTAAAACTCGGTGGAGAAATACAATTGGTAAATTAAAATTTTAAGACAAGTAACGACACTCACGGCTGAAGGCCTTCATCGCAATAAATTAAAAATTGTTTCACGGCTGAAGGCCTTAATGGTAATAAATTAAGAATTGTTTAACTTGTTGCAATTTCCAAACTACAGTTATTAAAATATTGAAAGCAAATCACCAACATCTTAAAGGTTAACTGCTAAAATACAATTGCCACATTAGAATTTTAAGACAAGTAACGACAGTCACGGCTGAAGGCCTTTAACACCAAGAATGGCAATTATTAAAAAAATTTAACAAACATACTGTCAACAGCAAGGTAATAGCAAAAGTTAATTTAAAAGACAGGCAACTGATCACCAAACATGTGAGACAAAATGATAGTAAACTTGATAGCACAACCTTTTAAACTTGCTATAACGCCAAGAATGGCAATTATATTTAAAAAAACTTAGAAACATACAATAAAACAACAAATATAATAACAAGGTTAATTCACAAGGGCAAGCAACTGAAAACCAAACAGGTGATAGTAACTTGGTAATACAATAATAAAGTAGTAACACAATAATAAAACACAGGGGCTAGTCACGGACGGTGCTCCAGGAATCGACCTCTGAGTAGGTCAGGCCAAAAACACTTCCGCGAGCGATGGGAAAGGCAGCCAAGAGTTGCATTCACTTCACAGGATGGTAACTCAGACTAGTGGCAGTCTAACGAATGACTAATGATAATCTGCTGAAGCTACCTAACGTCCGATAACCAATGGAACATCACGCCAAAGCCGGAACCGGCAGTCAGCACTACGTCCTCAGAATCCTCTGTTTAGAGCGTCCGAAAGGAGAAAGGAACCACTACTACCAGAGTAGAAGAAACACCAATCAACCTACAAATCAAGGAAACTGTTAAAATTAAACGCCTTACCGGACAGCAGCGACAAGGCAAGGAAACGTACACTGCCGTTACATACACTAACCTCCAGGGCAGGTCACTCGGGCGTTAGCGGCCACCAGGCGGGAAGAATACCACGTTGAACTTCAACAAATAGTAACACATAGAATGCAACAATTAGTAACAAGAAGTCGAGGAAAGCTAATTAGATCCACCTTCCCCAAGCAGTCCACTCGCCGCTCTTCGTCTTAGTGACACTGGGAGCAGCAACACGAACCCAAGTCACTGGAGAATCGCGAGATCTCACAATAGTGGAGGTTTCACTGCTAGGATTAAAATACACTCAAGCTTGTTGGACCCGGTTGATGACTAGGTCGTGTACCCTCGCGACCACAGCCCTTCCATCCGGCAGCGCATGCGTGCCACCAGCGGTCCCGGCGTGTACTCGCCCTGCCCTCTTGGCTCCTCTTACAAGGGAACCTCCCCATCGCACCCCCCCTCAGATGTAATTATAAGTTGGCACACTGGATAGGCCTTGAAAAACTGAACACAGATCAGTCAAGGAAACAGGAAGAAGTTGTATTGAACTATGAAAAAAATAATCAAAATATACAAACTGAGTAGTCCACGCGCAAGATAGGCAACCTCAAGGATAGTGTAGGCAGAAGGACGCCGTGGTCCCGTGGTTAGCGTGAGCAGCTGCGAAACGAGAGGTCCTTAGTTCAAGTCTTCCCTCGAGTGAAAGGTTTAATTTTTTATTTTTAGACAATTATTATCTGTTCGTCATCACTTTTTTGGCAGTGATTATCACATCCACAAGAAAACCTAAATCGGGCAAGGTAGAAGAATCTTTTTACCCATTCGCTAAGTGTACAAGTTAAGTGCGTCGACAACATATTCCTGTCATGTGACGCACATGCCGTCACCAGTATCGTATAGAATATATCAGACGTGTTTTCCTGTGGAGGAATCGGTGGACCTATGACCTTGCGATCAAATGTTTTCGGTTCCCATTGGAGAGGCACGCCCTTTCGTCTACTAATCGCACGGTTTTGTGGTGAAGTCGCAAAACATAGATACTAAACTTATTACAGTGAACAGAGACGTCAAAGAACGAATGGACAGATCATAACTTTGCGAAAATAAAGATGGTAAACTTCTCACCCGAGGGAAGACTTGAACCAAGGACCTCTCATCCCGCAACTACTCACGCTAACCACGGAACCACGGTGCTCTTGGGCCTACAGTATTCTTGATGTTGCCTATGTTACGCATGAAGTACTCAGTTTGTATATTTTGCTTATTTTTTTCATAGTTCCACACAACTTCTTCCTGTTTTCTTGATTGATCTGTGTTCAGTTTTTCAAGGCCTATCCACGGTGCGGTGGGGAGGTTCCCCTGTTAGTCCCCAACCGAACTGCCACTCACAGGACCCGGAGGAACAACGACGTCACCCCAAAGATAGGGCAACAGTTACTACATATCGACAACCCCGAACCGGCCGGAGTGTGCGAGAGGTTCTAGGTGCTACAGGCTGGAACCGCGCTACCACTACGGTCGCAGGTTCGAATCCTGCCTCGGGCATGGATGTGTGTGATGTCCTTAGGTTGGTTAGGTTTAAGTAGGTCTAAGTTCTAGGGGACTGATGACCTCATAAGTTAAGTCTCATAGTGCTCAGAGCCATTTTTGATAACGCCGCTCCTGCCACTAGCGGACAGGCAACGGTTGCGAAACCACGTGGCGCCAAACAACACAAGAAGAATACAAATAACTGCAACCATGTCAACTAAACGACGTAGTCTGGCCTCCAATAGAGGATCGAAACCTACAACAGCATCAACGCGAGCTGCAGCACGGCTCAAATGCACTATGGAAAACATAGAGAAGAAAACTGATATTTACATATAGCGATATATACATATCGCGATTGTCGGAATCTGCAGAGTTGGCGGCCAATTGCCAAGCCTTACGGATATAGCGCCACGGCTAATTGGTTGCCGCATGCGTTAGCTTCGCTCAGTGGCCGGAACACGACTAACTGCTCCCTCAAGAGCGACTCGTGGACGCCATGTAGAGCGCCGAAGGGAAGTAGCAGACCGCCGTCGTTGTAGCGAGCCTTAGCAGCTTCGTACGTCCGCCCACGCGTCCGTACAGCGGAGGTTGGAGGCAGCTTCAAAGTGCCGGCTAGCCGCCGATACCCATTAAAAAAAAAAGGTTTTCGTAGTTGGCCTGCAATTTAAGCAACATCGTCATTCTCTCCGGTTCTAGACGCGGATAAAATGGCGACACGACTGCTTGCTTTGAGCTTTCGGGCTCGGTTATTTATCCGCCTTTCGCGTACGCCTCTGACGTAGTTCCTCTGGAGGAGATAGGTGGAGTGTTTCTTGATAATCACAACGTCATCTCTCCTCATCCCGTTTCAGCCCCTACACTCAGATCGCTAGGCGTTGTTGTAACTGCAACGTTTGGGTTCGCACAGCACGTCGGTGCCTTTACTGCCTGATTATTTCACACTTGTGTATAGTGCCCACCGGGCTGTGTTTTCTAGCCTGCGAGCTGTGTCGTAACGTAAACGTGCCCCGCAGACTTGTCCCTTAACAACTGCCTTCCAGCCATAGCTGCGAAAGATTTACAAGAATTCCGCAAATTCACGGCTGTACTTACTCGTGGCGCAACATACCTCCTCCCTTCTGAAAATATTCGTCCTGAATCTTTAACATCCTGCTTCCACTCAACTACCTTAGCTCTAATGATTTACACACTGAGGACAGTCTCCCGAACTTACCATACAGGACTTCCTCTCACATTTTACTACTACCATGCATTCCTTATCATATCCTTATACACTAACTAAGACCTTAGAAGTAATTACCTCCTCGACCAATGCCGGTCAACCATTCTACTGGTATCTGGTGCGTTGACACGTCCACAACCTGTGTCCTCTTGAATCTTACCCAGAAATACAGTACGCAAAAGCCTGCTAAGAACGTACCACAACTGGTGGCCGGAACGCTCACCAATAATAATTTGTTCTCCTTTTCTTCCTGGAAATGGTGCACATGCTGCCACATTTGGTCCATCGAAATTCCACCTTGTTAGGGCTTTATTAATATGTCCAAGGACTGCAAAAGCTCTGGACTGAGTATGTCATTTAAATGTGTTCAGTTTTGATCCTTCTGGCCAATACAATGTATTCCGTGACAATGTCATAATGGTTGACCCTGTAAGCGTAGCCGAAAGAAGAAAATCTGTCCAGACTACCTCACAGGTCGTGCCATTAATGATCATTCCGCTTCCCGAAGCTAGAGTTTTTTCAACCCTACTGGCCTGCCTCTTTCTTAGCAATTCAACCATACATTTTCCTGCAAGAATACCGAGTATAATCAATGAGTACCCATCCTTCGGATGTACGTTCGTGCTGGCAAAAACTCCTTCCCATAACTTATCCCATTTACTTCCCCCAGAAACAAACACGCTTCACATCTCCCTGTATCTGTCCGTACTTGGCCACACAGACAGATCACAAATTACTCTATTGCCCTTTCCTTCTTTCTGAGAATGCACAATCGACAAAATACAGGCTGTTTATAAATGAATATTGGGGTTTTAACGCTTCATGATATTTATTACATTAAACTTATGGTTATAAATGATATGTCAAATTAAAGAACAACTCAGATAGTTGTGTTTGGCACCAGTGCACATGCACAGCGCGAAATGTTTCCGCCGCAGTCCGCTAGACAGCGGTAGTAGCGAAGATGGCGACTAGTGAATAGAGAGCGTTTTGCAATTTGCAAGACCAAATCCGGCTGAAGTTCGGTTGTGATCCTCCAAGTGATGATAACATTTGTAGATGGTGTCATCAGTACTGGCTGCCTTGTAAAGGGAAGACCACAAGACGAACAAGAGTTAGTGAAGAGATTGTTGAGCGATTGAGAGAGTTGTTCACTTGTAGCCCAAAGAAATCAGTCCGGAATGCTAGTCGTGAATTACAAGATCCTGTGTCGACTGTTTGGGAAGTTTTAAGAAAATGCGTACAACTACATCCTTACCGTTTTCAGTTATTACGGGCCCTAAAGCTAGCAGACCATGGATTATGTACCAACTTCGCAACGAAATGTTGCTTCATAACGATGAAGATTTTCTGCATCATGTTGTCTTCAGTGATGAATCGACCTTTCACCTTAGTGGACATGTTAACACTCACAATGTGCGCAACTGGGGCTCAAAAAATTCTCACGAAGTGGAACAAATGCAACGAGATTCCCCTAAAGTGACTAATTTTTGTGCTGTATCCCGGCGGAAAGTTTATGGGCATTTCTTTTTTGGCGAACCTGCTGTAACTGGCACTTCTTATCTTGATACACCAGAGAATTGGCTCTTCTTTCAGTTGGAAGAAAATTTTCGAGCAAGATGGTGCGCCACCTCACTGGCATAGCGAAGTACGTGATTGGTTGGACTTCACTGTACCCAAGAGCTGGATAGGCCGCAAGGGGCCCAATGACAGGTCTTGCTTTGCATGGCCTCCACATTCACCCGACCAAACGCCATGCGATTTTTTCCTTTGTGGCTTTATCAAAGATCGTGTGTACATGTCTCCGCTACCAGCAGACCTTTCTGAATTAAGAAACCGTATTGAAGCAGCTGTTGCTACAGTCACTGAAGACACACTTATCAACATTTGGGAAGAACTCGGCTATAGACTTGATATGTGTCAGGTGACAAATGGTGCTCACATTGAACATTTATAAGGGTCTTGGTAAAACTGTTTGAGTTGCTCTTTCAATTGACATATCATTTATAACTATAAGTCTAATATAGTAAATATTATAGAGCGTTAAAACCCCGATGTTCATTTATAAACACCCTGTGAAACAAATTGGTAATAATGACATGAAAAACTAACAACACCGCAAAAAAAGAAAAATAACAAATATCCTTATGGCAAAAAATACATACTCCTTAATATACTAAACTAAGATAAACCAAAAAATTACAATTATACAACATACTTAACCGACCTTACCCCATATGGCACATCATCCACCTTCCGTTGCTCACAAATTCCAGGGACCCTTTTATCCTCTGTAGCTTTCATCTCTTGCTTGGCAGCCAGTAACTGTGGCATCCCATCTACCATTCCTTTAAATAGCTTTATGTGACTGACGTGTATAACAGGGGAACTACCCTCATATTGACCAGTGAGCTCATTTCCATGACCTGATATGGTCCCTAGTATTTTGTTAAAAATTTCTTCGTTTTCCTACTTGTCATATAGGGACTTGTGACCATTACCCACTGACCCATGTGATATTGCTACAATTTCCCTGGCCGAGCGGTTAAAGGCGCTACAGTCTGGAGCCGCGCGATCGCTACGGTCGCAGGTTCGAATCCTGCCTCGGGCATGGATGAGTGTAATGTCCTTAGGTTGGTTAGGTTTAAGTAGTTCTAAGTTCTAGGGGACTGATGACCTTAGAAGTCCCATAGTGCTCAGAGCCCTTTTGCAATTTCCCTACGCGTCTGTTTGGTTGTTCGTCTTCGTGTTTGCCCTTTGCACATTCCTCCAAACTTCCCTAATTCTTCTGGCAACTTCCTCACCTACTCAGCGTCCTGTCCTAATTTAGGAATCAGAGCATCACAGGGAGACAGCATTTTCCGGGCCGTACACCACCTCAAATGGCGACAAGCCCATTACAGTATGAACCTTCGAATTATATGCAGACTGTGCATTTGATAAATAGGTGTCTCAATTGTTGTATGGAACCTGTGTAATAGGTCAACATCTTTGAAATTGTCTTGTGCACAGGTTCCGTTCTTCCATTGGTCTGCAAAATGGTTCAAATGGCTCTGAGCACTATGCGACTCAACTTCTGAGGTCATTAGTCCCTAGAACTTAGAACTAGTTAAACCTAACTAACCTAAGGACATCACAAACATCCATGCCCGAGGCAGGATTCGAGCCTGCGACCGTAGCGGTCTTGCGGTTCCAGACTGCAGCGCCTTTAACCGCACGGCCACTTCGGCCGGCTCATTGGTCTGCACATGAAACGGACTCGTCTTTAACTTCGTTATACACAACACGTGGCTTAGCTGCTTCATTAAATCTTAAACAAAATTCATACTTTGGTCCTTAATAACTGTCTCAGGTACCCAAACTTTACTATCCAGTTGTTTACTAACGCCTGTGCTACAGTAGTAAACCGTTGGTCTGGCATCGGTACCGTTGCAAAAAATCGAGAATAATGTTCGATGATCTTGAGAACATACCTACTCGCAGGTGTTTCATTAAATGGCCCAAGGACATCCAACCTCACCATAGAAAATGGACTGGATGCCTCTAGTAACATCTGCAATGGCACTTTCTGGTGCTTAATGTCAGCCCTCTGCACACGTGGTACACAGACCTTAACATACTGCTCCTCTTCACACTTCGTTCCTTCATCAAAACTGCTCTGTTGCACATTTGTGCTTAGAACGTCACCCACCATGACCTGACAACTTATACTAGTGAGCTTGCTGCAAAAAGTCCTTCCAAAAACCCTCTGAAAACCACCACACGTGGTCCAAACCTCGTTGTTCTACACAACAAACCCTCGTGCACACGAAATGCATGTTAGTCCTTATCCTTTGCCTGTGAATGCCGCCAGTCTTCACTGCTCTTTCCTAGCGTATTGCCGGCCGGTGCGGCCGAGCGGTTCTAGGCGCTTCAGTTTGGAACCGCGCGACCGCTATGGTCGCAGGTTCGAATCCTGCCTCGGGCATGGATGTGTGTGATGTCCTTAGGTTAGTTAGGTTTAAGTAGTTTTAAGTTCTAGGGGACTGATGACCTAAGATGTTAAGTCCCATAGTGCTCAGAGCCATTTGAACCTAGCGTATTGTTACCCTGCTACTTTACGAATCTGCATTTGCATGTGATCTCCCTGGCTTATTGATTACCTTGTACTCCAATTCACTAAGCTTAAGTGCCTACCAAGATGGATCTTTCAAACGAAACGACCATTTCAATGTGGCATGATCTGTCATGATCTTAAACTTCCTGCCATACAGATATCACTGAAAGTATGTAATACCATATATGACCGCCAACATCTCTTTCTCCGTTGTTGAGTAATTACCCTCTGCGTTGTTTAGGTGCCTTGAAGTGTAAGCCACTGGATGTTCCTGCCCATCTAGATCTGTCCCAAAACACAACCGACTGCCTTATTTGAAGCATTACACTCCATCCATACTGGATTTGAAACTAATATTTCTTTCAGTTTTTCAATACTTCCTGACGTTCCTGCGACCAATGGAATTTCGTCCTCTCTTCAGTATCTTGTTCAAGGGCCCGGCAATTTTCCCAAAGTCTTTCACGAACCAACTGTAATAATTATAGAGGCCAATGAATTACTATACCTGTTTAGTTGTTTGTGGTATCGGATAATTCTGAACTGCGTCTATAAGACGAGCACCAGTACTTGAGTTTGCGCAAAATGGCACTTGTCGACATTTAATGTCAAAGACTGGAAAGATGCACAGGTCACACCAATATTCAAGAAAGGTAGTAGGAGTAATCCACTAAATTACATGCCCATATCTTTAACGTCGATATGCAGCAGGATTTTAGAACATATATTGACTTCGAACATTATGAATTACCTCGAAGGAACGGTCTATTGACATACAGTTAACATGAGTTTACAAAACATCGTTCCTATTGATGAAGATTTCTCGGGTCTCCAGCCGGGTAGTAGCGCTGATATCTCTCGACGTTTCGGGAAGTGTGGTACTACCCATCTTCTGGCGAAGAGGGGTAGTATGGGTAGTATGACACTTCCCGAAACGTGGCGCGATATCAACGCTACCACCCGGCTGGAGACCCGAGAAATCTTCATCAATAGTTTACGCCGGGAAAGCCTACAGCCATATAAATATCGTTCCTGTGAAACACAACTAGCTCTTTATTCACATGAAGTGCTGAGTGCTATTGACAAGGGATTTCAGATCGATTCCGAATTCCTGGATTTCCGGAAGGCTTTTCCCACTGTACCACACAAGCGGCTCGTAGTAAAACTGCGTGCTTATTGAATATCGTCTCAGTTATGTGGCTGGATTTGCGATTTACTGTCAGAGAGGTCACTGTTCGTAGTGATTGACGGAAAGTTATCGAGTAAAACAGAAGTGATATCAGGCGTTCCTCAAGGTAGTGTTATAGGCCCTTTGCTGTTCTTTAACTACATAAACGATTTGGGAGACAATCTGAGCAGCCGTCTTCGGTTCTTTGCAGATGACGCTGTCGTTTATCGACTAATAAAGTCACCAGAAGATGTAAACAAACTGCAAAACGATTTAGAAAAAAAATCTGAATTTTGCGAAAAGTGGCAATTGACCCTAAATAACGAAAAATGTGAGATCATCCCCATGAGTGCTAAAAGGAACTCGTTAAACTTCGGTTACACGATAAATCAGTCTAATTTAAAGGCCGTAAATTCAACTAAATACCTAGGTATTACAGTTACGAACAACTTAAATTGGAAAGAACACATAGAAAATGTTGTGGGGTAGGCTAACCAAGACTGCCTTTTATTGGCAGGACACTTAGAAAATGTAGCAGACCTAGTAAGGAGACTGCCTACACTACGCTTGCTCGTCCTCTTTTAGGAAACGTTCAAATGGCACTGAGGACTATGGGAGGTCATCAGTTCCCTAGAACTTAGAACTACTTAAACCTAACTAACCTAAGGACATCACACACATCCATGCCCGAGGCTGGATTCGAACCTGCGACCGTAGAGGTCGCGCTGTTCCAGAGTGAAGCGCCTAGAACCGCTCGACCACTCCGGCCGGCCCTCCTTTGGAATACTGCTGCGCGGTTTGGGATCCTCACCAGGTAGGACTGCCGGAGTACATCGAAAAAGTTCAAAGAAAGGCAGCACGTTTTGTATTATCGCGAGATATGGGAGAGGATGTCACAGAAACGATGCAGGATTTGAGCTGGAAATCATTAAAGAAAGGCGTTTTTCGTTGCGACGGAATCTTCTCACGAAATTCCAATCACCAACTTTCTCCTCCGAATGCGAAAATATTTTGTTGTCTCCGACCTACATAAGGCGGAACGATCACCACAATAAAATAAGGGAAATCAGAGCACGTACGGAAAGATATAGGTGTTCAATCTTTCCGAGCGTTATACGAGATTGGAATAATAGAGAATTGCGAAGGTGTTTCGATGAACCCTCTGCCAGGCACTTAAATGTGGTTTGCAGAGTATCCATGTAGATGTAGATGTAGATATAGATGTAACGTCAAATGTGTCGCTCGTAGTCTACTAAAGACATTCTACTGAAGACATCCTCCTAATGTCTCACATGCTCTGATAAATCTTTTGAATAGACAATTATGTCGTCGAGTTAGACTAGACACGTTTTTGGCTTTAATCTTCTCAGTACCCCACCCAGTAAACGTTGAAAAATTGCCGGTGTGTTATTTAGTCCAAATGGCATGTGGTAGTAATAAAAATGTCCTGCCGGGACGGTAAGCGCTATTTTCGGTCTATCTTCAGACACCAACTTCAATTGATGGTATCCACTCCAGAGGTCCATAGCTGTAAAGAACCGACACTGACACAGATTATCCGAAATTTGCCCCATGTTTGGAGCTGCATAAACATCCGAAATGGTTAGCGTGTTTAGATATCTGTAGTCACAACAAAATCGTAATTTCTGGTCCCATCCACCGACTTTTTTGGCGCGGTGACAATATTTGCACTCCGTGGACTATCACTGGGTTTTATGATCCCATAGTAGTTGGTCAATAGATTATTCTACCAACGGTTGCAACTGCTTTGCAATTAGGTATGGCTTCCCGCAAATTGGTGCAGCGGCAGCAATGGGAACAGTATTATTCCTTCGGAGACATTCTCGGGCTCTTGCATGGGATTTGCTGTAGTAATCGAAAACATGCTGACATGACTTGCATCCCTTCACGCTTGATGCCTTCCCCAAAGGCGATATTTTCCAGCAACTGAGCGAAGTGGCGCAGTGGTTATCAAACTGGACTCACATATGGGAGGACGACGGTTCAAACCCGAATCGGGCCATCCGGATTTAGTTCTCCGAGGGTTCCCTAAATCTCTTTGTTGTGTTGACTGAAGAGCCAACACCGTGTTACTATTGGAGGCCGAAATGCACGCGTTTAGCTCACGCAGACTGGCGTGAGGAGGGAAGGACTATACTGACGTGAGGTATGGAACATGACAAGGAATTAGAATTCAGAAAGCGGACGCAGCTAGTTGATACTTAACTTTAATCCATTAATGATGTACGTCGCTCTTGACGGTACATGATTCACAATATCAATATCAATAGTAACTGAATATGGCGCCTTGCTAGGTCGTAGCAAATGACGTAGCTGAAGGTTAGGCTAAAGTGTCGTCTCTGCAAATGAGAGCGTCTGTAGTCAGTGAACCATCGCTAGAAAAGTCGGCTGTACAACTGGGGCGAGTGCTAGGGAGTCTCTCTAGACTAGACCTGCCGTGTGGCGGCGCTCGGTCTGCAATCACTGACAGTGGCGACACGCGGGTCCGACTATACTAACGGACCGCGGCCGATTTAAAGGCTAGCACCTAGCAAGTGTGGTGTCTGGCGGTGACACCACACTCTTCAGGCAAATGCCGGGATGGTGCCTTAAAAAGGCACGGCTGACTTCCTTCCTCGTCCTTCCCTAATCCGATGCGACCGACGGGCCTCGCTGTTTGGTCCCCTCCCCTGAACCAGCCAACACCTTTCAGCAGTATAACTGTACGTGCCTCTGGGCCACAACGGCGCTACAGTGGTTTGAGGAGCATTGTGGCGAGCTCACGTTGATGTCTCGGCGACCACATTCACCTGATGTAAATGCTATGGAACCGATCTGGGTCACTATCGGACGCTATTATCGCGTACGCAAATCAGTGGCCAGTTAGTTAGCCGAATTAAATGACCAGTGCGTTGACGTCTAATGCCACATATTTCCACAAAGCTACCAACATACTATCAGATCTCTGATACGCAGAATCAGCGAATCTCCTTCCAAAGACATAAAAGCAGACTATTAAGCAACTGATCATAATGTTTTGGCAAATCAGTGTATCCACAACATTTTCTTTCAGTTATTTGACTCCATTCACGTCACTTGATTTATTACGTTTACTTAAAGCAGCTACGTGCTGGTTCGCCGCCATTCTGGGTGTACTTGTTGAAGCCACGAGTGACATGTAAATGTTCTTTGTTGGCACCAACGGTTAACTCAATTAAGTATAAACCTAGGGGCTTAATGATTTGTTGCTCACTTACAGTGTGGTTATGGAGATCTTGTTTTGAGATATGCTTGAACCATAACGCGACGTTTCAGAATTCGGTATGATGGGCTTAAAGATATGATACCGTGGAATCAAGATTCACTGATTCTAGATATCTATATTGTATTTTTCTTTTATCTATACACACTGCGTTATTACAGAAACTACTTGTGCCGAGTGGGCAAAAGACTAATGCGCAAGGGAACCTTGCTAATGATCAAGAGAGCTTTTAATCACAGAAAATGCTGGAAAGCGTGATTTCGATGTATCAGTTGGTTGCTGTCACATGTCTGTGTATGCGCATCTCTTCCATGCTCTGTTTCGAATACTTTGTTGTGTCATTACATTGGGTGAGTGAAGTCATCAGTTGAAAAGCAACACAACATGGTGCTGAAGATAAAACTGTGAGTGTTTATTGTTGAGAGTTATGCGAAGCACAATTTGTGGAAAGTTGTACGGAACTGCTTGCGTAAGATTTTAAGAGAGGAAGAGTTTTGCAAAGCCTCCGGCAAAGATTGAAACACATAAATCAGTGGCAAAATGTCATGACACGGACTCTGTAGTGAATAAAATCCGCTGCAGTCGGAAAATGGTTGGAACACAATAAAATATTGCTCGAGCGAAGGAAAGCCTGGAACAAAGTCCGACGAAATCTCAACTCTGTTCTACGTGTAAATGGGAATTAAGAGGAACCACGGTCAATGGAGGTGGCCAGGAGATTGCACTGCTCCTCCCCAACGCATGTTCAACTACTGTTTTTTTTTCTTTTCTTCCTTTTCCTATTAATACTTAAATTTTCGTCCCTCTTTACTATTTGAATAATTTTCTTTATGTAATCAAACATTCTTTCAATTTGAATAATTTTCATTATGTAATCAAACATTCTTTCAATCACGTTTTCGTCTGTGGGAGCTAATAGTCATCTAAACATGTTGTTAAACACTCCATATTGACAGATTCACCGGGCACACAAGAGCGCGTCAGTAAACTTATTAAATAAATTTCAAAAATGTGTCAAACATTAAAGTACATTCCAGATGAACTCAGTTATAACTAAACGTGTACTCACTTACTAGATCAACATATTGACACTTTGCCTTTTTGACTGAAAAATAATTTTACAGGTGACTGACGTTCCAAAACAGATTAATGACACTCCTTCCACTGAGAGAACAATTACACATACGGTAGGTAGATCATCACGAGACATCAAAATAAGACCAAGTCACGATCTCTCTCTTTCTGGAATACACACAGATGTGAGAAACGAGTAACCATACAGAACAGATCAACGAATTTATCAAAAGAAGATGCAATGAAGAGTTTACAACTGGAAACTCTTCAGATCACCGTACATAACTCCAAAGGTGCGAATGAAGTCGCACACTAGAAGAATGTTTTAAAACAATTGTAATGTCCGTGAGTGTGTCACTGTCTGTGTAGAACAGAGGTAGACATGGGAATATATAGGAATCAAAAGAAATCTTCCTGCACGTACGCCCCAAAATAGACTCGCGTTCAGCAGCAGATAGTAACACAATTCATTATAATTAAAATTTTGCAGTCCAACGTAAGTGATGATACTGTAATAAACGTGAGACTAATCTGGAAATATACAAGGTTTTTTTGCGATGCTATTCACATCAGATATTTACTTAACACTAAGATGTAATTCTGTTTTCACTCAAATAAATAGGGAAAAGTCCTCACTAAATAACGTAAAGTCTCTTTTCTTACTATATTAATTACAGAGAAATGAGTTTCGACTTCGCTTATTTGAATGGAACAATAGTGACTTTCACTGGTAGTATCATAGTCAAAGTGAATGGCGTTTCACTCTTCGTAATCAGCTTAGACATTTCACAGAAATTAGAAATTAAGATTTATCTGTTTTCAACATGAAAGCCGGCCAGTGTGACCGAGTGCTTCTAGGCGCTTCAGTCTGAAACCGCGCGACCGCTACAGTCACAGGTTCGGATCCTGCCTCGGGCATGGATGTGTGTGATGTCCTTAGGTTAGTTAGGTTTAAGTAGTGCTAAGTTCTAGGGGACTGACGACCTCAGTTGTTAAGTCCCGTAATGCTCAGAGCCATTTGAACCATTTTCAACATGAAATCAATTTCTGTTTTACGCATAAGTTTGTGTTGTAACGGGAATACATTTCACATAAATTTTCTCAGCATGTTATAGTCTTAGGTGGAGATTTCAATTTACCAGATATAGACTGGGACACTCAGATGTTTAGGACGGGTGGTAGAGACAGAGCATCGAGTGACATTATACTGAGTGCACTATCCGAAAATTACCTCGAGCAATTAAGCAGAGAACCGACTCGTGGAGATAACATATTGGACCTACTGATAACAGACAGACCCGAACTTTTCGAATCTGTATGTACAGAACAGGGAATCAGTGATCATAAGGCCGTTGTAGCATCCCTGAATATGGAAGTTAATAGGAATATAAAAAAAGGGAGGAAGGTTTATCTGTTTAGCAAGAGTAATAGAAGGCAGATTTCAGACTACCTAACAGATCAAAACGAAAATTTCTGTTGCGACACCGACAATGTTGAGTGTTTATGGAAAAAGTTCAAGGCAATCGTAAAATGCGTTTTAGACAGGTACGTGCCGAGTAAAACTGTGAGGGACGGGCAAAACCCACCGTGGTACAACAACAAAGTTAGGAAACTACTGCGAAAGCAAAGAGAGCTCCACTCCAAGTTTAAACGCAGCCAAAACCTCTCAGACAAACAGAAGCTAAACGATGTCAAAGTTAGCGTAAGGAGGGCTATGCGTGAAGCGTTCATTGAATTCGAAAGTAAAATTCTATGTACCGACTTGACAGAAAATCCTAGGAAGTTCTGGTCTTACGTTAAATCAGTAAGTGGCTCGAAACAGCATATCCAGACACTACGGGATGATGATGGCATTGAAACAGAGGATGACACGCGTAAAGCTGAAATACTAAACACCTTTTTCCAAAGCTGTTTCACAGAGGAAGACCGCACTGCAGTTCCTTCTCTAAATCCTCGCACAAACGAAAAAATGGCTGACATCGAAATAAGTGTCCAAGGAATAGAAAAGCAACTGGAATCACTCAATAGAGGAAAGTCCAGTGGACCTGACGGGATACCAATTCGATTCTACACAGAGTACGCGAAAGAACTTGCCCCCCTTCTAACAGCCGTGTACCGCAAGTCTCTAGAGGAACGGAGGGTTCCAAATGATTGGAAAAGGGCACAGATAGTCCCAGTCTTCAAGAAGGGTCGTCGAGCAGATGCGCAAAACTATAGACCTATATCTCTGGCGTCGATCTGTTGTAGAATTTTAGAACATGATTTTTGCTCGCGTATCTACTCTTGTAGGAATCAACATGGATTCCGGAAACAGCGATCGTGTGAGACCCAACTCGCTTTATTTGTTCACGAGACCCAGAAAATATTAGATACAGGCTCCCAGGTAGATGCTATTTTTCTTGACTTCCGGAAGGCGTTCGATACAGTTCCGCACTGTCGCCTGATAAACAAAGTAAGAGCCTACGGAATATCAGACCAGCTGTGTGGCTGGATTGAAGAGTTTTTAGCAAACAGAACACAACATGTTGTTATCAATGGAGAGACGTCTACAGACGTTAAAGTAACCTCTGGCGTGCCACAGGGGAGTGTTATGGGACCATTGCTTTTCACAATATATATAAATGACTTAGTAGATAGTGTCGGAAGTTCCATGCGGCTTTTCGCGGATGATGCTGTAGTATACAGAGAAGTTGCTGCATTAGAAAATTGTAGCGAAATACAGGAAGATCTGCAGCGGATAGGCACTTGGTGCAGGGAGTGGCAACTGACCCTTAACATAGACAAATGTAATGTATTGCGAATACATAGAAAGAAGGATACTTTATTGTATGATTATATGATAGCGGAACAAACACTGGTAGCAGTTACTTCTGTAAAATATCTGGGAGTATGCGTACGGAACGATTTGAAGTGGAATGATCATATAAAACTAATTGTTGGTAAGGCGGGTACCAGGTTGAGATTCATTGGGAGAGTGCTTAGAAAATGCAGTCCATCAACAAAGGAGGTGGCTTACAAAACACTCGTTCGACCTATACTTGAGTATTGCTCATCAGTGTGGGATCCGTACCAGGTCGGGTTGACGGAGGAGATAGAGAAGATCCAAAGAAGAGCGGCGCGTTTCGTCACTGGGTTATTTGGTAACCGTGATAGCGTTACGGAGATGTTTAATAAACTCAAGTGGCAGACTCTGCAAGAGAGGCGCTCTTCATCGCGGTGTAGCTTGCTCGCCAGGTTTCGAGAGGGTGCGTTTCTGGATGAGGTATCGAATATATTGCTTCCCCCTACTTATACTTCCCGAGGAGATCACGAATGTAAAATTAGAGAGATTAGAGCGCGCACGGAGGCTTTCAGACAGTCGTTCTTCCCGCGAACCATACGCGACTGGAACAGGAAAGGGAGGTAATGACAGTGGCACGTAAAGTGCCCTCCGCCACACACCGTTGGGTGGCTTGCGGAGTATCAATGTAGATGTAGATGAATTGAATCGTTGGGTTCCTTGTGGGATCCAGCATGACACGGCTGCTCACAAAAGCAGAAGAGCGGAGAAAATTTAATTTGAAACTGGCTACATATGGGTGGACGGACACATCAGCCGGCAGGTTAAGGATACGGCATCTTAGGAGGATTGACTAGTTAACTATGATAACAGTTTTTCTATCGTTTGTGCTAGAGCTTTGAAGGAAAGGTGCACGCTAAAAATTGAATGGTTTTATAAAATAAGTGAGGTACAAATAATGTAAAATAATAACAGTGCGTTATGAGTGTAATATCACGAAGCACACTCATATTCGTACATTATATCAGAACCACAAAATGATGGCTCATAAGCACTTCCATAAAATTCTATTTATTTCACAAAAGTTTTTTGTAAGTACCTGCCATATACTGCAATATAGAGGGTGATCAAAAAGTCAGTATAAATTTGAAAACTGAATAAATCACGGAATAATGTAGACAGAGAAGTACAAGTTGACACACATGCTTGGAATGACATGGGGTATTATTAGAACAAAAAATAAAATAAAATACAAACGTTCAAGAATGTCCGACAGATGGCTCTTCATCTGATCAGAATAGCAATAATTATCATAACAAAGTAAGACAAAGCAAAGATGATGTTCTTTACAGGAAATGCTCAATATGTCCACCATAATTCCTCAACAACAGCTGTAGTCGAGGAATAATGTTGTGAACAGCACTGAAAAGCATGTCCGGAGTTATGGTGAGACATTGGCGTCGGATGTTGTCTTTCAGCATCCCTAGAGATGTAGGTCGATCACGATACATTTGCGACTTCAGGTAACCCAAAAACCAATAATCGCACGGAATGAAGTCTGGGGACCTCGGAGACCAAGCATGACGAAAGTGGTGGCTGAGCACAGAATCATCACCAAACGAAGCGCGCAAGAGATTTTTCACGCGTCTAGCAATACTTTGGTTTTTTTTTGGGGTTCTAATAAAACCCCATGTCATTCTAAGCATGTGTGTCAATTTTTACCTCTCTATTATTCCGTAGTTTATTAAGTTTTCAAATTCATACTGACTTTTTGATCACCCGACGAAATACCTTCGATGTCATCGCACATGTTGCGACAGTGCAATGTTTCAAATTCTCTTGGCCCGTCGGAATTTGGCAGAGACTTTGTCTTTGAGTTTGTTCCAAAGAAAAAGTCTAATAGCGTCAAATAAGGCGAACATTCAGGCCAACTGGTAAGTCTTCACGTCCTATCCAAGAATTGCGTGATCACTTTCTTAGGCACAGGCGTGTAGTGAGCAGCACATTCATCGGGCTTATATCATATACATCTAAGTATTTCACGTACTTTCCCTCTACGAGAGCCGGTAGCACTTCGGTAAGAAACTGTGTGTGTATTTTACCGGTTGCGGTTGCTTCAATGAAGTAAGGACCAGTCACATAGTCTAAAATAGGCCCAAGCCAAATGCTCCAACCTCACTGCCTCTGACCTTCAACCTACTTCAGACAATGCGGAGTCGCAGCAGCCCAATAACCCATGATCCACATTCAACTCTCCATGATTTGTAATAGTAGCATCATCGGTAAGGAGAATTACTTGAATAAAGAAACTACTTCCTTACGTGGCATTAGAACCGAGCGACAGAATTCCATGCGTTTTCGGCAGTCTTCCGGGTTAATCTACTGGTGATGCCACACATGGTAGGAATGGAAGCTGTTTCTACGCGGACTGCGAACAACGCCGGGATAACGTATTCCAGAGGCACTCGCAGTTTCTCTGGAGTTGACACATGGGCGGTCGTATCCACGTCCTCGAGGTGAATGGCGGCGCAAAACAACCAGCGCACCACGGACGCAGGCTGGTGGGTGCAGTATTACGCTTTTGGAGACATTCTCCAGCACTTGCATGGGATTTGCGAAAGTGATCGAAGACATGCTGATAGCTGCAAACCACTTGCACCCCTTCATGCCTGATGTCTTCCCCGAAGGCAATGTCCCCCTTGAGCAACCGAGCGACCCAGCGCAGTGGTTAGCACACTACACTCGCATTTGGGAGGACGGCGGTTCAAACCCGAGTGTTACCATTCGGATTTAGTTCTCTGTGATTTCCATCAGTATTTTCAGCAAAATTCCGGGATGGTTCCTTTGAAAAGGCACGGACGACTTCCTTCCCCGTCCTTCCGTAATTCGATGCGACCGATGGCCTCGCTGTTTGCTCCTCTCCCAAGAATCAACCCAACCACCCATCTTTCAGCAGTATAACAGTCCTTGTCTCGGAGGCACAACGACGCAACAGTGATTTGAGGATCATCAAAGCGAACTCACGTTGATGTCTCGGCAACCATATTCGCCTGATGCAAACACTATTAAACCCATCTGGGTCGCTATCGGGCGCTATCACCGCGTACGTAAATCAGCGGCACGTTAGTTACGTCTATATCTACATATACATATACGTTTTTACTCTGCTATTCACAATAAAGTGCATGGCAGAGGGTTCAATGAACCACCTTCGCCGCACGGGATTAGCCGAGCGGTCTCAGGTGCTGCAGTCATGGACTGTGTGGCTGGTCCCGGCGGAGGTTCGAGTCCTCCCTCGGGCATGGGTGTGTGTGTTTGTCCTTAGGACAATTTAGGTTAAGTAGTGTGTACGCTTAGGGACTGATGACCTTACCAGTTAAGTTCCATAAGATTTCACACACATTTGAACATTTTGAACCACCTTCAAGCTGTCTCTCTACCGTTCCACTCTCGAAAGGCGCGCGGGAAAAACGAGCACTTAAATTTTCCTGTGCAAGCCCTGATTTCTCTTATTTTATCTTCATTTCTCCCTATGTAGGTGGGTACCAACAGAATGTTTTCGCAATCGGAAGAGAAAACTGGTGATTGAAATTTCATGAGAAGATCCCGTCGCAACGAAAATCGCCTTTGTTTTAATGATTGTCACTCCAATTCCTGTATCGTGTCTCTGGCACTATCTCCCTATTTCGCGATAAAACAAAACGAGCTGCCCTTCTTTGTACTTTTACGATGCCATCCGTCAGTCCCATCGTATGCGGATCCTACGCCATACAGCAATACTACAGAATAGGGCGGAAAAGCGTGGTGTAAGCAGTCTCTTTAGTAGACGTGTTGCACCTTCTAAGTGTTCCGCCAGTGAATCGTAGTCTTTGGTATGCATTACCCATAGCATTATCTATGTGATCGTTCCAATTTAGGATATTTGTAATTGTAATCCCTAAGTATTTAGTTGAATTTGCAGCCTTCAGATTTTTCTGACTTATCGCGTAATCGAAATTTGGCGGATTTCCTTTAGTAGTCATATGAATAACTTCACACTTTTCTTTATTCAGGGCTAACTGCCACATTTGGCACCATACAGATAGCTTATCTAAATCACTTTGCAATTCGTTTTGGTCATCTGATGACTTTACAAGACGGTAAATGACAGCATCATCTGAAAACAATCTAAGACGGCTACTGAGATTGTCTCCTACGTCATTAATATAGATCAGGAACAATAGGTGGCCTATAACACTTCCTTGGGTAGCGCCGGAAATTATTTCTGTTTTACTCGATGACTTCCCGTCTATTACTACGAACTGTGACCTTTCTGACAGGAAATCAGGAATCCAGCCGCACAACTGAGGCGATATTCCACAGGCACGCAGTTTGGTCAGAAGATGCTTTTGAGGAACGGTGTCGAAAGCCTTCTGAAAATCTAACAACACGGAATCAATTTGTCATCCCATGTCGATATTACTCGTTATTTCATGAGTACAAAGGGCTACTTGTGTTTCGCAAGAACGATATTTTCTGAATCCGTTCTGATTACGTCTCAATAAATCGTTTTCTTCGAGGTACATCATAGTGTTCGAATACACTATATGTTCCAAAACTCTACTGCAAATCGACGTTAGTGTTGTGGGCCTGTAATTCAAAGGATTACTCCTACTTCCCAATTTGGGTTTTGTGTGTGCCTTGAGCAATTTTCCAGTCATTAGATACAGATCTTTGTGTGAGCGAGCGCTTGTATATAATTGCTAAATATGGAACTACTGTGTCAGCATACTCTGAGAGGAACCTGACTGGTATACAATCTGGACCGGAAGCCTTGCTTTTATTAAGTTATTTAAGCTGCTTTGTTACACCGAGGATATCTACTTCTATGTTTCTCATCTTGGCAGTTGTTCTTGATTGGAATTCAGGAATATTTACTTTGTCTTCTTTGGTGGAGGGGTTTAGGTAAACCGTGTTTAATAACTCTGCTTTAGTGGCACTGTCATCAGTGACTTCACCGTTGTTCTCGCGCAGTGGAGGTACTGATTGCGTCTTACCACTGGTGTGCTTTATGTATGACCAGAGTCTCTTTGGGTTTTCTGCCAGATTTTGAGACAGAGTTTCGTTGAGGAAATTATTGAAAGCATCTCGCATGAAGTACGCGCTATATTCGAACTTCTGCAAAACTTTGCCAGCCTTGGGGATTTTGGGTTCTTTTAAATTTGGAATGCTTTTTTCGCTGCTTCTGCAACAGCGAGCTGATTCGTTTTGTGTACCACGAGGGGGTCAGTACCATCAGTTACTAATTTATGTGGTATACAGTATATCTCTCAACTGCTGTCGATACTATCTCTTTGAAATCATTCCACAACTTTTCTAGGCCCTCGTGATCAGATCGGAAGGAGTGAAGACTGTCTCTTAAAACGGTACTAAGAGCATTTTTATTAACTTTTTGATGATTGTAGGAGTTACGGTATTCAGCCTAGCAGTTACTGCCTTGTCGTCGCTAATCCCTGTATTCGTCACGATACTCACTATTTGTTAAGGTTATTTATTGCTAAGAAGTCAAGTATGCTTTCGCAACCACTTACGCTTCGGGTGGGCTCATGAACTAATTGTTCAAAATAAGTTTCCGAGAAATCATTCAGTACATTTTCGGATGACTCTTTTGCCTGCCGCCGGCTTTAAACGTATAATATTTCCAGCATATCGAGGGTACATTAAAGTCACCACCGACTGTAATTGTATGAGTGGGGTATCTATTTGAAATGAGACCCAAGTTTTCTTTGAATTATTCAGCAACTATATCTTCTGAGTCGGGGGGGTCGGTAAAACGCCCCAGTTAATGGTTTAGTCCGATTGTCAAGTATAACCTCTACCCATACTATTTCTCAAGAACTATCTACTTCAATTTCACTACAAGGTAAACTACTTCTGACAGCAATAAATACTCCACCACCAATTATATTTAATCTATCCTTTCTCAACACTGTTAGATCGTTTGAAAAAATTACTGCTGAACTTATTTCCGGCTTTAGCCAGCTCTCTGTACCTGTAACTATTTGAGCTTCAGTGCTTTCTATTAGGGCTTGGAGCTCTGGTTCTATCCCAACACAGTTATGACAATTTACAACTACAATACCAATCGTTTCTAGAACTGTGTTTTACCTGCACGCCATTTCTGTGGTTCCCTAAGGCTCTCTGACCTAAAAAAACCGCCCAGTCCCTTCCACACAGCCTCCGCTTTCCGTGTAGCTGCTTTCTGTTTGTAGTTGACTCCTGACCTATTAAGTGGAACCCGTAAACCCACTACCTGATGGCGCAAGTCAAAGAATCTGCAGCCTACACGGTCGCAGAACCACCTGAGCCTCTGATTCAGACCCTCCTCTGCACCAAAGGACCACAGTCGGGTGTATCGACGATGCGGCAGATGGTGAGCTCCGCCTTAATCTCGCAAGCAAGATTGGCAGTCTTTACCATTTCCGCTAGCCGCCCAAAAGTAGGGAGAAACTCCTCCGATCCAAAGCAACATACATTGGTACCGACATGAGCCACCACGTGCAGTTGGCTGCACCCTGCACTCTTCATGGCATCCGGAAGCAGTCTTTCCACATCCGGAATGACTCCCCCCGGAATGCACACGGAGTCCACACTGGCTTCCTTCCCCTTTTTGGCAGTCATGTTCCTAAGGGGACCCATTACGCGCCTAACGTTGGAGCTCCCAACTACCAGCAAACCCACCCTCTGTGAACGCCCAGACTTGGCGAGCCGAGAAGCTTCCTCTGGAACAGGGTGGACGACTGCTTCCGGCTCAGAGGCATCATCAGCGACAGTTAACGCCCGAAACCTGTGAGTCAACACACAGAAATAAGCACAATTGTAAAATAGGCATACGTAAATTATGATTCAAATTGTTAAGGTAAATAACCTCTGTAGAAAAGCATATACCCTGTGGAAGACCTACAGTGTCATGTCTATTGACTACGTGTAAGAACATCTGTGTCACTGTTTTGTTTACGTAAAATGTTTTCGATGTTTAAAAGTGTACAACAAGTTGTGTGTGATGTTTAGTGTGTGTGAGACTCTGCATAAATGGAGCATAAGGAAACTGTAAGTACAAATTCTTCTAAATTTCGCCACTAACTTCACAAAAAGATCGACAACCAACTAAAAATCCCGTGTTTTCTTATATGAAACAGAATCTCACACACCGACAACATCACAAAGGAATGACATAACAAACACAAACAACGCACTTGAAAATGGGAATCATTTCCTGAAACGCGAAGTGCAAGAAATAAAATAAAGAAAATCGTGACTGCTAGCAGATGAATTATTTATAAACAAGCCTATTATAAAACAGCTACATGCTGGTTTGCCGTCATTCTGAGCACGCTTGTTGAAGCTGCGTGTGGCAAGTAAATGTTCTAAGTTGGCACCAACGGTCAAGGTCAACTCAATTAATTAAATTTTGCAATTTCAAACCACTAGGAATGAATATTATTTCTTTTGCGTGAAATTAGGTTTCGTAAGTAGACTTGTAGGCCGTCAGCTGCTGTTTTCGCGTAATCGCTGCTTTCTAAACTTCCTGCAGAGCGTTTTTTTTTTTTTTTTTTGTTCGATATAGTTGGTTGCGTTTGGTCTGGGCGGACGTCACAAGACATCCGTTCAAGTTGATCGTTGATTCCTTGACTCAGTTTTTTTTATTACAGAGAGCACGCAACCCTCTGACCGAAAACGCTTAGCTACCGTGCCGGCGTCCATCTGAGCTACCCAAGCACGACTCACGCCCCGTCCTCACAGCTTTACTTCTGCCAGTACCTCGTCTCCTACCTTCCAAACTTTACAGAAGCTCTCCTGCGATGCTTGCAGAACTAGCACTCCTGAACGCCTTTGTTTCAGTGACTGCCACTCAACTCAGGTATCATATCAGTGACACTCTCACCTCTATTGCACGATAACACGAAACGAGCGGCCCTTCTTTCCACTTTTTCGATGTCCTCTGTCAATGCTGCCTGGTAAGGATCCTACACAGCGCAGCAGTATTCCAGCAGAGGACGGACAAGTGTAATGTAGGCTGTCTGTTTAGTGGGTTTGTCGCATCTTGTAAGTGTTCTGCCAATAAGGGGCAGTCTTTGTTTTGGCTTCCCCACAATGTTATCAATGTGGTCTTTCCAATTTAACATGCTCGTAATTGTAATTCCTAGGTATTTAGTCGAATTGACAGCCCTTAGATTTGTGTGATTTATCATATACCCAAAATTTATCGGATTTCCTTTAGTACCCATATTGATGACCTCGCACTTTTGTTTGTTTAGTGCCAGTTTCCACTTTTTACACCATACAGAAACTCTCTCTAGATAATTTTGTAATTGGAAATGATCGTCTGATGATTTTACTAGACGGTAAATTACAGCGTCATCTGCAAACAATCTAAGGGGGCTGCTCAGATTATGACCTAGTTTATTTATGTAAATCAGGAAGAGCAGAGGACCTATGACACTACCTTGCGGAACGCCCTATACCACTTTTGTTTCCGAGCGAATGTTGCGAAGGAAAGTGTATGCAATGGACGATTGGATTCTGATACCTCTTAAAAGGGCTTTGCTCACAGAGGCAAATAAAGCTTCAAGGTTTCAGTTGGCCGAACAACACAGAAACTGGACGCCAGCTGACTGCACGCGTGTTGTGTGCCGGCAGTCCAGTGAGACGCAGTTATGCCTTTTTACAAGTGATGCTAGGCGTCCATTGCACAGACGGCAGGATGAGGCGTTTCATGGGCAGTGTGTGGATGGCGTAATTCCAGCCGAAGGATGTTCTGTGATATTTTGAAGCATTTTCCATATCTTGTCTTGGGTACATTTATTTAGGTTACCGCGACCGTGAACAAAATTGTTTGCTTCAACATTTTCGGTGATCAAGTATCTGTGATTCTACTTATCCTTGTTAAGTATACTTGTTGACACTCCCACCTTCCAAGATGACAACAGCATCTACATCTACATGACCACTTTACATTTCACACTTAAGTACTTGGCAGAAGTTTCAACGAACTGTCCGCAGACTGTTTCTTTACCGTTCCACTCACCAACAGCGGATGGGAAAAACGAACACTTAAATCTTTTCGTACTAGATCTGATTTTTTTAAATTTTACTATGATGGTCGTTTCTTCCTACATATGTTGGCGACAGCAAAAACACCAGCAAAAGCCGCTCTTATTGGAGAACAAAAGGCGAATAAGTTTCTGTTTAAAGTGCTCTGACGGAAAAGTGGGATACGAGCTGCCTCATTTTACCTTCCTCAGCACCTTTAAAATTTTTCCCAAAAATTTTGGGATGCGTACATATTCGCACACTTTAATTGATTAGTTAATCCTCACTCACTCCTCTTTAACTCGCCCACACTCACTAGTCCATCTCTCTAAGTCGGTCGTACGCATCCACTCCCACCTCACTCACTCGTTCACCCCAACACAATGTTATTATTCGTGTCTCTCTGACGTCACTATCTTACTGTCTCCTGCCTCACAACCCCAGCCTCCTTCGTCCTGTCCTGTTACAATTGTCTCTTCTTAATGTCACTGTCTTCCTCTTGCTCTCTCTTACTGCTGATATCTCATTCATTCCTTCAAACTGTTGCTGTCTCTTCTCACTATCACTATTTATCTCTTCGTTGGTATCATTGTCATTGACTCCGTCTCGCACGCACTTCGACTGTCTCTCTCTCTCTCTTTATTCTTTTTCCATTGGGACTGTCTACTTTACTCTTTTCATAATACTAGTCTGTCACTGTCAACTGTGTTTCACTGCCACTCTATCCTTCTCTTTTTCTCACACAGCCATTGTCTCCTTCTCTCATGCTATACCACAACCACTGCCTGCTATCTTAAAGCATTTATTACTTTCCTGTCTTTTTCCCACTGCCACACTCTTCTTCACTCTCAGAACAAAAAAAGAACACGAATATTTTCGCATTTCAAAATATTTCGGGAAATTTTTAAAGGTGCTAATAAATGCAGAATGAGGCAGCTGTTACCCCACTTTTTAGTTAGTTTCCTTTAAAAAGGAGCATATTCACCTTTTTGTGCTCCAATTGGAGCATTTTTTCCGCTGGTTCTCTTCTTCTCGGTGCTACAGCTGGGCATACCTTTCATATGGAACGAACTTTATTGCTCAGTCAAATTTTGATAATTTACTTATGTGAAATTAAGATAAGGCAAACCTATTTTTACAGCTCAAACCGGAAATTACGTGCACAAATGTTTTCAATGTGCTTCAGTACTACGACGTGGGGTTCACAGAATCCTTCTAATGGTAACGGCAACGCTTTACGACATATTTCTCTTTGGTATGTCTCTTTACAGACTACGTTTTCGCCTCGCACTGGACTTTACGTGCGTATTTCATACGTACAAATAGGGTAATTTTGAATAACTGTATCTCGGAAACGGATAAAGTTACCAAGAAGAATTTCAAGGTGGTTCGAGATCCGGATCTTAGGAATATATCTAAAGATTATGGCCATTTTCTGTGCTTAGCTGTCTCGAAATCCGTGGCTTGGTTTTGGTGCACAAAAACTATGTTGTTTGGGGTGTTTCTCGGCAATGGGTAAAGATTTTTGAAGACAGGATGATAGAACTTCTACATAAATGTCTAGATAAAATACTGTTAGATATCCATGGTTTTCTCAGAAACCTCCCACGAACCAAATGGTGCATCGTAAACCACATCTTGTAGCAAAAGAATCAACTGATTTGCTAAATTTGCCCAAGGTGGTGGAAATGTGTAATGTTCAAACTTCGCCCCTGTACTACGGTACAGTTACAGTAACACGATCCTTCTGTTGGGTATACAAATGGTCATTAGCCCAAGTGTGCCCAGAACACTTGACCCTACCTTTCTATCATCAATAGAACTCTAGGTATTAGCCCTGGAAAAATCCCCTGTACGGGGTGTTTAGTAACATATTGGTGGTGCATGATGTCACGCGCTACTGATTTTCGCATTCAGAGGAGGAAGTTTGCGATTGAAATTTCGCGAAAAGCTCTCGCTGCAACGAAAAACACCTTTGTTGTAATGACTGCCACAGCAACTCACTTATCATATCGGTGACACTCTCTCCTCTGTTTCGCGATAATACAAACGAGCTGCCCTTCCTTTGACATTTCCAGTTTTTCGAGAACTTAGACAGGTTTTCGCACCTCGACTAGTCCACTAAATCGTCCAGTCTTAATGCTACAAAAGTATCTGACACTATTTGAAACAGTGGCTGAATCGCAGCAATCAACATCCCCACAATTTGTTAGCTGTGCGGGATATTATCAAAATGAGGGGTATCAGCTCGATGTGTCATACCCAAAGAAGCTAGTGGACTCCCTTCCTCCCGAAATTGTGCCCGTTATCAAGGCATGTTTCGGTGTTAAGTGGTATTGGCGTTTTGTCTCCTGGGACAGACAAATTTTTCGTGTAGTGTTTTAGTATTGCCACGAATGCATCCATTTCTCCATAAACTTAGGGATCTGTTCTAAGTTTCAGGGGGTCTCTTGACGTTAACGTGCTGATGTTTTGAAACTGAAATGACAGTGTCACCCGAAGACACTATAACGTGACGGGGAGCTGTGGAAAAACGAATGTGACAGTTAACAGGTTTTCGGTGAGTACGTACGAGGGTGGGGTTTGTGATGCGATATCAGCACTATGGACTGACTGTGTATATGTCAGGGTAGTTTACGGGTCTAGGGCAAATAAGTGATTTGTAGAAAACACTACAATTTCTGTCAGAATCCTAAATGTGAATCTGCCTTGAAAGTTAGAAAACAATCACGGATGCCAGTTCAGTGCAGCCCAGATAAACAGTGCATTGCTAGATTGTGCTGGATAAGGCTTATTAATAGTATGTGTGTGTCACATAAGTCATAAACAAACATTTATTAATTAAGATCCTTTTAAGCTGACTCAGACTTCCTTTAGCTTTTGTTTTCAAATCCAGTACCATTGGAATCAGTTTCTCAGTCGCGTCGAGAGGTAACAATGAATCTGCCTCATCATGATCGCCTCACTGATACTTTTGATAATGTAAACAGCTGAAGCGGTCCAACCATAATGAAAAAGCACATCAGTATGTCGTACCTGTAAAAGTGGACCTGTTAAATTTGAAAATATCTTGCTGAAGCAACACTAACACAATGAAAAACATTATATCAGTGATTTTAAATTACTAAAGTGAATGTGTCAAATTATAAAACATACGATTTGAAAACGTCGAAGGAGGAGGGTTACCTTCTTGCGCTACAAGTGGTATGAAAAACGTCTTATTTCTGCTCTCATTCCTAAGCAGAACTTCAGGACCACTTCTCTGGTAGAGTTACCTTTACTGAAATCACCTAGAAATATTGCCTATCGTTCGGGAGCGCATCAGTTGACATCTCCGCCCAGTCATCCAGATTAAATTTTACTGTGCTGTCCCTAAAACAATTATGTGCGTATCACAGCTTAAAATTCTGTGCATACTGATGCTCTATTTCTAGTGAGCTTCTGGAGTGAATGGAACAGCTATAAAAATACGTAACAACAGAGAGGTTCTGCATGCACTTGTTACGTGAAGTGAGAAACGCAGTGAAGAAAGGTAAAAATACAAGGAGCTTCTGGAAGGCTGCAAAATACTTGCAATTTTATGCACTCAAAGGCGACACTGCGAGTTTTCTCGGCGGCCCACGTGGGCGTGATATGACGTATACGTAGACGGAAAGCTGGAAAATTTTGTTTAGGAGACCTGAAAAGTTTGATATTCACAATCTGAGTTCCTCCTTTGAAGAGCGAAGGCGTGTGGGAGCTAAGTTTGTAAGAAGCTCGTCTGAACAGCAAGGCTAAGGGAGAGGAAATTGAAGCACACGGGGCCACCATAGCTGTCTGAAAGCTTCCACAACGATATGCCAGACGAACACGGTGCTGAGATATTGATAAAAGGCAAAAATTATTTTTCCGGTTTTTGGAAGACATAAAGAAATTAAACAACAAAAACACGTGTCTCCGTAGTTTTAGCTAAAAAACTCAAATGATCAAAATGTTAGTCCTTCCCCTTACCCCTGAAAGAACGCACTGGCCGTTTTGAACCGCTGTAAATGATGCAGGGTTGGTGTGGGGCGGTCATGTGACCCTACACACATGACTTAAGTAATGAGTGTGAAGTGTCACGTAGTCGATTGAATGGAATGAGCAGTGTAAGATGGATCGAAGTGGAGACATGACAGAACAGCAGAAGGAAGCTGTCATGTTCGAACGTGCCTATGACTACGGTACACCATGAATGAAGCTTCACGATTGCTTGAGATATCATTGCGAATTGGCAAACAGTGAATGCCGGGTCGTCTCAACCAGTTTATGAACTACTATTGCGAAGGGATGGATATGCAATGGACATTTGGATTCGGGTATCTCGCAAAAGACCATTGCTCCCATGGGCATACAAAGCTGCAAGGTTCCAATGGGGTAAACAACACGGGAACAGAATACTAGCTGACTGAAGATGTACAGTACGCTACGAGGAGTCGCAGTTTTGCCCCTTTTCAAATAATGCAAGACGTTGAGTGCACACACCGCCGAATAAGGCAGTTAACACGGTGAGTGTGGAGGGTGTAGTTCACGCTGGAGGTGGTTCTATGATGTTTTTATACCATGATTCGGGCCCAGTTGTTCAACGTTACCGTGAATATGAGGCATGATGCTATCAAGCTTCTCGGGTGTACTGCTGAATCCAATGGTGGACGGTCCAAGACGTTACGGCGCAGAGCGTTTCCTTCATCAGCAGGTTGTGCTGATGGGATTATGTATCTCCTGAGTGCTGTTGGTATTTATACCTGCTGATCCAGAATTCGGGCCTCGCCGATCTCGACCAATGCTGGGTGATGAGGGAGCATGCTGCTGCGATGGTGGTGGGAAGAGTCCCAATTGCCTTCTCTCCATCTGTCTGGACAATGCTTTCATAGGCTCCCACGCCTTGCTCAGTTGTAAGCCCATGTTCGTGTTGATTAAGTTATCAGTGTGCATATCACCACAATGCTGTAACATCTACACACATCAAAAAAGTTTTTCATCACCCCAGTTCCCAGAACTCCTAAAGATAGACGTTGACTGTGGATATTGTATCTCAGACACAGTCCCTCTGACTATTGGGAGATGTAACTAAAACCGTCCAAAGATGCAAACAACCATGCATGAGCAGCGCCTATTAGACGGAGGGGTCCAACAGCCGATCAGTTCTAGTCATTCCACCAGGAAGAAGGTACACAGCTCGTGTTGTCTGTAGTTCAACCATGCCTAGACGCTCAATACCGCGGTTAGATCGCGTCTGCATTGTTTCTTTGTGCCAGGAAGGGGTCTAGGCCTACGGAGTGAACCAAAGCGATGTTGTTCAGACATCGAGGAGATGCACAGAGACAGGAGCTGTCGATGACATGTCTCGCTCAGGTCATCCAAGAGCTATTACTACAGTGGATGACCGCAATCTACGGCTTATGGCTCGGAGGAACCCTGACAGCAACGCCACCATGTTGAATAATGGTTTTCGTGCAGCCACAGGACGTCGTGTTACGACTCAAACTGTGTGCAATAGGCTGCATGATGTGCAACTTCATCCTGATGTCCATGGGAAGCTCCCTCTTTGCAACCACGACATCAAGCAGCATGGTACAGATGGGCCTAACAACACGCCGAATGGACCACTCATGTTTGGCATCATGTTCTATTCACCAATGAGTGTTGCGTATTCCTTCAACCAGACAATCATTGAAGATTTGTTTGGGGGCAACCCAGTCAGGCTGAACGCCTGAGACACACTGCCCAGCGAGTGCAGCAATGTGCAGGTTCCCTGATGTTTTGGGGTGGCATTATGTGGTGCCAATGTATGCCGCTGGTGGTCATGGAAGGTGCCATAATGGCAGTAGTGAAACAACGTATGTTCTGGACTATTTTGTTGGTGTGGATTGCCTACATAAGGGGCAGGTATGAGCTCAGGGGCAAATCTACTGTTGATTTTTGATTGACAGGTACTTAACCTATTGTTCTACTAAAAGGATCCTTCCTTTTGACTGACAGCCACTTAACCCATTGTCCCCCAACCACCTCCCACTACCCTCCCCCTCAGGAAACCTCACTGCTCGCTGCTACAGGTACAGTTTCAGTAATGAGTTATTGGATACCCCCTCTCACTTTTATCAATTTGATTGACTACTTAATTAACCTCTCCCCCTCTGGTAAATCCCACCCTCCTCCCATCCTCTCCCAGAAAATGTAGGGAAGTTCAAATTCAATCAGGACCATGCAACATATCACACCTACATCCACTAATATAGGAAAATGGCGGGAAAAAAGGGCACTTGAGCTACCTCCACTAACCTAAGTGGTCCGACCACCACCTCTTCCTAGGAATTGGTGGGAAAAGGATTCACACAGTGCTGGACATAAGTTTTTATTTTCCATCTTTATTTGAACAATTAGAGGCAGTACTGCGAACAGGTGGGTTTGCCCTGAGGTCTGGAGTCCAACTGACCTAGTACACAGTACTGCCACCAGAAGGCACTGTCATCCCTTCCATGACAAAATCCAAGAAGGCGGTCTGGTGGTGGAGAGGAAAGATCTCATAACAGGAAATTCAAGAGTTTATTGTTTATTTATAAAAAATTCAGTTTGTGGATGTTGGATTTCTCTAGCTCATCATTCTCTGCTGTTTGGAAACATGTAGGTCTTGTAAGAAGAAATTACATAGGGCAAACATGTTGCATAACCTAATGTTTTTCACTGTACTCTATGTGTCTTAAAATAATGTTTGGCTCTTTGTCGGCACTTAACCTATTGCTCTTTTAAGTGGTTTTCCATGTTACCCTCATTTCCTCAAACTATTGGACCGCCTTTGATACCAAATTAAGTAATTAGTTATGTTCTCCCACCATTTTCTGGTACAGTTTTCGAATGTCACATGCTTTTGAATACCATTTCTGGTGCATTCTTCTTTTCCACCCACCCCTGAAACTATTGTACGGAGTTTTACATAAAAATTATGCAAATTAACCTAGCATTCTGCACTTAACCTGCTGTTCTGCTCCATGCCATCCACTCACTAACACCCTCCATTAACCATTGTACTGCTAACACCACCTTCAGACAAAAAAAATGTACACAAAATAATTAAATCGATGTCGTTCACATGTATGTGGTAGTTTTTTTAAATTGACAGCATGCTACTGATCCACAAAATCGATGAACATAGTTTAAACTAAAGACCGCTAGAAAAAAACACATCCTGCCACTCGATGCCTGACACCAACTCAGCACACGTCGCTCAGGAGTCTGGATGCACCGACAGTCCCCGTGAAGTGGCGGTCGACAGCTGACAAGCGATGCATAGGTGTCAGTTCAGGTGCCGCAAGGATGAGGTGGTGGCATATCTTTCATACTGCACACCTGAGAAATTCCTGTCGAAATACGTGTTCACCTAGGCAATGTTGCTGGCATGATGATGTATAGATGTGGTGTGGGTCCAGGGCCGAGAGAGATGTACCAATGTTTCCAGGATAGCACAGGGTGCATTGTTCCTAGAGATCCTAATGGGACAGCCTGTTTGTCACTGAATTTACCCCTAGAACTACTGCTGCTGATGGTGTGGGAGCACCGTCTACCATTGTTTTCTGCAGATGAGACTTTCAGTGGCAAAATTATTTTGTACAGATTACTACATTGCACTGACAAACCCTGCAAAAGTTGTCTACAGATCATCAAAACACATAAGACTCACAAGAATATTGAGAGTCAGGAACATATTTGCAAGTGTAACTAAAATTAAATATTATGATTGCTGCTGCATTCTGACACTGACCGATGTACAGGTAATGTCTCTTCTTGATGATTCAAATGGCTCTGAGTACTATGGGACTTAACATCACAGGTCATCAGTCCCCTAGACGGCTCCCATGACCAGGTCCTCCCTCTGGAGGGCATAACTTCGAACAAAGAACACATCTTTGGACGTAAAGCGTGATTGGTGGACCTGCAAGCCCTGTCCCAAATGTAACGTGTGGTAGATCCGCCTCTGAACTTCAGTCTGGATATGTAGTGCTTGGCAGATGCAGACTCGAACACTAACTGAGATGTGGTATATTGTGGATCTGCATCCCAACATCGCTCCATACATTGTGTGTGGCGGATAGACCATCAAATCCCATCCCAGACGTGGCACATTGTGGATCCGCATCCCAACATCACTCTGGGTATAACACACAGTGGATCCACAGTCGAACATTAACTCTGGTCTACAGCAGGTCCTGGGACCCATCTGCCACACATGCACATACACAGATATACAGAAAACAGAGCAGATGATCTGCAAATGTGGAATATGTCTAGTAGATGCAACTGGATATAATCAAGTACAGTGCTATACTATACCTCCAGATCAGTGCATCTGCACTAGGTGTTGGCAGCTGTACTACATTTACAAATAACTTCAGAACATGGAAAGAGAGGTTATGTCATGATCGTATGGGTAGAACTGACGTAACAAATCGATAGAATTGTGGAAAATAATGTATATATTGATGGAATATACACCAAATGCTGTGAAATTGAGAAGGTAGTTGCATGTCTTCTGCTTGGTGCAGAACAATTTGTACATGAGAACAAACATGTGACAGCAAGAGGTATCTGAGAAAGCATCGACATGGAAGTGAAGGGAATCAGGGAAACAGTCACTTTTTTCCGTCGAGGCAGCGTTCTGCTGCATGTCTATTGAGGTAACAGTGATACACGTGAGTTGACTACTGTATTTGACGCTTTTCAGGAAGACAAAGAACGATCTGCCCCTAAACGTACTTGCATGTGCGTTAAAGGATGACATTGAGTGGATGGATTGGTCAGTTGAGATGGTTTTGTAACGAGGTATGATTTAATGGTAGACTGATGATGCATTCGAGAGAGAGAGAGAGAGGGGAAGAAGTTGCTGCAGGTCATTTGACCTCTTTTTTCCTGATGTTCCATCAGGACGCATCAGTTGTGTGACAGCCAGCCTTCGACTTGTATACAACTGCTTGTTCTGTGTGGTTCTTGGGGCAGTGTCTACTTGCGATCGTTAAAAGTATACGTCTCGGTCATCAGAGGACTTCCATCTCACGTGTGATGAAACGTGACACATTCCTGTAAAACAATGAAGATTTATGTGATGTTCTCCATTCCCCTGTCGCATCTTAAGAGTAAAATCGATACTTCAGTTTCGTAACTAAGTTAGCGATAGGTGTTTGTGAGACACTGAAATCCCCTGTGTACACATCTGCTTAACAGTTGTGCTGTTTACAGAGTTAGTGGCGGCGTGACTTGTAATTTCACACGTCGGACACCGCTGCTATGCATTTATCTGTTTCCTTGTAAAATGTATTCTCTGTATCTAACGATCATTTTATACAGGAATGATGTGAGCATAGTATAATTTCTGAACCATGATCAGATGTGGAGACTGGACGCTATACATCTCTGGAAAGCTGTATTGTGCATGTATCACACAGAGCCACTGTTTTAAGGAAGTAGTTTCCTCGTTTTACAGTTTGATACCATAGTTTATTGTAGAGAAACCTTCGAGAAGGACGTGTGGCATGAGCTGGAAATATATTTGTTACATTGGAATATTAGCAGCGCTGCATTCCACACGACTGATAGGTCAGAAACTCAAGTGTTCTAACATTAAAGCCTGTTTTAAGTGCCGGCCGGAGTAGCCGAGCGGTTCTAGGCGCTACAGTCTGGAACTGCGAGACCGCTACGGTCCCAGGTTCGAATCCTGCCTCGGGCATGGATGTGTGTGATGTCCTTAGGTTAGTTAGGTTTAAGTAATTCTAAGTTCTAGCCGACTGATGACCTCAGAAGTTAAGTCGCATAGTGCTCAGAGCCATTTGAACCATTTGAACCTGTTTTAAGTGCGGAACGTTGTAGCCTTAGGAGTGCCTGTGTTTATTTCCCCTCTTACCAATACCTTCCACGTACTGATCCTAGACTTTAGAACAATACTTTAGAGTTGATAGCATAGTTGATTTACGTAAAATTCTTCGAACTCCATCCATCTGGAGCTCAAAAAGGGTTCAAATGGCTCTGAGCACTATGGGACTTAACATGTGAGGTCATCCGTCCCCTAGACTTAGAACTACTTAAACCTAACTATGCTAAGGACATCACACATATCCATGCCTGAGGCAGGATTCAAACCTGCGACCGTAGCAGCAGCACAGTTCCAGACTGAAGCACCTAGATCCACTCGGCCACAACGGCCAGCTGGTCTGGAGATCCATCATGCATAGAAATCACTTATTGTTCTTAACTGTCTATTATTACATCACAACACTTTCCAATCTGTTATTATACACTGATCTGGAAAATTTTTGTTTACTTGGATGGGCGAGGACTCGGCGAGCTCCATTCATTCATGAGACGTGGAATGTAGCGGTCTACTTCTGGTCGGCAGCTCATTAAATCGGTAATGGTGCTGCATGTAGGGCGCTGTCTAGTATACTTTGATGATGTACGTTTTCGACAGTTAACAATGAATGGACGTACTGCACAGTCATCTATCTACATTCGTAATGATACTTGCAAAGTAGAGAGGGGACGGCTTAGCTATGATACTGAAATTGGGAAACATGCTGTCGCATCATTGCTCAGTGTTGAAATTACTGTAAAATTGCTAAAATTGTTCCCACCATCAACTGTGATGCTTATTATTAGAGTATATCTCTGGCATCTTTTCCATCCCATCGGTCCACTGGTGTGCTTTTGTTTATCACACAATGATCGACTGACATCGCTTGTTTCAGTTGGAGAAAGAGGTTTGGTGGAGGGACAACACCTTCTGGGGATGGATAGCACCGGAACAGTGATCACATACATGACTGCGGTATGAGGATTGAGTCAAAATGAAATGCAGAGCCAGCAGCTACTGCGTAACTGTCACAAATGAGTTTAATTGTAAAGTTCATCAAGCACTTTTGGACCGCAGTTTGGAATCTCTCCACAACGCCGCCAAACTCTTCCAGTTTCCTTATGTTGTAACTGACTTTTATTTAAAATCATCCAGTGTGTTTGGCATGTTACGGTAGCCACAGTAACAACATGAATTGCACCATGCGATGTCTAGTTTTCTGCGGGAGGTAATGGATCAGAATGTGTTAATGTCAGCTTAGAACCTGACACAAAGTCATGGCGAAAATACCAAATGTATGGCAATGTACAAAGCGTGTTACAGCAGAAAAAAAAACAATGTTTCGAACAATGACACACTCTCACAGGGAGCGTCCCTTGCGACTCACGGTATGGTCTGTGGGATACGCTCATTCCAGTACAGTGCAGGTGATGAAACTGTAAACTGGTCTGTGCATTGGATCAATACCTGTATATATAATAGGATTGTCAAATGTGCTCGATGCTGGCATGCATGCGGTGTTTGCTTTCCATATATGGAAGCAGAGAGATGCCGTAAAAATCTTATCGAGTTCTCTATCGGATGAAGTTGGTGGAGCTTTTATAGTTCGTAATTTTCCTCTGGTGGATGGTACAGAATGACGATGATAGAATGTTGGGGTGATAGACGTGAATGGGCCCGAGGGCCTGTGGATCTGTAGTACCTACTTGTAGTTTGGAGAAGCACTACAAGCAGTAGCAAAATTCATGTCCTTCCCTCAGTTCCTGTACTGTCTTTTGTACCACCTCATGTTGCAAGAGCAGGCTCCATTTTCGTTGAATGGTCAAAACACAGTTTTGTCACAGTAACTCAGCAGCGCCTGTTTCTACACTGGTTGCAGAAGGTGGCGGATATAGTTTTCTCCGACTTCTACCCAATTCTGACTTACATTGGAACGATCAGTTACACAAAGTTGCAGGGACGGTAGCGCAGAGTCTGAGGGGTAGTCGCAAGATGCATAGGGCCTACCTAGAACCATCTTGGAATTTTGCTGTAGCAGGTAGGTACGAAAAAGGTGGCTCGTTTCGAAATATAAGAGTGCCAGAAATATGATTCACTAGTGCCTGTAATCGTTAAAGGACTTCTCCATAGGATTCCTACGCAGGTATGTGGTTAAATGGAAAGACTTGATTCCAAACCATTTCTACCAAAAGCGTAGCACTAGAGCTGTAATAAGCTAGTGTACATTTCTTATGACCTCAATCATCACATCGTCTACTACTGTTTGTCATCCTTCTCAATCAATCATCGCCTATAACACAGTGGATATATCGCAGAACCTCTACATGACATCGAAACAGAATGCGTTACAAATACTTGAGTAATATCAAGTGGTGGCGCTTCACATTCCCTGTTAACGGTAGGAGCCATCCGAATGGAGAGGCCTGTTAGAGTGTAGCACTGTAGCTCATTTAACGGTGTAGTCCCCTAGACGGCCGAATGGCGAACTAATATTTATTATGGCTTGGATAGCTTTCGTGATCACGTGGAAATTTGAGAAGATTCAATATGGACTTGTGTTTTCACTGTACCATTATTCCCTCCCATGTAAATTGTCCGGTTGACTGTTTCTGCACATTTCGCACATTTATTTAGCTGATGGAATATCGATTGTGGTGTGTGTATTTAGCAGGTGGAAGACACGTTTGCCAGTTCTCTAGACATGAGAAAGACATTATTTGACTTTGTAAATTATAGGGGGGTGGTTTGGTATCTGTTACACCACCGACATTACTATTTACGAGAGGAAATATCAGTTTCCTCTATTTTTCGAGTTCTTACGTAAAGGTCTTCGCAGATAGGATGAGTTTCTAGTTAATTAGTGTTTTACAGCATGCTCCACCTCGCTAAAGTTTCGGGTTTGTAGAGAAATAATTTCCAGTCTATTTCTTCAGAGTTATGTTGCGCAAGTGATCGGTAGGTTACTGCCATGTGCTTGATATGTATCGCGTAAATGGTATAAAATTATGGCAAACCATGCGAAAATACAGGTGTTCTTATAACCCCATAGTCTTGAGGTGGGTGTAGAAAAGCAAGCAAGCAAGCACGTCTGGACCAGAAACAGTAACGCGTTTGTACCGACCCAGAAGTTGTGGAACAGTTCTGAGAGTAACTTTGGTCCACTGAGATGGCTCTGGTTACACATTGGGAGTGGATGTCCTACTGGGAAATATCTAGTACAGCGAGGAGTATACTTACTGTGTATGTGCTTCTGCTGTCTGTCTTCACAGTATATGTAGGATTGCCTGTCGCTCGATAGCTATATGAATGATGTAAAAGAGGTGATTTTGTATGGTGTAGAATACGAATTACATGTTAACTACATCAACACGGTATGCAGTGGTATATTGCCAGGTAGGAAATCAGTTTCACGCTCTAATATAGAAACTCCCGCCCTCAGTGGCAGAGTGGTGTAATTAAGAGACTTTCCGCATTTGACGATCTGTAGGCCACTTTGCAAGATGTCCCCTCATCGGCACCCCTGAGTGTACCCTCGCATTTTCCTTGTTCTATAGATAGTGAGGTTGATTACAGTACGCCAACCCACAACGGTGATGTCTTTCCAAGCATTACGTCCACGGGTGTGGCATTGATTATCACATGTAGTACCTGACGTCTGTCCTTCATAACACATATTTGGGAGAATCTTGGCAGGATGCAGCGCCTTCCAAAAGCACTGATTCGAAGACTTCGTTTGATAATTTCCTAGGACTGAGGAGAATCGAGACATATAGCTGGTGTGACTGTAGGCATACCATAATTGTTTTGGGCGCTGTACAGATATAAAAGATAACTGCAATGTATGTGTAAAATGTGTGTATATCGCAGTGTAATGTCACTGTGGCATGACTAGAGAAGATGAATGTGTGGCCTATCGTGAGGGACTTATAGATTCAGCACATTGATAACAGTGAGGGTATGAGAGCGATTCTTACGTGGAAAATTATGTGCACTGTAGATACTGAGATTCATTACAGACCACAGCTGTCAAGGGCACAGCTAGCCACTGTGGCATAGATGTGTGTAATGTCCTTAGGTTAGTTAGGTTTAAGTAGTTCTAATTCTAAGGGACTAATGACCTCTGATATTATGTCCCATACTGTTTAGAGTCATTTGAACCAATGATTGGTGTCAGAATGCAGCAACAATCATAATATTTAATTATAGTTACATTGGTAATTATGTTCCTGGCTCCCAATATTCTTGTGAGTCTTGTAGGTATTTGCTGATATGTAGACAACTTTTGGGGGTTTAACTGTCAGTGAAGTGTAGCAATCTGTGCAAAATAATTTTTCTCCTGAAAGTCTTGTCTGCTGAAAACAATCGCGGATGGTGCTCCCACACTGGCAGCAGCAGCAGTTTGACAGGTAAATTCAGTGACGAACGGGCTGTCCCGTTATGATCTCTAGGAACAATGCACCCTGTGCTATTCTGGGAAGCATTGGAACATCTCTCTCGGCCCTGGACCTGCACTGCAACTACGCATCATCATGCCAGCAACAGTGTCTAGGTTGGTTGGTTGGTTGGTTTGGGGAAGGAGACCAGACAGCGTGGTCATCGGTCTCATCGGATTAGGGAAGGATTGGGAAGGAAGTCGGCCGTGCGCTTTCAGAGGAACCATCCCGGCATTTGCCTGGAGTGATTTAGGGAAATCACGGAAAACCTAAATCAGGATGGCCGGACGCGAGATTGAACCGTCGTCCTCCCGAATGCGAGTCCAGTGTCTAACCACTGCGCCACCCCGCTCGGTGGTGTCTAGGTAAACATGTATTTCAACAGGAATTTCTCAGATGTCAAGTATGCAAGAGATGCTGCTGCCTCATCCTTATGAGACCAAACTGACACCTGCGTCACTTGGCAGCTGACAACTGCATCGTCACTTCGCAGGGACTGCCAGTGCATCCCAACTCCTGGGAGATATGTGCGGAGTCGGGTGTCTAGTGGCTGGATGTGTTTCGTATTAGTGATCTTTTATTTAAACTATATATCGATTTCACCAACCAATAGGATGTAACGAATTAAACAAAACTACTCATACATGTGAAGATTATCGATTTAATTATTTGCATAAATTTTTTATATCAAGGTGGTGTTAGCAGTACAATAGTTAACAGAGGGTGTTAGTGAGTGGATGGCATGGAGCAGAACAGCAGGTTAGGTTAAGTGCAGAACACTAGGTTAATTTGCATAATTTTCATGTAAAATGCAGTACAATAGTTTAAGTGGGTGGGTAACAAAGAAGAATGCGCCAGAAATGGTGCTCAAAAGCATGTGAAATTCGAAAAGCGTACCAGAAAATGGTGAGAAAACAAAACTAATTACTTAATTTGGTATCAAAGGGGGTACAATAGTTTAAGGAAATGAGGGTGACATGGAAAACCACTTAACAGTACAATAGGTGAAGTGCTGAGAAAGGGCCAAATGCTGGACGGAGTGGGTGAGCGGTTCTAGGTGCTACAGTCTGGAACCGCGTGACCGCTATGGTCGCAGGTTCGAAACCTGCCTCAGGCTTGGATGTGTGTGATGTCCTTAGGTTAGTTAGGTTTAGGTAGTTCTATGTTCTAGGGGACTGATGACCTGAGAAGTTAAGTCCCATAGTGCTCAGAGCTATTTGAACCATTTGAAAGGACCAAACATTATTTTAAGACACATAGAGTAAAGTGCCGAACGTTAGGTTATGCAACATGTTTGCCCTATGTAATTACTTCTTACAAGACCTACATGTTTCCAACCCTCGGAGAATGATGAGCAAGAGAAATCCAACCTCAAGAAACTGAATTTTTTTATAAATAAATAATATACCCTTGAATTTTCTGTTATGAGATCCTTCATCTCCACCACCAGACTACCATCTTGGATTGTGTCATAGAAGGGATGATGGTGCTCTCTGGTGACAGTACTGTGTATTAGATCAGTTGGACTCCAGACCTCAGGGTGAACACGTTTGTTGGTGGTACTGCCTTTAATTGCTTGAATAGAGACTGAAACTAACGACTTATGTCCAGCACAGGTTGAGTCCTTTCCCCGCTAGTTCCTAGGAAGAGGTGGCTTTTGGGTGACTTAGGTTATTGGAGGTAGACCAAGTGCCCTTTTCCCGCCATTTTCCAAGGTTAGTGGAGATAGCCATGGTATGTTGCATTGTCTTGATGGAATTTGAACTTCCCACAAATTTCTTGGAGAGGGAAGGGAGGGGGTGCTTTACAAGTGGGGGAGGGCTAAATTAAGTAGTCAATCAAATTAATAAGAGTGAGAGGGGGTATCCAATAACTTAGATTTGAAAGTGTAAGTGTAGCAGCGTCGGGTGAGTTTTCCTGAGTGGGAGGGAAGTGAGAGGGGGTGGGGGACAATTGGTTAAGTGCCTGTCAATTAAAAGGAAGGATACTTTCAGCAGAACAATGGGTTATGTACCTCTGGTTACCTTCCATTCAGTAGGCTGTTGCTCACTGCGACTGTTATTGACTTGTAAATAACAGATTTCAGCAATCAGTTGTCCTTTGTAAATTTTATTGGCAGATCTAGATTTCAGCTAGAAACTAGCCATTCTCAATGCACTATCATTTTTGGTCAATGTATGTAATGCCTGGTGGTCAGGCTTCATCCACAGTTCATTGCATTGATCGAAAATGATAGTGCATTGAGAATGGCTAGTTTTTAGCTGAAATCTAGATCTGCCAATAAAATTTACAAAGGACAACTGATTGCTGAAATCTGCCAATAAAATTTAAGGAAGACGACTGATAACTGAAATCTATTACTTACAAGCTTATGTACCTGTCAATCAAATGAGAGCAAATGGTTAAGTAGCTGTCAAAGGAGAACAATCGGTTTGCTCCTGAGTGCATACCTGCCCCTGATGCAGGCAACTGGTACAAACAAAATGGACCAGAACATACTTTGTTTCACTACTAACAGCTGTATGATACATGAATGCGATTCTCTGACTGATAGTGCAACTATAATGGCAGCATATTGGCGAGGCACTTGTCTTCATGGATGACAATTCACGCCCACATCTTGCACATCTTGTGAATGACCTTTTTCAGGATAATGACTTCGCCCGACTAGAGTGCCTGGGATAGATTGAAAAGGCTGTTTATGACCCACCAACCTCTCTGAGGGATCTGCACCAAATCGCCGTTGAGGAATGGGACAATGTGGACCAACAGTGTCTTAACCAATAGTGCCTTGATGAACTTGTGGATAATATGCCACAACGAATACAGGCATGCATCAATGCAATAGGACTTGATACTGGGTATTGGAAGTATTGGTGTGTACATGAATCTGCACCACCACCTCTGAAGGTCTCTCTATATGGTGGTACAACATGCAATGTGTGGTTTTAATGAGTAATAAAAAGGGCAGAAATGATGTTTTTGTTGATCTCTGTTCCAATTTTCTGTACAGGTATCGGAACTCTCGGAACTTAGGTGATGCAAAACTTTTTTTGATGTTCGTAGATTGCGAGCGCTTCAGAAGCAACACTTTCGACTTACATTGAGCAACAGTGGGACATGGACAAATAATACCAACGAGAAGTTCAGCCCTAAGCTGACACAACTTTTTAGCGGTATTCTGATATCGAATTATTTTATTTTCAATGGATAATATTATGAGCAGACCAATGGCGTAGCCATGGCGGCCCCTACTCGTCAGTTGTAGAAAGTTTGTTCCTGGAGTACTTCGAGGACAGAGCACAGGAAACCGATAACTAAAATCCTCTTCAGTATGTCGACGACATATGTCATCTGACCTCATAGGCCCAAAAATCTACAGAAATTATTAGAACATCTGAATTCCACCCATGAAAATATCCAGTTTGCTATGGAAATAGAAAAATATGGGAAACATTATTCTCTCGGCGTCCTAGTTGTATCCTAGGGTAGACGGCTCTCTTGCCCACAGTGTATATCGTAAGCCAATACATACGGATATGTATACCCAAGCCTCCCACTGCCATCATACCCTGCAGAAGAGAGTGCTCAACACTTAAGGACATAAGAAATAATCCGCTGCAGACGAATAGCGTCAGATGGCAGAGCTGCGTCACCCGGAATCCGTCTTCCAAGTGAATGGATACAGCAGCGACATAACCCCCCCAAGAGCGACACAGAGGCTGAAAACAGGGAAGAAGACGATAAGAAGACCGCTTTCATACAGTTTCCTGGCAATATATCGTCAAAAATTGGCAGACTACCTGCGAAAAAATCATCACACAATGCCAATCAAAATACAAGCTTTATTAGTCAGTGAAACACGACCTAGGCCTCAAAAAATCAGGGTGTACCAAGTTAAGTGTGAATTCGGAATACCTTATAATGGACAAACTATTTACATAGTCGAAGATCGAAATACAGAACACGAGCGCCACACCTGCCTACTGTAGCCCAACAAGTGTACAATACGAGAACACTGCATTGAAAATTGGCGTAAAATGAATTGTCAGTAAATGAAAGCCCTAGCTACCACCGATAAATTTAGGGACTGCATTTTCGAAGAAGCAAATGAAGTCCATGTGACTGATAATTTAATCAACAGGGACACAGACTTCTAGCCGAGCAAGGCAGGGCAGCCTATACTACGCTTCGTCAACATCACAGCAGAACGCAACATCCTGACACGGGATGTGAGAGCGACGGCGGGTGGAAGGCAACCAGGGGTGAGCAAGAAATCGCGTATCAGTTATAAATCACAGTGATTGAGAAGTCACAGATATTGCAATAACGCCTTTATAAAATCTGACTGCGATTTCAGTCACAACTAGGAGTGGCAAGTAGCCTGTAACATTCTATGCCGTGTGCCATCTGTTGGCCGATTTTCGTACTTCTTCCTGTGAACCTTTTGCCTAGCAGCGATTTCAGTGACAAGTCGCAGGCAGAAGTCGCAAGTAGCAACTAAAAAGCGCAGTTAACATTCAACGACTTGTGCCATCTGTTGGCGGAATTGTGAACCTCATCTGTAGCTTCGATTTCAGTGACAAGTCGCAAGTAGAAGTCGCAGGTAGCAGTCACAAGTAGGAACTAAAAAGCTCAGTTAACCATGTCCATACTTCTTTCTAAGAACCTTGTGTCTCACGATATGGATGTATTACATGCTTATGATCGAAGAAATGAAACAAAAAGCTAATCTGCTCTGAGAAAAATTTTATATTGGGTTGAGAATTGGTGCAACCGAGAAATCTGAAGACCAAACGAGGTTGTGCTAATATACAAACTTATAGCATAGCCTGGAAGTTTCGTGACATATTTAAACATACTCTTTATCATAAAACCTAAAACTGCAGGGTGTTTTCAAAAACAGATAATTGACAAGTGCTGAATGAGTATTTTCATGCGTATTACACGCATACATCGTACATAAGCTACCAAAAATGCAAACTGGTGTCTACTATCTTAGTTTTACCAAATGTTTAACTATTGTATTCAAAAGACGGATATTTTTTCTGACAGTACAATACGGACTTAAACTTTTCTCTGTATTTTCAAATATTGCATTAGTACTATTCCCAATGCCAACTTGTAACTGTGAGATCAGTGTTTCGACTGTTTTCACTTGCACATCACCAACCCTAAGACACGAAACCTTCCAACCTAACCTAGACCTTGGGCTACGCTACAAGTCAGTCTGTAATCAAAACGAACATTCAAGGCCGGATACGTGGTCGAATCAGTATCACACTTTAGCAAGTCTTCATCACTAAAAACACGGCAGAAAATTTTGGGGTACACTCACAGTGTAGTTCACATTAATTTATAATCCCTTTCAAAGCAGATTATGACTTCAATGACACACTGTACCAATACTCATTTTGCACACTTATGTTATCAATTATGGCTCTTATACGCAGCGAATTCTTGAAGGGTCGTTTTGAATCTTCTTGATTGTCTCTTCTAGATGTGGATGAGCACATTGACCAGTCAGGAATCGAAATGGGAGCTGCGTCTGGAAAATCACGAGGATTATTATGTTTTTTTACTGCTACTGATTACTATCAATATAATTCACATTATACAACTGCTAATACTTCTCGGAATGAAAGGAGCTGAGTGGGGGAGGTTTCACTCGTTTATTCACGAACTTAGAAACTAATCTTATTTCTGATGAAGACGGTGTAAAGACGCTGTGGCAACTTTTACAGTTCTGTTGGCACTGATATTTTGAATTACTGCTATTTCGAGTGACAGACAATGTGGTTCAGATACTTGTGAACGTAACAACGTGGTTAGAATCCGTATTCTAAACATGAACTTCTACGGTGTTATTTGTGTTACGGTTCTCAATATCGTACTATCAGTACTTTCACACTTGTTCCATTTATATAAAACTGAAGCCAAAGGAAGAACATACGTAAAACATACTTAATACTGACTGTTTTCTTGAGACGAAATTTTTTCTGTGGGTGAGCGTTTCTTTCGTATATTATTGTAACAACTGAGGAAGAAGCGTTGGAAATATTAATAATACCACTTCAGGTAACTTTTTGTCAGTTGGGTTACTGAAAAGTCACATTAGGTCCCCACAAATAATAGCCTATAGAAGCGAGCACATATTTCTCCGTTGCACTGACACAGTTCACTACTTATTGTGCCTAATGACAATGTAACATCTTCGGTGATGAACATCAGATATCACGTAAAGCGCAGAAATCACAGAAGTCACAGAAATCAAGTAAATCGCAGGAGTAGCATAAGTCGCAGAAATAGCGGAGGGGTACAAGTTGTGAATTCGCTAACTGCGATTCTTAACTGTGACAAATCGCAGTTAAGATCGCAGTTACCGAAAAGTAGCATTCACAGAAATCTCTAATAACGGAAAATTGCAGTTTAGCCCATCCCTGTTCTCCCTAATCCTACACCAACGCATTCCTCTCACTAACACCTCGGAGTACGGCGCGGCGCCGGCGATGGTCGAATTCTGGACCGGTAGGTATAAACAGCACCAGCACTCAGCACACACATCATTCCAGCAGTAGAACCTGATGATGGTGGAGTGGTTGTTCGCCGAAACATCGAGGACCTTCGACGATTAGATGCGGCAGTATATCCGAGAACCTCAGAAGCAGCTTATCCTCTGGGAAGCCTCTGCTCACATGAGCCACGATGATTATTTCAACATTATTGGTGGCCAAGTGCAGCCCTTTCATATACATCTTCATGGGAAGCCTGCTGATAACAACCGCTGGGTTCACAGGCTACAAGCATACATTAAAAAGTATCTTTGGGTTTGTTCTGAGTTCTTAGCGGGACTCACCAGCGGACAGTTGTATCTCTGAAATATTGAACGAGTTGATTGAAGGATCAGGCAGCAATCCCGAAGAGACTTTCAAGACTTATTACGCCTGGAAAGCCTTAAAGTTACACGCTTGCCTTCCTCATTTGACGCTTGTGCACCTTATTGTATCTCTATTGGCCAGCTAAATCACGTGAGCGTAGTCTTCTGAAAAATTTATGTGGCTATTTAGAGCACTGTGTGATACGCACCAATCAACATCCTCGCAATTTGTTTACTGTATGGAATCTACCCGTGAATGAGTGCGTTCAGATGCATCTTAAATACCAAAATAAACTTGTGGATTTCCCTCTTCGCCGAATTGACGCCATTATTTTGTCCTGTGTGCTTATGTATCTCCTGTACATTCTTCAAGCACTGTATGTTGTGTGGCATTAGGTAGCAACTACCACTAGCGTGTAATTTTTTTTCTGTTCTGTTCAAGAATGGATAGACCAAATCAGATGTCTGTCAAGTATGCTGGATAGCGATGCAGTGCTAGTGTTATCTCAAGATGAAAACTTCGAAATTCCTCTATGATATCACTCGCGTAGTGTTATCTCAAGATGAAAATTTCGACATTCCTCTGCGATATCACTCGCGGAAGAATTTTACTGATGACAGACTCTCGAAATAATCCAAGTCCTAACACATGCACTACATGACCACTTGCCACCCAAAAACGCAGCATTCGGTACTGGTACTATGGTTTAGAAAATAATGTGTTCCAGTTCTGCATACTGTGGTGTATGCATTACATGTTTGTTAATGTGAATTGGCGCAGATCCCCACACACCTATCCTTGGCGTGAGTTACATGTGAAGATGTACTGGTGCTTGCTGACTAACAAGTAGACCACACGGCATTTGTATTTTCGTATATTTTTGTATTTATGGTGCATGAAGTTCAGAACTCAATTATCAACCCGCCAAAGTTTTTTGTTTACTGTATGGAATCTACCCATGAATGAGTGCGTTCTCGAGAAAATCAAATTTAAGGTTTACCAAGTATTCTGAGCGTCTCTGATATCCTAAAACAAGTTGCTTTTGCGTTGGGTTGCTTGGCTCTGTGGTAGAATGCTTGTTTACATGGTCGTCAGAAGTCCTATTTCCGACAATGGTAAATTTTTAAATGAAGGTGCATATTCCAGCAGCACCTCCGTGAAGTATAAAATACTGAAGAATTAAAAAAAAAACTAATGTTTAATGTTTTATCTTAATTTAAACCAGCTTTTATAACAGACCAGAAATTAATGTTCACAATGTGCGCGATATGTAATTAGAAATAAGATGTGGAGTTTTCAAGGGTGTTACAATTACATATGTGTTTATTAGCATATACTTTATGAGTTTCATATCTGGATGACGTAGGCATTCGGTCTGAAGGGCAAAGACCGGAAAAACAAATAATGAGCGAAACGAGACTCGAATCAGCGGTCTAGCAAATACCAGTCTCAAGCACCACTTATTTTTTCGCCTTTATCTATGTTTACCCTCCACAGAAATGCTGGTAGAACATGCACTTTTGTTTAAAAATTGGCATGAGTTGGTAATCGAACCTCATCCCGATGAGTAGCAGGTGAAACCTCTACCATAGAGCCACGTGGCTTCTCGAAAAAAGGTTACATTTCTTTAGAGTGTTAATTACGCTTGGAAAATTTTAGAATCGATTTTCTCGACACCTTGTGAGAGCTGTTTCTAATTGCTAGAGAGAGACTGTTATTTGACTTTTAAATTTCTCTTATCATACAAAAAATTAACCAAAATCCGTTTGCCATGTGGTATCGTCGTGAGCCACGTGAGATGTTGTAGATTACCTGCTTTGACCATTCCTAACAGTATATCAGAGCGCGTCTGTTTTACCCCTACTATCGTTGCAGTCTGGAAATACCGCGGCCTCAGTTACACTCGCAGACGTCCTGTTCTCCAGATTTCTGGCGAAAAGTTTTGAAAGCGGGCCTGCGAGCTCACAGCTTGAAATTCGTACTGTTCAGTGTTCATTATTCTGCGCTCCTCGCGCGAATTCTACAACACAGTAAACCCACACTCAGGAGTGTGACTGTTTATATGGCTCGGAAAGTCTGTACAAGCTATTCAGAACCTCCACTCTGTAATTACCACTCCTCTCAAATCAAAATGCAGGTGTTCCTTCTGTAATCCTTCAAAATATAAAAAGTTACTTAGAAAGTAACAAACAACATTTCAATTATTTGATACGTGATGCTAATTTTGATGTTTGCGATCCAAATAATATTGAAATGTGTAGCATTTAATATGAAGGACTTACAATAATATTATTTGACTTCTTGATTTATTAATCCTTCTTAAAGAATAATGCCTAATTAGCCGTAGTCTTTGACGATATAACTGGCATTTCGAATTTTAAACTCAACGACTGTTATTCCACTGTAATTCCACTCAACACAAATTTAATTTGTTTGTGTATGTCCACAATCATCTTTATAAGCGATAGAAATAGTTTCCCTTCTCTGTGGCTTATTTGCGGACACGTGTCTTAGGTTTATTGATTTAGTGTGAATAGTCGTTGTGAAACATCTCCACGCTGATGGTCAGATAGCGACAACTCTTAATGTAGATGATGTGAACTTATACGTTACAAATAAAGCCAGAAGCCTTTTTTGGCATCAGCACTAAACAAAAATAGAAAACTGGTTTATGGCTTAATTTGTACGAATTTTTGTACGGGATAAATGAAGGAAGAGAGGAACTTACGTAATGTTAGGAAGCGTAGGTGAAATTGACTTACGCCCTGTTGAGATACCGCTCTTGTAAAAGAATTACGAGAAAGAACATTTATAAACATTATATTACTTAGTTTTTATTTTAAAACGATTTTTTGTTCCATGTGTAATAGTGAATAAATTTGGAAGGCTACGAACTGTAAAGGCAGTGTGTAAAAATTACGATGAATTATAGAGAGTTTGTGGCGAGGTTAATGTAATATCTTCTGTACCTATTTCCTGTGGATCGAGATATGAACCCAGAGTGGGCGGGACCTGCCGCCATCTTAAATAGCCCAAAACATCAGCAGACTACTGCTTACCATTGCTTCTTGTTCACATTATTTCTGTCGTGTGCACGAAACAACTGTTTTAAATACTGAAAATTGCAGTGCGCAGTGCTTACGTGAATAACTTATTGTCAGGAAGGCAATTTCGAACGTTTTTCTGTTCTCAAACGGATATTTACTCTGGTAATGTGACACATTTTGCCTTGTTAATGTAACTTTTGTTTGTTAATATATTTTGAATAATCAAGAAGAGAAGGAAGTGATGTGAAAAGGATGCTTCCGTAATCCACTCAATTCCACTTTAACTGTATTTTTATCGATAGCAAATGAAGCTGAAACTCCAAAAGCAATGGTTGTTTCCTGATTAGTACTGCTTCACTGCTTCTTGTTCATTACATTTTAAGCTTTCAACTCGTATGCACAGCATATTTAATGCTGGTGAAAGAGACGGCCGAAGTGGCCGTGCGGTTAAAGGCGCTGCAGTCTGGAACCGCAAGACCGCTACGGTCGCAGGTTCGAATCCTGCCTCGGGCATGGACGTTTGTGATATCCTTAGGTTAGTTAGGTTTAACTAGTTCTACGTTCTAGGGGACTAATGACCTCAGCAGTTAAGTCCCATAGTGCTCAGAGCAATTTGAACCATTTTTTGCTGGTGAAAGAAAAAGAGAGAGAGAGAGACAGAACTTACCGTTGTGTTCTTTGACAGCCCAAGAACATGTACAACGAAGGAAGACACAAGACAAGGTATGCTATGGTATCTTGTGCATGTCAACGAAGTGAACGATTCTTGAAATGTCTATGAAACGGTAGTGCGTAGAGATGTACCAACATGCAGGATAGAGTTCCTACACTACTGGCCATTAAAATTGCTACACCACGAAGATGACGTGCTACAGACGCGAAATTTAACCGGCAGGAAGAAGATGCTGTGATATGCAAATGATTAGCTTTTCAGAGCATTCACTCAAGGTTGGCGCCGGTGGCAACACCTACAAGGTGCTGACATGAGTAAAGTTTCCAACCGATTTCTCATACACAAACAGCAGTTGACCGGCGTTGTCTGGTGAAACGTTGTTGTGATGCCTCGTGTAAGGAGCAGAAATGCATACCATCACGTTTCCGACTTTGATTAAGGTCGGATTGTAGCCTATCGCGATTGCGGTTTATCGTATCGCGACATTGCTGCTCGCTTTTGGTCTACATCCAATGACAGTTATCAGAATACGGCATCGGTAGGTTCAGCAGGGTAATACGGAACGCCGTGCTGGATCCCAACGGCCTCGTATCACTAGCAGTCGAGATGACAGGCACCTTATCCGCATGGCTGTAACGGATCGTGCAGCCACGTCTCGATCCCTGAGTCAGCAGATGGGGACATTTGCAAGACAACAACCATCTGCACGAACAGTTCGACAATGTCTGCAGCAGCATGGACTGTCAGCTCGGAGACCATGGCTGAGGTTACCCTTGAAGCTGCATCACCGACAGGAGCGCCTGTGATGGTGTACTCAACGGCGAACCTGGGTGCACGAATGGTAAAACGTCTTTTTCTCGGATGAATCCAGGTTCTGTTTACAGTATCATGATGGTCCCATCCGTGTTTGGCAACACCGCGGTGAACGCACATTGGAAGCGTGTATTCGTCATCGCCTTACTGGCGTATCACCCAGCGTGATGGTATGGGGTGCCTTTGGTTACACGTCTCGGTCACCTCTTGTTCGCACTGACGACACCTTGAAGAGTGGACGTTACATTTCAGATGTGTTAAGACCTGTGGCTCTACCCTTCTTTCGATCCCTGCGAAACCCTACATTTCAGTAGGATAATGCACGACCGGTTGTTGCAGGTCCAGTACGGGCTTTTCTGGATACAGAAAATGTTCGACTGCTGCCCTGGCCAGCACATTCTACAGATCTCTCAACTATTGAAAACGTCTGGTCAATGGTGGCCCAGCAACTGGCTCGTCACAATACGCCAGTCACTACTATTGATGAACTGTGGTTTCTTGTTGAAGCTGCATGGACAGCTGTACCTGTACTCGCTATTCAAGACCTGTTTGACTCAATGCCCAGGCGTATCAAGGCCGTTATTACGGCCAGAGGTGGTTGTTCTGGGTACTGATTTCTCAGGATCTGTGCACCCAAATTGCGTGAAAATGTAATCACATGTCAGTTCTAGTACAATATATCTGTCCAATGAATACTCGTTTATCATCTGCATTTCTTCTTGGTGTAGCAATTTTAATCGCCAGTAGTGTATTTTATTAGATTGTCAGTACATTAGTTTCAATATAGTTTACACATCTTCTCAATTTTAATTCTTACCTGTGATGTGTCATTCAGTGTGTGACAAGTAATAGCAATTTACACAGTAATAAAAAAAGTGCCATTTAAAATGATCCGGAACTGTGAAATATTATAAATGTGAATAAGGGAATGGTCTTAAACGATTAAACCCCGAAAAGTAGATACTTTGCTTTGACATGTATGTAAGTCATTTTTTAGTAATGGCAGCCTAACCAGTGTAACATTTAGGCTTATGTTTCCAACAGTAGCCTGTTTACTTATTTTCCCGGAATACTTCTCGCCAGTGACTGAGTTTTTTCAGAAATAACCAAACAAATCACAATTGGAATGTATGTCTACTTGAATCATCTACTTCATTTTACTTTCGAAATTCATTTGGAAGTTTTTCAAAGCATGGAAGTCTATACCAAGTTTTTGGTACACCAACAATTAGTTAGTCAGATAGTTTCATGTCCCACGTATCATTTACACGATAAATCTTAAAGATTTGGAGCAAGTCATTTTATATTAACATCAATTTTTTTTTGTAAATATGTCTCCATGCTGCTCATTTACTACTTTTCTTCTTTTTCAATTGAAGACTGAGAGATGTTAGTCATTAGTTCCTTATTATCACCGTTTACACATTACAATAATAGAAAGTGAAAAGTTTTCAGTTTAGTTTATAGTTTTACTTTGATGTCTGTCAGGCATTGCATAACACTGGATACGTGATAAAAACTTTTTGCTGCAGCATTGTGAACTCCTGATTGTGCTACTGACAACCCTAATGTGGCGTAATGAATGTCATTTTCATTCGTCTGTGATAATATGTTGAACACTGTTCGATTTGAAGGGCAGTTGATTACTTACAACAAACATCACGAGGGAATTACTATACTGTGGAGCAGTTAGATTGCTACTTACACACCGAGCACGACGAAAAGACTGTTCAAGTAAGTTTCCGGCTAAAGCCTTCTTGAGCAAGGAAGCAGGGCGCGCGCACACGCACGCACACATGTCCGTATAGTCATACACACAAAACTCACACACACATGACCGCTGTCTCCAACTGTACTACCCAATATCTTTTTTAATGAGTGCGAAAATGAGTACAATGAACGATTATTGGCGGGAGGAAATTAGGATACGAGACGCTGCACTAGCGACCTAAGGGGTCACGTAGCAGTGTGTCGTACGGAGACGAGGCCGTTGATACAGCGTGGCTCTGGCGTCGGAGCGTTTGCTGTTTGAAATGCAATGAAAAATAGAGGGAGGAATAAAAGTAAACAGCGCAATCATAATTCGTGTACAAAAAAGAAAATATCGCTCGATTGGAGCCTCTTACGAATGAAATGTGATTCCTTATAACTTTACATTACGGTCGAATCGACTAATATACCCGTAAATGACGCAAGCTGACAATTCTAATGAAACTACTACGCCTCCACACAATAGAAGCACCAGATGGTATTTGAGATACGACCAAGAAAGTCGATGGATATCCCAAAGTGTTGAAACGGACACGGGCACGTCACAATGACGTCACGGAGAAGTATCACTGTGGTGGATCATGTAGGTGATCATATGGTGAACCTATTGTTTTGGGCTATATAAGATGGTGGAGATGGGCTTCAAGTTTTTGATGTAACGACAACTCCCTTCTTTTTTTTATCTCCTTGTATGAAACATTAAGCCATGGGCGAGAAGGATACAGATTTAAACTTCATCAAGAACACCGATTCATTGCGATATGTTACTTGTATAAGTAATGTACAAGACGAATATATAATTATATTAATAATTTATGGACACAACTAAATCGATATCGTACGTTGGAGAATCATTTCCAAGTCGTAGTGTTTTTGTACTAAGAGAATGTGTGACTGAAGGAAAAAGTCGACAACAACAAAAGAAGATAACCAAAACTGCTGTTAGTTATAGAGTTTGTTATTCTGTGAAGTACTGCGTGACTCAGCAAATCTGGTCACCTCAGGTATTTTTGGAACTGTTTAAGATCCCATAAAATAACGATAGTTCAGGTATATACGCCGGCGTCGCAACCTGAAGATGAAGAGATAGAGAAGGTATACGAGGATATTGAAAGTGTAATACAGTACGTAAAGGGGGACGAAAATCTAATAGTAATGGAAGACTGGAATGCAGTTGTAGGGGAAGGGGTAGAAGAAACGGTTACAGGAGAGTATGGACTTGGGTCAAGGAATGAGAAAAGAGAGAGACTAATTAAGTTCTGTAACATGTTTCAGCTAGTAACAGCGAATACCCTGTTCAAGAATCGCAAGAGGAGGAGGTATACATGGAAAAGGCCGGGTGATACGGGTAAATTTCAATTAGATTACATCATAGTGAGACAGACTTTCCGAAATCAGGTACTGTATTGTAAGGCGTACCCAGGAGCAGATATAGATTCAAATCTAGTAGTGATGAAGAGTAGGCTGAAGTTTGGGACGTAAGTCAGAAAGAATCAAGACGCAAAGAAGTGGGAAAAAGAAGTACTAAGGAATGACGAGATACGCTTAAAGTTTTCTAAGGGGATAGATACAGCAGTAAGTAATAGCTCAGTAGGCAGAACAGTTGAAGAGGGATGGACATCACAGCATTCGGAAGGAAAAAAATAGGTACAAAGAAGGTAACTCCGAAGAAACCATGGGTAACAGAAGAAATACTTCATTTGATCGATGAAAGGAGGAAGTACAAAAATGTTCCGAGAAACTCAGGAATACAGAAATACAAGTGACATTAGAAGCAAGGGTGGTAACATTAAGAGTGTAATGGGAATTTCACTGCTAAATGCAGAGGAGAGAGTGGATAGGTAGAAATAATATATTGAAAGTCTCTATGAGGGGGGGGGGCGGGGATTTGTATAATGAGATAGAAGAGGAAACAGGAAAGGATAAAAATCAAATCAGATGGCTCTAAGCACTACGGGACTTGACATCTGAGGTCATCAGTCCCCTAGACTTAGAACTACTTTAATCTAACTAACCTAAGGACACCACACACATCCATGCCTGAGGCAGGATTCGAACCTGCGACAGTAGTAGCAGGGAGGTTCCGGACTGAAGCGCCTAGAACGGCCACAGCGGCAGGCGAGAGAATACATTGAAAGCCTCTATGAGGTGAAAAGTTCGTATGATGTGATAGAAGAGGAAACAGGAGACGATTTTGAAGAGATAGGGCATCCAGTATAAGAATTTAAAAGGGCTTTGGAGGACGTAAGAGAAAATAAGCAGAAGGCATAGACTACATTCCCTCAGAATTCCTAATATCATTGGGGGAAGTGGCAACAAAACGACTATTCACGTTGGTGTGTAGAATGTATGAGTCTGGCGACATACCATCTGACTTTCAGAAAAATATCATCCACACAATTCCGAAGATTGCAAGGGCTGACAAGTGTGAGAATTTCTCATAATCAGCTTAACAGCTCATGCATCCAAGTTGCTGACAAGAATAATATATAAATGAATGGAAAATAAAATTGAGGATGTGTTAGATGTGGATCAGTTTGGTTGTAGAAAGGTAAAGGCAAGAGAGAGGCTATTCTGATGTTGAGGTTCATAAAGGAAGCAAGACTAAAGAAATTCAAGACAAGTTCATAGAATTTGTCGACCTGTAAAAAGCCTTCGACAATGAAAATTGGTGCAAGATATTCCAAACTCTGAGAAAAATAAGGGTAAGCTATATGGAGAGACGGGTAATATACAATATGTACAAGAGCCAAGAGGGAATAATAAGAGTGGGCGACCAAGAATGAATTGCTCGGATTAAAAAGGGTGTAACACAAGGATGTAGTCTTTCCCCCCATTGTTCAATCTGTACATCGAAGAGGCAATGACGGTAATAAAACAAAGGTTCAGGAGTCGAATTTAAATTCAAGGTGAAAGGATATCAATTATACGATTCGCTAATGACATAGCCGTCCTGAGTGATAGTGCAGAAGAACTACATGATCTGCTGAACGGAATGAACAATTTAATCAGTGAAGAATGTGGATTGAGAGTAAATTGAAGAAAGACGAAAGTAATGAGAAGTAGCAGAAACGAGAGCAGCGGGAAGCTTAACATCAAGATTGATGGCCGCGAAGTCGATGAAGTTATGGAATTCAGCTACTTAGGTAGTAAAATAGCCAACGACGGGAGGAGCTAGGAGGACATCAAAAGCAGACTAGCAATAGCAAAAAGGCCATTCTTGGCCAAGAGAAGTCTACTAGTGTCAAACATAGGCCTTAATTTGAGGAAGAAATTTCTGAGGACGTACGTCTGGAGTACAGCATTGTATGGTAGTGAAAGATGAACTGTGGGAAAACCGGAACAGAAGAAAATCGAAGCATTTGAGATGTGATGCTACAGACGAATGTTGGAAATTAGGTCGACTGATAATGTAAGGAATGAGGAGGTTCTTCATGTAATCGGAGAGGAAAGGAATATGTGGAAAACACTGATAAGGAGAAGGGACAGGGTGATAGGGCATCTGTTACGACGTGAGAGAATGACTTCTATGGTACTAGAGGCAAACTTTAGAAGTGAAAAACTGTAGAGGAAGACAGAGATTGGAATACATTCAGCAAATAATTGAAGACGATGGTTGAAAGTGCTGCTCTGAGATGAAGAGCCTGGCACAGGAGAGGAATTCGTGGCGGGCCGCACTAAGAAAAAAATAAATAAATAAATAAAATTCTCCTCAAATCAATTTTAAAATAATTGCCATTAAATGAGATATGTATCTTGTCTTAGCTATGCTAGTTACGGAGATTCGGGTAATAAATATTTTTCTTTCTCCCAAATGGAACTACTGACAATAAGTAGTCCTAAAAGGGAGGAGTTTAACCGTTTACATTCTCCGAAAACCGATAGGCGTAAATAGTTTCCGAGAAATTGCAATAATGCGAACTTAGGATTTATCCACTGGGAAATATTTTCTTATAATTTTGTACTGCAGATCTATGTTGTCGTTTACTTTGTCCTATGCCGAGAGCAAAGGACAATGTAAAAATAAAGCACTTACGCCAGAAGGCTATTAGGCTCATTACTAGCATTCACTTTACACTGATGTCCAGTGGGTTGCATAACTAATTACGACGAACCATCTCCCGATTCTTTGAAGAGTCGATCTGCCGTGTATACTCGTAAAACAGCCTCAAGCGTCTGGTTGCTTTGCAAATGAGTTATTGTGTTAAATATGTGATGTTAAGCACATACGTGCTGAAAATCTTAGAAAACGTTTGAAATATATTAAAATTTGTTGCAGGTCTCTAAGTGCTCTCATTATGAAACGCTGCACGAATACAGTCCGGATAATTAGGACTCAATTTTAAGCAAAATCTAGTTTTTGACGATTCTGAATGTTTATGCGTCGTTGCTCGTGAACTATATGTCGCACAATGACATAATTTGGCAGGTACTTTCACTAGAACGTCTGTTTACTGTCTACAAATTGTGTTGCAAATACAGTTGGAGTAAAGAAGTAATAAATTAAAACGTCATGCCTGTTGCTGAAGTTTTACTATAGGAACAGCGACAGTGTAGTCAGTGATGAAACCTTTACCTTTCATTATTTTGAGACGTCTGTCAGCGGGAAAACATTTCCTAAAACTTTTAAATTATGTGTAAAGTTGGAAGTCACTAAGAGCTGAAAATAGTCTTTATGATTTGCGCGCCGTGAGCTACCCTGCCTCAAGACATATACACAATATCTGACTATAATACTTGGCTTAGTGTGTTAAATCTTTAACGTAAGTATACTCTCAAAGCATTTTAAAATTTTAAATGCTGTCAACATTTACATGAATTAATGAAAATCAAATTTTTGTTGCCCGTGTACGTCATTAGATAGGCTTCCTGCAATAGAAGTGGGCGACCGTGCCACGGGTTAACTCTGTATCTATAAAGATTAGGAATACAAATCAGCTAAATGCTAACGTCACAATTCCCAATCTTCGACGCCCCACAGGATCCAAACTGTGCAGTTGTGGACAGGTTTACTTCTTGAAGGGACACCTGTTTACCAAACAGGAAAACGCAAAACGTATTGATGGTATTATTTATACACAGGGTGATTATAATAAAGTTAAACTTTCAAAAACCGCTTTGTAAATAACACCACTGGTGAAAATGACGTCAAATTGCAACAGAGTGTTATCGGAGAAGGGCGAAAACGTATGGCAGAAGAAAAGTGAACAGGTACAAAACGAAGCAATAGATGGCGCTTGAAGCATCATAATTTAATAGTGGTCGCCTACAACTGAAAAATGAATCATACAACAATGCCCATGGTGTGCGTTTGACGTTAAACAAATTGTGCTACTCACTGTGCATGGGTGTACCGGTGTGATACTGTTAGCTACATAAGCCCATCCAACACGGCAAGGTCATATCACGTCGGATGGGAAAAATCGGTTTTCAATCGTCCTGAAGCCAAAAACCGCATAAAAAGCATCAATCAAATTCAAATCGGATTCTGTCCACCGTTTTCTGAAACAAGTTGAAACCGCGAAACAGCCTGTTCCACAACCGATCGGAGTGTTTCCGGGGTCACGTTCAGAATGTGTTGCGCAATGTGTGCCTTCAATGCGGCTAAGTTTGCAATCGAAGCACTGAACACAACATCTTTCATACAGCCCCACAGCCAGAAGTCACACGGATTAAGATCAGATGATTGGGAGGGCCAGGCTGTAGGTGAACGGCGGCTCATAATTCTAGCATTAACAAAATGGCGCTTCGTCAGCAGCTTAACTGGATTTACAATGTCCGGAGGTGCGCCATCTTGCATAAAAATGATCCCATCCACACATCCACGCTTTTGCAGAGATGGAGTGATGTGGTTGCGCAAAAGACATTCATAGCGCTCACCAGTGACGGTGCAGGTAACAGCACCGGAGCACTCGTCTCTTCGAAAAAATATGGCTCTGTGATAAGGGATGCCGCAAACCAGAACCACACAGAGACCTCTTCAGGATGACGTGGTACTGGTTGATTTGCTTGTGGATTTTCCGGTCCCCATATTCGACAATTCTGTGTGTTGACGTATTCTGTCAGGTGGAAGCGGGCTTCGTCTGTCCACAAAATCTTCCACCGCCAATCATTGTCTACTTCCATGCGAGCAAGAAATTCTAAAGCAAAGGTCTCTCTTGCTGGCAGGTAAACAAGAAGCAACTCGTGCACATGGGTAATTTTCAATGGATAGCAAAGAAGGATGTTTTATAGGATTTTACGCAGAGTGCTTACGGGTATGTCCAATGTTCGGCCAGTTCTCCGTGCACTACACGTTTGCACACCGCCACTCGTCTCCTCCTACATTGCTGTGGCCACTGCTTCCACTGACGTAGAATCAATTCGATTTATCCCTCTACCAGATTGCACACCAAAAGAAACCGTCTTTTCGAATTACTTAATCATTTTCTCCAGACCCATGACAGTCATCAGAACAACGCCTTTTTTCAAACCCATCAGTGTCCGGAACTTCTGCAGAGCGACGTGTGCACAGTCATCATTCTTGTAATACAGCTTTACAAGCAGAGCGCGATCCTGCATCGAGACAGTCATGGCGAACGTCGCAGACGCGAAAGGAGGAAAAGCCGTGTACCCAGCGTGTTTATACCAACTTCAATGGGTCGTGCGCATGAAACGGGTTTTCATTTACGTACTCAGACTATAGCGCCATCTCTTGATCAATTTTCACCCCATTTGTTCTTCTACCACACATTTTCCTCTTCTACGATAATATTCCGTTGCAATTTGACGTTATTCTGACCAGTGGTGTTATTTCTACAACGTTTTGATAGTTTAACTTTAATTATAATCACTGTACAGCCTGTAAAGATATAACCCATAAGATGTCCATGACAAACAGCCATCGCAACTTACTTTCTTAAAATTGACATCAGAAATTTTTATCCAGTCGCATATTCAGACAGTTATTCTATTAGTACGTTCAGTATCATAATTGGTAATTGTTTATTTTGCTAGAGATCAGTACGCAACCATAAGCTTTTCGATTGTAAACAATTTCATTAACTTTTCATAATGTTAAGGCCTGTTGAATGTATGGAACGAATATGTTGATTTCCATGCGATGTGGTTTTGGAAGTTCTGTGTTCATTCATTGTTTCGTTGTTATCATGTAATAATGTGTTCTCAGATAACTATAGTCATTCACGTTTACAAGTCAGTTTACAACAAAAGGAAGCTAAGTTATTAGTATTGACTGAAGTCAGAGAATAAATGAAATATAAAAATGTTTAAGTAGTCACATTTGTATACAGCAAACAAGTAGCACGTGTTCCAGTTTCATGGTCCGTTGGGTTCGCCTCTTTTTCGGACTCAACGTTATTTACAGCGTCCTCGAATGGTTTGTACATTTTATGAATGTAATTCAGGCAGCAGAAAATCCAGTAATTTCTTTGAAACGACTATGTTGCACTGGTTCCGGAACGATCGTTTCGGTCCGATGCGAAAAGGTACGAGAAACAAGACTGCGCCTGCATGCTTGAGTGCTTCTGTGTGTACGTCTGAGAGACATTTTGTGCGGAGAAATTGGAAATAACCGGAGAACAGACGCAATGTTAGGCAACAACACGGAAACAGAATGACGTCACAAGCGTTCACAGTGGCTCTGGGAGGGACACTTCTCCCCGTTAAAGGAAGACGTTGCCATTCCGTTTGATGCAAGGGGTGCATCTGCTTCCGTAAATAACATTCAGCGGTTTGAAATACAGATATGTTTTGTGTTAGGAAAATCTGGCTTCAGTGCAGTTACATGGACAGTAAAACAATCATTGTTTAAATCGAAAACATACACACAACAACTTCATCATTGCAAGAGCTGTATTTGTGTAGAAGCAGTTACGCTTTTCGCAGAAAGTTAAAAGCAGAAATTTCGCATCCCCAGTGGCTGACGCTGTGTAGTACTAACTGCATGTAAACGTCATTACGTCTCACATAGAACAAGCAAATTATATTGACAGATAAAAGCCAAAACTTACCATATGCTACATATTATTACTAACTGTACCTTATGTCAAGGAAGTCGAAACTAAATGAAGCATTTCGGACAATTTATAATATCTTCGAGTGTTAAAGAATCTGCATTGCAACTGTTTGTATGTTGACCATCTTACGTTCATATAGCCATGATCTGTGCAAATGTAAGTTAATAATAGGCCATAAGGGGCGCAAATACAGTCAGTCATTGTGTAGTAAATTATGCAGTGATAGCCTCTCTTAAAAATACTAGAGAAAGTGAAACTTGACAGAAAAGAGCACAGAAAAGTGCTACAATTGATTAGAACAGATGAACGGCCACGGCAGCATTCGATCAACATACTTGCGTTGTCACCAGCATAATATCATTAAAAAAGCTTGTCTTTTGCCAGGAAGATCTTCATGCATATTTCCATTTCTGTGTAGGGGGGCGTATGTTCTGGACGTAAGGAACACACTGGTACGAAAGAATTGGAACAATCTAGTTAAGTGTTAGCAGCGTTAGTAACATTTTAAGTGATTTGTACGCCTTGACACCTGATGATGAGCACCAGTCGCCAATGAATTGCGACTGATTGCGTTATGTACGTTTATATCCTTTCTCAGAAATGATTAGCAGAAACTTCAGAAATGTAACTAGTACGCAGCTGTGTTCTGAAAGCATAATATCATTAAAAAATAATTATTATCATCCGATCAGGCTCAAGAAACTGGGCAATGCCGACCGATTAATATATCATTTTCTGCCGAAAGGCAGGATCAGACGTTTAGTTAGCACTACAGTACTGCCTGGCCCATTAATGTCGGCTTTCGGAGACCGAATCACTTGTTCTGCTTAACTAATGGTCCTCACGAGACACAGCACATGTCTTTTCAGTCTTTCCATGTCGATCACATATTTTTACCACTTAGATTGAAGGGCGAATATTCATAAGTATACCATAATGACACCACATACTGGTCAAGGGACGAATTTCCTAAACTGTTGTCCATTCGTACTCAATAGACTCAGATATGGAAAATGTACGATGGCTCTCTAAGGCATTTACCTACTTTCACTTTTAACGGCTTCTCCACTCCTCAGCAGTTGCACTGTATTCCAGTTTGCCAGCTTTCACGGTCAAGGCAGCCTTCTTCTTTCAGATTTCTCTTCCTTATCATTGTAATTACTCCTGCTCTCCATCCTAATCTCGCCCGTCCTCCAAAGTGGTTTTTCCACTGTCCAGTAGATATTGGTTGTATTGCGGGTGCGGGATTACTAGCAATTTTCATCTTCCTTATTATCCTCCACACCTCTGCCGATCTCCTATATCCAAGCGAATGCTCAATTTTCCATACGCCTTCCTTATAATTTCTTGTTAATTTCGTATCTCTCTTTTTATATAGCTTCCACCTATACCAATCTTCTTCACTGCCAGAGTTAAACCATGTGTGATGTATTTGTTTTCATGGGCCACCTCCATCCAGTTCTTACTCTTCTCTACCTTTCACTTTCTATGGCCTTCTCCGCTGCTTGATAGCTGACTGTACAGGAAACTGTGTAACTCATTAGCACTCCAGTCCACCCCCACTGCATCCAGTCTTAATCTTTTCTAACACAAATTTTGTCACAGTTTTTTCTTGTAGCAGGTATCCTATATTCTGGATCCTTTACAATTGTGCTTCCATCATGCATCTCTCCCTCGCCCTGGTTTATCTTGGTCTTAATCGAAGTAGGAATTTTTGAAGTAGCTATAAAATGAATGTACCCACACATTATTCCTGTTTTCATCCTTACATCTTCCACTTTAATTATCCTATGGCTCCTCACAATTACATACTGATTTTATATTCCTTGATGGGTTGACCCACGTGGACTTCTGAACCGTACAGAAGATAATCAACCTCCTGCCATTAACGTTTCCTACATTCTCTCCCCACGATCCTACAACGTCATCATTTAATCTAGTTCCACTTCTTCCATGTAAGTCCCCCATTATTAACAATTCATGACCGTCTGGACATTCGTCAGCCACTTTTTGTAAGTCATTGAAGTAATTCCTTTTCTTCTCCTGAGGCACATATTCTTTAGAGCCAGTCACCGCAGTTAATTCCAATTTCATTCCATGAATTTTTGTTATTACACTGATTACCTTAACTCACTTCCTTCCAGTTAATTAGTCCTTGTTTCCATTCTAATGAATTTATCTTCAGAAAATTTTGGCAAATAACTGCCGATATAAAGGGAGGGAAGTTTATGTACAAGTATGTGTTTTTTGTAAGCACGATTTTAAAGTTAGTGGTATTAATGACTATCTCACTATTTCGGCTCTTACGAAATTTGTGTTAAATTTCCACCTCGGGAAATAAGAGTGGCATTTATAAACTCTACGCTATTGTACCTATTACCCGTCGTTCGTAAGCCAGAGAATTATGCACGTATAAAATTTAACAAGAGCCTACTCTTCGAAATGGATTGCGTCGCATAGATATTAATAACTAAATGCATCTAAACTATTTCTCCGTGACTTACTTTCGGTCTATTTGGTAACTCACTCTATGCTACTTTAGTTAAGATAAAGGAAGAAAATGATTATACAGTGCTTCACTGGTGAAGATATACGTTCTATATGGATTGCTGAAGATACAAGAGTACAGAATGTTTTAGACTGGTTATTTTATTTGATAATTTAGTGGGCAGACGGGTTACTACGATAATATGAAAAACACAGCAACAAAGATAGATGTGTTTTTGCGGCGAAAGCTATAAAGCAATTGTTCCTTATTGACATGTATTCGCAATTCCGGTGCTTGAATTACGCTAGTAAAATATCTAAAATGGTTTCAATGCTGACAAAGGAGACTCAAAGGCAAAAACTATTTTAGACAAAAATTATTTTCTTAAGCAAAGCAACATTCTAAAATAATTCTTTAGTTTTAATAAATCTTCTCTCAACTTTTTTTTTCTTTTTCAAGCCTTCGATTTGGCTATGCAGGGAGGGAATTTTGGAACAACCTGCATCAGACGTAAATTTTGTTTTTGGTTTGATGGTAGACGTTGAGAAATGATGTAAATTTTACTCAAACACATGCATTGGAACATTTTTGTGTGTAAGGTTTTTATGGAAAAAGAATCAAATCTGTTTTCTTCATTGAGATAAAATCCTAAACTTTGCGTATATAAAATTCTCAGTTTATTGTCGTAGTCCATTCATACAAAGTTTTCAGAGATAAGGAGACTGTTCTTTCACAGTTAAGAAGTTGAAGACAGATATCGAAGTCGCCTTTTTCGTGAATACGATCCACTTCAGTGATATCGCATTTCTGTAGAACTAAAGAGAGGATACAGTATGGTTTGGAGAATCGGTGAGTAAAGGTGTATGAAATGTGAGACGATAAGAATATTAGGAGAAATACAGTACAACTTGCACGAAAGTTACTATTGGGAAGTTTTGTGCGACGTTTCTGCTGCAATTCGTGAATGTTGGCTAGATGCAAGTGAAATGGCGAATTTCTCAGTAATACTTAGACTGCTTTAAATTAATGAAAATCATTTTGTTAATATGGGTAACATGCGGAACCACAACGATACACCAGAAAGCAAACGTCAATTAGAGTAGTAGGTGCAAGTCGCTGCTTGTGTTCCATCTCCAATGGCCTGCAGCCACATCTGCATCCTCGATTTACATGGGTACTCTGTAAATCCCACTCAAGTACCTTGCAGAAGGTTCATCTAACCACCTTCACAATAATTCACTGTTACTCCAATCTCGAACAGAGCGAGGAAAAAGTGAACACCTATATCTTTATGTAAGGGCTATGAGTTCCCCTATATTATTATGGTGGTCGTGATTCGCTTTAAAGGTCGGCGTCAATAAAATATTTTCGCATTCGGAGGAAAAATGTGGTGACTGAAATTTCGTGAGAAGATTCTGCCATAACCAGAAACAGTTTGTTTCAATGGTGTCCACCCCAAATCCTGTATCATTCCCGTGACACTACCTCACCTATTTCCCGCTAACGTCTTTGAACTTCCTCGATCTATTCCATTTATTCAATCTGGTAAGGATCCCACACCGCTCAGCAGTACTCTAAAAGAGGACGGACAGGAGTAGTGTAGGCATTCTCTTTAGTAGATATGTTGCATTTTCTACGTGTTCTGCTAATAAAATGCAGCCTATGATTGCGTTCCCCACAACATTTTTCTATGTGTTCTTTCCAATTTAGGTTGTTTGTGATTGTAATTCCTAGATATTTAGTTGAATGTACGCTTCTAGGTCTGATGTATCGTGCAACCGAAGTATAACGGATTCCTTTTATCTCTCATGTGGATGACCTGATAGATTTCATTATTTAGGGTCAAACGCCAATTTCCGCACCATACAGATAATTAAACAATTTTGCAATTGTTATTGACCTTCTGATAACTTTACTAGGCGATAAACGACACCATCATCTGCAGACAACACAGGCCGGCTACTCAGATTGTCTCCTAAATTGTTTGCATAGTTGTAGATAAGGAACAACAGAGGGGCTATAACACGTCCAAGGGAACGGCAGAAATCACTTCTGTTTTACTCGATGACTTTCGTCAGTTACGACGAACTGTGTGCTCTCTCACAGGAAGTCACGAATCCAGTCGCATAACTGAGACGATTTTCCGTAAACACTCAATTTGATAACAAGCCGCTTATGAGGTACGTTGTCAAAAGCCTTTTGGATGTGTAGAAGTAAGGAATCAGTTTGAAATCCCTTGTCGATAGCACTCTACACTTCGTGTGAATAAAGAGATAGTTGTGTTTTACAAGAACAATGTTTTCTAAATCCGTGCTGACTGTGTCAATAGACCGATCTCTTCGAGGTAATTCACAGTGTTCGAACACAATAAATGTTGCAAAATCCTAGTCGTTTACAGTACATTAAAGCTTAACCTTTCTTCCTTCCTTTTTGTTTTCTATCGACAATACAAAAATATATATTAATTAACAAACACTAAAACAGTTCATATCAAAACACATCTTCAAGTCCCAATCCTGGTGACACGAGCGAGTTGTTGAAGCCAGCCAACTGTGTACCAACGGGAGTCTCTGTTGAAAGAAAAATATCGAATCTAGTAAGTTCAATAACAGTCCCTAGGAGTGAAGTCTGTTGTATTCGGAGGTCTACAACAAGATGAAGAGGCTCTGGAGTACCCGCGCACAAAATGAACTGACGGCTGCTGATCGGCGCCGGACTTATACGCTGTTTGCTGTCAGGGGTGTGGCTTAGAGCAAGTTGAGTTGGCCACGCTAACGGCACTGGTCTCTCGGTAGGACGCCTGCTCACCCTTTCGCTGACAGCCGTCTCCTGTTTGTCATGAAAATGGTCATTATATCTCTTCCATTCTCTGCTGAAGTGCACAGTAAACTGTATTAGTATGCAACGCGATCCACATAATACAGTATTTTATCACATTTGTGTTTATAGCTTAAATGATATTTACGCAGTTTTCATTTAAGTATCATGCAAAATGCATAAAAACAATTATTTAATCTCAAATGATATTAATTCACAATAATTGTGCATCTTTTATACTTCTTCTTAAAATTAACTACGTTTGAAATTTTGTACTTAAAAATTACATTTATAAATAGTATTAGGGTTACTGATTATTACAAGGTTTAGAAAACAGTAAAAGAAAGTATAATAGAAATGAAGTGCTATTCTGATTTGTACCTTTAACGTAGTACCTTTGATGTGAAAAGTTTTTGTCGGAAGTAATTTTATTATACTAGTTAGATTAGTTACCATCTTTTGCAACTGTCATAAGAGTCTGTCTAAAGTATCTTCAGTGGTAATTGTAACTATATCGTTTTTTCTCTCCCAGTTTGGTTTCTCAGGACCACGAAGAGCTTGCATGCTTTTCATTCTACTATAAACAGTTTTAATTCTTATCTTCACTCACTGTTTTCTTGTTGTTTACTCATTCATCATATTCTTCCATGTGTATGTGTGGAGTTTTAAGCATGCAGCACTTCCACCGCACTAAATATATTCACTTTTCTGTGTTGATAAGAACAACTGTCATCTCACCATTTAGTGCGCTTTGTTTTTCTATTGTAGGATGCGTTGTCGTCTTCTCTTTATTTTGGAAGTGATGAATATTTACATTTTACGACGTGTGTGGGTATGTGTATGTGTGTGTGTGTGTGTGTGTGTGTGTGTGTGTGTGTGTGTGTGTGTGATGGAAGCTAATAAGCCTTTGTAAGTAGACTGTTTAGGCTGTTATATTGGTAACGCAATGTAATGCTCTACATGAAAATCACTGACTGTGCTGTGTGCAGTCTGTGGCTTGTTCGCATTGTTAGAATTTGCTATTGTAGTGTGAGGCAGTTGGAGGTGAGCCGCCAACAGTGGTAGATGTGGGGAGAGAGATGGCAGAATTTTGAGAGGGGACGATTTGGACGTGTGTCCATCAGAAAGAGTAAATTTGTATTATTGGATATCATGAACTGATACATATATATGATGACTTTTGAACGTTATTAAGGTAAATACATTGTTTGTTCTTTGTCAAAATCTTTCATTTGCTAACTATGCCTATCAGTAGTTATTGCCTTCAGTAGTTAGAATCTTTTATTCAGCTGGCAGTATTGGCGCACGCTGTATTGCAGTAGTTTGAGTAACGATGATTTTTGTGACGTAAGTGATTCATGACATGTATAGGTTATTATTAGTCAGGGTCATTCTTTTGTAGGGATTTTTGAAAGTCAGATTGCGTTGCGCTAAAAATATTATGTGTCAGTTTAGTGTTGATCAGAATAAGTAAAGAGAGAAATGTCTGAGTACGTTCAGTTCTGCGCAGCTGTTTGAAAATCAAATAATGTAAGGGGTTTATCAGCACAATCATTCATAAATATTTCTAAGGGGACGTTACACCTTAATCTATTGTGTGTACATTATAGTTTTGCTATGACACAACAGAGAATGATCGAGAGAGGGTTATTGCCATTTTGTGGAGTCTGCGGAGATTGATCTTCCTCTACAATAAATTTTGTTTGTTTAAATAGCATCTGGTTGCTGACGTTTGTTTGTTTATTCATTAGGTGTTTCTTCTCTATTACTGGTTTTCGAATTTGGTAAATCTGTTGTAGGTTTGAAAACGTTTCTCGTTGCTGAATCTGGTTATTTTTATGTCCTTTTCTATTGTGGTAGGTTGGTCGCTTTTTTGATGAAGGCACCAAAATTAATGATGAAGAAACACAGCTACTGTGGAAAGGTTTAAAACACTATGTAAACACAAATGTCCATTTCATAGAAAATGCTATCATAGAATCTGAGAAATTAGTCTCTCAAGAACAGAGGAAAGGCAAGCGCAATGAACTAATAGGAAAATAAACTAAAAACATCAAAGATACAAGACATGAGCACAAGAAAACGATAGAGATAACAATAGAAGCCAAAACTCTAAAAACCATCGGAGAAAAACTACGCAGAGCAACATAGCCATAACTAAGGCAAACTAGGGAAATACTTATGGATAAATAAGAATACAATAACAAGACGCATTAAGTTTAGATGCTGCTTAAGGTTATAACTTAGAGTGCACTTAAAATTTTTTCACATTCTAGTCAGGGTACGAACAGTGGACAAAACTTTATTTTGCAAGATAACTAACGTTTCAAAAAGTATCTGTTGTGAAATAAGTTGCTCTGTAACTTATATTGTAAAAAAAAATTGTAAAAAGGACCATGTTTGCATAAATATCCTACTGCTGAATGTTCCATTACTGCTATTGTAACAGTGCACAATAATTGCTTGAATGTTATTTCAGTAAGAAACATGCATTCCTTTAAAGTAGTCTACCTGATTAACGCTTTACCTTACTTTGATGGTAACAACAGCGAGGAACGTAATTTTTGATGTATCTAGATGCCGTTAACTTGATTATTGCTCCTGTTCAAACCGAAGTATTTCTACCCATTTTATGTTAAACCACGATGAACATTTTTCGCAGGCTGTCCAGACCTAGATGACAGTGCATTTCGTTTGTTTGCATGTGTGCTAGCCAGTTATTCGTATAATCAAAATATCCACGGGTATGCTGCCGGTCTATAGTGTCCAACGGGCACAATATTTCGGCGATCAAACATGTCGCCATCATCAGGTGAACTGACGGACTGAGCTCCTGTGAACGTGCCGGCACGGAGATCCGTACGCTATGGCTGCTCAGAGGGAACTGGGTTCGGTCGCGGCGGCGGCCGATTTAAATACCCTCCGCCCGCGGCGCGCTCCCTCCGCCGTCCGCGCCCAGCGCCACGGTCGTGCGGTGGAACGGATTGCGACGGCGTCTGAGATGACGTCGGTGTGATGGCTCTGTCCGCCGTGGTCGTCACAACTATGCGTCTGCTCGATTTACTCTTGATTAACCCGATCGCTGGTTCCGAAGCCTTGCTAAGATTATAGCCACAGTCGCGGTTTATGAGGTCGTCATTGGTGCGAATTTCGATGGCCTCTCTAACAACGCTGTCCCAGTATCTCGACGTCTGTACCAGAATCCTCGTGCGGTCATACTCCATGGCGTGATTTTCCGACAAACAATGTTCAGCGACCGCCGACTTGCTCGGATACATCAGTCGAGTGTGCCTCTGGTGTTCACGGCATCGATCCTCGACGGTACGCATCGTCTGACCAATATACGACTTGCCACATTGACACGGAATCTGGTACACGCCGGCCTTCCTAAAACCGAGGTCATCTTTGGCGCTCCTCACCAGTGCACGAGTTTTATTTGGAGGACAAAACACAGTTCCGACCCGGTGTTTCTTCAGAATGCGGGCGATTTTTCCCGAGAGTGCGCCTGTGTATGGAATAAATGCAGTGCCTACCTCCTCCCTCGTGACTTCATCCATCCCAACAGGTTGTGCTGCAGTGGTAGGGCGGAGAGCACGTTGAATCTGCCACTCTGAGTACCCATTTTTTCCGAAACACAGTTCTCAGATGTTCCAATTCCTGGGGTACACTCTCTGCATCAGAGATAGTGCGCGCCCTATGTACTAGAGTTTTAAGTACCCCATTCCTCTGTGAAGGGTGGTGGCAGCTGTCTGCATGCAAATACAGATCAGTGTGCGTAGCCTGCCGATACACCCCATGGCCCGCATCTCGTGGTCGTGCGGTAGCGTTCTCGCTTCCCACACCCGGGTTCCCGGGTTCGATTCAGGGCGGGGTCAGGGATTTTCTCTGCCTCTTGATGGCTGGGTGTTGTGTGCTGTCCTTAGGTTAGTTAGGTTTAAGTAGTTCTACGTTCTAGGGGACTGATGACCATAGATGTTAAGTCCCATAGTGCTCAGAGCCATTTTTGATACACCCCATGACCTAGGGTGCCGTCAGCCCTTCTCTTGACCAAGACGTCAAGGAAAGGTAATTTACCCTCCGTTTCAGTCTCCATAGTGAATTTGATGTTGGGGTGTATGGAGTTTAGATGTGTAAGGAAGTCAAGGAGTTTATCCATACCATGTGGCCAGATGACGAACGTGTCGTCAACGTAACGGAAAAAGCAAGTAGGTTTCCATACGCATGACGACAGGGCTTCCTCCTCTAAGTTCTCCATGTACAAATTCGCTACCACCGGTGAGAGTGGGCTACCCATGGCGACTCCCTCCGTTTGTTCGTAGTATTCTCCATTAAAAAGAAAATACGTGGAAGTCAAGACATGCCTAAAAAGTTCAGTGGTCCTCTCGTCAAACTTCTGACTAATCAATTCTAGTGACTCACCCATGGGTACCCTCGTAAACAAGGAAACGACGTCAAAACTCACCATGATATCTGACTCATCCAACCTGAAGCTATCAAGGCGTTTAACAAAATCCACGGAATTACGGATGTGATGAGGGCATTTACCCACATAAGGACTTAATATACCCGTCAGGTGTTTGGCCAACAAATATGTAGGTGCCCTGATGTTGCTGACAATGGGGCGTAATGGTACCCCCTCTTTGTGAACCTTCGGGAGTCCATATAGTCTAGGCGGTACCGGACCTTGGGGTAACAATTTCTTAGCGTCACCCTCCGGTAAATCTGCGTCCTTGAGAAGCGCCCTCGTCTTGTTCTCCACCTTCTTTGTAGGGTCAACGCTGATCTTCCGGTAGGAATCGTCATTTAGCAGGCTCTGCATCTTATCAGTGTAGTCCTTACGGGAGACAACAACTGTAGCATTGCCTTTGTCAGCCGGTAAGACAACAATTTCAGAGCGCTCCCTCAGATCACGAATGGCCGCCCTCTCTTTACTGCTGATATTTGACTTCATCGGCTTGGAATTCGTCAACGCACGACAAGTTTCACGACGTATATCCTCGGCTGATTCTGGCGGAAGTCGAGCTGCAACCTGTTCAACAGCACTAACAATTTCTGCGACCGGAGTGAACTTGGGGGTGGGAGCGAAGTTGAGACCTTTCTGCAAAACCGAGACCGCATCATCACTCAACACCATGCCACTCAGATTGATGACAGTCTTGCACGGAACCTGCAGGGATGGTTTGTCAAGGAGACGTGAGAACTTAGCTGTTTGACGTCCCGTAGCCTTCTTATGGGCGGAATCAGCTGACACCCAGGTGACACCATCAATCCAATCCCAGGAACAAGAAGTGAACTTACTAGCCAGTTGCAAATGTAGTTTGAGTAATTCCTGTGAGATAAACTCAAGGCTCCGGCGGGTGAATTGCACTCTCTCACGTACCAATGCGAGGCTGGCTCGTTTCTTGATTCTCTTAGCTGCTGCAGAATCGATGTGATGCATAACCTTAGCAAAATTTGGAACAACATTCTCGGAACGACATCTCTTTAGAAAGGCAAGAGTACTTAGCAAACGACATCTACGGTGGCGCAACTTTTCAAATTTCTCCATGCTGCGATACATCTCCTCCCCGTAAAGGTGTATGATGTGATTCTTGAGTTTCTCCCGGCGTATTTGATAATCAAAATATCCACGGGTATGCTGCCGGTCTATAGTGTCCAACGGGCACAATATTTCGGCGATCAAACATGTCGCCATCATCAGGTGAACTGACGGACTGAGCTCCTGTGAACGTGCCGGCACGGAGATCCGTACGCTATGGCTGCTCAGAGGGAACTGGGTTCGGTCGCGGCGGCGGCGGCCGTCATCCGTATGGAAACCTACTTGCTTTTTCCGTTACGTTGACGACACGTTCGTCATCTGGCCACATGGTATGGATAAACTCCTTGACTTCCTTACCCATCTAAACTCCATACACCCCAACATCAAATTCACTATGGAGATTGAAACGGAGGGTAAATTACCTTTCCTTGACGTCTTGGTCAAGAGAAGGGCTGACGGCACCCTAGGTCATGGGGTGTATCGGAAGGCTACGCACACTGATCTGTATTTGCATGCAGACAGCTGCCACCACCCTTCACAGAGGAATGGGGTACTTAAAACTCTAGTACATAGGGCGCGCACTATCTCTGACGCAGAGAGTCTACCCCAGGAATTGGAACATCTGAGAACTGTGTTTCGAAAAAATGGGTACTCAGAGTGGCAGATTCAACGTGCTCTCCGCCCTACCACTGCAGCACAACCTGTTGAGATGGATGAAGTCACGAGGGAGGAGGTAGGCACTGCATTTACTCCATACACAGGCGCACTCTCGGGAAAAATCGCCCGCGTTCTGAAGAAACACCGGGTCGGAACTGTGTTTTGTCCTCCAAATAAAACTCGTGCACTGGTGGGGAGCGCCAAAGATGACCTCGGTTTGAGGAAGGCCGGCGTGTACCAGATTCCGTGTCAATGTGGCAAGTCGTATATTGGTCAGACGATGCGTACCGTCGAGGATCGATGCCGTGAACACCAGAGGCACACTCGACTGATGTATCCGAGCAAGTCGGCGGTCGCTGAACATTGTTTGTCGGAAAATCACGAGGATTCTGGTACAGACGTCGAAATACTGGGACAGCGTTGTTAGAGAGGCCATCGAAATTCGCACCAATGACGACCTCATAAACCGCGACTGTGGCTATAATCTTAGCAAGGCTTGGGAACCAGCGATCGGGTTAATCAAGAGTAAATCGAGCAGACGCATAGTTGTGACGACCACGGCGGACAGAGCCATCACACCGACGTCATCTCAGACGCCGTCGCAATCCGTTCCACCGCACGACCATGGCGCTGGGCGCGGACGGCGGAGGGAGCGCGCCGCGGGCGGAGGGTATTTAAATCGGCCGCCGCCGCGACCGAACCCAGTTCCCTCTGAGCAGCCATAGCGTACGGATCTCCGTGCCGGCACGTTCACAGGAGCTCAGTCCGTCAGTTCACCTGATGATGGCGACATGTTTGATCGCCGAAATATTGTGCCCGTTGGACACTATAGACCGGCAGCATACCCGTGGATATTTTGATTATCAAATACGCCGGGAGAAACTCAAGAATCACATCATACACCTTTACGGGGAGGAGATGTATCGCAGCATGAAGAAATTTGAAAAGTTGCGCCACCGTAGACGTCGTTTGCTAAGTACTCTTGCCTTTCTAAAGAGATGTCGTTCCGAGAATGTTGTTCCAAATTTTGCTAAGGTTATGCATCACATCGATTCTGCAGCAGCTAAGAGAATCAAGAAACGAGCCAGCCTCGCATTGGTACGTGAGAGAGTGCAATTCACCCGCCGGAGCCTTGAGTTTATCTCACAGGAATTACTCAAACTACATTTGCAACTGGCTAGTAAGTTCACTTCTTGTTCCTGGGATTGGATTGATGGTGTCACTTGGGTGTCAGCTGATTCCGCCCATAAGAAGGCTACGGGACGTCAAACAGCTAAGTTCTCACGTCTCCTTGACAAACCATCCCTGCAGGTTCCGTGCAAGACTGTCATCAATCTGAGTGGCATGGTGTTGAGTGATGATGCGGTCTCGGTTTTGCAGAAAGGTCTCAACTTCGCTCCCACCCCCAAGTTCACTCCGGTCGCAGAAATTGTTAGTGCTGTTGAACAGGTTGCAGCTCGACTTCCGCCAGAATCAGCCGAGGATATACGTCGTGAAACTTGTCGTGCGTTGACGAATTCCAAGCCGATGAAGTCAAATATCAGCAGTAAGGAGAGGGCGGCCATTCGTGATCTGAGGGAGCGCTCTGAAATTGTTGTCTTACCGGCTGACAAAGGCAATGCTACAGTTGTTGTCTCCCGTAAGGACTACACTGATAAGATGCAGAGCCTGCTAAATGACGATTCCTACCGGAAGATCAGCGTTGACCCTACAAAGAAGGTGGAGAACAAGACGAGGGCGCTTCTCAAGGACGCAGATTTACCGGAGGGTGACGCTAAGAAATTGTTACCCCAAGGTCCGGTACCGCCTAGACTATATGGACTCCCGAAGGTTCACAAAGAGGGGGTACCATTACGCCCCATTGTCAGCAACATCAGGGCACCTACATATTTGTTGGCCAAACACCTGACGGGTATATTAAGTCCTTATGTGGGTAAATGCCCTCATCACATCCGTAATTCCGTGGATTTTGTTAAACGCCTTGATAGCTTCAGGTTGGATGAGTCAGATATCATGGTGAGTTTTGACGTCGTTTCCTTGTTTACGAGGGTACCCATGGGTGAGTCACTAGAATTGATTAGTCAGAAGTTTGACGAGAGGACCACTGAACTTTTTAGGCATGTCTTGACTTCCACGTATTTTCTTTTTAATGGAGAATACTACGAACAAACGGAGGGAGTCGCCATGGGTAGCCCACTCTCACCGGTGGTAGCGAATTTGTACATGGAGAACTTAGAGGAGGAAGCCCTGTCGTCATGCGTATGGAAACCTACTTGCTTTTTCCGTTACGTTGACGACACGTTCGTCATCTGGCCACATGGTATGGATAAACTCCTTGACTTCCTTACACATCTAAACTCCATACACCCCAACATCAAATTCACTATGGAGACTGAAACGGAGGGTAAATTACCTTTCCTTGACGTCTTGGTCAAGAGAAGGGCTGACGGCACCCTAGGTCATGGGGTGTATCAAAAATGGCTCTGAGCACTATGGGACTTAACATCTATGGTCATCAGTCCCCTAGAACGTAGAACTACTTAAACCTAACTAACCTAAGGAAGGCTACGCACACTGATCTGTATTTGCATGCAGACAGCTGCCACCACCCTTCACAGAGGAATGGGGTACTTAAAACTCTAGTACATAGGGCGCGCACTATCTCTGACGCAGAGAGTCTACCCCAGGAATTGGAACATCTGAGAACTGTGTTTCGGAAAAAATGGGTACTCAGAGTGGCAGATTCAACGTGCTCTGCGCCCTACCACTGCAGCACAACCTGTTGAGATGGATGAAGTCACGAGGGAGGAGGTAGGCACTGCATTTATTCCATACACAGGCGCACTCTCGGGAAAAATCGCCCGCATTCTGAAGAAACACCGGGTCGGAACTGTGTTTTGTCCTCCAAATAAAACTCGTGCACTGGTGAGGAGCGCCAAAGATGACCTCGGTTTTAGGAAGGCCGGCGTGTACCAGATTCCGTGTCAATGTGGCAAGTCGTATATTGGTCAGACGATGCGTACCGTCGAGGATCGATGCCGTGAACACCAGAGGCACACTCGACTGATGTATCCGAGCAAGTCGGCGGTCGCTGAACATTGTTTGTCGGAAAATCACGCCATGGAGTATGACCGCACGAGGATTCTGGTACAGACGTCGAGATACTGGGACAGCGTTGTTAGAGAGGCCATCGAAATTCGCACCAACGACGACCTCATAAACCGCGACTGTGGCTATAATCTTAGCAAGGCTTGGGAACGAGCGATCGGGTTAATCAAGAGTAAATCGAGCAGACGCATAGTTGTGACGACCACGGCGGACAGAGCCATCACACCGACGTCATCTCAGACGCCGTCGCAATCCGTTCCACCGCACGACCGTGGCGCTGGGCGCGGACGGCGGAGGGAGCGCGCCGCGGGCGGAGGGTATTTAAATCGGCCGCCGCCGCAACCGAACCCAGTTCCCTCTGAGCAGCCATAGCGTACGGATCTCCGTGCCGGCACGTTCACAGGAGCTCAGTCCGTCAGTTCACCTGATGATGGCGACATGTTTGATCGCCGAAATATTGTGCCCGTTGGACACTATAGACCGGCAGCATACCCGTGGATATTTTGATTATCAAATACGCCGGGAGAAACTCAAGAATCACAGTTATTCGTATGTTTACTACGTCTTTTGTTATTGCGGGTAATGGCTATGTGGCCATTGTAACTGTATAGATGTAATGTAGTTCGTCTCTGTGTCATAGGGTTTGCGGTTGCTCTGGTCTCCTTCTCAACAAAAATTTTTAATTAATGTATCCCTGATACAAATAATCAGAACTAAATATTTGTTAGTTTTGAAAATAGCTGCTGCATGTAAATAAAGTTGCAGAATAACTAATCTAGTATTAAAAAATTGTTCAGGATTTTTTCAGAACTTACCCATAATATATAATCAAACGGCTGTAGCTAATTAGATCTAAAGTGACATTAGCCGCATATAGAGTTTAAAAACTCACTATAAATTTTAAATAAACCTGCTAACACTGCAAAATTATTTCAAGTGTAAGTGTTTGTAGTCCCGTAATATTCTAAGTCCAGACCAGCACTACTCCAAATAAACACAAGTTCTCCCGACACTACGATATTCTAAGTGTCGGCAGAAGCGAAATATTCAGTGGCCACTCTAAACAACCAGAGTTAGAGTCCAACTCCGTGCCGAATTATTCTGCGTATTTGCGTCTATTGTCGTGAAATTTTCTAAGTCCACAAAACTGCGAGGCTCAATAACCATTCAGAGAAACATTGATCCTCCATTCAGCTAATAAGAGATTTCCGCAGTCGCAAATATAACTTTTGATTTACATGTGACATTTTAAAACTAGACGTGTCAGATGAAGCCGGCTAAATCGGTGATTAGAATAGTACATTACAATAAATTTTTAGTTTACTTGTTCGCCCACAATCTTAATTAAAGCGACTGTCATTTCATATCATGAAAACCACAATTAGGTTTTGTTAACTGTGACTTGAACAATTATGACGCACACACTAAGGCACAGAAATTTTGCAATAAATGACCTGCTCTTCCCACTGCTGCTGTCTAAATTTTTGTATCTTAAATGTAATTTGAATTACTGGCAGAACTACAGAAAATTCTAATTAAGAAATTAGAGTTAGTAATTAAACGTAGAAAACTTACGATATAAATGGTATTTATGATGTGTGCCTACGTTATCCACCAGGTGGTGGGCTGCTGTTAGTATAACTGTCTTAAACTGACTTTAATTAAACATTTCGTTCAAACGACTCTCATTGGCTGATTAAGTGAGTAACTAAACATCTGAGTAGATCACTCGATGCATCGATGCTTCTCTATGAGCGCTTTCATGACAGGTCGATAATCCCATGGGTAAATTATTATAAATGTTACTAAATATAGTGTACAACGTAACAAATTCCTTCTTGGCTCAGTAACTAACTGCATGCATCATGTGCACAGTCAGTCTGTATATCACAAGAATCGTCTCGCTGAACTCTCCAAGCTGATGTATCGCATTCTGATTTAAGTTTTGTGTTTTACGGAACATATGCGCAATTGTTGTTGTTGTTGTGGTCTTCAGTCCTGAGACTGGTTTGATTCAGCTCTCCATGCTGCTGTATCCTGTGCAAGCTTCTTCATCTCCCAGTACCTACTGCAACCTACATCCTTCTGAATCTGCTTGTTGTATTCATCTCTTGGTCTCCCTCTACGATTTTTACCCTCCACGCTGCCCTCTAATGCTAAATTCGTGATCCCTTGATGCCTCAAAACATGTCCTACCAACCGATCCCTTCTTCTAGTCAAGTTGTGCCACAAATTTCTCTTCTCCCCAATCCTATTCAATATCTCCTCATTAGTTACGTGATCTACCCACCTTATCTTCAGCATTCTTCTGTAGCACCACATTTCGAAAGCTTCTATTCTCTTCTTGTCCCAACTAGTTATCGTCCATGTTTCACTTCCATACATGGCTAGACTCCATACAAATACTTTCAGAAACGACTTCCTGACACTTAAATCTACACTCGACGTTAACAAATTTCTCTTCTTCGGAAACGATTTCCTTGCCATTGCCAGTCTACATTTTATATCTTCTCTACTTCGACCATCATTAGTTATTTTACTCCCTAAATAGCAAAACTCCTTTACTACTTTAAGTGTCTCATTTCCTAATCTAACTCCCTCAGCATCACCCGATTTAATTTGACTACATTCCATTATCCTCGTTTTGCTTTTGTTGATGTTCATCTCATATCCTACTTTCAAGACACTGTCCATTCCGTTCAACTGCTCTTCCAAGTCCTTTGCCGTCTCTGACAGAATTACAATGTCATCGGCGAACCTCAAAGTTTTTACTTCTTCTCCATGAATTTTAATACCTACTCCGAATTTTTCTTTTGTTTCCTTTACTGCTTGCTCAATATACAGATTGAATAACATCGTGGAGAGGCTACAACCCTGTCTCACTCCTTTCCCAACCACTGCTTCCCTTTCATGCCCCTCGACTCTTATAAATGCCATCTGGTTTCTGTACAAATTGTAAATAGCCTTTCGCTCCCTATATTTTACCCCTGCCACCTTCAGAATTTGAAAGAGAGTATTCCAGTTAACGTTGTCAAAAGCTTTCTCTAATTCTACAAATGCTAGAAACGTAGGTTTGCCTTTTCATAATCTTTCTTCTAAGATAAGTCGTAAGGTTAGTATTGCCTCACGTGTTCCAACATTTCTGCGGAATCCAAACTGATCTTCCCCGAGGTCCGCTTCTACCAGTTTTTCCATTCGTCTGTAAAGAATTCGCGTTAGTATTTTGCAGCTGTGACTTATTAAACTGATAGTTCGGTAATTTTCACATCTGTCAACACCTGCTTTCTTTGGGATTGGAATTATTATATTCTTCTTGAAGTCTGAGGGTATTTCGCCTGCCTCATACATCTTACTCACCAGATGGTAGAGTTTTGTCATGACTGGCTCTCCCAAGGCCATCAGTAGTTCTAATGGAATGTTGTCTACTCCCGGGGCCTTGTTTCGACTCAGGTCTTTCAGTGCTCTGTCAAACTCTTCACGCAGTAACTTATCTCCCATTTCGTCTTCATCTACATCCTCTTCCATTTCCATAATATTGTCCTCAAGCACATCGCCCTTGTATAAACCCTCTATATACTCCTTCCACCTTTCTGCCTTCCCTTCTTTGCTTAGAACTGGGTTGCCATCTGAGTTCTTTATATTCATACAAGTGGTTCTCTTCTCTCCAAAGGTCTCTTAAATTTTCCTGTAGGCAGTATCTATCTTACCCCTAGTGAGACAAAGCTCTACATCCTTACATTTGTCCTAGCGCAAAAAATTTCAATAACAACACAGCAGCTGAATTTGATCGTTGTATTGTACTCTTTCGAAGTGTGACACCAGAACTTAGGCAGTTCATGTACTTAACTGAATCCTTTCGCTGTTTGCAGTGCACTCCGTTTTCCTTCAATGAGGATTTATTTCTCTCTAAATATTGGGTTATTGATATCTGCATCAGTTCGATATGAACTGGAGAACTGGTCATATATTTAAAACTTTTAACAATCATGCTGGATTTTCTGTCATTTAATAACGAGAAGCATAATGCTGCTCCATGATGATTATTGGGAGGACTTACTTGTCCGGCGTATTTGTTAGTGTTATTTGAACATCGATAAACTATCGTTTAATTGAGAGTACCTGCACTATAGTCACTATCGGTAGTCTGGTTCAACTATCGATAGTCCTATCGCTGAAAATGTAGTTCTTTTTTAACTGACGCCTGAAAAATTGTCGGCTCCTATTACCTCCACGGCGTTTTGAGTGCAGTCTGAAAGTAGATTGTGGTGGCACCTTAGCCAATCTAAGTCGTTTATAAACCAAGTTATTAACAGATTGATCGCTGTGGGGGAGAGATCGTGAAAGAGGGAATTTTCTTGTTTGTCTTTCAGTAATGACAACTCACGGCAGTACTCATCTCCTACTGATCAGATGCTTATGGTAAAAACTACACACGTAAATAACATGAATTCGTGAATTATACTGATTTTCATCTTCAGATATGTGAGCGTACTTACTTGTAACAAGGAATACAAACGTAAATAACGCCATTGTAATACAGCGCCGTTAGTAGAGGAAAAATTGTCATTTTAAAGATTTGTTATGTTTCTGATTGTACTGTGTACCGCAATTTTAAATAAATACAATTATTGTCGTTATTAATTACACATACCTGCTGCTGCCCTCTTCTGTTTCTGATTCCTCATTGTACTTACAAGTGTTTACAGTTGTACATGTTAATGTGTGAAGTGATTCGAAAACACAAAACTCTGACGCAGTCCTAATGCCCCTGCGTCACTTTTGCTTTTGCAGAAGCACAAATACCACTAATATGTTGGTTGCCCATGTTGTGGTCAATTAGTGGTGCTTCTTCCGCCAAGGATACACCAGCTCCCGCAAAACTGAATGCAGTAGAAGCATAACTCGTCGAGGGACATAATCATTAAAATATACAGCTGTATTTACATGCTATCTGCTTTCACAGCATTGCAGTGCATATTCATAAGTAATTCTGGCGATATGTAAATGTTTCGGTGGATATGAGACAAAACTAATCTCTTCTTGCCAAGAGTTGACTGTGAATGTCCAGGAATGTTTTTGCAAAACTTCAAATCCTGTGATATTTCTTAAGCTCCTGCATGTTAATGCTGAAAACCCTTGCTTGAAACTTGCGCAGCGGGAGAATAAGCTCACCATTATCTTTTTTTTCATTTTTTCGAGTTTACATCTTTTTGCAACCTGATTAATAATTTTTCGAGCGTAACGAGGAGGAATTCTGCCTCTAAAGCTTCTAGCTCTACTGGGTATCGCAGGAGGTTACCCAATATGCCAACAATGGCTTCTTCGTCACTCATTTCGCTATTTAAACGCCACACAACAACAAGATTATTCTTCATCATGCAACTATGGTGGCACAACTGCTGAATCGCTGCCATTGGCAGCAGTGAGACAAAGAGCACAGTAGCGAAGAAGTGTTCCGAATGGTGCCGACACGAAACGATCAGTACTTTTCGCTCACAACCGATAGTCTCTGCTGGCTGAGGAGATTCCGCGCTTCCAAGATTATTTTGTTAATGTAACAGGTGCGTAATTGAGTATTTTTTATGGTTTTGAAAATGAATCGTAAAAAATAATCATCTGTGTGGACGTTTTTCAAGAAAGTGCAGGATAATAATCAGTTTGTAAAGTTTATCATCTGCAATAAAGATTATAAGTATGATCAGGGAGTAGGACTAATTTAAGAGTCCACTGAAAAGAAAGCATGGTGAAAAACTAGGAATCACGAATTAGTAATAGAATTGAAAGGTTAAGGATCAGCTTCTGAGCTAGATGAAGTGCAACAGGTGCAACTTAGAGAATCGAGAAGCTCGATAAAAATTATTTTAACAGAAATCAGTTCAAAAGTAGAAAAAGAACTTGAGTCCCTGTATGCAAAAATGATTGCTACCGATATGGTACCGTACATAACATCCGACCATGAAGGTTTGCAACAAGAAAAAAATGTTTATGTCTTAGACAGCAGATACGAGTTTCCACCTAAAAGCACACTTCAGTGTTAACTGTTCTCAAAAGTATAGGATGATGATGAAGAGGTCCCATACTCCGAGGAGCGTAGGAAATGGTGCGGGAAACCCGCACCGCCGTATTAGGCGGAGGTGGTTTGCCATTGCCTTCCTCCGGCCACAATGGGGATGAAGGTTTATGATGAGGACGACACAACAACACTCAGTCATCTCGAGGCACGGAAAGTCCTGACCCCACCGGGAATCGCACCCGGGACCCCGTGCGCGAGAAGCGAGAACGCTATCACAAGACCACAAACTGCGGACAAAGTAGAGGAAGAGATAAAAAATAAATTAGAGGAAGCCCTTATAAAATGTAAATTTTTTAGTGTTACAACGGACATGTGGAAAAGCAACGCGAATGAAGGCCTACTGCCGTTGACTTCCCACTTTATTATAGACGAACAATTAGTTTCACCTATATTGAATGTGACAAAAACTGCAGGTCATCGCTATGCAGACCTATGCACACGTAAATAATTTTTTTTTAAAAATGTTTCTTTCTTTAATTCGTCAATGCCATAAAGAGTTTCGTTTCATACTTATGATCGGTACATGTCGGTGTAGGTCAACTCGGCGTAACTTGTAGGGTATTCCTTGGCAGTTCCCCCCCCCCCCCCCCCCTCTCCCTAACCCCATTCCTCAAAAATGGTTCAAATGGCTCTGAGCACTATGGGACTTAACATCTGAGGTCATCAGTCCCCTAGAACTTAGAATTACTTAAACCAAACTAACTTAAGGACATCACACACATCCATGCCCGAGACAGGATTCGAACCTGCGACCGTAGCGCCTAGAACCGCTCGGTCACACCGGCCGGCACCCCACTCCTCCTCACCCCTTCTGCAAATAGTAATCTGAAGCCGTTGTGTCATTTGTGTTCTGTTTACCGACACTGCCAACCGTAACAAATCATTGAATAATTGCATTACAACAGGCTTAATAAAATTTCATACTCATTACTAAAAATAAGCAACACATTTGAACAGAAATGTCTCAAGATTACCTTTCTCAAAACATTGTTACTTTAGCGCCTAAAGTTTTCATTTAAGAGTTTCTGCGATAGCAGACTAACAAGTGAGAAACAAACGCGAACCCCAGCACCGCCTGATCTAAAATTAAAACAGCATAGCAAATTCAGCTGGCAGTGGCGTTACAATTACTGTGTTGCTGTCTTTCGAGTATATAAACGACTTGCTTTTGTGGCGATTTATGAGTAAGTGTTTCCATTGTGTTAACGAATCGGAACAGAATTAAAAACTATCGGTGCTTTTACAACAGCGTCAATAAAAAACTAACCACAGCAAGTTGTAAATATAGGTTTTACTAAGCGAAAGGGAACTTTCCAGTGGCAATGGAAAACTCTCAGATATTGAGAAATGGAAGCTGCCGTATCGCCACTACAATGAAGCCGATGAAACGCGATCTATCAGGTTCTGTCAAGTGCAAACTTTGAGCGGCGCGGGTGTATTATCGGATTACATCGGTATGATGAGTGAAGGTGCCAGCACTGCTGTCTCTCGCCGAATCTTACCTTATCCTTGTTAATACCCTACTGTGCTCTTCATACCGCTCCGTGCGCTTCCTCCGACGAAAGGCGAAACACCCAACAAAATTCCTACAAGCTACACACTTTATGTTGACTGCACTAAGATCACAAGTGTTTCCGATCTCAGCGATGTAGCAGCTGTAGCACCGCAGTGGAGTGATGGCCCTTTTGTTTTGTACTGAGTGTCTACTCAACTGAGAAAAAAACATAATGAGTGAAGAAGCCACCCTTGATTTCTTCAGTACAGTTTGTTATTCCCATGTGCAGTTTATATCGTATCCGCTGCAGTTCATCAGCAAGCATGCACGCTCAAGGTAATATTATTTTGTGGCAGACCAGTAAACACTTCCCCAATCACATCCCTATTCCTTATGATGACTTTCCTCTTATTGTGCTTTCTCTTCCACTTCCCCATTTCCCCATGCTTCTAAGATGCTGAAGCTCAACATAACATCGACAAGTAATATATTGGCCCAATTTCTACGAGAACTATATTTATATAGAAAGTATTTTCAGATAACAAGACATTGAATAAAAGAAATTTTTTGATAATATTATGCAAAATTTCGGACAATCATGTTTCCTTATCATTTCTTTTTTCAGGTCTTCAGTCAAATCAAGAGTATAATGTCCATGATAAGAGAGTAGTAGTGGTTACAGACAATGCTGAAGTTACGAAGATGCTGCCTCAAGCTTAAGGATTCGACTTTCACCCTATTTTGCCCATGGTATCAACTTAACAGTACAAGATTATTTCAAAGCAGAAACATTTTCCAAAATTTTATCTAAAACGAAGGTCATTGTGACTGTAAGACGTCGAGGTCTCCTGACCTTCATTGCTTACATATTCCGACCTCACAATCATGTTCCGCACATCAAGTCGCTCATTCAAACCCAAACTCGATAAGATACAGTCAATGTTGTATAAATTCATGTAAACGATATGCAATTGACAAGTGAGCACACTGTGGTTGAAATACTTGAGGCTGGCGTGCACACATACATTCCAGACATGACGCTCACAGGGGCTTTTAGTTCGGGAGACATGCCGCACAACGGGACGCCAGGCCCTTCAGAGGACGACCTAGCTCATGTCAGCCGGTGACTGACCATAGCGGACAGTGTGGGCCTGAATGGAAAGGGGGGAACAGCCCTGTGTTCGGCTTAAAAGCAAATTCCGCTACATTGTGTGGGAGCAGCCAGCCTACACATTCTTTACACATAGCACACAGTTTCAGAGATTTTCACAGGGAGGCAGTAAACGCCAAACGCCAAAGCTACAAGCTTCCGGATTTGTCGCCTTAAACGAAACGTCATTCTACCGTTTTAGAAGAGCAATGCTCATTGGCAGACGATATTTCTGACGCCTTGAGCTGAAGGAATAATGGAAGAGACCGAAAGATATACCCCTTCACGTCTGGCGTGGAGAGGCGCGGTTCCGTTATCGTTCTTGGAGCGAGAACACGTAACGTGAGCGTGCGCGCTCGTACGTGTACTCGAAAGAGCGAGGAACAAGTCTCTCCTCAGTACTTCACTGGGAGAGCACCTCTGTCGAGAGCGAATCAAAGGGCGACTCTATATTGAGTCCTTGTGATTAAGCGTTGTTCACTGTGTTGACCGACACACTTATTGTGCGGTGTGATTGGACAGAGTTATAGTTAAACGCCTCCGAGCAAATTTTGAGTGACATCGCGGTGGACTGGTTATCTGACCGGTGTACCACGCCAATAGTTAGACTATGGGAGAATACGAATCCTTGACTTCATCAAGGCATAGGGAGAGTTTGATTGACGAAGGTCAATCCAGATAGAACGAGAGTTATCTTATTTGTCAGCAGCGAGCGGCGCAGACAGCAGTCATCCCAGCTTACGGTATTGTGTGCTACAGCTATTGTGAGCCCCATATTTCCTCCACAACAGTAAACTTCACTGCATTTCACACTCAACAGCCTTGACCGTACCTAACAACATTCTAAAGGATAATTATTCAAGTTGAGTAGGCGCGCCTCTCAGCCATTCTGCCAAGGCAACAAACATCTTAAACTCTGTATAGAAATTTCATTAGCGAATCCTATCCTTGAAAGGTAACTTCACATTCCGAAAAGAACCAGGATATAACTTGTTGAATTCATAACTAAAAGTGTCATTGTGATTTCTCAGAATTTTTGCAAAATAAATAATAACTTTCGTTAGTTTTATGGTTGGTTGGTTGGTTTGAGGAAGGAGACCAGACAGCAAGGTCATCGGTCTCATCGGATTAAGGAAGGACGGGGAAGGAAGTCGGCTGTGCCCTTTGAAAGGAACCTTCCCGGCATTTGCCTGGAGCGATTTAGGGAAATCACGGAAAACCTGAATCAGGATGGCCGGACGCGGGATTGAACCGTCGTCCTCTCGAATGCGAGTCCAGTGTCTAACCGCTGCGCCACCTCGCTCGGTGTTAGTTTTATGTTTTTCTTACACTAATTAGCACTACTCCAGTACCCAAGTATCCCACTAGTTACGTAAGAAATTTTGTGAATTTTTGTGTCATTTCCTTACAGCGAACGACTCCAGAAGATATTTATTGTTGAAAGTTTTTCAGGCATTTCTCTTTAGAACGTTAGGAGCGTCTGTCTGACTTCAGTAGTAGTGTGGGGCTGGAAATTGCATCTTGCAGGAGCCACAGGGTAAATGGTTTATCTCAGATTAATCCGTTGCGCAGAATAACAAAACAAAAATAGATCAACCCCACACACCTCAGATGACTTTCTTTCAAAACTCTACGCTAGCCAGTGACAAACTGCGCAATGTTCAAAAAACAGCAAACAAAAAAACTAAGACTGATACATGAGGTGCCGACTCGATGGAACAGAACATGCCACACTCTCACTAGAATTTTGGAAGTATGAAGTGAGCTTGAGATTGCCATCAGTGAGAATTCAACTGTATTGCGTATCCTCACAGCGGAAAATTACTTAGCTATACAAGAGATAATAGACCTTCTTGAATTAGCGACAACAACAATCACAGGGGAGTCACACATCTCTGCTTCCTTAATTATACCTCCTATATAAGGTATTGCTGCAAAGGTTTCACACTTGTAAAGCACCTTAACAACTAATGCAGGACGAAGTGATCTGAACTCCTTGATTAAATCAGTCAATGAAAGAATGAAACCATTTAATACGTTGACTGTTAATGTGCTTGTGACATAATTATATCCCAGGTTTAAAAAACTTGTTTGAGGATACTCCAAGAGGCAGAAAACGCTCCACACGTACTACAGAAAGAGTATGCTGCTTTCAACGCATCAATTAAAAAAATAATACCTGAAACAGTAGCATCCATGAGCAGTGCTAATACATCTACTGATAGTCTAACAGTAGGAAGTCGGATGATCTACTCTTTTTGTCCAATTAGCAACAGCGTAACGTCGATATCGTTTCACCAGTCAGTGATTCCATAATTGACCAACATCAATGATTTGAAAAACCTGTAATAGACAAACATGTTTGTGTATTAGAATACTGGGCTAAATCTAATAGTATGTTGCGTGTAATGGCCAATAAATTTTTGTGGTGTCCAGCGGGTTCAGTTCCTGCGGAGAGGGTTTCTTCCAAGACAGGATAAATAATTACTTAAAATGGCAACAGAGTAAAGGAGGAGAATTGCAACACCTTACATGTATCTTTTAAAGTTGTCTTTTAAACAACGGACTAAACGGCAAGAATTTAAGAACCGTACTTTTTATAAATCAAAATTTTCATATCTTGTAGTGCTGTTTTTTAAGCAATAAAAATTGTTAGAAAGCTATTTTTCATTTAAAATACGTGCCAAAAACAATCAATACGTAATCGATATATCGACATCTTTTAAAAATACTACCGATAATATCGTAAATGTCAACTATCGATGTTTAAGTAACACTAGTACTTGTGTTGATTGCTCTATCGATTGCGCGCTGACATCTCCCTAGCTTCTAGGAGCCGCTGAAACAAATGCAGAACAATAAGTATAATCTTTATGTCGTATCTAAATGTTAACAGATTCTTCAATCCCACACGATTACATCCCACTGTGACCTCGTAACAGTAACAGCCAATCACTGTGACATATTCATTATGCATAATTTTTTACCGTGAAATGAGCCCGCGTCTCGTGGTCGTGCGGTAGCGTTCTCGCTTCCCACGCCCGGGTTTCCGGGTTCGATTCCCGGCGGGGTCAGGGATTTTCTCTGCCTCGTGATGGCTGGGTGTTGTGTGCTGTCCTTAGGTTAGTTAGGTTTAAGTAGTTCTAAGTTCTAGGGGACTGATGACCATAGATGTTAAGTCCCATAGTGCTCAGAGCCATTTGCACCATTTTACCGTCAAATCTCTGTGAAAGGACAATGAAACAGTTTGAGGACGACGACTGGGGTTCGTGTTGAACTCAGAATGTGCCATCGTTAAATTTTCTTTGTCCCCCTGCAGTAGGACGGACTGTTGCCCTGATGAGACCCCCGATAGGTTAGAAACAAAAATGAATGCCGGTGTCTGTGACGCTACGTGATTTCTAACAGAGGTTCATTGGACACTTACGATTGTGATTCTAGACAAACATATCAGAGAGTTTGGAAAAGTTAACGATACTGGCAAGATTCTACGGAAGTAGTTCCTTTTACCGCACCCCGATTCAGATGATAGAGTTTCTAAACAGTTCAAAGAATACTTGGTTATGAAAAGAGTAGTTCCTACTCACCATATAGCGGATAATCTGAGTTGCAGATAGACACAACAAAAAGACCGTCAGAAAGTGAGCTTAGTCGGAAACAGACAACGTACACACACACACACACATGACCACAGTCTCTGGCCACTGAGACTAGATAGGCAATCTGTTGTGCCTGTCTGTGACTCAGCGTCTCTGCTATGTGGTGAGTAGGAACCATCCTTTCCATACTGTTGCTACATTCCAGCCTGGATTTTCCGTTGTTCAAAGAATACTTGTGTCTCATTTCAAATCGGTACCAATTGACATAATTATAGCTGGTGGTGACTTCAGTCTCCCCTCTACATGTAGCCGAGAATACATATCGGAACGTTGTCCGATGTCGTACTGAATACGTTCTCTGAAAATTATTTTGTCGTCCAGGAGCCCGCACTATGAGTAAATAGTTGCGAAAACATATTTACCTCTTAGCAACAAATAATCTTGACCAAATAGGGAGCGTTATACACAGGAAATGGTGATCTCAAGATCGTTGTAGCGAGCCTGAATACTTTACATTTGAATAACTTACATCCAAACCTACTACAAATATATCTATTCAAAAGAGCAGATAACAATTCGCTTGACGATTTCCTAAGAGACAGTCTTCTCTCCTTCCAATCCACGTAAGAGTAGACCAAATTTGGTTTAAATTTAAAGAAATTGTATCGACGGCCATTGATAGAGGTATGGCAAATAAATAAATAAGAGAAAGTACTGATCGCCCTTGGTACACAAAACAACTGAGAACACTGTTGCAGAGCAAAGAAAAGTACATGCCAAGTTTTAAAGAACGCAAAAACCCTCAAGACTGGTAAAGTTTACAGCTCGAAATTTAACGCGAGCTTCAGTCCGAGATGCTTCTAATACAAAATTGCTAAGGCCTTTGTGGCCACTTGTTGACAAATTGCCAGTTGCTTTCTGTCTCGGGTTCCTTCATCGACGTTTGTTTGATAATCCATTTTACCAGCACGAATGGCTACCGTTGTCAAAGTTTCACCCCCCATAAAAATTATCAAACAAACGTCGACCGAAGAACCCGAGACAGAAGGCAACGGGCAATTTGTCGTGTTTTTAATAGTTTCCACAACGAAATCCTGTCTCGTAATCTGACAGAAAACCCAAAGAGTTTCTGGTCGTATGTAAAGTACACCAGCGGTAGGACGTTTTCAAAAACTTCACTGCACGGTAACTATGCCGTATCACTGATGACTTGCGCCATAGAGTGGTGGGGTTTCGGGTTCCGCTGGATAGGTCTGGAGTGCACTACACACAGCAGGCGGTTACTCGGGTAGCAGGGGCTGTGTGGCGTGGACTGGGCGGTTTTTTAGGTTAGAAGGCCCCGGGCAAGTACAGAAAGGGCAACAGCCTCAAAGGGTGCGGGACAAAGTCGGGACATGCGGGGGCCAAGCAGCAATCGGTATAGTAATTGTAAACTGTCGAAGTTGCGTTGGTAAAGTACCGGAACTTCAAGCGCTGATAGAAAGCACCGGAGCTTAAATCGTTATACGTACGGAAAGCTGGATGAAGCCAGAGATAAATTCTGATGAAATTTTTACAAAGGCACAGACGGTGTCTAGAAAGGATAGATTGCATGCAACCGGTGGTGGCGTGTTTGTCGCGTTTAGTAGTAGTTTATCCTGTAGAGAAATTGAAGTGGATAGTTCCAGTGAATTATTATGGGTGGAGGTTATACTCAACAACTGAGCTAGGTTAATAATTGGCTCCTTTTACCGACCTCCCGACACAGCAGCATTAGTGGCAGAACAACTGAGAGAAAATCTGGAATACATTTCACATAAATTTCCTCAGCATGTTATAGTCTTAGGCGGAGATTTCATTTTACCAGATATAGACTGGGACACTCAGATGTTTAGGACGGGTGGTAGGGACAGAGCATCGAGTGACATTATACTGAGTGCACTATCCGAAAATTACCTCGAGCAATTAAATAGAGAACCGACTCGTGGAGATAACTTTTGGACTCTGTAAGCGCAGAACAGGTATTCAGTGATCATAAGGCCGTTGAAGCATCCCTGAATATGGGAGTAAAGAGGAATATAAAAAAAGTGAGGAAGGTTTGTCTGTTTTACAAGAGTAATAGTAAACAGATTTCAGACTACCTAACAGATCAAAACGAAAATATCTGTTCCGACACTGACAATGTTGAATGTTTATGGAAAAATTTCAAGGCAATCGTAAAATGCATTTTAGAAATGTATGTGCCGAGTAAACCTGTGAGGGACGGGAAAAACCCACCGTGGTTCAATAAAAAGTTGGGAAACTACTGCGAAAGCAAAGAGAGCTTCACTCCAAGTTTAAACGCAGCCAAAACCTCTCAGACAAACAGAAGCTAAACGATGTCAAAGTTAGCGTAAGGAGGGCTATGAGTGAAGCGTTCAGTGCATGTGAAAGTAAAATTCTATGTACCGACTTGACAGAAAATCCTAGGAAGTTCTGGTCTCACATTAAATCAGTAAGTGGATCGAAACAGCATATCCAGACACTCTGGGATGATAATGGCATTGAAACAGAGGATGACACGCGTAAAGCTGAAATACTAAACACCTTTTTCCAAAGTTGTTTCACAGAGGAAGACCGCACTGCAGTTCCTTCTCTAAATCCTCGCACGAACGAAAAAACGATGATATCTAAATAAGTGTACAAGGAATAGAAAAGAAACTGAAATCACTCAACAGAGGAAAGTTCACTGGACCTGACGGGATACCAATTCGATTCTACACAAGTACGGAAAAGAACTTGCCCCCCTTCTAACAGCCGTGTACCGCAAGTCTATAGAGGAACGGACGGTTCCAAATGATTGGAAAAGAGCATAGGTAGTTCAGTTTCCAAGAAGGGTCGTTGATCAGATGAGAAAAACTGTAGGCCTACATCTCCGACATCGGTCGATTGTAGAATTTTAGAACATGTTTTTCGCTCGAGTATCATGTCATTTGGCCGGCCGAAGTGGCCGTGCGGTTAAAGGCGCTGCAGTCTGGAACCGCAAGACCGCTACGGTCGCAGGTTCGAATCCTGCCTCGGGCATGGATGTTTGTGATGTCCTTAGGTTAGTTAGGTTTAACTAGTTCTAAGTTCTAGGGGACTAATGACCTCAGCAGTTGAGTCCCATAGTGCTCAGAGCCATTTGAACCATTTTTATCATGTCATTTCTGGAAACCCAGAATCTACTCTGTAGGAATCAACATGGATTAAGGAAACAGCGATCATATGAGATCCAACCCGCTTTATTTGTTCATGAGACCCAGAAAATATTAGATACAGGCTCCCAGGTAGATGCCATTTTCCTTGACTTCCGGAAGGCGTTCGATACAGTTCCGCACTGTCGCCTGATAAACAAAGTAAGAGCCTACGGAATATCAGACCAGCTGTGTGGCTGGATTGAAGAGTTTTTAGCAAACAGAACACAGCATGTTGTTCTGAATGGAGAGACGTCTACAGACGTTAAAGTAACCTCTGGCGTGCCACAGGGGAGTGTTATGGGACCATTGATTTTCACAATATATATAAATGACCTAGTAGATAGTGTCGGAAGTTCCATGCGGCTTTTCACGGATGATGCTGTAGTATACAGAGAAGTTGCAGCATTAGAAAATTGCAGCGAAATGTAGGAAGATCTGCAGGGGATAGGCACTTGGTACAGGAAGTGGCAACTGACCCTTAACATAGACAAATGTATTGCGAATACATAGAAAGAAGGATCCTTATTGTATGATTATATGATAGCAGAACAAACACTGGTAGCAGTTACTTCTGTAAAATATCTGGGAGTATGCATACGGAACGATTTGAAGTGGAATGATCATATAAAATTAATTGTTGGTAAGGCGGGTGCAAGGTTGAGATTCATTGGGAGAGTCCTTAGAAAATGTAATCCATCAACAAAGTAGGTGGCTTAAAAAATACTCGTTCGACCTATACTTGAGTATTGCTCATCAGTGTGGGATCCGTACCAGGTCGGGTTGACAGAGGAGATAGAGAAGATCCAAAGAAGAGCGGCGCGTTTCGTCAGAGGGTTATTTGGTAACTGTGATAGCGTTACGGAGATGTTTAACAAACTCAAGTGGCAGACTCTGCAAGAGAGGCACTCTGCATTGCAGTGTAGCTTGCTGTCCAGGTTTCGAGAGGGTGCATTTCTGGATGGGGTATCGAATATATTGCTTCCCCCTACTTATACCTCCCGAGGAGATCACGAATGTAAAATTAGAGAGATTCGAGCGCGCACGGAGGCTTTCCGGCAGTCGTTCTTCCCGCGAACCATACGCGACTGGATCAGGAAAGGGAGGTAATGACAGTGGCACGTAAAGTGCCCTCCGCCACACACCGTTGGGTGGCTTCCGGAGTATAAATGTAGATGTAGATGTACGTACAGTCCCAATGAATCAGAGTTCTAAAAACAGTTTTCCAGGATCCCTTCACCAAAGAGAACGAAATAGATATTCCAGAATTCAAATAAAGAGAACTGCCAGCATGAGTAACGTAGAAATAGATACCCTTGGTGTGGGGAAGCAGTTTAAGTCACTTAATAAAAGCAAGGCGTTCTGTCCAGAATGTATAAGCCAGGTTTCTTCCGGAGTACGCTGATGCAACAGCTGCATACTTACCCAAGAAAGAAAACAGGCGTAACTTGCTGAATTACAGACCGATTCACTAACGTTGATTTGCAGTTAGGATTTTGGAACATATGCTATGTTAGAATGTTATGAGTTACCTCGAAGAAAACGATTTATTCACAACAGCCAACACGGATTCATAAAATTCCGTTCTTATGAAACACAACTGGCACTTTATTCTCACGAAGTAATGAGTGCTATCGACAAGAGATCTCAGATTGATTACATATTTTAAGATTACCAGTAGGCTTCTGATACTGTTTGTCACAAACGATTTCTAACAAAATTACGTGTTTATGGACTATCGTCTCAGTTGTGCGACGGGATTCGTTATATCCTGTCAGAAAGGCCACAGTTGGTACTGATTGACTGAAAGTAATCGAGTAAGAAGCAGCATCTGCCGTTCCCCATTGAAGCGTTATAGGCCCTCTGCTGTTCCTGCTCTACGTAAACGATTTAGGTGAGAATCCAGGCTGCTCTCTTCGACTTTTTACACACGATGCTGCCACTTACTGTCTTGTAAAGTCATCAGATGATGAAAACAGATTGCAAAATGATTTAGACATGATATCCGTACAGCGTGAAATGCGACAATTGAGTCTATATAATGAAAAGTGTGAAGCCATCTACCTGAGTTCCAGAAGGTATTCGACAAATTTATGTTACATGGTAAATCACTCAAATCTAAAGGCTATAAGTCGATCTTAATACTTAGAGATTACAATTACGAATAAAATTGGAGTGATCATGTAGGTAACGTTGTGAGGAAAGCAAACCAAAAACTGGTATTTATTGGCAGAACACTTAGAAAATGCAACAGGTTCACTGTAGAGAGAGCTTATACTGTGCTTGACTGCCCTCTTCTGCAGTACTGATGTGCGGTGTGGGATCTGCATTAGATGGTTTTGACGGATGACAGCGAAAAATTTCAAAGAAGGGCAGCTGTTTTTGTTTTATCGCTAACTACGGGAGAGAGCGTTACGAATAAGATATGCGAGTTGTGGTAGCAATCATTAAAACAAAGACTTTTTCGTTGCGGCAGAATCTTTTCATCAAATTTCAAATTTCAGTCGCCAGCTACCTCCTCAGAGAGTGTATTGAAAACCGATACACACGGACCGATACCTGCACAAACTGTAATATCACCAACCGAGCAAGAGCAGAGGTATGAGTAACACTCTCGTAACGCGAGCAAGACGAATATGTGAGCCGCAGCACATAAGACGAGAAATGGAACACCTTTAAAGCGTTCTGAAGAGCAATGGGTACTCTACCAGTTGTATTAAAAGTACAACAAGAGTAGAACACTGTGTGAAGTGACACATCAGAAAAAGAATAGTCGGGTACGGCCTTTCTGCCATAAATTCCCAGACTGATGGACAGAAGCGATCGTCTAATGTGCAAACACGGCATAAAGAGTGTTTAGAAACAGAAATAAAATCAGTGAATGTCCCAGACAGGTAAGGAAGAAAATAGACCCGCTTGTAATGTCGGGTATATAGCGCATACCATGCATATGCGGAGAAGTTTATGTTAGTATGACTGGACTATCAATCAACTCCAGGATCACAGAAAATATGAGACATTGCAGGCTGGCGTAGGTGGATGATGATGTTTGGTTTGTGGGGCGCTCAACTGTGTTGTCATCAGCGCCCGTATAAAGTCCCAATTTTTTCACACTCCAATGATTTTTGCAGTGCAATCTAGCAATATCACGAATGAAGATGAGGAAAACACAAACACCCAGACCCCGGGCAGAGAAAATCCCCAAACCCGCCGGGAATCGAACCCGGTAACCCGTGATCCAGATTGGCTCAGGTGGAAAAATCGGCCGACGTGGAAGTTCTCAGTATAGAGAAGAGCTATTACGCCCACTTGCAATAGGAAAACACAGTCACGAGAACAGCTTCAATAAGAAACAAGAAAGGCTCAAAGTAAACGGATTCTGGACTCTTGTGCTGCAGTGAACGACCGTTGTCGGTAGCAACAGTAGAAAAGCACTGGAAATGACCGCGGAAAAGCCCTAGAGAGTTGACACGCCAGGTACATATAATCTGCTGCCGTGAGCTCGGCTCCAGTCCACCACCAGCAATGGAGGGTGAAGCTTTGGCAATGCTAGCCACTCGTACTCGCGAAGCGTCAGAAAAATCGACTGATAAACTTCGGCCGGAGAACCCCGGGCAGAAACCAACAGGCAGTTTCACACACTTTTATACTTTTTTAACTTTGCACATATGTAATTTTGTGCATTTACGCGAATGTATATGGGCATTATGAATGCAACTCTGTCATCTAAGTAAAGATGAGAAGCGAAAGGACATTAGTTAAGAAAAATGAAACAAAAAAAGTAATGTAATGTCCTCCACCAGAGACACGAAAGACCTGCAAACGATAATCGAAATCGTCGCACACTTTCGTGTGCATGTCCGGTATTACTGCATTCACCGCTGTTGTGCAGCGCTGCAGTGCATACAAAGGCACTGGGAAGAGAGCCACATCACGAAGTCTTAAACGGATATAAGGAGATCACCAGTCGAATTCCTTTACAAAAAACAGAAAAAATCATCATCTTCCTTTACAAAAAACAGAAAAAATCATCATCTTGAAACTGCTGGTTCCATCGGCGAATGCTTTGAACCGCAGAAAAACCAGCGTCGTACTATCGACGAAACTCATCCTACACAGTTGAAACTTAACAGCACACGTTGAAACGGAGAGCGGGAAGCGGCTCTTGTCACCGTGGTGTCGGCAACTCGACCAGATGCGCAATGTGGAATGAACGAACAGGTGATGTAGCTGCACTACAGAGGCCCCTACCTGCAAACCTATCTGCTGAGTCGTCCGAACAAGACACAGCCAGGGCAAAAAACCGCAGGCGCAAATATAAGAGTTCGTGACACTGCCATAGAGTCGCCACTTTCGCGAGTTCCACCAGCGCCACGGGTGGCACTGAGGATGAAGATATCGACTTAGTCTCGGCGAGTTGCCGGTCGAGCACAATCCGCCAGTGACCGGACGACAACGGACAGAAGCTTACTCGGAAGACAGAACAGCAGCTCTCGCCCACTGGGTTGTAGATCATCGTCCAGGTCTTAGACAGGAAACGTCGTTTAGTGACCTCTTAGAAGTGAATAGACACTTGTTATAAATTGCATTTGCTATGTACTGTGAAGTTTGCTTACGATTATTCGCACTTAGCCACTGAGGGCCTTCCTGTGTGTTTTATTATATACAGTCTTGCAGAAGTAATTTTTCAACTAGTCAGAAAGATAAGTAAGCCTTTTTGACTCATTTGCGCGATTTTGTTATTAATTTGTTGGAGTGTTGTAAAACCTATCATGTAACAAGACCCAGGGGCGTAGCTGTGTAGTAATGTGTGACGTCTCCTGGCAAGACATTTGCCAAATCGGTGTAATATATGTGAAAAAAGAAACATTTATCTGTATTATTATTATTATTATTATTATTATTATTATTTCATTTCTGTATAAACGGTGGTATATTCTGTAAAGTCTGTAAAAAAGGAAATAATCATTTTTCATTTTTGTGTTTGTGCAATATTTATATATTTTATATATTTTGCAAATAACGTCTGTGGTAGCTGAGTGTGGAAATCGAAGCAGACAATGGCATTTGAAAAATTTCACAAACAAACATATTTACTAGGGTCCTGAATTGATTATAAATAGAGGAGGTTTAAATGTTACTCTATCTGTGTTCTTGTAGCCGTTAAAGTTGTAAGGGCCTGTGACGTTTGCTTGAATGCTTCGTTAGCTTTCTTTTGTTCTTTGTTCGAGAAAGACGCCATTGGAGGCTGATGTATAAAAAAGGTGTGTACTTCATCCTCAGTGTTGATATTTTTAATATAGAGATTCTTAAAATACTTGTAATAATTTATTGCTAGCTTGCCCAATATTTCAGTCCACATGTTTAGCCGTTTTCAGCATACTTAGAATTTTTCATGAAGCAGAGCTGCTCCGCGATCGTGGGAGGCGTTGCCGCGGCAAATTCAAAGCAAGTTTACAGCAATTACAGCAGGTAATTGTACATGAATATTATTTCTTCCAGCTTTCCGGAGACCTGAGAGGAGAATTGTGGATTTTATTATGTAATTTTCAGGTGGACATGGGCAACTGCACCGGCCGGAGTGGCCGAACGGTTCTAGGCGCTACAGTCTGGAACCGCGCGACCGCTATGGTCGCAGGTTCGAATCCTGCCTCGGGTATGGATGTTTGTGACGTCCTTAGGTTAGTTAGGTTTAAGTATTTCTAAGTTCTAGGGGACTGATGACCTCAGAAGTTAAGTCCCATAGTGCTCAGAGCCATTTGAACCATTTTTTTGGGCAACTGCTTTCACAATCTCAGTGACGTAAATAATTTAGGTAAATCAGAGTGGTAAAACTTTACTGTGCTGAAACTTGTTCTGGCTAACAATAATATTAAAATCGAATTTTATTTTTGTTTCATGCTCTCGTGTTAGTCGTGGCAATCAATAGTGTTCATATGTTAAAAAATGCACTGCAGCTTTTACGTTTAGCGAACATAGCATACTGTAACTTCTGTACGTGTAAATAAGAGTAATTTTCAGTGCATTTTAACGATGAAAGTAGAGAAGAACTTATTTAATTTCATAATTAGTTACAGTAATGATACCGTGTTCCATTGCTAACAGGCCAGATCAGGGTTATATGAAAATAGTTTGCAAATTAAAGATCACACGTTCACAGCAGCAAATCCTTTAGTGTTGTGCTTATCCCCACATAATAAGTCGAGGTGCACAAAGTTAAAGTTTTTCAACTATAGAAACTAATAGTGAGAATCATATGTCATCTTTTGTGCACGCAATAATAAGCAGTGAGCTACATCTACATCTATATATATACTCCACTAGCCACCAAGCTGTGTGTGGCGGAGGGCACAACTCGCGCCAAAGTCATATTTCCCCCCACCCCTCCGTTCCACTTGAGGATCGCGCGAGGGAAAAACGACCCTCTGAACGCCTCAGTACGAGCTCTAATTTCCCTTACATTTGAATGGTGATCATGCGTGATTTGAAAGTTGGTGGTAATAATATATGCTCTACATCCTCGGCGGAGATCGGATTTCAGGATTTAGTGAGCAGCCCCTTCTGCTTAGTCCGTCGTCTAACTGCACGTAGTCCCATTTCAAACTTTATGTGAGATCTGTAACGCTCTCGCGATTGCTAAATGTACCGGTCACGAATCTTGCCTCTCTTCTTTGGACCTTCTCAATCTCTTGAATCAGACCTAACAGATGAGGGTACCATACAGACGAACAATAAGACTGGACGAATAACGTATCGTAAGCAATTTCCTTTGTTTGAGGACTGCATCGCTTCAGGATAAACCGCTTCAGGATAAACCGCAATCTAGAGTTCGCCTTGCCCTTTACTTGTGTAATCTGATAGTTCCATTTGAGATCATTTCGAACAGTCACGTCCAGATACTTGACGGATGTTACCGCTCCCATTTATTTTGTAATAGGGGTTTTTCACCTTATTATACGCAGTAGGTTACACTTACAAATATTGAGAGACAACTACAAGTCATTACACCACGCATTTATTTTCTGCAAATCCTCATTGATTTGTTCAAAACTTTCGTGTGATACTACTTTCCTGTAGACTACAGCATCATCGGCAAACAGTCTAATGCCGCTGTCAATACCATCAACGAGATCGTTTATGTAAATCTTAAAAAGCAATGGACCTATTACGCTGCCCTGGGGCACGCCTGAAGTTACGCTTGTTTCTGTTGAAGTCACCCCATTCAGGACGACGTACTGCTCTCAGTCTGTTAGAAAACTTTCTATCCAACCGCATATGTCATCACATAGATCGTAAGCGAGCACTTTTTGGAGCAAACGACAGTGCGGAACTTAGTCGAGCACCTTTAGAAAGTCTAGAAATATCGCATCAACCTGGGAGCCGGTGTCTCGCATGAGCTGGTTTCTGCGGATGACTTCTCAGAGTCTAGAAGGGTCATTGTGTCTGAACACAAAATATGTTCCATGATTCTACAACAAATCGATGTCAGTGAAATTTGCCAGTAATGATGTAAATTCGATTTTCTCCCATTTTTATAGATTGCTATGACCTGGGCCTTGTTCCAGTCCCGTGGAACTTGCAGCTGTTCCAGTGATCTCTGATAGTTACGGATAAGAACGGTGCTACATTTGTAGCATAGTCAACATATAATCTTACGGGGATACCGCCTGGACCAGATGCCTTCCTTGGCCGGACTGAGTGGCCGAGCGGTTCTAGGCGCTATAGTCTGGAAACGCGCGACCGCTACGGTTGCAGGTTCGAACCCTGCCTCGGGCATGGATGTGTGTGATGTCCTTAGGTTAGTTAGGTTTAAGTAGTTCTAAGTTCTATGGCAATGATGACCTCAGAAGTTCAGTCACATAGTGCTCAGAGCCATTTGAACCATTTTTTTTTCACCAAACTTTGTTTACTCTTTAGTAGGAATGGTTCAAATAGCTCTGAGCACTATGGGACTTAACATCTGTGGTCATCAGTCCCCTAGAACGTAGAAGTACGTAAACCTAACTAACCTAAGAACATCACACACATCCATGCCCGAGGCAGGATTCGAACCTGCGACCGTTGCGGTTTGCGGTTCCAGACTGAAACGCCTGTAACCACTCGGCTACAATGGCCGGCTTTTAGTAGGACATGGAGTCTCATCCCAGTGCCCTACTGTAGAGGTTGTTTCCAGAGGCTCAGTTCATTCCTCAGGTTCCTCAATTATAGCTCTCTACCACGCTTCACGATTGATTGTATCTGTATCTTCTAGGTGTCGTGACTTCGGTCTAGTGTGATCCACTTTTTTGAAAAATGTTTCGGTATTTTTTTAAATCAAATCCTTTACTGTGTACATGTTCAGTTTATCATGCAGACCCGTCGATGTGCCCCCAAGATTAATCTAAGGCGTCGGTTTTGATGGTCTTCAAACAGCAGTGTACTTGACGAAGTCAGTGTATCCCAGGTGAAACATAATATACAGTCAAGTCCCAAAGAAACTGGTATAGGCATGCGTATTGAAACACAGAGATACGCAAACAGGCAGAATACGGCAATGCGGTTGGCAACGTCTATATAAGGTAACAAACAAGTGTCTGGCGCAGTTGTTAGTTCGGTTACTGCTGCTACAATCGCAAATCATCAAGATTTATGTGAGTTTGAACGTGATGTTATAATCGGCACACAAGCGATGGGACACAGTATCTCCGAGGTAGCGATGAAGTGGGAGTTTTCCCCTACGGCGATTTCACGAGTGTACCGTGAGTATCAGGAATTCAGTAAAACATCAAATCTCCGACATCGCTGCGGCCAGAGAAAGTTCCTGCAAGAACGGGACCAACGACGACGGGAGAGAATCGTTCAACGTGACTGAAGTACAACTCTTCCGAAAATTGCTGTAGATTTCAATGCTGGGTCATCAATAAATGTCAGCGTGCGAACATTGCATGAAAAATCATCGATATGGGCTTTCGGGAGCCGAAGGCCCACTCGTGTACCCTTAATGACTGCGCGACACAAAGTTCTACGCCTCGCCTGAGCTCGTCAACACCGACATTGGACTGTTGATGACTGAAAACATGTTGCCTGGTCGGACGAGTCTCGTTTAAAATTGTATCGAGCGGATGGACGTGTACGGGTATGGAGACAACGTCATGAATCCATGAACCCTGCATAGCAGCAGGAGACTGTTCAAGCTGGTGGAGGCTCTGTAATGGAATGGGGCGTGTGCAGTTGGAGTGACGCGGGACTCCTGATACGGCTAAATACGACTCTGACAGGTGACACGTACGTAAGCATCCTGTGTCATCACCTGCATCCGTTCATGTCCATTGGGCATTCCGACGGACTTTGACACCGCACACGTCCAGAATTGTTACAGAGTGGCTCCAGGAACACCTTCTGAGTTCAAACACAGAAGATGATCACTACGTGATTGAAAATCGATTTTGCCGGCAATAAACCACCAACATTACAGCCAACGCTGGCCTTCCTTCTAATCAATCACTTCCACTGGCCACCAAACTCCCCATTATTAATCACATCTGGGATGCCTTTCAGCTTGCTGTCAGAAGAGATCTCCACCCCCTCGTACTCTTACAGATTTATAGACAGCCCTGCCGGATTCATGGTGTCAGTTCCCTCCATAATTACTTGAGACATTAGACCAGTCAATGCGACGTCGTTTTGCGGCACTTATGCGTCCTCGCGGGGGCACTGCACTATATTAGGTAGGTGTACCAGTTTCTTTGGCTCTTCATTGTAGCATAGTCAGTAGTATCATAACTGTGTTTGTATTCATTTGAGAGCTCTACAGAAGTGGAAATGGTCTGTAGAGTAGCCGTGACATTTTTTTCTCTCTTTGCCTCCAAGTTCTTTCCAAACAGGAGTTTGCTGTCCAGCATTACAAAAAGATGGCGAACGCTGTCCTTCCATGGAATTAATAGTCAATCGGCCCCTCGTGTCTGTCTGTTTCCGTGTGAACACTATCCCTTGATTTTCTCGTCATTTAGTTTGGTCATATTCCTCTTGGCTCAACCTTCAAGTATCGTCAGCTGTCCTTGTAAACGCATAATTTCAGCATTCACTTGTCTGCTGCTGGTTAACAGAGCTGTATCGTCAGCGAACAGGGCAACAATGATCTAGGGGTTCGCAGGTAAATCGTTTACGTGAAGGGCGTCAGTGAAAGGACTGACCCTCGTGGTATGCCATGCTCTAGTAGTTTGGTACTTGACAACAAACAGTCGCTCTGTGAGGATGTTGTATATGATTCTGAGTACGTAGTCCATGTTTACATTTATGTCGTGCATTTTTGTAATAGATTTGGATTTCCACTCCTTGTCGTAAGCCTTCTCAGTACTCAGGAACACCGCTGCATACAGTATACGATCTTCATATGATAGCGATATATTCTGACACTTGGGGTAGTTGTGAAGAGAAAAGCATGTGGAATGTGAATTGATCCGAGCGAAAGATTTTGTGGTCTTATTTAACAAACAGCAATGCAAATTGAAAAGTTATTTTATTTTGTTTTCGCTACCCGTTTCGGCAATTCAGTAGGCTACCTTCAGGCCCCATACTCACCTCTAATTATCAATATTCGTAAACTGGAGCCATTTAGTTCCGAATGTCGTGAATTCTCAAGTATTTTCTTCGAGGGCATGCAGTCAAGTCTTCTGTCCCAAAATCCGTGGTATTAGCGTATTCTGTATTTCGTAGACGTCAACGCAAGTCACAGTTTTGTGCACTGGGTCATACCCTGCCCCGTACGTTTCTGTGTGGTCTCGGGTTCTTAAGTGGTCTGATGAGGCGCCAATCAGTTTTTCTTGGAGAAGTGCAGTCTCTCGCCGGCCGGGATGGCCGAACGGTTCTAGGCGCTACAGTCTGGAACCGCGCGACCACTACGGTCGCAGGTTCGAATCCTGCCTCGGGCATGGATGTGTGTGATGTTCTTAGGTTAGTTAGGTTTAAGTAGTTCTAACTTCTATGGGAATGATGACCTCAGAAGTCCAATAGTGCTCAGAGCCATTTGAATCACCATTTTGCAGTTTCTCCATTCTGTTTTCTCACAGCTCCTACCGCCAATCGATAGAGCGTCGGTTACATCTCTACATTCCTCTTCCGTCCCGCGGGGTTTCTAAATCCAAACACTGCGTCTTCGTGCCCTGTTTTTCAGTGTTTTTGGGTCATGGAGCAGCACTGAGAATTGTCGTGCTTCCGCGATTCGAATGTTGTTATCGTGATAGCCCGACCGTAAACTGTGCATCTTCTTGGTGAAATCTATTATAGTGCATGAATAGCATCACGACGACCTACATTCATGTGAAGTCTGAAGTTCTGAAACAGATTATTAAAGAATTGTTCCCATCTTGTTAATTTCTGTACTGGGATATCGGCGGCTCCGTGGCGTTGCACAGGTGTCCTAGAACTGGATTGTTTCCTGATGTCAGATCATTTATCGTCCGAAGACGCAAATCCACCATGAGATTTTTAAGGATAATGATATAGAACGCGTCCAGCTGACGGTGCGAATTATGAGGGACAATTATAGGATCCAACGGCCCGAATGTGATTTTCCTGAAGATCTTATATTTGGGTCCCTCTAGGGTATTTCAAGGTGAGTTCCACGCATTGTGCCTCTCATTTAGGTCCCGACGTAGCATGACTTTATTGAATAACTCAGATTTGGAAATTAAATCATTCTCATCGAGAGTAGTGTTCGGAGACTGGTATGCAGCAATGAGAGTGATGTTTCCGTGCGTAGTACGAGGTGCATTCAAGTTCTAAGGCCTCTGATATTTTCCTGATTAACTACTCACCCGAAATCGATGAAACTGGCGTTACTTCTCGACGTAATCGCCCTGCAGACGTACACATTTTTCACAACGCTGACGCCATGATTCCATGGCAGCAGGGAAGGCTTCTTTAGGAGTCTGTTTTGACCACTGGAAAATCGCTGAGGCGATAGCAGCACGGCTGGTGAATGTGCGGCCACGGAGAGTATCTTTCATTGTTGGAAAAAGCCAAAAGTCACTAGGAGCCAGGTCAGGTGAGTAGGGAGCATGAGGAATCACTTCAAAGTTGTTATCACGAAGAAACTGTTGCGTAACGTTAGCTCGATGTGCGGGTGCGTAGTCTTGGTCAAACAGCACACGTGCAGCCCTTCCCAGACGTTTTTGTTGCAGTGCAGGAAGGAATTTGTTCTTCAAAACATTTTCGTAGGATGCACCTGTTACCGTAGTGCCCTTTGGAACGCGATGGGTAAGGATTACGCCATCGCTGTCCCAGAACATGGACACCATCATTTTTTCAGCACTGGCGAAATTTTTTTGGTGGCGGTGAATCTGTGTGCTTCCATTGAGCTGACTGGCGCTTTGTTTCTAGATTGAAAAATGGCATCCACGTCTCATCCATTGTCACAACCGACGAAAAGAAAGTCCCATTCGTGCTGTCGTTGCGCGTCAACATTGCTTGGCAACATGCCACACGGGCAGCCATGTGGTCGTCCGTCAGCTTTCGTGGCACCCACCTGGATGACACTTTTCGCATTTTCAGGTCGTCATGCAGGATTGTGTGCACAGAACCCACAGAAATGCCAACTCTGGAGGCGATCTGTTCAACAGTCATTCGGCGATCCCCCAAAACAATTCTCTCCACTTTCTTGATCATGTCGTCAGACTGGCTTGTGCGAGCCCGAGGTTGTTTCAGTTTGTTGTCACACGATGTTCTGCCTTCATTAAACTATCGCACCAACGAACGCACTTTCGATACATCCATAACTCCATCACCACATGTCTCCTTCAACTGTCGATGAATTTCAATTGGTTTCACACCACCCAAATTCAGAAAACGAATGATTGCATGCTGTTCAAGTAAGGAAAACGTCGCCATTTTAAGTACTTAAAACAGTTCTCATTCTCGCCGATGGCGGTAAAATTCCATCTGCCATACGGTGCTGCCATCTCTGAAACGTATTGACAATGAACGCGGCCTCATTTTAAAACAATGCGCATGTTTCTATCTCTTTCCAGTCCGGAGAAAAAAAAATCGGAGGCCTTAGAACTTGAATGCACCTCGTACTAGACGTGACCGCTGTGGCCTCCAAGGCATTGAGTTGAGGTAGTCTTCCGGCAATGTGTGTGATGCTGCTACGTACAAAAATCACAGTGCTGCCTTATTTCCCACTCTGTCTGTAAAATTCTGTAGCCGGTCGTAATTACCAGTTTGAATGGCTGGATAGGTCGTAGATGACTTCTTTACAAATTTAGATGCTCATCTTGTACCGTGTAATAAAGTCGGTTACTTCGATCTTCTTGTTTGCTATTCCTTCTGCTTTAAAGTTACATAATAAGAGGTTCTGGGTCCTTTCCAGCCGATAAGTCGCTATGCAGCAAAGATCTTCGTAGCTCCTTCCACGAGGACCAGAAGTTTAAAAAAATGTCAGGTGCTGCGGTGAATATACGTGAAAAATTGGTAATTCGTGGAATTATATTCCGTTGACGTAATTATGATATAAACGATGTCACACTGTAGAACATATTTTGAAATTCAGCCATGACACATTGAGATACTTCCTTTGAAATAGCGTCGTAACACAGAAGGTACATCAATTCATGTAAGAGACACTCGAGCACCCGCCATATAGTCCTAATCTCTCAACGGGTCATTATGGTGCATAGTGATTTTGGTCAGGTGTCGATCAAGACATACTACTGACATATACTCCCAGATGACGTATTACGGAACAGCTGATGGCATCTCACCACCAGAAATGGAGGGCAGTATGTTAGTATTCTCAGGACACTGCCACATACAGCGGAGATAGAAGCGTCCATCATTCTCAGAAACGTTTCGAGTAGGTGACTCACGGGCGTCATTCAGGGGTAACTCACTTCAGAATCTCTACTACGGCAACATGTTTCCTGTTCTGTGTCACAGTGAGGAGGTACTTGCTGTATACCGATGAGAGCTGGCATGGCAGGTAGCCCCGTTTTGCACTTGCTGATTTGTCTTGCATCATACACAATGTTACATGTATTTCACAGGCCAACCCGGTGAACGAAATAAACTGTCGAATGGCATCCCTTCTTTCAATCACTAGGGTATAATGAAGTCCGGATTGCAAAATAAATTGACTGTTCCCTTGAAAAGGTCATTTCTTGGTTGTATTGTACGTATCTCGATATTTTAACATTATATTGCTTCTGAAATTGCATCTGAATTGAAAGTGACACCTGTTTATAATGCAAATAATAATTCGGCACTGCTGTCTTGCGCTTTCGACTTTTCACAGTAAAAAATTCCCATCACCTTTTTGATTTTTAATTGCATCGTGAAGTCGTATTCACCGCTATTTCTTTTCCCAGTTTGATGTAATATTGTAGTTCTGCAATATCTCAAAAATGTTTTTTAATACGACCTGACGAAGAGTTTCTATTCTTTTCCACCTTGATTCATTTGTTATCAGGAGAAGACAATATTTCATCCTGCTTCCTTCATCTTGACAGCCGCTCGGAAATCTGTGATGTTGTGCCAGTGCTAGACAGGACGAAATATCACGTCAGATTCTCTTTGCCTTGTTAAATATTCGTATACTGACAGAATATCTCGACGACTTAAAATAGAGAAACATGAAGTGTATAAACTTAAAATTGAAGTGACAAAGAATTCTCAGATTATCTGCAACGTAATTTCCAGATGAGAAATTTCCCACGCATCTCGCTCTCCATTCACAGCCAGAGTTCATTCTCGTTTATGTTCAACATCGGCCACCTGTAAATTGACGGTGACTCCTACGAACTCTTAATATGCAGCAAAAGGCGATAATGTGAAAGTGGAGTATATACTTACTTATTGCTTAACAGCGGATATAGTAGTAGGCGAGGTCATGATTGTAACAAACAGATGATTGTGGAGATCGATTTGAAATTTTTATTAGTAGTATGTTCATAACTTTTTATCACACGCACCTACGACATAAACTGCAGTAAAATGCTTTTCGAGGGCGTACTGAAAACTCTCGGAGCTTTGTAAATAGAACTAACTTTAAAAAAATTCCGTATTTCTATTGTTCAAGTCTAAATATTTATTTCCCAACATAGACACTCTGACAACGAACACATTTCTATTTGTAGGTACCACGACTGTAGAGTGTCTGGCTTTGTTGACGAAGCGACAACCTCACCTCCGCTTGCACAGCTTCATTATTAAAGTGAGGCCCTCGAAGATTTTCTCTTCGTTTTGAAAAGAGTCGAGAATTGGATGGGACCAGGATGACAGTGTACCAAGACGTCGCATTGCTACAGATGTCGCAACGAACGTATGTGATACAGCATTTCATGCTCAAGGAGATGGATTTCAATTGGATGCAAGTTTTCTATGGCTAGAAACTCTATTACAGCACGCTGTTTCTCATGTACCAACGTGGTTACGTTACAAACCGGCATGTTACACGTTACAGCCCGGAGCCCTCCAGTGCCAGAGGGTTGCAACTTGCTTCAGCGAAGCGGGGAAGTTGACAGAGTAATAAGCTTGAAACGAAATGCCTCAACCGATATTGAGGACAAAATTAAAAAATTCGGAGTCATTACTTCTCAGAAGGTCCTCGTAGTTCACTGCTCCCTTGGTTCTCATAAGCACGAAGTTGACGTTGTGCGCACGTTTGAAAATAAATCACTGTATCTACATTCATAATATTCTAAGTCCCACACAAACTGAAAACATGAACTTGAGCTTAGTTAGAAGTACATAACTCCAACGATTTTAACATGGTAAAAATTAAAACTTTGATACTCCCTTCCACCGACTCAACGCAACTACCCAACAACAAAGTCTGCCACCAAAACCCGAACGACAAAAGACAATAAAGACAAGCGCACCGCTGCTTTAATATAACAGGTAATAAAAAGATTGCGTTTGAGTGCGTTGATGCAACATACTGTATATGCAAACCTGCGAGACTCCGATGCGGGTATATGACTACCGATATCTACGCAAAGTAGGGCGGTCTTGGAACGGAAACTTCATTCGGCATAAACGATGTTCACTTTCTTGACTGTCGTATACACTGTGAATGTATATCTTTACAAGCAACTTATCTCATTGGCATAACACCAGAACACAAACTGATGGGATTCAAGTGCAGAGGTAAACACAAGAATCATACCTGACTCACGTGTTTGTTTATATTTGATATAATAATACAGACATCTGTGGTAACTCTTCTCTAGATTGTCGGGCAGTGGTTTGCGGCGTTGTTGTCTTGATACAATTTGATGAAGTCCCATATATCGCTGAAGTTTTCTTAGAAGCTTCTTTCAGATTCCACAGGAAAAAATGTAACGTTCCGTTAGAAAAAATTCAAAGTCAGTTACGTAATACAGTGACTATTAACGACAAAAATTACTTCCGAAATTGAGGAAAAGCACCATATTTTTCGCTATAACTTCGCGTAATCAGCACCTAAATAGATATATTCATTCTGGATATATTTGCGGTGGCCTGTCTTAGCTGCCTCAAACAATAAATTCCAATGATTCTATATTTATTAAAGTGTTTTAAGCAGCTTGCTCAATTTCTTGTTTAATTAGAATTTTTATTAATGAACATATGCCTAGCCATTAAGCTAACGATTAAACAAACTTAAAATGTTAAATGTACGTCATCAGTGTTAATTAAGAAAGGAGTTAGATAACTAATGATAACTTCATAGTACAAGTAGCTGTGGAGAATTTAGAGTAATGGCCCATGTGCGTGAACACTTACATTGAAGAGCGAAAGAAACTGGTATAGGCATACGTACTCAAATACAGAGAAATGTAAACAGGTAGAATACGGCGCTGCGGTCGGCAACGCCTGTATGATATAACAAGCGTCAGGCGCAATTTTTAGCTCGGTTACTGCTGCTACAGTAACAGGTTATCAAAATTTCAGGGAGTTTTAACGTGGGCGCTCGAGCGATAGGATACAGAGATGAAGTGGGGATTTTCCGTTACGACGATTTCACGAGTGTACCACGAATATCAGGAATCTGGTAAAACATCGAAACTCCTATATCGCTGTGGCCGGAAAATGATCCTACAGGAATGGGACCAAAGACGACTGGAGAGAATATCTCAGCGTGACAGAAGTGCTACCCTTCCGCAGATTGCTGCAGATTTGAATGCTGAGCCGTCAACAAGTGTCAGCGTGTGAACCATTCAACGGAACATCATCAATAGTGGCTTTCGGAGCCGAAGGACCACTCGTGTACCCTTGATGACTGCACGATGCAAAGCTTTACGCCTCTCCTGGGCCGGTCAACATAGACATTCGACTGTTGAAGACTGAAAACATATTGCCTGGTCGGACAAGTCTTTTTTCAAATTTTATCGAGCGGATGGACCTGTATGGGTGTGGAGACAACCTCAGGAACCCAAGGATCCTGCATGTCGGCAGAGGTCTGTTCAGGCTGGTGGAGGCTCTATAATGGTGTGGGGGCGTGTGCAGCTGGAATGATATGGGAACCCTGGTACGTCTAGATACGACACGGACTTGTGAACGTTATTGAGAATATCTGGGATACCTTGAACGTGATGTTCAGACGAGATATCCACCCCCTCGTACTCTTACGGAATTATGGAAAGCCCTGCAGGGTTCATGGTGTCAGTTCCCTCCAGCACTAGTTGAGACACTAGTGGAGTCGATGCGACGTCGTATTGCGGCACTTCTGCGTGCTCGTGAGGATCCTACACGTTGTTAGGCAGGTGTACCAGTTGTTTTGGCTCCTCAGTGTAAAGTAGGCTGTAGCTTTTAATACAATGAAAGAGTTAAGATCAGACCATCTGTAGTACTGATATGCTCATCTTTCAGTTGATACTTCAGATGCTTTGATAGCTCGAAATACTTACTAGGTATTATACTGTCTGTTGTAACACTGATAATCACAAACATTCATAACTTTTGTAATAATTATCCTAAAATTACAGCATAGGTTGCAACAAGCTCGTCTCAACTCCGTGATCTCTCTGGCGCCTTTGGTTTATTGTAGCTTGTTCATAAGATATGGAACTCAGTTTTGGTGAAAATACAACAGTCACATTAGAATCAGAGCTGAGTAACCACCACTGCATTCCTTCACAGTCCCCTCAGACCATCGCTGCACTGGCCGCTTCTTACTTGCCTAAGGCTCGCTTGCCTTCACTTCCGGCCCATGCCAGCGCTGTAGACAATTCTCCCACTCAGCCTTTTGACCTCAGCCTCTGAGCGAGACGTTAGCTATAGTGAGGTCGGAATAAGCTTCACATGCCTACCTCAACTACTAACAAAACGCGATTTTGTGAACATCTCTATGGCAATGTCACAGAGTTGTCACAGGCCTATAACGGCTATTACTGTCGCTTGCTGTCATTTCTTCTTAAGCCGTCTCGACTATAGTAATGTCACCGTGATTATACCATCCCGGAAATCAGTCCTGTGGCCCTTAATTTACCTTTACGTTTGCTAATGGTGAAAACAGAGGAGCGTATCCGTTGTGAACATTCATCTGGTTTGGATGAATTTCCATTCGTATTTCATGAAGAATTAATCATTGGGATGGAAAAACACACACACACACACACACACACACACACACACACACACACACACACACGGTAGAGTTTTAGAAACAAGTACACAAAAAGCAGTAACTTTCCCTTATGAAATTGTAACTTTGTTTACATTACTGCGAAACATGGCCGAAATAGAAAATATCGTTGATATCGCCATCTCCGAACCAGGCCGCAAAACTGTATTTTGTTCTCGTGCTCGCAGCACTTTAAAAGTAGGTCATATGGTGTAGTTAATGATTTTGAAGCGAGTGCCGCCCAATACTACGTAGTTTTTCTGTCCGCTTGCTGAGTGTTCACGTGTTATAACGGGAGTTCCACTTCCCTATTTGCTGATGCAACCCGCTCCACAGCCTGCAGGGTGGGCTGCGGCCACCGCGGGCGCTACGCGAGTGGAACAAGCAAGTTGATTGACGTGGGCGTGACGGGGCGGGCGGCGGTATGGAGATGAGGGCGAGTGCCGCTGTCACCTCCTGACGCGCGCTTCACGCGGACGCCGTGCTCCGCTTTATTATGCAATCCTCGCCCCTGCCTTCTGTCTCTACATGCACATGCCACCAGAATCTGGAAATTCAAAATAAATGCTTTATTTACAAATAAAAAACCAATACGAGGTCAGTGGTTTCCCTTTCTTTAGTTTTCAACGCAGCCAGATATATGTGGGTTTTTGTTGGGAACTGGAAAACCACTTATATTGACTGTAGCTTTGAAATCTGTGAGTGCATTAGACATCGATAGTTTCGTCTCCGATTTCACACCCATCTTAATCCAAATACCTGACCAAGAACACTCTACGAGATATTTTCTGGAACGTGTCTATACCTTTCTAAGTTTCCCACAGTCTCTCCTCTTTTCCCAAATATTTTTATAAACCTAATTACTTCCAAAACTCCTGCACAGCTGATATCCTAATTTATTTGTAAGTGCTACATCCCACTTCCTTTATAGACCTATACAAAATTTCGGGTGCTACTAAGAATATTAGGTCCTACTTTATACTCTATACCTACATTTATTACCACCCAGAGTCTTAGGAAGTATTTTACCAAATTGTACCTTGCTCTTAACGTTTGTCGGTCCTACCATATTTTCTCTAGTACTTAATTAACTCAGGATTTATCTGACCACTGAGTTATTGGTAGAAGAGAACATTTATTAACTAAGTTAACACTCAATCGAACAAATGTTTTACTGATAACTCACCGACTAGCAAAATCATTTTGTTGCTTTTGAACAATAGTAATGCTGTCTCCTCAATAATCTTGATAATCAATGAGCTGAACTTTCCGGAACCGAAAACGTGACGAACAATAAAGGAAAATAAAATATCTGGTCATTTAAAAAATTTGAAGTAAGATAATGATCGAATGATCTGACGCTGTTAAGGAATTAGCCCAACATCTAGCAGGATAACCAGAAATACTGGGTTTTATCATCAGCTGAATAGTTCAATGTCAGTTGGTAGAAACAAAAAATTACCTATATCCGCTCTCAGGAATATCTGGTGTGGTGAAGGCCGTATGTCTAGATGTAACCGAATTTTGTATTTTGTTGAAGAAATGATGTAATGTGCGCTCAGTTTTATTCACAGATTTTACTTAATATTTCTTTAATAAAATGGCTCTGAGCACTATGTGACTTAACTTCTGAGGTTATCAGTCCCCTAGAACTTAGAACTACTTAAATCTAACTAACCTAAGGACACCACACACATCCATGCCCGAGGTAGGATTCGAACCTGTGATAGTAGCGGTCGCGCGGTTCCAGACTGTAGCTCCTAGAACCGCTCGGCCACTTCGGCCGGCATTTCTGTAATACTTGCCATTTAATTGTGAATACAATAACATGGCTTTATCAGTTCGGTACATCACTATCCATACCAATAAATCGGACTTTAATATCAAAATTGAGCTCCCCTTTCTTGTCCACAAAAATTATATTGGAAACAGAACATATATAAAGCCATTATTCACCCAATTCTGATCTATTGTTCGCTGTGCTGGACAATTACGGTGAGGAACCGCAAGAAGATCGAAGCTCTAGAAATGGACTTTCAAAGGCGATCATCAAAGATCTCCCATTTGGAACATGGAACAAATAAGGATGTACGGAAAATAACAGTCAAGAAAATACCATAGTCTGTGAGACAGAATGTATACAACTTTTCTGTTTGGAGCCTTAATGAGAACGAGACAAGAATATAATTGAATATAGACCGACAAACAGAAGGCGCAGAGGAAGATGTGACTTAAATAGGAAATTATGTGTGCTAACACGTGTCCATATTCGATCCAAACACAGTGATCTCAGCTTTAGATCTTCCGATAAACCTGGTAAAGTGTTTTTACTCATGTATCATCAGGACTTGTGACGGCATTAAGCGTGTAGAGAGGCTGTGTCTGTCACTGTCTGCTTGGATCCTTTCATGACTTCAAGTACACTGATCATAAAAGTCTTAGCAGAAACTATCATTTAACATTATTTGCTGATAGAACGAATGAGAAAATTTCTGAATGAAATTTTTTCGGTGAATATTAAATGGAAAAATTAATAGTATTTATTATAGAAAATTGGTGTATAGATTTTCTTTTAAAAACTGAATATATTTTATATTAGAAATATAGCAAAGAATCAACATAGGGAGAAACATATAGGCAAAAATAATCGAATCTCTGACAAAGCCACAGGCAGTGGAAGGAAGGACACGCGAAGATGAGTGGTCAACCATCAGAGAGAGTGAGTGTGCGTCGTTCGACAAAAGGAGAGGCGCCGGACGGGAAGGTCGGTGAGGCAAATGGTGTGGTGTAGAGGTAATAAATGATCCCGTATACTCGCTTTAAACACTTCAGAGAGTCTTGCGACATCATCTACAAACTCGAGGCGTTACAAAGTGTGTAACGACAGTACCAGGAGATGATGATGAAGTGCAACCTCAAGTGCAAGCTCTAAATAGTGATGATTAGTAATTAAAATAAATTTATAGCTGTTTTCGGAAAGTTACAGTAATGAATGAGAAGCTTCACAACTCGCTGTTGACCCATAAACACAAGTTGCTATGATCAAAGAACGTAGAAATAGCGCGCTTTTTTGTCACTGGGATATAACAGTGACGTTGCTCTTTGCCCAGTTTTAGTTTGGCGCTGCACATTTATTTTCTTATGATGGAGGTGGGATAAAAAGGAATACAACCAGTGTTTCTACAACGGACAAAATTCGTATGATTTTCGTCTGAAGCTTGGACTATAGCATGAATCTTATTCGAGCCTTCACTATGCCTCTAATGGAACACATTTGCATCAATTAATGTTTGTCTTACAGTCTCACAAAATACAGCCACGTTAAATGCTATCTTATCGTATCAAGCACTCATTTTATCTTGTCTGTGTCAGTCTGGAACTGCGCGACCGCTACGGTCGCAGGTTCGAATCCTGCCTCGGGTATGGATGTGTGTGATGTCCTTAGGTTAGTTAGGTTTAAGTAGTTCTAAGTTCTAGAGGACTGAAGACCTCAGCAGTTAAGTCCCATAGTGCTCAGAGCCATTTGAACCATTATCTTGTCTGTGCTACTTTACAGCAACAAGGTCGTGTACTCAACTTCCGTATGAACAATACGTCACGACTAGCCTACATTCCTGGGTGCTTCAGTAAGAGAGAACGAGTCGACGAGTGTGAATCAGCCGCAGCGTAGCAGTTCTCAGACTCGCCACGCTCGCGAAACTATAGCGGAAACGAAGGAAGCCCATTAACACTGATGTAACAGAGGCGCCTTGGTTTGTGAAGTATGTTACCCGCATTATTTGACATGTATCCGCTCCGTTTCTGATCTCTAGTGTGGTTTGCAGTACAGGAGCACAGAAGTAAGTGCGAGCTGGAGTAGGTATATATTTTGGAAAAACCGCACTGGCCGTTAGAGCTTGATAGTCAGATGCTTTTCGTCTTAATTTGCATGTAGCTTGGGATGATTGAGAATGGATGTTGCAGGATAATAATTGTACTACGCTGCGAAAGACGGTCGTGTCGACTCAACTGACTAAAAGTAAGTACTCGAAAACAGACTGTATACACTGTTGTTTCAAGAACAACCCTCATATTGAAAACTAGTGAAGTGTAGATGAATAGACTTCCAATTTTTTTAGAACACGTTTTGTTGAATCATTACTAATCCATATCAACAAAGTGTCCCAGTGAAAAGATAGGAAAGGAAACAAACCTGTCATAAGGAAGAAAATCTGTGTAATGGAGCAAATGTCATAAAAATTTGTTTAGTGTCTGTGTGATGGGATCTTCCAGTACTGCCGTGAGGCAGGATTCGATAATGCTTACTCAATAACAGTGCCCTTTATTAATCGTCCCCAGGTTTCGGATAGAGGATACGGCCTTCAGATATGAAGGGTAGCTGCGAATACAAGAAATAAGCAATCGCGGACAGCCGTTGGGGAGCAGGCGATAGCGTGATGAACCATCCCCGTTTCTTCTTCTATCACTATCAAATCTATTCATCAAGAATCAGCAACATTAATGGGTATGTGTTCCTCTGAAGTAAGCCCGGGTTCCCGGGTTCGATTCCCGGTGGGGTCAGGGATTTTCTCTGCCTCGTGATGGCTGGGTGTTGTGTGCTGTCCTTAGGTTAGTTAGGTTTAAGTAGTTCTAAGTTCTAGGGGACTTATGACCACAGCAGTTGAGTCCCATAGTGCTCAGGGCCATTTGAACCATTTGAACCTCTGAAGTAAAATATTCCGGAGGTAAACTAGGTTCCCATTCGGGCCTTCGGGTGGAACCTACATCGAAGAGATTCATGCCGAAAGGAACTTTCAGGTTGGGAACATGGAACGTTAAAAATTTGAACAGACCAGGAACATTCCAGACATTATTAGACGAATTAGATAGATACGATGTAGACATTACAGCTATTCAAGAAACTCGGTGGTAGGGGGAGGGTATCATAAAGAGGGGTAACTATACATTTTTCTATGGAGATGCGGAAGCTCACAGTTTCGGTACTGGTTTCGCAGTACAAGGAAAAGTGCTTCACGCAATCAGAGATATAAGGTTCATTAGTGACCGACTATCAGTTATTGTGTTGTCCGGCAGGTGGAATAGACTAATAGTAATTAATGTACACGCACCAACTGAGGACACTGAAGAAGTTGTTAAAGACGGCTTTTATGAAGAACTAGATCAACTGTGGGATGAGTTCTCCTCGTATGATACAAAATTAATCATAGGCGATTTCAATGCGAAGATAAGGAAGGAGGAAGCATTCCGGCCTACAATGGGGAAAGAAAGTTTGCATAACATTTCGAATGATAATGGCACAAGAGTGGTTAATTTTGCTGTTTCAAAAGACATGATTGTTGAGAGCACATATTTCAAAAGGAAGGACATTCATAAAGCAACTTGGGTCTCTCCGGGTGGACACACCAGAAACCAAATTGATCATGATCTTGTAGATCGGAGATGGCACACTAGTATAGAAAATGTTAGGACTTTCAGGGGAGCAGACTGCGATTCTGATCATTTTCTTGTGGTTGCCAAAGTTCACCAACGGCTATCTACAGCAACATCAAGGTGTCACAATGCAGAACTTGTTAGGTTCGACACTGACAAGCTAAATGATATAAATTTTAGAAGAAGGTACATGATAGAAATTTCAAATAGGTTTGATGCTCTCAGGACACACAAAGATCAAGACGAGGATGTAAATAAACAGTGGATCACTGTGAGGAATAATATCAAAGAGGCAGCGAAGGTCACAATAGGTACAATTAAGAAGAACAGGAGGATACCGTAGTTCGATGAGGAATGCAAGAAATTGGTAGAGGAAAGGAGAAAAGCGCGATTAGATTGGGATAGAATGGGAGACATAAAACGAGAGGAGTTCTTGAATTTTAGAAGGGAAGTTGGTGGTAGGCTACGGGCAAAGAAGAGGGATTATTCGAACAATTAAATTACAAAAATGGAAACAAACAGTAAAAAAAAAAAAAAAAAAAAAAAACATTAGGGAACTTTACCTAGATATAAATGGGTATAGGAAGGGCTTCAAGGCTAGGACAAATGCACTTCGAAGGGATGCTGGGGGAATACTGACAGACCCCAGTGCTATATTAAGTAAATGGAGAGCGTATTTTGAGCATCTATTAAATGGACACCAGGAAGCAGGAAATGAGCAGGTGTACGAAATACATACAGCAGAACCCCAGATACCTGAGCCAATGTTAAAGGAAGTAAGAGACGCAATCAACAAATTGAAAAACCATAAAGCACCCGGATCAGATTGCATAATTGCAGAATTAGTTAAAAATGGGGGACAGAAATTGGTGGAAGTAGTTCACAAAGTGATAACTAAAGTATGGAACTCAGAGATGATACCTGAAGAGTGGCAGGAGTCGATTCTGATCCCAATTTTTAAGAAAGGTGACAAAATGGATTGTAGTAGTTATGGAGGGATATCGCTATTACCAGTATGTTCCAAAATTTTCTCGAATATTCTGCTAAGCAGGCTTACTCCATATGTAGATGAAATTGTGGGGGATTACCAAGCCGGCTTTCGGAGGAACAGATCAACTATAGACCAAATATTCACCCTGCTTCAAATTTTGGAAAATAAATGGGAATACAATAAACCAGTTCATAATCTTTTCATAGATTTTACAAAAGCATGTGATTCAGTATTGCAGTCAAAATTATACAGAATTCTTTTGGGACTTAGAATACCAAACAAGTATGTTAGACTTATAGAAGCGAGTTTCAAAAAACACAAAAGGTAGAGTACGCGTGGGGAAACTGGAGTCAGAAGAATGTGTGATAAAGAACGGACTTAAGCAGGGAGATGCCCTGTCTCCGCTACTTTTTAATTTAGTCCTAGAATATATTGTACGAATGGCAGCAGATAATTCAGAGGGTGTGGAGTTAAATGGAAATATTAAAATATTAGGATATGCAGATAATCTAAACATCATTAGCGATAGGAAAGAATCTGTAACAGCAAATGCGAATGCGTTAATCAAGGCTAGTGAAGATGTAGGTCTAAGGATAAGTGAAGACAAAACTAAATACCTGGTTACTACTAGAATGCCAACAGCAGTAGATCAGGAAATGTTAAGAGTTGGAGACATGCAGTTTGAAAAAGTGAACACATTTAAGTATCTAGGCGTGGACATCACTTCGAGAAATGAGATTGAATCCGAACTGAAGAAGAGATTACGGGCGAGAAATGCGTGCTACTTCTCACTGAATAGATTACTTTCATCACCGATATTGTCTATGAATTTAAAGATTAGAATATACAAAACTATTATTCTACCAGTTAAGCTGTATGGGTGTGAGATTTGGTCTCTCACTGTGCAAAATGAAAAGCTGTTTCGAGTATTCGAAAACAAAATTTTGAGGAAAATTTTCAGAGCAAAAAGGGATGACATTAGCGGAGAGTGGCGAAAACTGCATAACGAAGAGGTTCACGAACTCTATTCAAGCCCTGACATAATCAGTATTGTTAAATCACGTAGGCTGCGATGGGCGGGTCACGTAGCTCGAATGGATGAGGGCAGGGCAGCGCGCAGAGTACTGGTAGGGCACCTAGAAGGAAAACGTCCTGTGGGGAGACCGAGGCGTAGATGGGAGGACAATGTGAAGGCTGATTTGAGGAGCCTAGGTATTGAAGGTGAATGGAAGGAAATAGCCGAAGACAGGGACAGATGGCGAAAATACGTTGCTGCGGTAATGGACTCTCGAGTACGGTATCACCAGTAAGTAGGTAAGTAAGTAATTAAGTAATCGTTCCTTCCATACAGGAGGTCGTTCCACACATTCTTCGACACTAAATGTAATTCTTAATTTTATTTTCCTCTTACAACAAGTACAGATGAACAGAAAATGATTCTGTGTTGTACTGTTGTACTACACTTAACTGTCTGACAAGTGAAAGGAGGGGTTTCTCTTACCTAAACACACTCCGCGTGTACTGTGTTACCAACAAACGGCTTCGATGTAGAACTGAGTGTTACACATAGATCTTTTCTCGTTATTTTTCTCTTTCCAGTTGTTTCATTATTGTTTTTGTACACGTTAATAACTATTTCACGATTGGAAGCGTTGTTAATTGCTAATTGCTATAAAAGTGCCAGTTCATCTCTGATTTCCTCCTTGCCTAGTGAAAGAGGGGTTTATCTTACCTAAACACACTCCGAATCATGAATCATCACATGGACGTAGGACTTTTTGTGCATGATGGGGTAGCAAGACTGGTTACAAAATCTAAGAGAAACAAAATGACGCGCCACGAAGGACTTACGCAGATTGGTCACGAATTGAGATTCACACAGGTATAGACGGAAAATGCAACACTGTAACCTTTGGCGGTTGATGGATGAATGTGTGACGCTACAGAGCTATTTTATCCTGCTGCTGGTGAAATCTGGTTTCGCAGGACAGAGCGGATCAGATTGTGGAAATGGTCCAAGATCAGTTACTGTTAGTTATACAAGAACACATACAACCTTATTCCTCAAACCAATGCACAGTTTTCTCTTTAAACAACCAAAATCAATACACGGTTGAGGGCCCAAGTAACTTATCTAGAATAAGTTTAAATGATTGCTTTTAAAACACCAGAATTTAGAATAACGGCTGAAGGCCTTAATTAAGTAAAATCACAATATCTTCTTGGCTAAAAGCCGAAATAATATTTCAGATCAACTAAGGAAATTCTTTGAAAGCCAAGCATTTACAAATTTCGGCTAAAGGCCATATTAAGGGAAATTGAAGTTAATTCTTCAGCTGAAAACCCAATTTAAAATATTTTTCCTTACATAATAAAAGAGAGACTTAAACATAAGCTTTTACACAGTGCAACAGAAAAACATCTTAAGAAAACTTGAAGTATCTTGGCGGCCCAAGGCCAAAACAATTACTAAAGAATAATTAAAGTAAACCTTAAGATAAACATTTACAGAACACTGCTGAAGGCCGTTTCAAGAATTCGAGATAATTAAAGAGAAACCATACAAACAAGGATTTACTTATTAAAGGCACAGATTCTGAAACAAACGCGGATGAAGGCCTAAATACAGAGCAACAAGGATTTTCAATTAAACACGGCTGAAGGTCTAATCTTAAACTTGTTATGAAGTTTGGCTGAAGGTCATATAATAAACATAAAACAGACAATATTAATACACGGCTGAAGGCGTAGCACAGTACCTGCGATCAAATAAAGTGGCAATCACAAACAACAAACAATGGTTTAAAATGGTTCAAATGGCTCTGAGCACTATGAGACTTAACATCTGAAGTCATCAGTCACCTAGAACTTAGAACTACTTAAACCTAACTAACCTAAGGACATCACACACATCCATGCCCGAGGCAGGATTCGAACCTGCGGGCGTAGCGGTCGCGCGGTTCCAGACTGAAGAACCGCTCGGCCACTCCGGCCGGCCAAACAATGGTGCTCAGAAGTGTTCCAAGGGTCGGCCTGGGGAGGTGAGACAGACAGCCAAGCGTAACACTACACAATCGGCTTGCAGCAAGACTTACGGACGGCTGACGAACCAACCAAGCGCCTAATCAATTTCCTTCCATCCGACCAACAGCACGACAACCAAAAGTATCAGCGAAGACGAGGATCGCAGCAGGATTATGTCTTAGTAATAACTGGCGTATAGACAAGTCAAGGCACAATAAACACTCAAAGAGAAAAAGAGAACAACACCAAGCTGTCGATCTACACGCCGTGCCGGACAGCATCATTACGGCGAGGAACACACACTGCCGCAAAACTACGCTACCGACCAGGGCAGGTAACCAGAAAGTTAACGGCCACAAGGCAGAACATACTGCTTGTGCACTTCATTAATAAATTATAATCATTTCAAAGGTTAAACACCATACAATGAAATGGCTGCAAAATTTGCCGACTCCAACACACCCTCACATTCCTCCTTGCGGGGACAGCCCAGGATGCAACAACCAGCAATCAACGAAGAGATGTCACAACGATTGAGCTTTCATGGCAGGTTCATTGATTACACAACTCCAGTATGGCGGTGAGCGACGAACTTAGCCGTTCTCGCAGCTAGTGCCACACAACCCCGCCCGCGTGTGTACGCTGCCAGCTGCCCCGGGCTGATGACACGCCACAGAGACTTCCTCGCTGCTCCGCCGCAACCGATCAACAGCCACACACACCATGACACGGAAATATAACCGCCACACCAAAGAAGTTACAGCAGTACTAGTATCGACAAACGCTGCTGTTGCCACTGATGGAGGCAAATGAGCAACTTGTTCAGATAGTAACTGAGGGAGGAATAAGATGGCACGCAATTGTGACAAAATGCCCGACCATAGCTCAGCTGGCGAGGACACGTCAATACTAAAGAGTAAAGTCTCTGTGAACTCCATTCCGTGCGCTCAGATGGGGGACTGCTACGGTCGCAGGTTCGAATCCTGCCTCGGGCATGGATGTGTGTGATGTCCTTAGGTTAGTTAGTTCTAGAGGGCTGATGACCTAAGATGTTAAGTCCCATAGTGCTCAGAGCCATTTGCTCAGTTGGACAGTAACTATGCCTCACAGAGCGGGGCGTGAATAGTATGTGAACAGTATACGAAGATGTCAGCATTTGACAGAGGATGTCTAGCTGGGCTCAAAGATGCCGTATGAAGTAATCGGTGAATAGCTAGACATTTGAGTAAGACCTTTGCCACTAATCAACGATGTTACCAGGAATGGGAGAAACATGGCTGAACACAGCACCAAGATGGAAGCGGTCGACCTAGAGCAGAACCGGCCACGGCACGCCAGACTGCACACGTGACCGATGTACGGAACTCTCGGGTTTGCTCGGTCCTTCTCGGAAGTACTCGGTGCGACGTGACATTTGAAATACTGGTGTGATGCGGCGCTGTCTCTTCCGGCAGAGGTGCGGAATTTTTCTAAGTGCCAGCGCTTGTATTTCTCTCTATTTGCTTGTGGTTTAAAGGGAGTGTAAGGAAGAGTGGCTGCTGCAATGACATGTTGTTGTTGTTGTGGTCTTCAGTCCTGAGACTGGTTTGATGCAGCTCTCCATGCTACTCTATCCTGTGCAAGCTGCTTCATCTCCCAGTAACTACTGCAACCTAAATCCTTCTGAATCTGCTTAGTGTATTCATCTCTTGGTCTCTCTCTACGATTTTTACCCTCCACGCTGCCCTCCAATACTAAATTGGTGATCCCTTGATGCCTCAGAACATGTCCTACCAACCGATCCATTCTACTAGTCAAGTTGTGCCACAAATTTCTCTTCTCCCCGATCCTATTCAATACCTCCTCATTAGTTATGTGATCTACCCATCTAATCTTCAGCATTCTTCTGTAGCACCACATTTCAAAAGCTTCTATTCTCTTCTTGTCCAAAATATTTATCGTCCATGTTTCACTTCCATACATGGCTACACTCCATACAAATATTTTCAGAAACGACTTCCTAACATTTAAATCTATACTCGACGTTAACAAATTTCTCTTCTTCAGAAACGCTTTCCTTGCCATTGCCAGTCTACATTTTATATCCTCTCTACTTCGACCATCATCAGTTATTTTGCTCCCCAAATAGCAAAACTCCTTTACTACTTTAAGTGTCTCATTTCCTAATCTAATTCCCTCAGCATCACCCGACTTTATTCGACTACATTCCATTATCCTCGTTTTACTTTTGTTGATGTTCATCTTATATCCTCCTTTCAAGACACTGTCCATTCCGTTCAACTGCTCTTCCAAGTCCTTTGCTGTCTCTGACAGAATTACAATGTCATCGGCGAACCTCAATGTTTTTATTTCTTCTCCATGGATTTTAATACCTACTCCGAATTTTTCTTTTGTTTCCTTCACTGCTTGCTCAATATACAGATTGAATAACATCGGGGACAGGCCACAACCCTGTCTCACTCCCTTCCCAACCACTGCTTCCCTTTCATGTCCCTCGACTCTTATAACTGCCGTCTGGTTTCTGTACAAGTTGTAAATAGCCTTTCGCTCCCTGTATTTTACCCCTGCCACCTTTCGAATTTGAAAGAGAGTATTCCAGTCAACATTGTCAAAAGCTTTCTCTAAGTCTACAAATGCTAGAAACGTAGGTTTGCCTTTCCTTAATCTAGCTTCTAAGATAAGTCGTAGGGTCAATATTGCCTCACGTGTTCCTATATTTCTACGGAAGCCAAACTGATCTTCCCCGAGGTCGGCTTCTAGTAGTTTTTCCATTCGTCTGTAAAGAATTCGTGTTAGTATTTTGCAGCCGTGACTTATTAAACTGATAGTTCGGTAATTTTCACATCTGTCAACACCTGCTTTTTTTGGGATTGGAATTATTATATTCTTCTTGAAGTCTGAGGGTATTTCGCCTGTCTCATATATCTTGCTCACCAGATGGTAGAGTTTTGTCAGGACTGGCTCTCCCAAGGCTGTCAGTAGTTCTAATGGAATGTTGTCTACTCCCAGGGCCTTGTTTCGACTCAGGTCTCTCAGTGCTCTGTCAAACTCTTCACGCAGTATCATATCTCCCATTTCATCTTCGTCTACATCCCCTTCATTTTCCATAATATTGTCCTCAAGTACATCGCCCTTGTATAGACCCTCTATATACTCCTTCCACCTTTCTGCTTTCCCTTCTTTGCTTAGAACTGGGTTTCCATCTGAGCTCTTGATATTCATACAAGTGGTTCTCTTTTCTCCAAAGGTCTCTTTAATTTTCCTGTAGGCAGTATCTATCTTACCCCTGGTGAGACAAGCCTCTACATTCTTACATTTGTCCTCTAGCCATCCCTGCTTAGCCATTTTGCACTTCCTGTCGATCTCAATTAAGTTCAATATTTCTTCTGTTACCCAAGGATTTCCACTAGCCCTTGTCTTTTTACCTACTTGATCCTCTGCTGCCTTCACTACTTCATCCCTCAAAGCTACCCATTCTTCTTCTACAGTATTTCTTTCCCCCATTCCTGTCAAGTGTTCCCTTATTCTCTCCCTGAAACTCTGTGTACAACCTCTGGTTCTTTCAGTTTATCCAGGTCCCATCTCCTTAAATTCCCACCTTTTTGGAGTTTCTTCAGTTTTAATCTACAGTTCATAACCAATAGATTGTGGTCAGAGTCCACATCTGCCCCTGGAAACGTCTTACAATTTAAAACCTGGTTCCTAAATCTCTGTCTTACCACTATATAATCTATCTGAAACCTGTCAGTATCTCCAGGCTTCTTCCATGTATACAACCTTCTTTTATGATTCTTGAACCAAGTGTTAGCTATCATTAAGTTGTGCTCTGTGCAAAATTCTACCAGACGGCTTCCTCTTTCATTTCTTCCCCCCAATCCATATTCACCTACTACGTTTCCTTCTCTTCCTTTTCCTACTACCGAATTCCAGTCACCCGTGACTATTAAATTTTCGTCTCCCTTCACTATCTGAATAATTTCTTTTATTTCATCACACATTTCTTCAATTTCTTCGTCATCTGTAGAGCTAGTTTGCATATAAACTTGTACTACTGTGGTAGGCGTGGGCTTCGTGTCTATCTTGGCCACAATAATGCGTTCACTATGCTGTTTGTAGTAGCTTACCCGCACTCCTATTTTTTTATTCATTATTAAACCTACTCCTGCATTCCCCCGTTTTGATTTCGTATTTATAACCCTGTATTCGCCTGACCAAAAGTCTTGTTCCTCCTGCCACCTAACTTCACTAATTCCCACTATATCTAACTTTAACCAATCCATTTCCCTTTTTAAATTTTCTAACCTACCTGCCCGATTAAGGGATCAGTCATTCCACGCTCCGATCTGTAGAACGCCAGTTTTCTTTCTCCTGATAACGACGTCCTCCTGAGTAGTCCCCGCCCGGAGATTCGAATGGGGGACTATTTTACCTCCGGAATATTTTACCCAAGAGGACGCCATCATCATTTAACCATACAGTAAAGCTGCATGCCCTCGGGAAAAATTACGGCTGTAGTTTCCCCTTGCTTTCAGCCGTTCGCAGTACCAGCACAGCAAGGCCGTTTTGGTTAGTGTTACAAGGCCAGATCAGTCAATCATCCAGACTGTTGCCCCTGCAACTACTGAAAAGGCTGCTGCCCCTCTTCAGGAACCACACATTTGTCTGGCCTCTCAACAGATACCCCTCCGTTGTGGTTGCACCTGCGGTACGACTATCTGTATCGCTGAGGCACGCTAGCCTCCCCACCAACGGTAAGGTCCATGGTTCATGGGGAGGTGCAATGACATATAAAATCAAAAATAAGCAGTGTAGCTCCGCACGGTCACAACCATTTATAAATGAGCGGGAATTACAGTACTTTTGTGAAGAGAAGAATGGAAATTGTCAGTGTCTATTATGCAACTGCGTAATTACAGGGCACCCGAGATTTGCTATAGAGCGGCATTACACCACAATGCACAAGGAATTTCAAGATTTAGTTGGCGATGAAAGAGAAAACAAGTTGGGAGTCGTCGATGGATGTAGTGTTGCACAGCAAGCCGACCTCTGCGTGGGTTTGTGCTGTATGTGTTTCCACGAATGTGCTTGTAGAAACCCAATGTGTTTTTTGCAGCTCGTTCTATTGTTTCTTATTTTCAGCCGGCAACCAACTGTAGCATCCAGTCATTAAAAGCAAGCTTCAAAGCAGCCAGATGTAATAAACCTTTAAACAATGGCGAGTTCATCAAAGAGTGCATTGCTGAGGCGGCGGAACTCTTGACGCCAGTGGAGAAACAAAAGTTTTCCGAAATTAGTTTGAAGCGACAAACAATAATCCGCGCCATAGCTGCCATGACAGCGGATGTCTACTGGCAGTTAAGTGACAATGCCAGCAACTTCACCGCATTCTCAGTTGCTCTGGACGAGTCGATCGACATTTCGGACACGGTGCAACATGCGATTTATGATCATGGAGTCGACAGAAATTTGAAAGCGGCAGAATAACTGTTAGAGTTGATGCCAATGAAAGACACAGCGAGAGGGATCGATTTGTAGGAAAATTGGAAGCGGCAGTTGAAGCCGTTGGCCCGAATAGGAACTTGATCATGTCACTTACCACCGACGGAGCACCAGGGACACAAATTGAGTCGTAGCAGTATTACGCAAGAAACTACAACGATGAACAGAAAATTTGTACGGAATTCATTGTTTTGTGCATCAAGAACCACTTTGTGCAAAATTCGCTGGAATTGAGTACTTCATTGAACTGGTGGTCCGAATAGTAAATTATACAAAGTCACGCGGATTACATCATCAGTTTAAACAGATTTGGAGAGAACCTCAGGAACAGTACAGAGGCGCGATTTACCAACATGACGTGCATTGGTTAAGTCGAGGGGCATACCTGGAACGATTTTTGGAGCTAAGTCCTGGTATTGTTAAATATATGAAGGAAAAAGGAAAGCAGGAACCAACGTTAGAATATCCGGAATCGATTGCAGACCTATCATGTTTAGTTGACTTGACTGCACATTTTAACGCCCTCAACAAGACGTTGCAACGTGAAAAGCAATTAATATCTAATTTTATCGGAAAAGTGGATGTATTTAAAACTAAAATCACGTTGTGAGCCTCTGGTGTTAAAGAAAATGCACATTTTGAACAATTCATTTCGGTGTTGGAAGAAATAGAATAGTTTTCAAATCACTTTCAGGAGACGGCCAACCTCGTATCTGTTTTCGAGACGTTTTCAAGACAATTTGCCATATCAACTGAAAGTGCCCCTGCTCATTTGCAAATGGAACTGATCGATCTACAGTGTGATTCCCGATTAAAAGACAAATTCTATTACCTTAAAACTGTCCAGGAGTATTACGATAGTTTCGCGAGAGAAGAGTTTCCGCGTCTCGATAACGAGGCTGCAAAAGTGGTATCCGTGTTTGGATGAACTGAGATCAACTTATGTTCGTGAAAGATTGTTTTCAGTAATGAAATTAAATAAGTCACGATTACGTGGCAGCCTCAGTGGCGACAATCTGATAAACTGCCTGCGTCTGTGAGTGTACCGACGGTTTGTGCCAGTTATCAATTTTTTTATTTCTTCAGCGAACCAGAAGTTATTAGGTAATCATGAACATTTTGTTTTGTTTCTGGTACATTAAGTCGAGAATTGTAGCCGTGGCACTGTCAGTAGAGAGAGGCTAGGTAATATTTTTTTTCATGTCACATGTAGCTACGATAATTTATTCCATTCATAACGGCATGCTATAGAGATTATTTTTTGCCTTGTTTCCTGTATCTCAAGTGAAAGTGAAACAATGTGGCTCACGCTCTGTTACTAGTGTAATGAAGCTGCAAACTCTGTTTTATTTGTGTTTTTTTATTGTATCTTGGCTCTGAGCGCTATGGGACTTAACTGCTGTGGTCATCAGTCCCCTAGAACTTAGAACTACTTAAACCTAACTAACCTAAGGACATCACATACATCCATGCCCGAGGGAGGATTCGAAACTGCGACCGTGGCGGTCACACGGTTCCAGACTGGAGCGCCTAGAACCGCACGGCCACTCCGGCCGGCTATTGTATCTTGTACAAAAGTCAGTAATAGTACAGTACCACTCATCATGCCACATAGTTTTTGGAATTTCCTAATAGAGCATAATATGAAACCAAGTCGCATGTAGACCGGTCTGTGTTCTGTGCGCGACTGCTCTGCCGTCTCAGTGGCGCATCCGCAGTTCCTGCTTACAGCACCTCGTGATGGTGGGGGAAACGTGCACTGAGACGAGAAATAGCGACCCGCGTGTTTATAGAAATGTCTGCTAGCGTTCGTGCTAGTAACTATAGATGGCTAACCCTTTTAGCGAAGCATAAGTGTCGGGTTGGAAGCTAAAGTAATTGTGGGAAGTGACGAGCTCTAAAAGTTCAATAATCTTGGTAAATTGAGGCACTCCTGATTTCATAAATGTTAATTCCTTCTCTGTTATTATTACGTATTAGACACGTGAAAGATACTCAAAAAACTGTTCTCTCATGGAAATACGCTGGTCGACTACCTGACTGAGTCTGTGTGTCAAATGGTTCAAATGGCTCTGAGCACTATGGGACTTAACATCTGAGGTCATCAGTCCCCTAGAACTTAGAACTACTTAAACCTAACTAACCTAAGGACATCACACACATCCATTCCCGAGGCAGGATTCGAACCTGCGACCGTAACGGTCGCGAGGTTCCAGACTGAAGCGCCTTTAACCGCGTGGCCACACTGGCCGGCAGTCTAGGTGTCCCTGATAGGTCAAACAGGGACCAGGGAGAACTTACGATACTACACCCATATCCGTTACCAATAAGTATGAGCCAGTGTCTTACAATAAAACTGAAACTGAGCCAGTCCGACAAGCTTCACGTGTTGGGAAGCCTGCAGTGTTTAATGCCAGGGGGAAGCATGCTCAAAAGTGCAGGATTCTAGTTATCACTGGCAGTCCGAACGTACGGCGAACAATGGTTCTCCATAGGGAAATGGCATCAAGGGATGGGAAGGTTGATATATTTCACTCTGATTACCATATTGACTGAAAGAGAAAGTGGGGAAGACCAGCTTTGATCACAGAATTACGGAATTGCAACGAAGCTCATAATCTGTTACTTTGTCCGCAGAACTGATGCTGGACCCCTGGTTACGATTCTAAGCCTTTAACCAGATGCTTCGATAGTGTTGTGACAAGCTAGGCACACCTGTGCCACAAAGTTGCGAACTGCAGTGTTCCTCGAAAATGGATTGGGGGTGCATACGCATCAAAGGATTCTTTCTACCCAGTTGCATGTGCGGTCCACACATTATTTTTTACGTTAGCTGATTTCCATTCAATCTAAGCCAGATAATTATAGCTGTAGGAGACCCAGATGTGTGAGTTTAAGACCCAAAGAAGTGCGCCTGCACAGCTGAAACTATGAAAATCCTACGGCGAACTCTCGACGGATTCGCAAACAAGTCTCACAGTGTTAAAGCACTTCTAAGAAGCTGTGTAGCTCACAGAATATTGGATCTATAATGCTTACTACAAATAAAAAATAATAAAAAGTGACAGATTTTTGGGGAAGTCTAAGAGTACTTCAGAGTAAAAGGCTAATGAGAAATGGAGGTGGTTATTTGTCGCAATAGACAGGAAACTCAAATTCACCGAGACAGAAACGGAAGCTGTATACGGGATTATTTGGACAAGACCCAGTATCAACGTATAGGTTACGCCTTCTAAATGTCAACAGTATCACCCTCAGAGGTAGCCGAAAACTTCAGAGAAAACCTCAGCTCGCCAATAGATTCCGACCGCAGGCATCGCTCAAGGGGAACACATCGAGCATTAGGAATGAATGCGGAGACATATCGTCACACAACCTGTATTCCTTGCGAGGAATCTTCAAATAATAATTGCCTTGATGGTAGTGAATCTAATGTACAGCAATCATCGTAATGGATATCTGAAGATACTCTCGTTTGTAGGGTGAAACTACTAATAAAGCAAACAAAATTCGATATGCAGCAGTTTATCTGTACATCGAGTTGATACAAATACACAACTGGCCATTAACATTGCTACATCACGATGATGACGTGCTAAAGACGCGAAAGTTAACCGACAGGAAGGAGATGCTGTGATACGCAAATGATTAGCTTTTTAGAGCATTCACACAAGGTTGGAGCCGGTGGCGACACCTACAACGTGATGACTTGAGGAAAGTTTCCAACCGATTTCTCATACACAAACAGCAGTTGACCGGCGTTGCCTGGTGAAATATTTATTGTGATGCCTCGTGTAAGGAGGAGATATGCGTACCATCACGTTTCCGACTTTGGTAAAGGTCGGATTGTAGCCTACCGCGACTGCGGTTTATCGTATCGCGACATTGCTGCTCGCGTTGATCGAGATCCAATGACTGTTAGCAGAATATGGAATCGGTGGGTTCAGAAGGGCAATACGGAACCGGTACCGTATCCCAACTGCCGCGATGACAGGCATCTTATCCGCATGGCTGTAACGGATCGTGCAGCCACGTCTCGATCCCTGAGTCAACAGTTGGGGACGTTTGCTAGACAGTAACCATCTAAACGAACAGTTCGACGACGTTAGCAGCAGCATGGACTATCAGCTCGGAGACCATCGTTACCCTTGACGCTGCATCACAGACAGGAGCGTCTTCGATGGTGTACTCAACGACGAACCTGGGTGCACGAATGACAAAACGTCATTTTTTCGGATGAATACAGGTTCTGTTTATAGCATCGTGATGGTCGCATCCGTTTTTGGCGACATCGCGGTGAACGCACATTGGAAGCGTTCATTCGTCATCGCCATACTGACGTATCACCTTGCGTGATGGTATGGGGTGCCATTGGTTACACGTCTCGGTCACCTCTTGTTCGCATTGACGGCACTTTGAACAGTGGACGTTACATTTCAGATGTGTTACGAACCGTGGCTCTACCCTTCATTCGATCCCTGCGAAACCCTACATTGCAGCAGGATAATGCACGACCGCATGTTGCAGGTCCTATACGGACCTATATGGATACAGAAAATGTTCGACTGCTGCACTGGCCAGCACATTCTCCAGATCTCTGGTCAATGGCGGCCGAGCAACTGGTTCGTCACAATACGCCAGTCACTACTCTTGACGAACTGTGGTACCGTGTTGAAGCTGCATGGGCAGCTGTACCTGTACACGCCATCCAAGCTCTGTTTGAATCAATGCCCAGGCGTATGAAGGCCGTTAATACGGCCAGAGGTGGTTGCTCTGGGTACAGATTTATCAGGATCTATGCACCCAAATTGGGTGAAAATTTAATCACATGTCAGTTCTAGTATAATATATTTGTCCAAGGAATACCCATTTATCATCTGCATTTCTTCTTGGTGCATCAATTTTAATGGCCAGTAGTGTATTTTCCATAGTCATATTACATCACTTGAGGAGACTAATGGTGAAGGATCTTTTGGGATCATTACAGTTGTGCAAGCGTTGTGTGTTACAAGACAATTTGCCAAATAACTCTCTCTTAAAAGTACTTAGTAGCCTACTCGTGATAGAAGTACATCTGGTGGCAACAAATAGACTTGACCTATGTGAGGATGGTCAAATTGAAACTGATCTTTATGACCGTGAGGTAGCAATAGTAGTAAAGATTACTGAAGTACAGTAACGGAGCTCCTCGTTCTGGCCGTGAAAGTCCAAGGGACGTCTATCGGCCACCGTGTTATCCTGTGCCTTGCAGTGACATGCAGATGCGGTATGGGTGGCGGCATGTGGTCAGCACACGGCTTTACCGGCAGTTTTTCAGACTTTTTAGGCGGTGGAGCCGCCACTGCTCGTTCTAGTAGCTCCTCAATTGGCATCACAAGGCTGCGTGCATTCCATACCAGTGCTCCCACCGAGGAAAATATTCTTAGTAGTACCACAAATCGAACTCGGATCCACCACGTGACAGCCATCTGCGCTGACCGCCCAGCTACAAAGGCGGGTTACTGAAATAAAATGGGCAAATAAAACCAGTAGCACAATTTACATGTTTAGTAAAATACCTGAAGAGGCAGTAGTACCACAAACAGTAACTCGATACATTTCACTCTGGACAGAAACTTGTAGTAGAATTCATTGTTACAATGTCTGCTTTTATACAGTGACTGAATTCTGAAGGAACAGACACTGTTCGACAGCGTCGTAACGGAACTGTGCCCTAAGTTTAAAATAATGATCGACGAACCACTGGATCACTATGTACCTAGTACAATAGTTCACGACGGAAGGAGCTGTATTTGGCATATGCTCTCTGTGAAGAAGCTTCTACAGAAATAACGGCTACCGTATAACTGGTGTAAAGCAAAGCTTAGGGATCTGGGTAGAGAGATACAAAATGTAATGTGCTTTGCTGTTAAAAACCCAATGAGTAAATTCTTCAATGACGTCCACTGCACGATTTTATCGAAGAATAGCTCACGAAATCCAAAGAAATTCTAATCATGTGTAACCAATGCTAGGGAGCAGCTACTAATGGAAGAAACTGAAATTGTGGTTATCAAACCAAAAGTGTAAATGCTGAAGTCCATTTTCAAATCTTCCTTTAAAAAGGAAGGTACAAGAATAGTGTGGAAGTTTAACTCTTCCACGAAGGTAGAGGTGAGCCATATGGATGTTAGCACCAGTGACGACTGATATACAGCTAAAAGCTCTCAGATTAATCGAGACTGATGTCTGCATTGAATCCCTGTCAAATTCTCTATGGAAGCTGCAAGTAACATAGCCCTCCTTTTAATTATAATAAATCTTAGGTCTCTTGGACAAAAATCTGTGACCAGTGGTTGGAAGAAAGCACAGGTCAGATCCATCTACGTATAGAAGGGTAACGGATGTAATCAATAGACCTACCGTCCAATATCACTCTAATATACACTCGTTACAGAACCTGTATCCTGAGCTGAAACGTAAAAAGGTCTATCATACGGAAGGATCCTTTCCATGCCAACCAGCGTGAGCTCCGACGTCAGGCACGTGAAACCATCTCTCACTTTTCTCACATGGCGTCCTGAAAACTGTGAGAAGAGGTAGTAGTACTTCAATTTAAAATAGTACATTGCTCAGTACCTCAAGAACTATTAGTAACAAAAGTACTATCATATAGTGTAGCACAGGACATTCGTGACTGGATTGAATATTTCTTGGATGTAGAGCAATCAACACGTAGACACGTAGACGAAAGTCGAGGTGTGACACTTGGCAGTGTGTCCGCCTGCTTAGCTGGATGGTAACGTGCTTGCCTCCCACGCAAGCGAGCACGGGCTCAAATCCCGGACGCATTGGACATTTTCTCCAGTCGTGGACTGGGTGTTGTGTCCTCCTCATCATCATTTCATCCTCATTACCGGTGCGCAAGTCGCCCAATGTGGCGTCGAATGAAATAAGACTTGCACTTGGCGGCCGAACTTCCCCAAATGGGGACTCCCAGCCAACGACATAACATGCACATTTCCATTTCCTTGGCAGTGTAATGGGATCCATGTCATTTATGTTGTTTATGGATGACTTGAAACGCGTTATTACTACACTCAGATAAGGCTGTCATCTATAATGAATTGTTCTTTGCTTTGGTATTCAAAGGAGAAGACTGGACTGACGCAGCTCTCCATGCTAATCTATCCCATACGAGCCAGTTCTTCTCCACATACCTCTTACACTATACACTATGTTATCAAAAGTATCCGGACACCTGACTGAAAATGACGTATAAGTTCCTGGCGCCCTCCATCGGTATTGCTGGAATTTAATATGGTGTCGGCCCACCCTTAGCCTTGATGACAGCTTCCACTCTCGCAAGCATACGTTCAATCAGCTGCTGGAAGGTTTCTTGGGGCATGGCAGCCCATTCTTCACGGAGTGCTGCACTAAGGAGAGGTATCGATGTCGGTCGGTGAGGCCCGGCACGAAGTTGCTGTTTCGGAACATGCCAAAGATGTTCTATAGAATTCAGGTCAGGATTCTGTGCAGGCCAGTCCATTACAGGGACGTTATTGTCGTGTAACCACTCCACCACAGGCCGTGCATTATGAACAGGTGCTCGATCGTGTTGAAAGATGCAACCGCCATCCCCGAAATGCTCTTCCACAGTAGGAAGCAAGAAGGTGCTTAAAATGTAGGCTTGGGCTTCGATAGTGCCACGCAGAACAACAAGGGGTCAAGACCCCTCTATGAAAAACACGACCACACCATAACATAAACGCCTCCGAATTTTATTGTTGGCACTATACACACTGGCAGATGAGGTTCATAGGGCATTCGCCATACCCACACCCTGACACGGATTGTGTACCGTGATTCGTCACTCTACACAACGTTTTTCCACTGTTCAATCGTTCAATGTTTACACCAAGCGAGGCGTCGTTTGGCATTTACCGGCGTGATGTGTGGCTTATGAGCAGCCGCTCGACCATGAAATCCAGGTGTTCTCACCTCCCGCATGCCATACTACTTGCAGTGGATACTGATACAGTTTGAATTCCTGTGTGATGGTCTGGATAGATGTCTGCCTATTACACATTACGACCCTCTTCAACTGTCTACGGTCTGTGTCAATCAACAGACGAGGTCAGCCTATACGCTTTTGTGCTGTACGTGTCCCTTCACGTATCCACTACACTAGCATATCGGAAACAGTGGACAAAGGGATGTTTGGGATTGTTGAAATCTCGCGCGCAGACGTATGACAAGTGACACCCAACCATTTGACCACGTTCGAAGTGAGTTCTGTGCAGCGCCCCGTTCTGCTCTCTCACGATGTTAAATGACTACTGTGGTCGCTGATATGGAGTACCTGGCTGTAGGTGGCAGCACAATGCACCTAACATGAGGAACGCATGGTTTTGGGGATGTCTGGATACTTTCGATCACATAGTGTACATTCATTTGGACCTACTAACTGTACTCAAAGATTGATCCCAGTTTACAATTTTAACCCGCAACACTTCCCACCGTTACCATATAAACTATTCGTGCATACCTTGGAGAGTATGCTATCAACTATCCGTTCTTTTAGCTTAGTAATGAATTACTGTTTGAAAAAGTAGCACAAACATCCAGTTAGATTTTAATAAGATTTAGAAACAAGGATACAGAACTACAGTTCCAACACATGTTAATAATAATTCTCCTTTTGTCACTTTTCCTACATACATCAAAAAAAGTTTTGCATCACCTCGCTTCCGAGAGTTCGGGAACCTGTACAGAAAATTGGAATAGAGATCAACATAAACATCATTTACGCCCTTTTTATTGCTCTTGAAAATCATACATTGCATGGTGTACCACCACACAGCCAGATCTTCAGAAGTGGTGGTTCAGACTGCTGTACACGCAGCTTAATACCCAGGAGCACGTCCTCTTGCAGTGATGCATAAATGTATTCGTCGTGGCACTGTTGGTCCAGATTGTCCTACTCCTCAGTGGCGATTCGGCGTAGATCCCTCATAGTGGTTTGTGGGTTACGTCGTCCGTTTTCAGTCTATCCTAGACATGTTAGATAGGGGTCATGTCTGGAGAACATGCTGGCCACTCTAGTCGAGCGATGTCGTTATCCTGAAGGAAGTCATTCACAAGATGTGAACGTTGGGGGCTCGAATTGTTGTCCATGAAGACGAATGCCTCGCCAGTACGCTGGCGATAGTTTGCACTATCGGTCGGAGAGTGGCATTCACGTATCATACAGCTGTTACGGTCCCTTCCATGACCATCAGCGGCGTACGTCGGCCCCACATAATGCCACCTCAAAACATCAGGGAACCTCCACCTAGCTGTCCTCAGTGGACAGTGTTTCTAAGGCGTTCTGCCCGACTGGGTTGCCTCCGAACACTTCTACAACGATTGTCTAGTTGAAGCCATACGCGACACTCATTGGTGAAAAGAACGTGATGCGAGTCCTGAGCGGTCCATTCGGCATGTTGTTGGGCCCATCTGTACCACGCTGCGTTGTGTCGTGGTTGCAAAGATGGACCTCGCCATGGACGTCTGCAGTGAAGTTGCGCATCATGCAGCCTATTGTGGACAGTTTGAGTCGTAACACGATGTCCTGTGGCTGCACGAAAATCATTATTCAACATGGTGGCGTTGCTGTCAGGTTTCCTCCGAGCCATAATCCGTAGGTAGCGGTCATCGGCTGCAGTAGTAGCCCTTGGGTGGCCTGAGCGAAGCATGCCATCGACAGTTTCTGTCTCTCTCTGTATCTCCTCCATCTCCGAACAACATTGCTTTGGTTCACTCCGAGACGCCTGGACACTTTCCTTGTTGAGAGCCCTTCCTGGCACAAAGTAACAAAGTGGACGCGATCGAATCATGGTATTGCCCGTCTAGGCATTGTTGAACTACTGACAACACGAGCCATGTTCCACCTTCCTGATGGAATGACTGGAGCTAATCGGCTGTTGGACCTCCTCCGTGTAGTAGGCGCTGCTCTTTCATGGTTGTATACATCTTTGGGCGGGTTTAGTGACATCTCTGAACAGTCAAAAGGACTATGTCTGAGATACAATATCCACAGTCAACGTCTACCTTCAGGAGTTCTGGGAACTGGGGCGTTGGAAATTTTTTTTTTGTTTTTTTGTTTTTTGTTTTGTTTTTTGGAATGTTAATGTTGTACATCTACAGGTTAACATGACCCCCCCCCCCCCCCAGCTAAGAGAAACTCTGGGGAAGGCTATGCTTCGTTTCTTAGCTGTGGGGTGCACCTGTTACTATTTCGTAAAGCTCATCAATAGGAGATAAAAATACATTTTTTACGTTACAGGGCAATATCAGCCACTGCACTACGTTACAAGCTCTTAGCAGTGAATGTAATCGGTTGCCCACAATACTGCGTCTTAGACAAGCGTACTTTTGAAGCAGCTCGAGTGCTCTACTTGACATAAACGGTACACAACATATACACAGTATCTTACGTCCTTCAGAAATAGTACCAGGAGGCGGGCCATGTATCATAAGTCATGAGTGGAAGATGTCTTGAACACATTTATTATCGGAGTTGCTTGGTAGTTACGGTTGTCCAGGCTTGCTGAATGTTTGCAGGCGGCTGAGGCATGTCCCTTCCTCTCAAAACACGCGTGTTTTCGTCTGTGGAGAAATATTGCCATTCCCATTGCTGGTGTTTTCAAATAGGCTCTCCGGTCGTTGTCCAGCACGCCCAGCGGACGGACCGCCGCGGGAAATGGCGCCGGGACAAAGAGCGGCCGTAATTAGCTGCGAGGCTAGTGGGGGTGGGGGTGGGGTGGGGAGGGACGGAAGGCGCAATGTGGTCGTCTGGGGAGGGGAGGGGAGGGGGGTGAGGCATACGGGATAGAGCTTTCTATGAGGCGAGAGAGAGAGAGAGAGAGAGAGAGAGAGAGAGAGAGAAACCACCACTAAAGCCGAATGCGGCAGTAATGAACAACCCGAAGTGATGCTAGAAAATGTAGCAATTTGTACTGATGACGGAGGACGGTGATAAACGAAAGCACATAACGTTAGTGTTTGTTTTGTGGTAAAAAGTTAAGTGGTACTCCGTGTGACCTGTTGCCAACATCTAGCGTTTATAAATCATAGCTGTAAGAAATCAAGACATCCTGTTAATGCTTATGTTAGAGCAAGCAAATAATTCAGATTTATACATGGTACCTACAATTAAGTTTGAACGAGGTATCTTGCAGATGAACCTTGTTATTTAAAGCAGGTTCCAATTCGGCATCAAATAACACTTTCATATTTCTCCAGCTTCCACTCCTTACTTTTCCTGCCTGTAGCGAGTTGTCTTCTTTTCACGAAGCAGATCTCTACATACAGTTTGGATGAACAGTTGCTTAGGAGGTTTGATGAACAGCAAGCTGGCAACAGTCTTCAATGAAATGACGCTCTTAATGTACACTCATGCTCATTAATTAAGGATAATTACAAAATGTGGTGCCACACGACGTGGCACTACACAAAACAGACGCTAATAGCATAGGCACATAGGGAACACACACGACACAGATCTGTAAGTCCATGGGATTGGTGATAAGTTGACAAAACCGCCCATAAACAAATGTACTACAAAACGCCACTGTTTCCTGCGCATGTACCCAGACATCAATATGGGGTATGATCACCATGTCCCGGCTGGAGTGGCTGAGCGGTTCTGTGTGCTACTGTCCGGAACCGCGCGAGCGCTGCGGTCGCAGGTTCGAATCCTGCCTCGGGCATGGATGTGTGTGATGTCCTTAGGTTAGTTAGGTTTAAGTAGTTATAAGTTCTAGGCGACTGATGACCTCAGCAGTTAAGTCACATAGTGCTCAGAGCCATTTGAACCATTTTTGATCACCATGCACACAGGCCGCACAACGGGTTAGCATACTCTGGATCAGGTGGTCGAGCAGCTACGGTGGCATAGCCTCCAATTATTCAAACAGTGCCTGTTGGAACTCCTGGAGTGTCCTAGGGGCGTGAAGACGTGCAGCGATACGTCGACCGAGAGCATCCCAGACGTGCTCGATGGGGTTTAGGTCTGGAGAACATGCAGGCTACTCCATTCGCCTGATATCTTCTGTTTTAAGGTACTCCTCCACGATGGCAGCTCGGCGGGGCCGCGCGTTATCATCCATGAGGAGGAAGGTGGACCCACTGCACCCCTGAAAAGGCGGACACGCTGGTACAGAATGACGTCCAAATACACCTGACCTGTTACAGTTCCTCTGTCAAAGACATGCAGGGGTGTATGTGTGCACCAATCATAAACCCACCCCACACCATCAAACCACGACCTCCATACAGGTCCCTTTCAAGGACAAAAAATGGCTCTGAGCACTATGGGACTTAACATCATAGGTCATCAGTCCCCTAGAACTTAGAACTACTTAAACCTAACTAACCTAAAGACATCACACACATCCATGCCCGAGACAGGATTCGAACCTGCGACCGTAGCAGTCCTGTGGTTCCGGACTGCAGCGCCTAGAACCGCACGACCACCTCGGCCGGCTTTCAAGGACATTAAGGTTGGTATCTGGGTCGTGGTTCACGCCAGATGAAAACCCGGGGAGAATCACTGTGCAGACTACAGCTGGGACCATTGTTCCAATGACCATGTACTGTGTTATTGACACCAGGCTTTACGAGCTCTCCTGTGACCATGGTTCAGTGGAATGTACCTTGCATGTCTCCGGGCGAATAATCCATGTCTGTTCAGTCGTCTGTACACTGGGTCTGGAGACAACTGTTCGACTGGCTGCGGTAAGGTCCCGAGCAAGGCTACCTGCAGTACTTCGAAGCCGTCTGTGTGCACTGATGGTGAGATATCGGTTTTCTTGTGGTGTTGTACACCGTGGGCGTCCGCTACTGTAGCGCCTGGACACGTTTCCTGTCTGCTGGAAACGTTGCCATAATCTTGAGATCACACTTTGTGGCACACCGGGGGCCTGTGCTACGACCTGCTGTGTTTGACCGGACTCCAGTCGCCCTAGTATACCCTTCATAACATCAATATATGTTCTTTGAGCCATTTTCAACACACAGTCACCATTAGCACGTCTGAAAACTTCTGCACACTTACTCGCTGCACCGTACTCTGATATGCACCAACACATCTCTGGGTATATGGACTGTTGTCAGCGCCATCGTGCGAGGACCGCAGGTCAGATGCACCGCTTGGTCATACCCCGAGGTGATTTAAACCCGCAAACCGCCCACCAGAGCGTTGTTTCACCAAGTATCTTCATTAGCCTTTATTTATGTGCATGAGTGTAGTTAAAATAAGGTTCATGCGCGAAAACGTCTTCTCACATTCACTGTTGATTATTGGTTCGCTGTTAATTTGCTTAACAGAGCCAGTAGAGAAGCTGGACATCTCTCTTCTTATTGGAATTCGCAAACCTCTTATTCCCTTTATTTCAGGAAATGTGAATGTTTGACATATTTTTATACACTACTAGCCATTAAAATTGCTACACCATGTGCTAAAGACGCGAAATTTAGCCGGCAGGAAGAAGATGCTGTGATATGCAAATGATTAGCTTTTCAGAGCATTCACACAAGGTTGACGCTGGTGGCGACACCTACAACGTGCTGACATGAGAAAAGTTTCCAACCGATTTCTCATACACAAACAGCAGTTGACCGGCGTTGCCTGGTGAAACGTTGTTGTAATGCCTCGTGTAAGGAGGAGAAATGCGTACCATCACGTTTACGACTTTGATAAAGGTCGGATTATAGCCTATCGCGATTGCGGTTTAACGTATCGCGACATTGCTGCTCGCGTTGGTCGAGATCCAATGACTGTTAGCAGAATATGGGACTGGTGGGTTCAGGAGGGAAATACGGAACGCCGTGTTGTATCCCAACGGCCTCGTATCACTGCAGTCAAGATGACAGGCATCTTATCCGCATGGCTGTAACGGATCGTGCAGCCACGTCTCGATCCCTGAGTCAGCGGATGGGGACGTTTGCAAGACAACGACCATCTGCACGAACAGTTCGACGACGTTTGCCGCAGCATGGACTATCATCTCTGATTCCATGGCTTCGGTGTTTTTTGACGCCGCATTACAGAGCGCCTGTGATGGTGTACTCAAAGACGAACCTGGGTGCACGAATGGCAAAACGTCATTTTTTTCGGACGAATCCAAGTTCTGTTTACAGCATCATGATGGTCGCATCCGTGTTTGGCGATATCAGGGTGAACGCACATTGGAAGCGTGTATTCGTCATCGCCATATTGGCGTATCACCCGGCGTGATGGTATGGGGTGCCATTGGTTACACGTATCGGTCACCTCTTGTTCGCATTGACTGCACTTTGAACAGTGGACGTTACATTTCAGATGTGTTACGACCCGTGGCTCTACCCTTCATTCTATCCCTGCGAAACCCTTCATTTCAGCAGGGTAATGGACGATCGCATGTTGCAGGTGCTGTACGGGCCTTTCTGGGTACAGAAAATGTTCGACTGCTGCCCTGACCAGAACATTCTCCAGATCTCTCACCATTTGAAAACGTTTGGTCAATGGTTTCCGTGCAACTGGCTCGTCAGAATACGCCAGTCACTACTCTTGATGAACTGTGATATCGTGTTGAAGCTGCATGGGCAGCTGTACCATCCAAGCTCTGTTTGACTCAATGCCTAAGCGTATGAAGGCCGTTATTACGGCCAGAGGTGGTTGCTCTGGGTACCGATTTCTCAGGATCTATGCACCCAAATTGAATGAAAATGTAATCACATGTCAGTTCTAGTATAATATATTTGTTCAATGAATACCCGTTTATCATCTGCATTTCTTCTTGGTGCATCAATTTTAATGACCAGTAGTGTACGTTTCTTCCTCACCAAAACTTACTGCATGACTTTCAGGCCCGAAAAAAAGGATCCAATCCATTACTGCATGAAGTAACAACATCTTTTTCACTTGAAAGTCTGCCTTCCATTCACTTGCATAACCTTTCATAAAATGATGTTAGGTCAATGAAACTAAATCTAGCTACACAACTTTTCATATTATTTCTGAAGAGAAATCCGTTTGAACTGTAATGATGCCTATTCTCTGAGAGCTTCTTTATAATATTTACCTTTGTCTTTTCTAACATTCTGAGTTGTGTTTCAGTGTTTTTGGTAGCAGTATGAAGAGTAATATCACGAGCCTACAGTCCTAAACGAAGGTCAGACAACTCCTGTAGCGCTTCGCAAATATAACCCGAATCCCAAAAAAAGTGAATGTTAGGGGTTTTCTTTAGAAGACCTGACACATCTTCCTATCAGTGTTGTCTCCGGTCATATCACTCTTAACTCCAGGAGAATGTGCAACTAGTACCTCCTAAATTCTCAAAACTGCTGAAACACTTTTAAGGCTAGAGGCAACCCGTCGAATACTCAAGACATGCCAATTTCAAGAATTTACGTTTCAGGTTGTTCTGTGCATCATCTTACTTCACTGGTATTGTTCGGCTACATATGGTAGAGGATGTACTGCTTTTGGAAAAATTTGAAATCGCCAATATCTGAAAGAAAGGAAACACATGGCTCTAGCTCATGGCTGGAACAGTGCCATCTTAAAATTTGTGATTAAATTTGCTACAGCAATGCAACTGCACCGTTCTTTTCCCCAATGTTAACGCCGGCCATCAATGGTAACAGATACGAGAGTTTTGAGTCCGTAACTCTTGGTGAAAATCTGAAATCTTTAAAATTATTCATTAAGCATTGAATATACCTCCAGCTGTCGTGAATTCTGGTTCAATCAAATCCAGGAAAATATTAGCTGATTTCGTTATGCCAAACAGCATTGGTCGAATACAAATTATCATTCAAGACAATTGTCTTTCATCAAGGATCAAGGAAATTTTGCCATGTGGTTCAATTATATATTTGACGACTCTGGCTCTTATTTCTGCAGCATCGTGACTTAAGATGTTGACACATGTCCACTCTCTTAAATCCTGGACGTCATTTAACGATTGATTCCTTTGGGGAACTTAGTAGGCAGATGTGAAAACAGTAACTGTTACTGACTTGTCATTCTCCAGTGCTTTAACTCAGAGATTCCAAAGATTTTTCATTTCCTACAGACTATACTTTCGAAGCTGGTTTGTGGGCTGAATTTCCTTCCTGTTTAAAGATTTTCTTTCGGAGTTGTATCATCTGATCTGGTTCGCTTTCTCGAAAGCATGAAACTGAAATTGTTGACCACTGTAAAGAAATATTCACTCTGGCCCCAGTGTCCCAACTGTCTTGCAGCTTTTGCACCCAAGTTTCTTGGTGTTTACTATCAACCACAAACACTTCTTAGAGAAATCTTCTTTCTATACTATTGTAAAAAATCAGCATCGCCACAATCGACACTATTTACAGAAGCAGGTCCACACCTGAATCGCACATTTTCAGCATACGCGGTTTCATTGTCACTCTCTTCCTTACTTTCTACACCTCTGGCATTTTTATCAACACTCTCGAAGAACTTAACCTTTTCATCCTTGTGGATGATAAATACTGCGTAATCTTACTATTAATTTCGACTCTAAAATGCTAATAGAATTGCACATTTCGACTTAATTTTTCAACATTGAATCCGGAATTCAACAAAAGATATTTCGACAGCACTGCCTAACTATGAAAGCAATGCCTTCTTGAAGTGTATTATAAAATCTGATCGCATGAGACTACTGTCTATTTCCATGGCTTAATATTCACTTGTGGGACGATTTCAATACTATTGCACATTGCGATATTCTAGTGATGTTTCGAGAAACCTGTGCGATTTGCTGCCTCAACACCTAAAAAGAACACCAACATACCATTTAGAAATGTCCCAGGTGTAGACGAAATCTAGAATCATATCCTTCTTTTACTAATAATGTCATTGACGAATGATTTTTCTGCCTGTCCATAAAGTTAAAGGCGATACATCCCTACGAATACCCCCCAGAAACTCAGCACTGCGTAGCATCATCACATTCTATATAAACGCTTCAAGGATCTAAATCAATAATTTTCGGAAGGACTGTTGACTGACACATGCAAATGAAAGCTAATTCGTTTGGTTTCTATTTTATTATTTTACCATTTGATTAATGTTCCAAAAGATTTTGAATATACAAATAAATTATTGGGAAATACTTGCAATTTAATTTTTGTGCTGTAATGTACATAGATATTGTCAGTAGGAATTGGAATATAATCTTTCACTCGCAAAATGAAAAAGTATTTTTTTTCCTTTCTTGCTTTTAATATTTTATAGATTGCTTTAAATTTCCCTTGATCTTCGTGTCTGATAAAATATCACTTTTTGATGTAGTACGTGATAATGCTGCTCGGATAATGGTTAGCGTAAACCACTGATTCATTTCTACAGATGCAGGCTCTTGATGATTCAGCATTATTCGGCAGTAATTCCATATCATTTGACGTCGTAATTTCAGCGAACATCAGGAATTTCAATTATATACAAATAATTCAGTAAAATGTATGAGTCTCACAGATTAATATGTGTTTGTAGCGACTTGAAGATCGTCAGTGAAAACACAAGCATCAACTGACTTTAGAGCGAGGTACTTTTTGTGTTTTGTAAGTTGTTCGTATTCTGTTTAGATCTGTTGCCTGAGAGGTCATTGAGAATGATGTGGCTGAAAGGGCTTCCAGATAACATGAAGATGATACTGGCTGTGAACACGGGATTGCCTCTAATAGTGTTGGCAGAGAAAATGAAAGCCATTGCTTGTTTACAATTCAATGTTGGTAACGCTGTAGATAGAATCGACGCGTTTGGCGTGCCCGAACCCCGGATTTCAGTGGCAGTTACACGAACCGGTCCCGGACCAGTAATTCAGTTGGATGCACCAGCGAATTCCACAAAGCAGCTGGCAGAGTGTATTCAAACACTTAGTGCGCAAGTCGCAGCAGTACAGAGCAGACCACGTCCTGAGAACGTACAAAATAATGAAGAGCGTCAGCCCCCGACCAAGCAGTATAAAGACAGGACAAATAAGGATAAGGATTATTGGTGTTGGTTTCATCAACGTTTTGGAAACAGGGAAAGCAAGGGAGTAGCCTCTCACAAACTCCCAAACGCTTTTGATGGCCTATAAAGGGCGCTAGCAGCCACCGTGCTGCATTTTTCAGTCGCCGCTTTACCTGCCACGACTACCGAACCAGGCATGTTGGTGACGCACATGACCAAACAATTTGTGGAGTGCACTCATGTGCACAATGCAAGAAGATCGTGGAGGATCCCTACGGCGCTTTCCTCCACACAGAGCTAAAAGGATAAATTAATTTAAATCCGAAGGGTCTCAGTTTTCTGAAATGAAAGATGTTCTCAATTTTATAGAATAACAGGACAATAGATTTAATTTCAGCACCGAGAAATTCGGGCGTGTCACATCATAAATTTCAGAATGCACTCGTCACTGAATTAATGAGCACACGGCATTATTGCATTACTTTCGCGTCTGGTTGCGAGAATCTTAGCTTCGAATAATTAAAATTGTATTTCCATGATGTGACCAGTACTCCTAACGGGTGCCTGGTCAAAAACCACAAAGAAATGGTTTTACGAGTGCTCTCAGTGCATCTCACTGCTCCTCGTAGTGGACAAGTATTGAGAAACAGAGATTTTGGTGGACAGAGGTTCAGACCTAAGCGTGCAAGCGGTAAGTCATTTCCATTCGATGAGTATCGTGGTTCCACTACATCTTATAGCGTCGAACAATTCAGTCATTAAGGCATGTGGCAAGAACACCATGATATTAGACGTCGGCGTAAATAAACAATCCGAATGGAAATTTTTGATAATGGATGTTAGTAACCCCATTTTGTGGACAGATTTTTACACCATTTCAAATTCATCATGGACCTCAACAGAGGAACAGTACAATCAGCTACAGAGGTCACAGTTTAAGAGCACAGAGGAGATGTGAGTTATCTTGGACGAGTTTCTTGGCATTATATCGATACGGAGACAAAGAGTAAGGTCCGACACAACACGATCACTTCATTCGCACCTCACCAGGTCCGCCGGTGGCACAGAACGATATAGACAAGCAAATTCAGGAAGACCTGATGTCATCTGGGAGCCAATGATCTTCTCCGTTACATATTGTACAAAAATGTAGTTTCAGTTGGCGATTGTGTGGCGACTACTGTGTGCTAAACAGCAGAACGATACCTGGCAGGCATCTGAGGCCACACATCAGGAATTTCGACAACTCCATGGCGACAGTTAAAGCTAATAGCGTCATTAACTACATACAAGCTTACGCACAAATTCACGTGGTACCAACGAACGTTGAAAAGATGGCCCCCACAACGTCGTTTGGGTTATTCAAATACAGTTATGCGCCATACGGGTTAAAGAATTCTGCCCAACTTCCATCAAGTGCTCAGGGACCTCGAATTCCTGTTTTGTTGTATGATTTTCTCGGAAGCCGTTAGTGAGCACCAGGTGCACTGTGTTTGGAAAGATCTGCGTCAAGTTTCAAGGCTTTTAAATTCCGTCGGTGGGAGTCACCCCCTTGCTGGAATGCGTGGAGGCTATGTGGAACGTATCTCCACCTAAAAGACGCAAATATTTGAGAAGGTGTCTGAGCATACTGAACCTTTACCGTCGGCACAAGCCCCACACGCTGCACTGCTAGCGCCACTGACTGCAGTTTTATCTTCCTTGTTCCAGCCACGTATTTCCCTTCTAAGAGTGCAAACATAGCGACTGACGGCTGTTGATAGAAACAAGGACGATGGAGCACTTGCTGTACTGCTTGCTCATCCACATCATGAGAGGCCTAAGGCACTCGTCGTAGATACTAGTCAGGTGACAAGATGGCGGTAGTGGGGGGGGGGGGGGTGCGGTGGTCCTACAGCAGATGATAGATGGCTCATGGCAATCATTAGCAGTATTTTTCTCAGCTTCTCACCGATGCTCAGAAGGATTTAAGCGCCATCGACCAAGTGTATTTAGGTCACCATCTGTCATGTTACGCCACCTGGCGTATTAGAGACTCACTTCAAGGGAAACACTTCTCCATCTATACCGATCACGCTTCTCTGACGGCACTCTTCACAAGAGAAACCTACAATGGGTCACCTAGACAATGCAAGAAACGCAGTGTTCGTGTCAAAGTTTACGACTGACGTGCGTTACGTTAGTGGAAACAGAAATGCGCTCGCCGGCTTTCAGTCCAGATGCTATGCAAACATAAAAGGACAGTGGGATAGCACTTCTAAGGCCCAAGGACTGGACGCTGAGCTTTGTTTCCTATAGGAGCAAGGGCAGTCCAGCTTAGAATTAGTGCAGGTTCATTTCCTGGAATCGGGTATATCGCTGTGGTGGGACAAATCTAGTAAGGACTGCAGAATGCGGGCCAACGGTGTTATCGTTGCCAGCAATGCAAAGTAGCCGGGTATATGCCTATGTGCAATTATCGCTTAATCATATGGATTTGGTAGAGCTGTTTCAATATTCAGAGAATTACTGTTACTTCTTCACGTCTTCACGAATGTAGATGGTTTCACAGGATGGTCTGAGGCATATACCACTGCGGACATTACCGCAGTTACAGTGGCAAAGACGCTGGTTAATGGCCGTATTACATAATTCGAGTCCGCGCAGAACATTACCCCAATTGAGGCAAGGAATCTGAAGTACAATTATTTCAGGAGTTGCTTCCACTATGCAGTTGCTCACGCATTCTCGTCACCAGTTACTATCCCGCAAGTATCTGAGTAACGCTTCTTGAAGACGGCTCTGATACGCAATGGTGAACAGTGGACGGATACGTTGCCATTGGTATTGCTCGGTTTAAGGAAAGCTCTGAAAGAAGACGTAGAATACACAGTGGCCCACTTGGTATATGGGGAAAGCTTGAGACTGCCTGCTGAATTTATTATGGCCACGCCTCTCCCGGTGGAAAACGGTGTTTATTCATAGGTATCTGTTCACATCTACACATGTTTGGCTGAGAGATGATTCCGTTCACTCACTTTTAACACCACTATACTCCGAATACGCAGTGATATAAAGAGGACCGCAAACTTTTAAAATCTATTGGAACGGTCACGAGGAGATGGTTTTGATCGAGCGCTTAAAGCACGGGACGGCAAATCAAATACGAGTTCCCCGACATCCCGGGACCAGGTTTCAGAAAGACCTGGAGGGGTGGGGAGGGGGGGGGGGGTGAGCGGAGGGCGGGGGGGGGGGGGCGCACTGATATAGTGACCTGAATGTCTACCAGGAAATCAGAAGCAAAAATTTGACATTCCGGAGGAACAGACGCCACTCATTCATATAACTGATTCTCCTCGATCGGCAATGAATCTATCACTTTCAGCGCGGATGCGCAATTACGTTCGACCTCTTGCGGGATTTTCAAAGCAGCGAGCACGGAGGACGTGGACGGGGACTGTAGGTAGGTGGCGCTCGGTGGGAATCTGGATCGGACGAGGGACCTACCGATACAGTACGCGCAATTGTCATAAACACTGTAACAGAAACGAGATTTTTGAGTCCGTAACTCTTGGTGAAAATCTGAAATCTTTAAAATTATTCATTAAGCATTGAATGTACCTCCAGCTACTCATGCCACTGTCTAGTAAGCAGGAGATGCCGGGTTTGGATCCCGATCCGGCACACATTTTCACTCGTCACCGCTGCTCCATATAAAATCCCGATAAAGCTGACATCAATAGTTCTTTCCTTTTTCTTTTCTTTCTCCCCCCTCCACCTTCAATTTACATCTTTCTATTGTGTTTGGTGCGCTTTATTTGACATAGCGACATTGTGTTCTGTAAAATCTGACTGTATTAAAAGTGTTTAATAACAAGCTACGTGTGCTATCATTCTGGATCACCGCATCACTCGGAAAATCCTACATACCCAGCTCTCAGTGACAGACAATACTACATAAAGAATGTTAGTTACAGTCATGGAGTTGCTGTCTCCTGTGAACGTCAGATAGTTCCTCACTTAACAGACATGACAGAAGAGATATTATGTATGCATTCATACATTTTTTTTGGTAAGAAGTTGCCGAACAAAAGGAATGTGGCAGTGACAACAATTGGCGCACAAGCCCGCCTTACCACAACTACCTACTAAACAGCTGCTCTGGTAGCGTTCATCATAATATTACTCTGATATACCGTATTGTCCCCAATTGGAGCAGAAATCTTTAGCATTAAATATAGCTGCCACGATTCTAGTTCAACAACCTTGAGGCACAATGCCACATCTTTCAAGAATTTTTATTTCATCAGTCGTAATTTTTTCTCCTGAAACTGCTGATCTGGAATCAAGGTAAGAAAACGTTTTCTGATTTACATTTAATTTACATTCCCAGGTATATCTGTGTTATTGTGAATGATAATTAAAATTAATCGTACTAATACAACACTGACATCAATGAGTGATATTTCATTTTTCAATAAAGTTTTTGATCATTGACGTATAGAAAATTCTTAGTTAAATAATAATATATTGTATTATTTCATTTTCTTAGGTAATGAATTTACGCATTGCTACTACTGTTGCTATTCTCAAAAGGATTATCTTTTGTATGCTTTTCCACTCGGGCTTTTCCCAAGGAAAAGCTAGTGAAAACCTGAGGCAGACCATTTAACCATGAGTTACCATTATGACAAATACAGGCTTCATAATAATTATTTACATTAATATTATTTTTATTGATATGTTGACAACGAATTTTTAAAACTTGTTTGTGAACATTTGATTCAATAGTCTTTATTTCCGGGAAGATTACATCGAGGAGAATTGTTGGTGGACATCCCTGTTATCAACGGAAGGGATGTGAGGTCTTCGGATCTAAACGGGCCATCAACGTGACTATGTGTTTTGTCTACCGAATAGGGCCACGCAGCAATGCTGATGGCCTGAACACATGAAACAATCGAAGAATAGTCTGAGAAAAATCGTGGATAGCCTTCCTGAAAGAAACCGGTTTAAACAAGATTGACCAGAGCAGAGGATATATAAATATTGTAAACTTTATCTGCTTGTAACCTGCATAGGGACTGATGTGCGTACAAGCAGACTGAGATTAAACGGAGTGACACCATCACTGACAGTAATCTAAATATAATCATCATCTCAACACAAAAACAAATACCAACCTGCCAGTTTTCTGTAAAGCCATCATACTTCTAAAATCACAGTTGCAGAGCACCCTGTAGAGTACACAGCACAAAGTTTTTTACAGGTCGATTATTTTCAATGTAGCTCCACACCAGCGGAGCACTCACGTTAACAGTATCTGGTAAGTGGTATATATTGACTCGCAGTTTATCTTATAATGGCAGCTACGTACGAAGTCCAAGGGACCGAAACCGTTTACATGTCATCCACACCACAATATTCATTATTCATGATCATTACCACGTCCGCTCTCATAGTCAAGGTCATGATGGCCACGACACAGTCTCACAAGGATCATGCAATTGAATACTCACGATTCTCAGCTTGCTGAAGAACAACAGCACATAATGCTAGCATGGACATGTTTATGGATGTCATATAGAGTCACATATTCAAAAATCTGAATTACTTGAAAGATCACTGTATAGAAACTTATAGCTTAAAATTCAGCAGTTAAATGGTAAGATTACAGTTTTTAATCGAACTCAACGACTTATCATTAATTACTCTCCTACATCTAATCTTAAGTTTCTCCACAAAGGCATAAGGTGTATTAATTAACTAGTTTGGAAGGCACAGAAAATATTTTAACACTGAGTACAAGATTACATTTCCTAGACACTCAGAAAACATTAAATTCATTGTGATTGTATACTACCCAAATTCATGACTTGCAAGGTGACATAAATATTGACCACTAGTTTTCTTAGAAACAAGAGTATCAATTACACTTTTACGTAATTAACCCACTAACATTATTAATCCTATATATTCCATTACATACATTGTCCATTGGGACATTATGCTGTTCAGGAACTACAAATTACTCTCCTCTTATTTAGTCACACTAATAACTTCATATTACTTTAATTGCTTATTAATATACTTAAAACTAGTTCTGAAAAACCTGGTAAGATCAGTATGAGCATATAATCCATTTTTATTCAGGCTTTAGAATAACAAAAGTAAATAAGCTCCTTAATAAGGAATTTCCAAAATAAGACATGGCGCTAGATACAATAATTGCCACTTTTCTTTCCCTTATTCCACAGAGAGGGTTTGGACTGGGTTCTAATATCTAAAACTTTGTCCTCATCCACAAACTTTTCTGTCTTAGAGAGTTTCCTTTGAAAGGTTCTCTCAATCAAAGTAGTGATCACTTGAATTTTCTCCTTCCAAGAATCAACCTTTCGAGGGATTCGTGAGAGTATATTTAGCCACTCACTTTTCTTTACCTTCCGTAACATTAACTCTGTAGGAGCACAGCGGTTGGATGTATGTTGTATGTTGATAATAATCTCTTCAAAGGGCTTTATGTAATCCACACAGGTCATCTGCCAGTTGTAATATTACACTCAGACAAACCTGTTCATATCCCTGACCATGCACTCAAAATGGTTAGCTTCAGGAAGATGTAATTAAAGACTTGATTGATCTGTTGGCATTCCAGTATATTGCTCCATTGGTAACCAGTGTAACTCTTTGAAATGTCTGACAGTAGGATGAGAGCATTTATTAGTCTTGGAGTACAGTCATTAGCAACATTTCTGATTATTGGTATACTTGTTGCACATTTGTTAGGATCGAGCTTCACCTTTATTACTCATAAAAAGCAACATTATACTTAAACGTGGAAGATGCCCTCAGAAAGAGGTCACACATGCCCATAGTAACAATGAAGAGTGGTTGTATAGCTTGAACTAAGCAATTCTCCCCTGCAGCAGTCATTAATAGGCTTCGCTTTTTGACAGATTGTACATAGTTTATGTACCTGTTACACCTTCCTCCGTAACATCTGTTGCGTTCGAGATTGTTTTACAGAATTTTAATATTTTACCAGGTGTAAGTGATGCTTCACACTGCTCTACCTAGGGTTTGCTACGTGTAACCGTGACACATTCTTTCGCAGGCCCATTCAGTAAATTCTATGGGCATCGTTCTTCATCAACAGTACTTTAACATCTACAGATTATTCAGTTACTGCCTGCATATGATGTAATCCTTCAGGCAACCTTGATAAAATTTCGGCTATTTTATTACGCTACCCTCCCAAGTGAATAATGTCAAAATCACAATCCTGGAATGCTAAAACCCAGCATACTAAATGTACCTGTAATACCTTGCAAGACATGAGGAAACTAAATACCTGATGGTACAAATATACTGGGGTATGGGTGCCTGCCATTTTAAACGCCTAGACAACTGCAACAGCCTCCAGATCGGTGACTGAATATTCTTCCTCACAATCCTACAAGATTCTACCCGCAAAATCGGTTGTACCGACTGCAACTGTACCATCTATTACCCCCAATTTGCAATAAATAAGCTCCAAGATCTACTTATGATGCATCCATTATGAAGCTCAAACCAACTGTCATATCACGGTAGAATTTGTTAGAACCTTTCTGACATTATCAAAATCACGCAATCCTCAAACCAGTGCCACAGCATTTTTGTCCTCAGTAAACTCAGAAGTGGTGCTGAGTTTAGCAGTTGACCTACTATAGAGTGATGCTAGCAGTATGAATCCTTGTAATTGATTCCCCATACGAGAAGCAGGAAATTTATTCACAGTACTTAGTTTTGCTTTTCATAGCAATACACCACGCAATGTTAATAAATGATCGACAAATGTGAGTTTCTTGTTAGTAAATTAACATATCTCCATCTTGGGCGTTACACCATCCTGTGTAACATTACGTCAAATCTTTCTAATTAATTCGATATGAAAGTATCATGTATGAGTCATGATCAACAAACCATCTAAAAACAATGTTATCTGATGTAGAACGGAGTCAAGCGCAGCTGTAAGGACTTGTAGGTCATATCGCGACATCCTACAATGTTAACTCCTTTGGCATGAATAAACGTTGTGTATTTTCGTGATTCCACAGCCAGTGGAACCTGCGAATATCATATTTGTAAGTCGAGACAAGTCTTATGTCTCACCCCGTGAAACTTTTGTATTAACTCATCGACATTTTCCTGTCTGGTGTGTTAATGGTCCTTGCATCCACACTAATGTAACACTTATATAAGGCTTGTCAACTGCGAGAAGTGGCCGAGCGGTTCTAGGCCTTTCAGTCCGGAGCTGCGCTGCTGCTATGGTCGCAGGTTCGAATTCTGGCTCGAGCATGGATGTGTGTGATGCCCTTAGGTTACTTAGGTTTAAGTTGTTCTAAGTCTAGGGGACTAATGACCTCAGATGTTGAGTCTCATAGTGCTCAGAGCCATTTTTGAACTACGAGAAGTGCTTACTATAGGCGCTGTCAAATGGTCCTGTGATACCTCCAGCTAGCACCTTCGTGAATTTTTTGTCTACTGCAGCTCTTTTCGACCGTGGGATGGGGTATGAACTATGACCAAAGGTTTTATTGTTTGAAGTTCAGATGGCATGGGGAATCATGGAACGAGGAGACGTGTGCGGGCGGCAGCAGCGAGAGAGAGTTTGGAGGAGTGCTATGGGCCCGGCTGACACGGCTCGTAGTCAGTCAACTGCTGCCGTCTTGGTCGGCTGCGACTGTCTTTCGCTGAGGTGGTCCGTGGAGCTGTGAAATGGTGGTCTCGCAACTGTTGGTAACAATGTGCAGACTGCCTGAGACGACCAATTCTGGCGAAGGAAAACGGTGAGCCCTGCTGCGCTTCGAACAAATTCGAGTGCAACGAATGTTCGTGACAAGCCGAGTTCGATCACAAGCTGATTGTGAAAGATTCTCTCTAAACGAACATAATGCTTGGGACTGTGTACTTGGGGTAAAGTGTCGACGGTATAGTAGCCTCAAGCTTACTCTTACATGTGACTTTGTTTAAATTAGCCATATGATGACAGAGCGGAAGCAATACTGAGTTACGAGAAATCGCTTAGGCCTATGTATGGGCTGGTCTGTTAAGATACACGATTGTAAACGCTCCCTTGTCGTGTAGTGATTGCTGTAATTACATGCGTTGAAAGTTATTGGTGCGGACTGGAAGTAACTTGCTCCATTCAGATTTCATTCTTGTCAGATAACGGAGTTTAACATTGTGTGAATGCTCTCATAAGTCAAGCTTACGGTATGACCAGTTATAACTCCTTAAGAATGTTGTAAACGTTCTCTGTTTCAGTGCGCTACCCCTCGGTTCTTGTTACTTATCGCCGTGCCCTCCATGTTGTTGGCAAGCAATTAAAATTGTTTATGGCTGTCCAAATGGTCTGAGCCCAGAGGATGGAGGAGGAATCTGCCCAACGCAGTAACCCATTTGTAATACCACTGTGGCAAAGGAGAACGGGTTGGCACCTTGGCCTTGGATTATGAACTAAGTTATTTACACAATAATTGTGTTAAAGTTTTTATATTTAAAGGCTTCTGTTACAATGCCTCGCTTAATTAGATTGCCACTAGGCAACAGGACTGCATTTAGTGGTGTGGCTATCAGTATTTTCTTACATTCTGTGCGTGTGCACTGAATTCATTTAATCACCCTTTAATCTCTGTAAACTATTACTAGCCAGTTATTGAATGCTTTTTTTTACGATTTTAGTCAGTTGTGTTTCTTGAGAAACGATTGTTTCTGAAATGAAGTGACTGACGGTCTTAACTGCGTTGGTACTCTTGGTGCTATAAATTTAATCATTCATTTTATTAAAATCATTAATTGATGGTTTTAAGTTTTGGCACGAATTCATGGAGTTGCTGGTAGTGCAAGATGTTGGTTGCCTTAATAATTGCTAAGTATGCAGAGCAAACACCTTACTTGAACACGACCATTCTGAATGTTCTTGCGATTTATTAAGGCTGTTTATGATACAGAGTTTTTCTTAAATTACCTTTTTTAAAGAGACTGACATTTTAAATGTATCTGAAGTTGTTCAAGATGAGGGGGATCTGAAAAAAAATCGCCTTAAAATTTCATTATGATAAACACACGAAATTAGTTTACGTTGATATATCACATTAAGTTGCCAATTGTTAAACAAATTTTCTGTTAAAATTTTTTAACTGTAAATGGTGTTCCTGTTGTTAGCTTTGGGTTAACCTTCCACACCCAAGAACTTGTGCTGGCCTTTGTCACCCCCCTCCCCCCGGTAAAACCTTTTTTAGTCTTTACTCATCACAGTATTTACAGTATGATTATCGTTACATTTCCTATTTTTTGATATCGATGGAGTTGTGATATTTTGTCTGGGGCACAACTATTTTCAATTAGAGCTAATTTCTCAAAGTACCGTATGGATTACTAGAACAAATGCAAAGATTTCTTGAAGCAAAAAACACACATTTGTTCCCTGCAAAAGATTTTTGATTCATGTGATTTCACCATCCATAATACTGGTTTATCATCAGAATTTCTGCTGTACCTGATTATGAAAGTTTCCGCCAGTTAGGAGAATCCTAGGAAGACCGAACGATGAGAAAGCGATCTGGAGCAGAAAAGCGGCTGAAGTGCAGTGAATTACGTGTTCGGCTTTATTTCACTCACTGTCAGGCACGAACCCACGCAGCAATCGATCCGGCGTGGGTACTGCGTCGGAACCAGTCAGCGCATCTTCCACGTACAGATGCACGTCATGTGACAGATTCTGTGGAAAATCGGGACCGTTACATTAGCACAACACCAAACTGAAGTCGTACATGACGTAAATGTTACTGAAGCTGCCGGTGTTTGAGGGATTTAAGTACTTCCACCAGAAATTCACAATGTAGTATTTCACCCTCTTCCCTATTACAGCATAATTCGCTTTCTCGGGCTACGAGAATATTAGCAGTAAACCTTGACGGAGAGAGGTAGTGAACTGCTAAGTTAATGGACTCACAATCTGCAGGGCAGCGGTTCAAATCTCCGTTCACCCATCGTGATTTAAGTTTTCCCTGGTTTCCCTAAATCGCTTAATGTAAACGCTGGGATGGTTCCTTTTTAAAAGAAATAGGCCATTTTCTCCCCCATCATTTCCCGAACTGAGTGTGTGCTGCGTCTCTAATGACCTCGCCATCGACGGGACATTTTTACAGCAAGCCACTTCCCACTTACCGGTTAAGTTACATTAAGAAGCATGTTTCAAAATACTTTAAGAGTTACCAAAGCAGAACGCAGATACGCGAAAAATGCGTAAGCATGATTATACTCTCAAAGGTCAAAAACATAACAGTTTAAAAAACTGAAAGCGCCGAAAGCGCCTGATTAAAAAAAAAAAAATGTACTGAGGTCGTGAGTGGTGACGTAGGTGGAAAGCTGAGCCTGAAGCCGGGATGAAATCAAGGCCAAGCCGGTCACTTTGCCAAATCGAATAAAGCGGTGATCAATCTTCGCTAACGTTTCATCTCTGATGAATATGTTGACAATAAGACTCCATTCTAAACGGAAATTGAACAAAATGATTTGAAATAATTTGAATTTTTTTCGTTCGGTTTTGGGTAATAATGACAGCTCAACTAACATACCACGAGTACTACTTTATAAGCTTCACAAGTGTTGAGACGGATAAATAATTTTGTTTCCATGTGATGACAGAGCGGAAACAATATTCAGTTACGAGAAAACTGTTTTCACCATCAATCACAAACTATTAGAAAAAAATGTAAATCCATTTTTAAAATATATAGTGATATCTGGTACCGAAAATTTGACTTTCGAAGATTTTCAACCGAACGCCACGTTTTGTTAATACACTGAAGCGTCAGAGAGACTTGTATAGACATGCTTATTCAAATATTAAAAAAATGTAAAGAGGCATAATGCGGCGCTGCAGTCGGCAACGCCTGTATACGACAACAAGTGTCTTGTGCAGTTGTTAGATCGGTAATTGCTGCTACAATGATAGGTAATCAAGATTTAAGTGAGTTTGAACATGGTGGTATAATGGGTGCACGAGGGATGGGACACAGCATCTCGGAGGCAGCGGTGACGTAAGGATTTTCTCTTACGACCATTTGGCGAGTGTACTGTGAATATCAGGAATCCGGTAAAACATCAAATTTCCGACATCGCTGCAGCCGGGAAAAGATCCTGCAAGAACGGTACCAACGACGACAGAAGAGAATCGTTTTACGTGACAGAAGGCAACTCTCCAGCAAATTGCTGCAGATTTCAATGCTGGGCCATCAACAAGTGTCAGCGTGCGAACCATTCAATGAAGTATCATCGATATGGGCTTTCGGAGCCGAATGCCCACCCATCTACCCTTGATGATTGCACGACAAAAACTTTACTCCTCGCCTGGGGCTGTCAATACTGACATTGGACTGCTGATGTCAGGAAACATATTGCTTGGTAGGACGAGTTTCATTTCAAATTGTATCGAGCGGATGGACGTGTACGGGTATGATGACAAATTCATGGATCCATGGACCCTGCATGTCAGCAGGGAACTTTTAAAGCTGGTACAGGCTCTGTAATGGTGTGGGTCGTGTGCTGCTGGAGTGATATGGAACCCCTGATAAGTCTAGGTACGACTCTGACTGATAACACTTACGTAAACACCCTGTCTGATCACCTGCATCGATTCATGTTATTCCGACGAACTTGGACAATTTCAGCAGGGCAATGCGACACCCCACACGTGCAGAATTGCTACGGAGTGGCTCGAGGAACACTCTTCTTAGGGCCGGCCGGAGTGGCCGTGCTGTTCTAGGCGCTACAGTCTGGAGCCGAGCGACCGCTACGGTCGCAGGTTCGAATCCTGCCTCGGACATGGATGTGTGCGGTGTCCTTAGGTTAGTTAGGTTAATTAGTTCTAAGTTCCAGGCGACTGATGACCTCAGAAGTTAAGTCGCATAGTGCTCAGAGCCATTTGAACCATTTTTGAACTCTTCTGAGTTTAAACACTTCCGCTGACCATCAAACTCTCCAGACATGAACATTACTGAGCATATCTGGGATGCCTTGCAACGTGCTGTTCAGGAGAGACCTCCACCTCCTCGTACTCTTACGGATTAATGGACAGCCCTGCAGGATTCATGGTGTCAGTTCCCTCCAGCACTACTTCAGATATTATTCGAGTCCATGCCACGTCGTGATGCAACACTTCTGCGTGATTGCAGGGGCCCTAGGCGTTGTTAGGCAGGTGTACCTCTTTCTTTGGCTCTTCAGTGTAGACTGAAGTACTTTTATCCGAACTGAAACGACAGACGTAAAATTCACTACGCAGAAGACAAGTCGGGTAAAACCACTACTAAATTAAGCTTTGTGTTGTTATATCAGTATGAAAACTGTTAGGTGACTAGTATCTGAACATCATAAATTCGCTGAATCTATCGTACAGATGGATAATCGTTTGGCATCAAATGGAGTTGTATGTTGTAATATTGCCTACAGTATGGCACAAGTTATTAGATTGTTGTACACATACTCGGCAAGTACTGAAGGACACTGGGCAGCCAGTCCAGATACGTCACAGTTCCTTCCACTGACTTCTAAATGTTTTTCTTGGAAAGAGCCGTCTGAAGTGGTGACTGCGCTAAAACTTAAAATAAAGTAACGTGTGAAAAAAAGTTTCGAAAGCTGTTTGCTGCTGTGTATGCATCATTGAAATGGATAAATTCGATTACTATCCTGCCATAAGATTATTCTTGACGGTTTATCACCAACGATCATTTCATGTATGTTTGACATTGTCAAGTTAGGGAACGATCTATATTAATGAAGAAACAGAAGTATAACTTCAGACAGCCAAGATCGCTGTTGTACAACATTTGATGTGACGACCGGTTTCAGCAAACTACATTACCATTCTGGATGCGTTACCATCATCAGATCTTCAGTAGTACATGCATTCATCAGATCTTGTGCAGTACATGATACGAGATAAGAAGCATTTGGTCAAGATTCATTAGATTAGATTAGATTACTACTAGTTCCATGGATCATGAATACGATATTTCGTAATGATGTGGAACGAGTCAAATTTTCCAATACATGACATAATTAGGTTAATTTAACAACATACTTAAGTTAATATAACAACTTTATTTTTTTGTGTTTTTTTATTTTTATTTTTTTATTTTTTTTATTTTTTTAAATATTTTTTTCTTAATTTATATCTAAAAATTCCTCTATGGAGTAGAAGGAGTTGTCATTCAGAAATTCTTTTAATTTCTTCTTAAATACTTGTTGGTTATCTGTCAGACTTTTGATACTATTTGGTAAGTGACCAAAGACTTTAGTGCCAGTATAATTCACCCCTTTCTGTGCCAAAGTTAGATTTAATCTTGAATAGTGAAGATCGTCCTTTCTCCTAGTATTGTAGTTATGCACACTGCTATTACTTTTGAATTGGGTTTGGTTGTTAATAACAAATTTCATAAGAGAGTATATATACTGAGAAGCTACTGTGAATATCTCTAGATCCTTAAATAAATGTCTGCAGGATGATCTTGGGTGGACTCCAGCTATTATTCTGATTACACGCTTCTGTGCAATAAATACTTTATTCCTCAGTGATGAATTACCCCAAAATATGATGCCATATGAAAGCAATGAGTGAAAATAGGGGTAGTAAGCTAATTTACTAAGATGTTTATCACCAAAATTTGCAATGACCCTTATTGCATAAGTAGCTGAACTCAAACGTTTCAGCAGATCATCAATGTGTTTCTTCCAATTTAATCTCTCATCAATGGACATACCTAAAAATTTGGAATATTCTACCTTAGCTATATGCTTCTGATTAAGGTCTATATTTATTAATGGCGTCATACCATTCACTGTACGGAACTGTATGTACTGTGTCTTATCAAAATTCAGTGAGAGTCCGTTTACAAGGAACCACTTAGTAATTTTCTGAAAGACAGTATTGACAATTTCATCAGTTAATTCTTGTTTCTCAGGTGTGATTACTATACTTGTATCATCAGCAAAGAGAACTAACTGTTCCTCTTCATGAATATAGAATGGCAAGTCATTAATATATAATAAGAACAACAAAGGACCCAAGACTGACCCTTGTGGAACCCCATTCTTGATAGTTCCCCAGTTTGAGGAATGTGCTGATCTTTGCATGTTACGAGAACTACTTATTTCAACTTTCTGTACTCTTCCAGTTGGGTACAAATTAAACCATTTGTGCACTGTCCCACTCATGCCACAATACTTGAGCTTGTCTAGCAGAATTTCATGATTTACACAATCAAAAGCCTTTGAGAGATCACAAAAAATCCCAATGGGAGGTGTTCGGTTATTCAGATCATTCAAAATTTGACTGGTGAAAGCATATATGGCATTTTCTGTTGAAAAACCTTTCTGGAAACCAAACTGACATTTTGTTAGTACTTCATTTTTACAGATATGTGAAGCTACTCTTGAATACATTACTTTCTCAAAAATTTTGGATAAAGCTGTTAGAAGGGAGATTGGACGGTAATTGTTGACATCAGATCTATCCCCCTTTTTATGCAAAGGTATAACAATAGCATATTTCAGTCTATCAGGGAAAATGCCCTGTTCCAGAGAGCTATTACACAGGTGGCTGAGAATCTTACTTATCTGTTGAGAACAAGCTTTTAGTATTTTGCTGGAAATGCCATCAATTCCATGTGAGTTTTTGCTTTTAAGCAAGTTTATTATTTTCCTAATTTCAGAGGGATAAGTGGGTGAGATTTCAGTTGTATCAAATTGCATAGGTATGGCCTCTTCCATTAACAGCCTAGCATCTACTAATGAACACCTGGCTCCTACTATATCCACAACATTTAGAAAATGATTATTAAAAATATTTTCAACTTCTGACTTTTTGTTTGTAAAGTTTTCATTCAATTTGATGGTAATACTGTCTTCCTCTGCTCTTGGTTGACCTGTTTCTCTTTTAATAATATTCCAAATTGTTTTAATTTTATTAACAGAGTTGCTGATTTCAGACATGATACACATACTCCTGGATTTTTTAATAACTTTTCTTAATATAACACAGTAGTTTTTATAATTTTTGATAGTTTCTGGGTCACTACTCTTTCTTGCTGTCAGATACATTTCCCTTTTCCGGTTACAAGATATTTTTATACCCTTAGTAAGCCATGGTTTGTTACAAGGTTTCTTAAGAGTATATTTAACTATTTTCTTGGGGAAGCAGTTTTCAAATGCATTTACAAAAATGTCATGAAATAAATTATATTTTAAATTGGCATCAGGTTCACGGTACACCTCATCCCATTCTAACTGCTGTAGGCTTTCCCTGAAATTTGCAATTGTTAAATCGTTGACTGAACGTACTACTTTGGAGGACTGTTTAGTATTGCTGAATGGAGCTATGTCATATATTGTAACTAGCTGTGCACCATGATCAGAAAGACCATTCTCAACAGGCTGAGCATTTATCTGGTTAAACTTATCTTGGTCTATAAAGAAGTTATCTATCAGTGAGCTGCTATCCTTTGCCACCCGAGTAGGAAAATCAATAACGGGTGTCAAATTGAAAGAACCGAGTAATACTTCAAGGTCATTTTTCCTATTACCCTCTTTCAGAGAATCTACATTGAAGTCCCTACAAATAATAATTTGCTTCCCCCTGTCTGACAGATAGCACAACAAGGAGTCCAAATTTTTCAGAAATAGATGAAAATTTCCTGATGGGGACCTATATACAGTTACAATTATAAATGTGCCTTTATTTAATTTAAGCTCACAGGCACATGCTTCTATATGTTTCTCTACACAAAACTTTTTTGTTTCTATACTTTTTGCACAATGATCTATACTTTTTGCACATTGAGATGTACTGCAGACTGTGTTATGATGGCAATGTTGTTTGCTGAAACCAGTCATCATAATAAAGGCTTTTCAATAGCTGTCTGAAGTTGTTCTTCTGTCTCTGCAACGATCGTTTATTCGAAGTCTTCATGGTTTATAAGACTGCTGCCATTTCGTTTTCAATAGTTGCGATATAGGCAGATGAAATCAAACGTTGCACGCACCACTCTCGTAGCTGTTTCGGTTGGACAATACCCAAAATCTAAAACTACAGAGAGAAAAGATCGAAAAGTCGCGATTGGTGGTGTAATAGCTGCAACAGAGGCATATCAAAAGGGAGAATGTGAAAAAAAACCATCTAATTTTTTTCTGTAAATGCGTTGTGACACCACTATTCCACACGGTTAATTAGACAGAAAAAGAAGGCAGTGGCTGTAAGCCAATGGTCAATATTTTCTGCGACGCCAGGCAGTTTCTTCCCATCGATTACCGTGCAGAGTGTAAACCAATAAGTGTGAAATATCGTAACATACACATTATTGACCACTTTTGGAGACCTCCACCTTTCATCTATATTTAAAGACAATGGCAGCTGGAAAGAGTTTGGGTTCAATGCATAACTTACGCCGGTCACAGAAGGGATTTTCCAAATTGACTCTTCAAGGATAAAATCTACCTAATGGAAGAAAGAAGAAAAATTGGTAGATGTATTAATATAAAAGATTACTATGTTTAAAAGTATTTTGATGATATAAACATTGGAGTCTTAGATTAAGAAGCCAACACAGTTCCAGTTTACCCATACGAAAGTAACCAGTCTAACACTTTAATTTAATTAATTCCTACTATTTACACGCAGTTAAAAAAAGGAATAGCACAAAAAATAATTACCAGTACGGAAATAACACACTTTTATATATATTAGTATCGTTAGTAACTAACATATAAGTAAAACATTATTAAAACTGTTCATGTCATTTGATTTGTCTACCTTTCCTATATAGGTAAAGTCAATTCCTTATTTGAAACCACAATCCCAATCTTTTTCAGTTCAATCTTCGTGAAGGTATGTAAAATAAAGATGTCCTGAGCTCGAAGATGGGCTCGAACATGACAGTGACTTACTGTAATGTTCCCGCGGGAGGCGGTGTGCCATTCATTGCCTCCCCTCTTTTGAATGACTTATACCTTCAGTTACAGGAGAACCTACAATTTAAGCTGGACTCCGACACTTGGTACAATTTAGCATTATTCGCATTAACAAGTCATTGCTAGAGGCAAAAGAAGCGACAGGTGATTCTAATACCGACTGACTATTGAACCTTTGAATTCGTAGTCTGACACTTAAGCAGCTTTCTTTTTAATTTTCTTCATTTTTATTTTTTAAAGCCATCCTTCCATTCCTTAGAGCCTCTCTATTGTCTCGCCAAAGGGGACTTCATTTGCCTGATTTCGTTGATCCTAATTTTTGATGTCAGTTACTTTGTACAAATAACGGACTCCTTATTTTGGGTAATTGCGAATTAATTTATATGAAAACAGACTTCTTAACTACCTCAGTTTAGTATTCCCTAAAATTCAGTAAACATACGCAGCTAAGAATAAGTAAACTATTAAATTAAGGTGAGTCAGAACTTTTCTACTCTCTAGGGAAATCGAAGGATGCAGTTCAACCCCTCCATTTCTAGTCTCTGGCTACTGTAGCATTTATAAACTTAATGAAACACAGGTTTTGAAGTCTTGTAAAAATAACGAAGTCAAATACATTATTAAATTAAAGCACCTCCGCTGGTGAATTGAAAGTGGTTTAATTTCACATATCCCTGAAATTCACAATAAGAAATTCATACATCAAATGTTTCTAATTTGGATGTGAAGCGTTCTTAATTATATAGTTTGTGCAAATTCCAACAAGGGAGTCTCGCTATTGGTCATCGATAATGTTTATATCGGTCCCACGAGCAACAGATATTGCAGAGGTGGGGGTGGCTTGCGTCCATCAACGATAAAAATGGCGTACAGGGGCAACAGTCTGTATGATCACTGATCTGGGCTTTTTACATCAGCCCAAATGGTCTTGCCGTACTGATACTCGGAACGACTGAAAGCAAGGAGAAACTACAGCCGTTACCTTTCCCGAACATTTGTTCATCTATGAAATGATGATTGCAGTCTCTTGGTTGAAATATTTCGGAGGTAAAATAATTTAGATCTCTTATGGAGGATTGTTGAGAAGGATGTCATCATCAGAAAGAATAAAACCGGTTTTCTGCGGATAGGAGCGTGAAACGTTAGATCTCTTAGTCGGACAGCTGGGTTAGAATATTTGAAAACTGAAATGGGTAGGCTAAGTTAGGTATAGTGAGGATTAATGTAATTCGGTAGCAGAACGAACACACTTCTAGTCAGGTGGCTGCAGGGTAATAAATACAATATGGTAATAGGGGAATAGATCTCATAAAGAATAAGAAAACAGAAATGCATTTAAGCTACTATGGGCAACATAGTGAACGCATTATCTTAGGCAACATAGACACAGAGCCAACACCAACCACAGTACAAGTTTTTATGCCAACCAGTGCTGCAGATGATAAAGAGATTGAAAAAATCTGTGATGAAATACAAGAGATAATTGAGATAGTTAACAGAGAGGATAACTTCTTTGTGGTGGGTGACTGCAATCAGGTAGCAGGAAGAGGAAGAGAAGAAAAAATGGTAGGAGAATATGGACTGGGGGAAAGGAAGGAAAGAGGAAGCCGCCTAGTAGAATTCTGCACCGAGCACAGTTTAATCATCGCTGACACTTGGTTCAGGAATCATAAAAGAAGGATGCATACTTGGAAGAGACTTGGAGCTACAATTGTAAGACATAGATTTAGGAACCGGATTTTAAACTGTGAACCATTTCCTTGGGTAGATGTGCACTCGGACCATAATTTATTGGTTAAAGACTGTAGCTTAAAACTGGAGAAATCACAAAAAGCTACGAAATTAACGAGCTGGGGCCTGGATAAGTTGAAAGAAACAGATGTTGTTTACGAGCATTATGCAAATATTGGCTACAACAGGGCAAAGGAATACCGTAAAAGACGAGGGGGTAGCTTTGAAAGATGGAATAATGAAGACAGATCAGGGAGGTAAAAAGACGAGGCTTAATAGAAATCCTCGGATAACATAGCAGATGTTGTTGTTGTGGCCTTCAGTCCAGAGAATGGTTTGATGCAGCTCTCCATGCTACTCTACCCTGTGCAAGCTTCTTCATCTCCGAGTAACTACTGCAACCAACGTCCTTCTGAATCTGCTTAGTGTATTCATCTTTTGGCCTACCTCTACGATTTTTACCCTCCACGATTACCTCCAGTACTAAATTGGTGAGCCCTTGATGCCTCAGAACGTGTCCTACCAACCGGTCCCTTCTTTTAGTCAGGTTGTGCCACAATTTTCTACTCTCCTCAGTTGTAGTCAGTACCTCCTCATTAGTTAAGTGATCTACCCACATTTCGAAAGCTTATATTCCCTTCTTGTCTAAAGTATTTATAGTCCATGTTTTCGTTCCATACTCGGCTACAATGGATACAAATACTTTTAGAAAAGACTTCCTGACTCTTAAACCTATACTCGATGTTTACAAATTTCTATTCTTCAGAAACGCTTCCCCCGTAGGCGGTCTACATTTCATATCCTCTCTACTTCGACCATCATCAGAACGTCTAAAAAATGAGAGTGACAGGAAGTGTAAATGGCTTAGGAGGAATGGCTAGAGGACAAGTGCAAGGATTTAGATGCATATTTCACTATGGGAGACATAGATACTTCCTACAGGAAAATTAAAGAGGCCTTTTGAGAAAAGAGAACCAGCTGTATGAATATCAAGAGCTCAGATGGAAAACCGATAGTATGCAAGGAACGGAAAGATGAAACGTAGAAGGAATGTACTGTGCAGAGGGGCTATACAAGGAAAATGAACTTGACGGCAATGTTATACAACCGGAAGAGGAAGTAGATGAAAATGGAATGGGGCATATTGTACTGCAGAAAAAAAATTGAAAAATCAGCGAAAGACGTAATCTGAAGCAGTGACCCTGGAGTAGATGGGATCCACTCAGAACTGCTGATACAGTTGAGAGAGCCATCCGTGATTAATCTATTTCACCAGGTGTGTAAGATATATGTGGCAGGGGGAAACCCCTCAGACTTCGAGAAGGGCGTAATACTTCCAATTGCAAAGAAAGTGAGTGATGACAGGTACGAACATTACAGAACTATCAGTTTAATAATTTATGGTTGCAAAATATTGACACAAATTATTTGCAGAAGAATGAAAAACTGTTATAAACTGACCCCATAGAAGACCAGTTTGCGTTCCACAGAAATGCTGCAACTCGCAAGGCAATACCTTTGTAGTGTTTGCAAATTTGGAAAAGACTTTTGATAATGTTGACTGGAACACAATATTTAAATTTTTGGAGGTAGCAGAGGTAAAATACAGGAAGCGAAACGTTATTTACGACTTGTACAGAAACCAGACGGCAGCTGTAAGAGTCAACGGAAATGAAAGGAAGCAGTAGTTGTGAAGAGAATGAGACAGTGTTACTGGGGTTTCTTCTTAACATACTTCCAAGTTTCACAGTGATAATGGCACTCAAAAAGTCCAGTTAATCTACTATCTGATAGTTTTGCATATGATATTTTGTCTTTCTTTGTTAGTCTGTCGCACAATGTTTCACTTTTATTGGCTGGCCGGCCGAAGTGGCCGTGCGGTTAAAGGCGCTGCAGTCTGGAACCACAAGACCGCTACGGTCGCAGGTTCGAATCCTGCCTCGGGCATGGATGTTTGTGATGTCCTTAGGTTAGTTAGGTTTACCTAGTTCTAAGTTCTAGGGGACTAATGACCTCAGCAGTTGAGTCCCATATTGCTCAGAGCCAGCCATTTTATTGGCTGTCTTAAGGCGCGTACACACCTGGCGAGAAAGTCGTGGTACAACGGTTGCCGAACAAGTTTATGGGTTGTTCGACGACATTTTGCTCATGTTTCGCCACTACAGTGGTACAAATGTCTCGGCTTTCCCATCGAAATTGGGAACAAGATAGAATGTAGCACGACCTACTGTAGTCAGCACATTTTCCAAATCAGTTTCTGTTTCCCTGCCATGAGACAACAGTTCAGTAATAGAAGATTTTCAGCTGCACCACTGTCTGTGCAGTGTGACACCCGAAGTCTTTGTCCCGCAACAAATATTTGTTGATAATCTCAAGGGACAAAAAATTCATCTCTTCTAGAAAAATCATTACACGTATCATTCAATTCCGAGTAATTCCATCCCTGGACATGATAACCGTCTGGATTCGGCTAGGACGTGAGTCCACAGAGTTGTGCCGGTACGTCGCACTCACGTTTAAGCCACTCCCCAAGGATTTGGTCACGCAATTTCAACAAATAATGGGGATGCTGATGCTGGCGTTCTACTCGCTGTGCCAACATCTCCCACAGTTTTTTTTATGGGGTTTAAGTCAGATGATTTTGCAGGCCAATCGCGCCGTAAAAGGTTGGAAAAATGTTCAGAAGGCCTTTCACATTTCTACAGCCCAGTGAACTCTGCTGCTGTCGTAATGAAAAATAGGGATGTCAGTAGCACACTCATCAAGCAGATGTTGATTAAATGGCAACACCTGATCATTCAGTATGTTTAAATAAAGATGCTGGTCCATGTTAATGGTCACGTTAGTGAGCGGACCCAGTTAATGATAAGGAAAACACCACAAAAACAACACAGACTCACGCGGCTTAACCTGACAATGCACGCATTCAGGATAAAATAATCCATTCCGCCTTTGGTAGACTGGACGACGTGCGACAGTTCAACACAGGTAAAAACGTGGTTCATCATATCACATTACGCTCTGCTTTTCACCAACTGTCCACGTTCGGCGATTTCCAGCCTATTAAAGGTGCGCAACCTTAGGTGCCTGTGTGAGTAATGGCCTCTCGCGAGGTGATCCACTCCAAATGTGCACCGCATGCAATTCCCGTCACAAAATCCTCTCGTTGACAGGTGGAGATCGACCTTCATTCACCGCCTGCAGCAGTTCCTGGCAGGTTTTGAAGTGAATTTGATTCAAATATATAAGAAACTATCAGCCTCAATTGAGGTAATGAAACAAACCTTTACCTAGGTTTCAGCCCAAATAATTGAGCCTTCTTCAGAAGATATACCTGAATCTATAATTTGCTTAAGAAGGCATGATCTAGAAATAAAATTAAAACTTGACTTAGTACTTATGTGCCTCATTTTTAAAATGTGACTACGTCTATTCAGGCTGTTTTAGTTTAGATTCAGGTATACTGTTGTGGGTTGGCAGGAGAGCCAACACCGGTTTACTAGAGGAAGCCGAAAGCCACGCGTTTTAGCTCACGCAGGCGGGCGTGAGGTCTGGAACAGGTCAAGGAAATTAGAATTTAGAAAAAAACGGACGTAGCTGGTGGAATACTTAACTTTAATCCATTAATGATGAGCGTCGCTCTTGACTGTACATTATTACAGTATCAATAGTAACTGGTACTGGCGCCTTGCTAGGTCGTAGCAAATGACGTAGCTGAAGGCTATGCTAACTATCGTCTCGGCAAATGAGACCGTATTTTGTCAGTGAACCATCCCTAGCAAAGTTGGTTGTACAACTGGGGCGAGTGCTAGGAAGTCTCTCTAGACCTGCCGTGTGGCGGCGCTCGGTCTGCAATCACTAATAGTGGCGACACGTGGGTCCGACGTATACTAACGGACCGCGGCCGATTTAAAAGCTACCACCTAGCAAGTGTGGTGTCTGGCGGTGACACCACATATACCTTCTGAAGAAGGCTCAATTATTTGGGCTGAAACCTAGGTAAAGGTTCGTTTCATTACCGCAATCGAGGCTGATAGTTTGTTATATATTAGATTATCACGATTGTCGACTGTGCTGCAATGTTGAAAGCACATAAATTTGATTCACAAGTAGTGCATCTCCATACCCTCCCAGTCATTATTTTTTTCCCGACCTCAATTCTGACGTTGTGTTTCGTAACCACGTGTCTTACACTACCGCTTGTAGACACGTTGAACAGTGTATAGCGAAACACAAACACAGCAACTTCAAATACCATATGATGACCGGCATGACCAAACGCGTCCTTGTATTTGCCCACGCTTATGTACAACATCTGTTTTAAACATAAATGTCTCCCTGATCGCTACTTTCTTATGTTCACGCAGAGGCAGGGCGCGCGTGGTTGAGCATGTGACTCGATCGCTGCGCCATCTATAAAGGCTTAACTTTTCAGCCGCGTGTGCGCACTCGGGTGACAATTTTTTTTTCAGATTTGCTTATGTGGGACATTTGAGTTGTGTTGAGTCTTTATTTTGATGCTCATCGTTCATTTCTTATTAGTAATGTTTCTCTTGTGCTTATTGCTCTAACTATAATGTTGTTGTCTGACATAGCACTAAGTTTCTCCTACATCAGCCACCCCGTACGTATCGTTCTGAATCTGTGCTCGTATGAAATGAAATTTTCGATTCCATAGAATGTGGTGGACGTAAACAGTAAAACGGAGGGTGTTACTTTACCATGGTTGAGTCAACACGCATAAGCGTCAGGACAATATTAGTTCGATTCCATCTGGGAAAAATGTTGAACATGTTGTTCCAGTGGCTGAACTGGCAGATAAGTAATCATCCGCAAAAAGGAAGAAGCGTTGCTGCAGAATTCGCGTAGTTCAACCGGCGAATGTGGAGGAGTTAGTGTACCAACGGGTAGAAGATTATCATAAAAAAAACTCTGCAGAAAATTGGAGCTGCTGAGGGCAGATGCAGCGCCCTTCCGCGGTCTGCTGTAGGTGAGCAGTTACCTCGTCCACGTCACTTACAAGCTCTCAGGCTAGAAGGTCACCAAGCCTGGTTATTTTCCTTTAAATGATTCTAAAACAGAGCGCTGAATGTCTGTAGTTCATAATGGAATTCCGTCTACGAATGAGGCGGGATTCACACAGGATGAACTAAAAAAAAATTGCCGTGGTTACCTCCCTTGTTCATAAGAAAATTTTCGAGTGATCATGAAACCAAGGCATCTGATTCGCTTTGGTTCAAATGTGTTGACAGAAATGATGGATGGCAGAATCAGTAGGTGATATACTTTGGGAGACAAACTAACAAGGGTTGTTTATTACCAAATCCTGATCAACAAATTACCCGCACTGTTGAAGAACGTTTCCCCGAACAGAGAAACAATTTTCACGTCTTCTGCTTGACGTGGCATTAACCATTTTTCTACCCTCGTGCGACAGTCATTAGCAGAAGAATTTATTCAGCCTTGAATTGGTCGAGGATGTACAAATGAACAGCCTCCCACTTAATCCAATTTTAATCCTTCAGATTTTTGGCTTTGGTTTTTGTGTGCTCCACACCCATCGACACTTTCACATTTCATTTGTGAATGCTACCAATTCCCAAGTGAGTCACGTGTATCCGCACGAATTCGTCTTTATTTCAGGAGGGCTGAGCGATGTGTAAGAATAAGCGCTGTCAACAATGGTCAATTCCAACAGAGATGGCTATTAGCAGACAGAATGGTCAATTCTCAATAACTATTTGAGGAGTAACGTTTCAAAACGCATAGTAGCAGGGAAAGAAAATTTTCGGGGAATTAGAAAAACTTAATGTCGCTGAAAGTAATTCACTATATTTTTAGATTCATACCCAAAATATTCAGGTAGTGATAGTGATGTAAGTGAGTTTACTGCAACGTAAGTTATCTGCTTTACCTTCCAGATATGAAGGCTTTTGTGATGGACTGAATGTGGTTTGTGTTCTGTCGGACAATGTGCCTCTTTTTGTAAGCTATTTTGCGCGTTATGCGTTATGTTTATTAGTTTTCAGTAACAAAGGACTAGTAAATACATTTTAATTTTTGAAGGAACTTTTAACACCAAACGTAGAGAAAATGTATACAAACTTACTTAATATCCAATGAAAGTGTTCACACAATTTTCCCAAGAATACGCTCCACTTCTAAACAAACCCAAACAGTATCTTGCGCAGTAAGTTCTTTGCATGGAAAGCTTACAATCTCGCCAAAATCTTGAGCACTTCATTTTCTCTGCAATTTTTGCCACATCTGAGGCTTGATGGATTTTCTACATCCTCTTCCTTTTTTTGTTCAAGCCTGTTCAAAAATACCACCTTTGATCTATCTGCCATTATGCTAAAGCTGTATCTACATTAGCCGAATGACAAAACAGCTTTGAAAGATCACAAGAAAAGTAGTTCAGGTGAGTTCTGATTTTCACACCATTTAATTTTTATTCTACCAAGTATTTCTTGAAACGAATTATTTTTGGGTCAATGATCCCATTTATAAGCTTCAGTTTTTACATAGTAATCAATTATTTCCCACTTTTCCCCCAAAACCCCTATTTCACCCACTTCTGCATAAGTTCCCGGTATGTGTTTGCATTCAGTATTTCTGAAATTTTACTAAGTCTTTTTTATACTTGGCCAAAAACTCGGTCACCAGGTAAAAAGGAGTGTCCTTGAACTGGAAAGCGGAGAAGTACACGTCATACAAGCTGAAGATTCTCTTCTAACTAAACTAGTCTAAAATCGATGAAAAATACATATTCATAATTATACTTTCCATCTTAGCAGAACGGAGTCGATACCACTGACTTATGTATTTTTAATATTCAGAGTGAAAAAAAATCATACACAACAATGCTGTAGTACTGAAAATGAATGTCGATCAGTAATTGTTGCTCAGCTACAAGGTTTCAATTCAGTCCACCAGCCTTACATATATTTGTTTATGTATCATTTTGCAATACATCTACAAAGGTTACAAAATTATTACACGTCAACATTTAAGGACAGCTCTCCAGCATAAAAAACGCCAATAACAGCTATAGATGGATGTCAACTTCTTTTACGTATTTTATGCCATCACTCGTCACTGTGAGTAAATCTTCGAAATGACCTTTTTAGGCACGTGCGGGACATCTCGATACGACATGAACAACTGTTTGTCGTTTCGCACCACTGTCAGAGGATGGTGATGAGTACTTGCTCCACTTGTATAGAGTGTCTGCACATCATCCATAGCCCATTCGGATGCGGTTCAAGGTAGTCCAAATTGCCCGACGCTCGTCGAATCCACGGGGTTTCTTCTGAATGCAAGGCAGCTTCAGGCATTGTGGGGAACAGTTTTGTTGCCCGCAGCAGTTCCATTCATTGATGGGATTCAATTCAGATTCCATGAGAGTTCTGGTTGTGATGAGAGTGGGATGTCCTGATCTTAGTCTTTTTCGCTTCGCAGGGGATACGTCGCCCATTATTGGAAGGTCGGTGTTATTAGAAATCTTCTGGTATTCACGCGCTCTTCCATTGGATACCAGGAAGTGTAATGTAGCTCAAGAAATGTAGCCAGTATATGGGAGTAGATCGTATTGACCCACTAACAATACGCATGGCCTCGTTAAGTTGTACGTCTATCTTTTTTACGTGTGGACTATTAAGCCAGATAGGCGTACAGTACTCTGCTGCTCAGCATACCAAGCCGAGTGATGACGCACGGAGTGTGCTGCTCACGATCCCCAACGAGAGCCGCAGAGTGTATGGAGAATGTTACAGACTTTCAGCTTAGTAGATGTTCGTGTAAAGTGCTCCTTACAATAAATTGCCTTGTTTAATGTGATCCCATGTTATTTTCGGTGCATATTATGATGAAGTTTCTCTCCTTCAAAAATAGACATCGAGGGCTCTCGAAGTCTATTTTGAAGATGAAAAACTTCCTGTAAACATGAAACAGAAGTTTCATGTTTTCATCTGTCCTATTGGACAGATAAAAACATGAAATAAATGTTTTATTTGAGTTTGGTTGTAACTTCCATTTGCGGAAATAATGGCAGGAGTTAGGGTTTCTTCAGTTCCTTCAAAAGCTTTGTGTTGGGTAGCTATTGCCCAGTCATATGCGTAACCAATCTTTCTGGACTGTGTTGCGGGATATCAGTTCTATATAGATTAAACAAGAGGGGAGCAAAGTCGGATCCCTGTGGTAAGCAATTATTCAATACTTTTACACAGCTAGTGTCTTCTTTTGTAGTCACAGTTAATGTCCTTCCAGTTAACATGTTATCAATTGTTTTGTTGTGCGTTTGCATGGGACCAGTTCCAATAATGTTTAAAGGAGTCCATGTCTCCAAACTGACATACGCTGCATTTAGATCGACGAAAGCAGCTGATGTTTTCTACGTCATTTGGTATCCTGCTTCAATAAATGTTGTTAAAGATAAGAACTGATCAGCGCAGCTCCGTCTTGGACGGAATCCAGTTTGCTCAAGAGGTATGTTCTGAAATATTACTGGCCTAATCCGATTGTACAGAATTATTTCGAGATAACTTATAATCCTCAGTAGTGCGACTGGGCGGTATTTCTTAGACTCCTCTGGTGCCTTGCTGGGCTTCAGTATTGCTATGATTTTTGATTGCTTCATCTTTTGTGGAACTGAATCATAATGTCAGAGAAGAAATCCGCCAGTCATCTTTTTGCGTAGTTCCCACTATCCAGAAGAAGTTCTGAGTAGATTCCATCACTTCCCGGTGCCTTCCCGGGTTTTACAGTTGTAAGAGCAGCAGAAATTCAGGTACAGAGGAAGTTCTTGGGAAGTCAGATTGTTCGTTCGTGTTCTTTTTGAGCAATGCAAGTTTGCATCTGATGTATCTTGCACGAGTTTTATGCCTTGGTGCTCTTGATGTGGACAGTAGATGTGATGCAGTCTTATTAGCTGATATACGTGTGTTATTCCTTACTTTAACTTTGTTTCCATCCAACTTTCTTAGTAATGATTATGCTTTTTACTTTATGTTTGAAAATTGAGTGACTCAATAGCCTCTGTCCACCTAATTCTTCTGGCTGTGTTGAGGTTATGAAGTAGGTTATCCGCTGTTTCCGGGTCGGCGCTTTTTAGGAAGTCATCATACTGTTTTTCAGTAGTTTCATTCCAACCTGGTACATATTGCTTCCACTAGCCTCTCGAGATGCTCTTTGCTGCGCTTATCACAGCTCCAACAAGCCCTCATAGCTTTTTGCTGTTGGGGAATCAAACAAAGATATTTGTCCAGATGTCAAGCAAATACATCACACATTACTTACCTGAAGTTCCATCTAGGTCATGGAAAGGATAAAACGAGTGGTATATTTTTTCCCATTTAAATTGAGATTGGACGGTGTTGGTTGTATGGGAAGTCTTATAATACCAACCGCGAACTTTGGAGAGGTAATTTATTTTCATTAGTTGTTATGGAGCATAGTTCGGGGTTATACTTCTGTCTCCAAGCTGCTGATACGAAATGGTTCAAATGGCTCTGAGCACTATGGGACTTAACATCTATGGTCATCAGTCCCCTAGAACTTAGAACTACTTAAACCTAACTAACCTAAGGACAGCACACAACACCCAGTCATCACGAGGCAGAGAAAATCCCTGACCCCGCCGGGAATCGAAGCCGGGAACCCGGGCGCGGGAAGCGAGACCGCTGCCGCACGACCACGAGCTGCGGACCTGCTGATACGAACATTCCTTTATTGTTTGTATCAAACACCAATTTACAATGGCTTCAACAATTCCATCACTTTCTTCATACTTCCATTGAGTATGATGGCTGTTAAAATCTGTGAGGTATATGGCGGGGTGTTGTGATGCCGGGATGGCCTGAGGAGGCCAAGAGACGGCTGAGGGTTTGTATGCATTAGTTACTGTTACTTGTCCTAATTTTATTGTAGCTTCGTGTATGTTATTGAGATCAGACACACAACATAGACGTGCATTCTTGACTGAAGATCGTACGTATGTTGCCACTCCGTAAGCACGTTGGTACGTTGCTCCTAATAATTCAGAGCCACGAATTTTTCCTCTCTGATTTATTTGCTCTTCATTTTCAGTATGAGTTACATCAATGTTGATTTGACATATCTTGATGACCAGTCCAAAGTTTATAGCTGGAGAGCCCTGAGAAGAACCGTGTGAGTCCATGTCTTGTGACAAATTAATTTTAGCCAGGAGATAGGATAGGATTATGTGACTGCGTCTGCTTCTTAGCTTTAGATATTTACGTTTAAGTGACTGTTCTTTAGCACCACCCAGGGGACACGTGTACACGTGTGACTTACGGTATGTTACAGACGCCAACAATCATTGTCTCCCATCGTCTTTCATTGTATCCATCACTGCGTAGCACAACAAGATGAAACAAATAGTTGGACTTTATGCGGTTGAATTCATTCATTTTAGAGCACAAAATGCTGTCTGCAGCATCTGATACTTTACACGCTCTTTTTGAAGGATTTAAAATGCGTTTTGATGGCATCACATTGTAGGAGTCTGTAGAGCGAATCAGAAAATACATGAATTCATATCTAACTCAGTTTTGTCCACTAGTGCACAGCAAGCATTTTGAAAAGTGGATCGTCATTGTTCCTGGACATATGTTCATAGGACCCATGTTTATAATTTTAATTATCTCCTGTGAAAATATGGGGCATTTTAAACACCATGTATGCCTTTCTTGTGGTACTTTTTGTGTGTATCGCAGCTGCGGATATATCCGCACATGTATCACTCCTGAGATCATGCAAAACGTCACTCACTGTTAACATTTCTCATCTGGCGCGTGCGCCGTAGTACCTCAAACGTCAGTCCGCCCTGGGGAATTGCAGCCGTCTGATGTAGGTGCCCGCAGCTGTCCCCTCCTCTGTGCTGCTGTAGCCGCCGGTCCCCAAGTTGGTGCTTAATGTCCAGCGTTTATTGTTCTTGCCCAGCAGTTCCGAGAAGCATCCAACCTCTTGTTTCATATGATTAATTTGAGTCCGTCCATCTCGTCGCTGACGTCTGGTATGTGCTGTAAAGCTGCCTACGTTTCCTGGCTGGATTGGCGTTGGCTGTCCCTACCGCTTCCTTCAGCGAAAGCTATGTGGCCAGCTCGTTCCGCCGTCAGCGGCTAACGCTAGTCCTGCCGCCATGTTGGATTTCACTAGGTTAATATGACGATCGAGGTCGTTCCACACAGCTACATAAATTCTGGTCCTTATGGGAAATGCAAACAAGTGAACGGTGCTCCAGATCGCACTCCACCATCTGTGACGTATCAGTAAATTCCCCCTATTTTTGTGGACTGCGTCTCAAACGTGAGAAGCAACAATACCCTGTTGCTGCAAATAAATTTGCTCCTACCCATTTTCCACGTTGAGAATATAAATATTTCTGTTTATTGTTCCAACTGTAATACTTAATTTCCAAACGTATTTCTTCTCTTATATTAAAGGCATGTTCGGTGGAAATCGTCGGTGGATTTCTTGCATTCCCGGAAGCACAATTTCTAAGTCTGTTGTGAAATGCCTGTCGCTATTGTAAACATTCTAAAGCATATTATGTAAAGAAACCGAATTTGGCAAATAAATAATTATAAACTGTGCTAATGGAAACGCGAAAATTCCACGGTAGATGCCTTTAATACAAATGGCGAATCGCGTCTAGAAATTAAGAAGTTCTATTGCAGAAAGGAAAACGCGTTTTAATTTATACAACCAGAAATTGTTTATGCTCTTGTTCCTTCCGAACACGTCATCAGTAGTACCTTGAATCGACATAGACACGAATATATACTGTTTCTCTGACTCTTATTCATCTGCCACAAGACATTACCTCTACATATGACTAAAAGACAAACCATTTGCTCACATGTGTCATTTAAATCTGATGTATCCTGCACAACCTCTTCACGTATTGCGACAAGTATGCTATCAGTTTGGTACACAACCTTTGCACGTTTCTAACAATATCGCAAGATTTTGAATATGACTGCGCTACAGCAACTGTGCATGCAAAAACTTCAATGCATTAGTAATAACAGCCAACCATTTACAAAATAGATATTTATAAAAAGTTGACCATAGTTTCAACAGTTTTAAAACCGTCTTCTTCAGAAGATGTAGAAGATATTAACAAGATTACGAAATTATGTATGGAACAATATAGTAACTTTATAAAAGCAAAATTACAAGAAATGCCACAAATTTTTTTAAAGAAGCATAATCACTTAAAATCACATTATCTATTACCAAAGTGGGAAACGTCGTCTCTCTCTAGTACATATCATCCACTTAATCATTATGTAAATACATTATATGAAAGTAGTCCGTCTACTGTAGGACTTCTTCTTCAAACATCATTATTTAAAAAAAAAAAAAAAATATACTGGACGCAAAATACAACAATATATGTACTAAGCCACTTGGACTAGTATAAAACTGACATTTAAATATAAAACATGGCATCAGATCACACAGCGAGTCAACATGCCACGTTCAGAGCTGGTAACATGTGCCGATTGGCCTAACAGTGGAGGCACTAGTCTCAAGTTACCTCGGGTAGGTGGCGCTCCCGTGCGTCCTGTATGCGCGTATCTGATGTGAGCAGTGTGTGTGATTTCACCAGTACATATTATTAACAGAATTCACATATTAACCAAACAGCAGAGAAGAAAGAGGAGAGGGGATAAAGAATGTGTCATTTAAGTCAAGCAGGCTCATGTAAACATAGCAGATTGATGATCTTAGTTAGAGTTACTGATCAACACGTGGTTCCACTTTACTCACAAAGTAGTGACAAAGCAACTACCGGAAGATATTCTGAACTTCACACTCGAATTACACTGCGTTGCAATTTAAGATAACATTAGATATTTTAGAGATAAACATGAAATAAAGGTGATTAAATTTTCAGTTAGGCTGAACTTAAGAAATCCATTGTCCTATGGACTTAGCAGACACGCGCTTAGCCAGAGATCTTAACCACTTCAGACGCTCGCCGCGGACAGACTGATCTGGGCCCCTACCGAGCGTGCTTAACAGATACAAACGGAAGTGACCAGAGCGTGCTTAACAGATACAAACGGAAGTGACCAGAGAGGCAGCTTCCAATACCAACATGACAAGGGACGAACAGGACCATACTAATAATAGAAACTTCTCTGCTTTTAGAAAGCGTAGCTACCTGTTCCGACGTTGGTCCTACTGTTCTCTGGCAGACAGGCTTGTCTGCTACCATCAAGCATGCAACTAGAAATACATTTGCTCATTCATCCTCTCACACAGAAGGGAAGGGGGATGACAGTATCTTATCATATACAGTATATAAAAGAAAGCGGATGTAGGTTCCGTATGAGACTGTGTGACATGAATTACATATAAACTGTGTTTTAAAGTGTAGTAGTGTGACAGATCGCTCTTGTTTATGCGTAAAAGTAACGCGTTTCACTTCTCAGTCTCCTCCCAGATAGTCAGAAACACCACAGTAAATTTAGAAGAGAAATTTATGCTGTAAATGACAACAGATTTAAGAAATTAACATGAAACGAATCCAACCGAGACCTTTCAACGGCTTTACTTAGTATGTTCAGTATGGCTCGAACTGCGAAAGTGGCAATACAATTCTCACGACTGTCGGGGATCGAGGTTTAAGTCTCGTTGTGGCATTCAGTTTCGGGTTGTCATTTGTGTAACAACATCGTTTCCCAGTTTGCCACGTAACTTTATAAAACCAATCTTACTACCGAGTATCACTTTCAGTCTAATAATGGACGTTATCTTAGAACAATTCTTCAAGTATACTGACACGTGCCTGTAGAACAATGACAGAAACGAAAGTTTAAAACAATGAGGCAGGGATTTAAGTGACTTTTTATGAACAGAAAATTCGATTTGGTAATTCTTGGATTTTCATTTTTTTTATAGAAAGACTGAATATCATTGTTCTAAACAAGACAAATGCTGGAGGAATTGAGGAGCACTGACCATGGCGAATACAAAGATTCATCTTAACACATTTCCCACAAGTAAATGGCCCTTCGAATATTTTATATAAACTGCGTGTACCTTTGCAATGACTATTAGGACTTTATTTTAAGATGAGAAAGCCTGCTTTAATAATGTCTGGCAAAGTAAGTGTAGCTTTCGTTTTTAAGCTATCGGAAATCTATCAGGAAATAATTTTGTTCGCCCCAGAGTTTTGTGATGGCACAACACACTTACAGTTTTCACTCTATACTGTTATTGTCAATTCGTTCATGGAACGATAAGAACTTTAAGTATTTCTTGCCTTATGTCGCAAGAATCTATAGCCTGTTCACACCATGTCTTGTCTGCTATTGGTAGTCTCTTCGCGTCGTCTGAGCGCATCAGCAAAATTATTACACAGTTGAGTTGTATGTAACAATAGGCATATTCTGCAACGCGTTATTGCTAGTTCGCACTTTGCAGTTATTGGGCCCTGTTAGCGTTTACAGACTGTGAACGTGACCTGCTCCTAGATGAGATGTAGTTAAATGTCTAGCTCCTAAATATTCTTGTTGGTGTATAGTAGCGTGATTGCAGCATGTTAAGAACTGTGCAACACCACTAACAGAGATTTGAATTCAACATTACGAACGACGTAATGCAAGCACTGTTTCTGTAACCTGAGTAACTTGGATTGCTCAACTAAGGATAAAGACTGATTTATGTAAATAATAGTGGAACAACTCTTGCATCTAATAAGAACGGTAGTGCAAATTGTGTTATGTGTAGGCGACTATACTTCACTTACGGTGAAAACGAAACAACTGCGAAATATTTGTGTACATTGTCTAAATAATACGACGTTCGACGAAAGTGAAATGACACTGCACGGTTTGTAAGTAGCTAATGGAAGTGGTGCATTAATTCACAAATGACTTACAAGCTTCAGTCGTGTCAATAGTCATTCAACTCAGTTGCATGTGACCAGTAGTTTACTACGTTCGAGTTCTAAAGTATCGATGTAAGGAAAATAGCAGAGCTCCTTAACAGCCTGTAACTATGTAATCTCTTAGGTTTTCCTGAAATGATTGGTTGATGTTGTGCTTCCGTGTGGTTAATCGGAGGCGCACCGTTAATTAACCTGCAACTGTTCTGCTCTGATTTCTGTACATTTCTAATTCTGGAGGCCTTTTTTTCTTTTGGTTCTTTTATTCGTTGCTTCTACGTGTACATAATTCTGTTGCTAGGGTTGTTGATTCTGTCTGTTGCCGTTTTATAGTGCTAAATATACTGTTCAATAGGTGCTACTACCTATACAGCCGAGATGACTGGGTGTTTGTGTTGTCATCATTTCATCATCATTCATGAATGTGGTGAGATTGGGCTGAGCAACTGTTGAGAATTTGTGTGGGCGCTGATAACCGCGCAGTTGAGCGCCCCACGAACCAAACATCGTCATCACTACCTATACAGCAAAGTCCGGACACTGAACGATCAGTAACACTGGACAGTAAAGTTGTACAGTACATTTAACGTTGCCTCCAGACAGTGAAGTGATATTGCGCAAATTTCGTGTCAAATATCGGAGGTGCGAACATCGCAGATATGGATGCCAGCTATTATGTGGCCCTTGTGTTGGATTTTCTATAGCGGAGAGAAAAGATCGGCATCTACATCTACATCCATACTCCACAAGCCACCAGAGCGTATTTGGCGGAGGGTACTTTGAGTACCTCTATCGGTTCTCCCTTCTATTCTAATCTCGTATTGTTCGTGGAAAGAAAGATTGTCAGTATGCCTCTGTGTGGGCTCTAATCTGGTTTTATCCTCATGGTCTCTTCGAGAGATATACGTAGGAGGGAGCAATATACTGCTTGAATCCTCGGTGAAGGTATGCTCTCGAAACTTCAACAAAAGCCCTTGCCGAGCTACTGAGCGTCTCTCCTACTGAGTCTTCCACTGAGGTTTACCTATCATATCCGTAACGCTTTTGCGATTACTAAATGATCCTGTAACGAAGCGAGCTGCTCTCTGTTGGATCTTCTCTATCTCTTCATCAACCCTATTTGGAACGGACCCCATACTGGTGAGCAATGTGGACGAACGAGTGTACTGTAACCCACTTCCTTTGTTTCCGGATTACATTTCCTTAGGATTCTTCCAATGAATCTCAGTCTGGCATCTGCTTTACCGACGATCAACTTTAATGATCATTCAATTTTAAATCACTCCTAACGCCTACTCCCAGATAATTTATGGAATTAACTGCTTCCAGTTGCTGACCTGCTATATTGTAGATCTTTCTTTCTATGTACCCGCAGCACATTACACTTAAAAGCATGAAGGAGTGATACAAGAAGAAGAGTGGCACAATATGAAGATATGCACGTGAAAATTTACGAAATTAATTGGGAATAAGAGAGCCAAATGATAATCGTAACCTTCGGAGAATGGACGCTCGTTCATTTGATACGCTGTACTTTCGTTGTTAAGAAAGAGGACATTTTCGCGAGACATTACTCTCGTAAGTCAATGCCTTCCTAAAATTCGTTATCTACGAATTTAAATTCTTAACTAATTGAAGGTTACCTGCAATTGGATACAATTATTTATCAATTGCTTTTATGGTCATTGAATTGTGCTACACGACGCAACAATGTAAATCAAAACCAATCAATCGAGAAATTGATACTGAATATTCATGTAGTTATGAAATATGTTCAGTGAGAGACGTTCGCACTCAAATTAGCACCAATTTGAGCCCACGGTCGTCTATATCATTTCCTACCGCTGCAAAAGCACTTCTCAATGATGTTTTCGTGAGGCCTACAACTGTGTACGGTAACATAGATTTTGATCATATGAACTTTTCCGCACATCTATTGAAGAAACGTGCGTATTTATATAGATGGCCTGCTTCGTACCACTACGTTTAACATTATGACAAATTAGTCAGAAAAAAATATTCACAGCCACGTGTATTTGGGAAACGTGCAATGAAAGTTTGGCAATCGGACTTCGTTACATACAGGAGTCGCACGCCACCATGTGATTTCAAGACAGCTCTCAAAAATAAATAAAAGTAAGTAATTGTACATTATGAATCACGGCCGCTCTTTATAGACTTTACAAAACATTTAAATATTAGTATATGATTATTTGATGGAGCGGTAATTCGCCCTGTAACAGGGACTTTTTGTAGCCACAAGCTTAAGGGGGTGAAACGTCTTATGGAATACCAGGCGGCATCTAGCTCCTCGGGAGACAGCCATAGCGGTCACAGACAGGAACAACACCAACCAACTGAAACCTAAGGCGTCATACAACCTTAGAGCCGATATAGGACAGAACTCCAGGCGGCGCTCACCGCCAAGGAGGATTGCTGCAGCACGCGCGGACATAATATGCAACTCCTACAGCAGCCCGATACCACTGGAAGCGCACCTCGCAGGCGCTCACGGCACAAAGTCGCAGAGGTCGCGAACAGCTTAGGAAATGTCAACAGCGTTACGGTTGTGCTAGGAGCGCACCTGGCGGGCGCACACCTATTACGGAAAGCCACGGGATGACCGCCACCGGGGAAACAGCCGCAACGCCCCCCCCCCCCTCCCACCCCCACGACTTAACGCCTGGAGACGGATACTACATCTAGAAACGGTCACTATGGGCGTGTACGGCATAATGCACACCAGACACCATCCAGGCATCGCCGGAAAAGGCTATGAAATTTATCACAAGTTTCCTATAGAACGAATACAGCTTCTAACACTTTCTGCCTCCCTCCGAGTGCCAAGTCGTCTGAGGTCTCAAGAATGTTAAATGAATTTAGCCGTAGTTTCTACCACTTACAATGGAATCGCGTGTAAACTGAGAAACTTTTATGTCGGTTTAGCACAGCGAGAGGGCCTTCCATATGGTAAAGTTTAATGACATGAACTGATTAATGGAACACTTTCATTTACGGAATGGAGCATTCTCCTGAACTTAAACATGGAGTACTCATAAAAATTCTAATAATATGTTTCTGTAAGGACAAACCGTACTATTTATAATTATTCAGGAGAGATTAGGCTGGATCAGGAGCGCAACATGGAGGCACATACGCTCAAACACGAAGTCTCAGATACTCACAGACTTACCAAACACGGTAGTCACCAATTTGTAGCCAAAGCTGTCGTTAAAACCGAATTGTGCCTCTCAGCGGATGGGAAACACGAACATACTCATGATCAAGAGGCATGCAATGATTACTTCCCGGGTATAGAACAAGTTGCACCTCACATGAATTTTGTGAAATGATAGGAAAATTAACGCTCGCGCGAAACCGAATGACTTTAAAGATACAGAGAGTTCCTAACTCTAAAAGCCTGAGCGAGCTCCGACCAAAACGCCATCTAAGTGGGCTCAAAATCAGCACAACATACTCTCCGACAGCACAACTACTCTCAGTGGCTCGTTAACCTCTATAACCAATCTGCCTCGTGGACCGAAAAGCCCGGAGGGCACAAAACGACCAGTCAACTACACAAAATCCTTAGCGGGCATCTCTTCTAATCAGAGGACAGGACAGACGACGCCTGTTTCTGCGTTCCAAAAATTTCCGTGGGATCAACGTCTAAAATTTGAATGAATGCGTCCCCAGCATTGTGGATCTCAAAGAGCTAATCGAAAGAGAACCATTCCCAACCCCTCGCAGATAACGCTTCTACGGCCCGTCTGGGTGGCACCTCAAACCAGCTTTGAAATTTCAACTTCTGTTTCCAGGGCTCTGCCACAAAGATAAACAAACAAAGTCCACTAGAATTTATTTTGTTACGTGCTTTTGAAATTGTACGCTCATTCATTAAATCCAGCGATCAGCTATGTTTAGGAAAGGTGTTTACAAGTACATGTTGCACTGAGTGACAAATGTAACGAAATGAAAATAAAACAAATCAAATTTCAGATCCTAGCCTGATGTTTATCCCTGCCGTGGAGAAAATTGAAGAAGCACAGCTAGAGAGAACACATTCCGCAGAACTTCATAAATCCACAGAATTGTAGAACTACAAAGTTATGTGAAACGTGGATTGATTACCTACCCCGTTTCAACTGAAAATTACATTTTATTATGATTTTCGAATGCCATGTATCTCAATTTTCAGTTGGAAATATTCGAATGGAAAAGACCAGGATTGGTTACTTTACTCATGCACTACAAGTTCGTTTCATAAAGAGTATTTTATATATAGATAATCATTAAATTTCTATGTTAATGCCACGTTGTTGCATCATGTCTTGCAGTGTCACAGAAACATCCAAAAATTTGATCATTGAGAAACCACCAAGGATTGTTCAAGAAACGAATCTGAACTACTTGTGAATATCTGTGAAGCAATATAGCTTTATAATGCTAACCAATTAATTGATAAATTACTAGTAGCAGTAATCGGGAACAGGAACTGGAAAAATTAATGATGGACACCAACAATGGACTGTTTTATAGCAAACTGCATTCAGAAGAATAATTTCGACTCCAGAAGACGGTATAGTTACACTGAGACCTTATTTATGGCCATACCATGGTTAATTATTATTGAGGCGGCAGCCATCACCTTTCATTAGTTGATATGTTCCACATTGTAACGTTTATCGAATATGTATTCAATGGAACACATGTATTCAATGGCATACATAATTAACTACTTCTATGATGCATAGCGCCTTTTACTTTCCCGTTTCAAAGCGATTCCTATGTTATTTGCCCATTTGATTCTTCGTTTTGATCATCATCTCCATTGTTAGCGTGTTAATGGTAGTAAGAAGGACGCATACTTCACGGCGCACAATTTTCCAACAGGTGCTCGTAAAAGTTAATGCGAACAAAATTCGTGTTACAGTGCATTATTATAGGTCTCACGAAAACAACGTTCTGAAATGTTTTGAGCGGCGGCAGGAAAACGTGCGGGCGAATGTGGACTCAAGTCGATATTTATTTAAGCGCGAGTATTTGGCATTGAAAATATTTGATAGGTACATGAATTTGCAGCATCAGTCACGTTTCTCGAATTAGTGCCTGCCTACTGTCACTAAGCCTACAAGTTTTAATTCACATTGTCGCAACGTTGGAACACATTTCAACCTCGAATAACAGAGGCCCCCTTACAAGTTACGACAGATACGTTCTTAGAAACGTCAACATTTCGTTATTCCTCATCCGACTTTGCGCACAGCTGGCCGTTAAAATTGCAAATGCAGAGAGGATAGCAAATAAGGAAATTTTACTCATTGTACCTACAGAACTGACGATGAAATTTGTCGGTGATTTGATGTTATGTAGGGTGATGCCACCCCTAGGGACAACAGGGGCTTTAAGCCGGCTGGATATCGAGTCGAGCTTACAGTAGTTTCGATGACAGATACGTGTACGTCATTCCATGCTGTTTCAAGCGGAGTTCATCAGTCGTAGATCCTAACAACTGACGGTCGCTCGACAACCATGACCGGATGTTTCCAATGAATGAGAGACCTGGAGAACTTCCTGGCTAGGGCAGTAGTCGGAATACACTCTGTGTCGAGGTAGGTCAGTATAGCACGAGTAAGCTGTGGCTTTATCTTGTTGAAAGATAACGTCCCGGAGACCTCGAAGATTGAGCACGTGCACCGGCTTTGACACATCAGAAATGCAACGGTTATGGTCCAAAGTAATACCTGTACGAATCTACATCTACATCCATACTCCGCAAGCCACCTGACGGTGTGTGTCGGAAGGCACCCTGAGTACCTCTATCGGTTCTCCCTTCTATTCCAGTCTCGTACTGTTCGTGGAAAGAAGGATTGTAGGTATGCTTCTGTGTGGGCTCTAATCTCTCTGATTTTATCCTCATGGTCTCTTCGCGAGATATACGTAGGAGGGAGCAATATACTGCTTGACTCTTCGGTGAAGGTATGTTCTCGAAACTTTAACAAAAGCCCGTACCGAGCTACTGAGTGTCTCTCCTGCAGAGTCTTCCACTGGAGTTTATCTATCATCTCCGTAACGCTTTCGCGATTACTAAATGATCCTGTAACGAAGCGTGCTGCTCTCCGTTGGATCACGTTGCTCGTGATGTTTACCTAATGCCGCAGTATGATCATGGGTGCAATCTGCGATTTTCGTTTTCCTCGGATCCTCGACGCACGGATATGTCCTCTGTGATATTACACAGAACCGTTTCTGGTAATATTTTCAAAATTCTTAAAAAATAGGTAATAAGCTGTAGCGAAAGATGGCTAATTTAGAATATAGAAAGGGAGAAATAATCTATTTAAACACTTATACATCGAGGAATCAATGGCGGAAATGAAAGTTGGGGAAAGGTATAGAAATTTAGGGCGGAAGGGAAGTATCGGAGACATTAATATCAATACAAAAATTGATGACGTCAGCAGTGAGCAGTACTATAATTACAGAGAACAATAAATGCTTCATGGAAGTTCAAAAAAAAAATGTTCAAATGCCTCTGAGCACTATGGGACTTAACATCTGTGGTCATCAGTCCCCTAGAACTTAGAACTACATAAACTTAACTAAACTAAGGACATCACACACATACATGCCGAGGAAGTATTCGAACCTGCGACCGTAGCGCTCGCGCGGCTCCGGACTGTAGAGCCTAGAACCGCTCGGTCACTCCGGCCGGCGCTTCATGGAAGTGAAGAGAGGAATAGCATTTGGAGAGCAGGCATTTATGACTAAGAAAAACATTTTAACCTGCAAACATATGAATATAGACGTCAAAAAATCCTTTGCCAGATCATTTGTATTGAGTATACTGCTCTATGGAAGTGAAAACTGGGCTCTGGGTATATCAGATATGGCGGAAAATGACTATCACAAGCTGGACGGAAAGAAACGCCAACCTGGAAGGGTTCAGGGAAGTCAACGAAGACAGAAAATTACTAAAGGAAATGGAAAAGAGAGAAATAAAATGTATTGAACACGTCATCAAAAACACCTTCATAAGTAATATTTTTGAAGGGAAAGTGCTGGGAAAGACAGAAAGACTGTGGCCTACGATGAAATATTTGGCGCGCGACCGCTACGGTCGCAAGGTCGAATCCTGCCTCGGGCATGGATGTGTGCGATGTCCTTAGGTTAGTTAGGTTTCAGTAGTTCTACGTTCTAGGGGACTGATGACCTCAGAAGTTAAGTCCCATAGTGCTCAGAGCCATTTGAATCTTTTTTTTTTTTTAAATGTTTGGAAGGCATCGAGAAGACGATAGGATGTTACAGTTACATGTAGCTAAGACGAACAGCTAATGTCAGAGGAGAGTGGTTGTGTCGGCTAGGCATTAGCCTTTAGGTTACGTATGTATGTAGGATATCAGTTACAAGATTATGAAATGGAGTTTCAAATTGCGAGTGCGTATTGACATCAGCTGTACATGACATATGAGTTAGAGTCCCAGTCCAGCACAAATTTTCACTTGTCATTAATAAAATGTGCAGCTGATGTCAATACTTATTCACAATTTGCGAATCGGTCTCGTAATATGCATGCATGCATACATGTTTCTAGGATATGGTAAAGCAATGTACAGGCACCATATAAAAAGCCCTCCTGCCTAGCTGAATGTTCAGCGCGGCAGAATGCCATGCGTGGGTCCCGGATTCGATTCCCGGCTGGGAATCCTCATCGACAGACAAGTTGCCGAAGTCACGTCCACTAAAAAAACTGGCACGCGGCGACCGGTGTACCCGACGGTAGGCCCTCGCAACAGGACACGACTATACATAAACAGGCATTGTGTAAATCAGGGAGAATTAAAGAATTAAAGGATTCACTGATGTAATAAAGTATTAATGATCCTGTTGAACGGAATGAACAGTGTAATGACCCCATCACATGTACGAAAGGAAAACGAAAATAATGAGGAATTACAGAGATGAGACCAGTGAGAAACATACCTAAGTTGCAAGCCACGTAGCCGACGAAGCGAAGGAATTCGGCTTCCTTGGATGCAAATAGCTCATAACAGATGAAGCAAGAAGGATGTAAGAAGCAGAGAAGCACGAACATAGAGGATGTCTATTAACTATCAAACATAGACATTGATTTGAGAAAGAAGGCCCTGAATCGGTTAGGAAAGAAATACGTGGAAAACAATGCATAAAAGAAGAGGCTGGGTGAAAGGAGATTTGATAAGGCACCATGGAATAACTTCCCTGATATTATAGGAAGCGGTATTAGTAAAAAACTGCAGGTGCAGAAAAGTACTGAGATACTTTCAACACGTAATCGAGTGTAAGCGCTGAGAAACTGAACGTCATCTACAAAAGAGATTGCATGCAATACACAAGCACGGCCCATTCTTGATTACTCAGGTGTATGGTATTCGTATCATGCTGGGCTAACAAGTGACAGTAGCCACATGTCTGTTTGACAGAGAAGACAGTGTGGAAAAGAAGAGCTGGTAAATCTTAAGTGGTAGACACTCGAAGAAGGAATCTATACATCACGCGAGGGTATCCTGGGAATTTCAAGAACCATCTCTCAGAGCAAAAACTACGAATGTTTCGCAGCACCTTACCTACCTATCGCGCAGACTATTCAGCTAAAATTCAGTAAATAGCAGTGGGAACAGACGTACAAGCAGACATATTTCCCACATTCTGTCTTTGAACGGAAAATACAGAAACCTTATTATATCTTCCAATAAGAATTATCGCACTGAATATTGATTCGCAGAGTGTAGCTGCAGATGTAGATGTCTGTCAGTGATTGTCCATCCAGTATATAGTGATGCGTTCTTTCTGTCACTAAAGCTTCAACCAATTCACTGTTTCTGACATACATTCCAGCGATAACGTTTTCTGGCAACCTGTTTCACCAGAAGTACGTCGCAATTTTAATAAGGGAGGAACATGAACCGCACACGGTTTCCTAGGTTGATGGGTTTTAAATGAAAGGTGCGAATTGGTTTTTTAACACATCAATATTATTAGGTAGAACACTGTCTCGTTCGAGATTAGTTACTATCTTTGAACATAGACCTCACCTTGTGGCAGTACAAAAATTAATACGAGCAAGGTATGGATTATATTCTTAATCTACCTATACTATTTAGGTTCAAAACAACAAACAGAGGGTCATTAAGTTACACGTGGAGCCCGTTCTTACAATTTCGTATACGAAAAAAAAATTAAATCAGTAAAAAGTCGCTAAATAAACCCCTAGAAACATTATCTGATACTGCCAGTGGTAAGAATGTGAAACTAGTTGACAGAGAGGTATGCCCCAGCAGTGGCATCCGAGGACGTTGAATGGCAGCAGAGCTTCACATGGCGCGCCACGCAAACGGCTGACAACCCGTGCTTTACCGCAAGTCGGAGTAAATTGAGATTCCGACGCTCCCACTTAACCGAGCGACGTTCCTCGCACTGAAACATTTAACACGGCACACTGTAGCGTGTATGGCAGACAGATGCTGAGGGAAAATTGTCACACTGAGTAAACTTAAGGATGGAAATGTATGACGAGCAATTATTTACATCCAGTAGTAGGTGTAGGCGTCGTAACGAATAAAAAAACAAATCTGCGTTTGAGAGAGAGAGAGAGAGAGAGAGAGAGAGAGAGACAGATAGAGAGAGGGAGGGAGGGTGCGAGGAGGGTAGGCGGAATTTGTGTCTGGGCCGACTTTTTAAAGGTTTGATTAAAATGAAAGCTATCGCCTACAACATCCACACCACAACGTCTTCAATGAGAACTCTGCTAAATTCAATGCGTCACTTCAGAATTTATATCTGACAGTGATAAATGACCGTCCCAATTCGAAATCAGGCCGACGGGTAATGGTCAGCGAAGAGAACGGAAGCTAAAAGGAAATTTTCCTCCTACTGCTAGAGGTTGAATACAATATTTTAGGAGTGTACTCTACTGTCCAGAATAAAGGACTAATACAAATATTTTGCAATAGAAATAACATCTTTGTCTCACAGAGGTTCTTATCACTGGGCGCTGCATTGATACAAATACTCGTTAATGGTTTTCATAGAAGATGGGATTCCAATTGGTTTTAAGACATGTGTACATTGCATTAAAGAGCACAAGAATATTTTAAAACGTATGTCTGGGTACGCTGCCGGATGAAATGAATGAAGTCACAGATTAAATTCTTTGGTATATTTGGTATGAAATTATTGTAAGCTATCTCTCATTTCACACAAATTGCTCTGTTGGGAGACGATAGGCAGTGCATTGTGTTTACTCGACAATCGTATGCTTTTGTAGACAAGCTTTTGCAGGAGATATATCGGAAAAACGTTTCAGTGAAAATTTGGATGACCTGCTATGCTGTGTTCGAACCAACCAGTTATAATCTGGGAAAGTCATATTGTTCAAACAGGAAAATAGTACACGGATTTATGTCATATTAAACTAAATGTCTTGCTTGAAGATTATTGGAGCAGTTAGTTGCGTAATCATATCGTGCACATAACATCTTAGACCCGAAGTGACAAACAGATTCCAACTGAACCAGTTAATGAAGGGAATCAGTGGCCACAAAGCTGTTGTAGAGCGATGGTTACATGTGGTAAATGAATTGTAAGAAAAGTACAAAAGCATTTGTGTATAGCAAATGCGACAAGAAAACCCATCCGGTTAGCCAACTCGTTAACACGCCGCTCCAGGCTACGGGGAGACATGCCTGCTCGGATCGAAGCCGCCTCACGGATTTACTACTGGGCATGGTGAGTTAGTTGTGGTTTTCAGGAAGTCTTCCACACCCTTCGCACTGATGCCCACATCCAACCTCAGTTACACGCTACCCAAACATTTATTCACGCAGCCCCTCTGTTGATCAGAGGCACCTAATCACCTGGTCACTGATCATATTGGCAGTAAGACATAAGACGACAGCGATAAGGTCAAAATACTGAGACCTATATTCTAAAATTACTTAACAGCGTAACATCGAAACAATTTCCCTTCTCATTCATCACACGAACGCCAGAATAACATGGTTGGTACTAACACTTAGCATTCTAATTCTTTCATTATTATGGTTCTGATTTTAATAATAATGCTTTTCTGTTCATTTGCTGGATTGAGTCTTCTTTCCTTTTTCATATTTTATGAGGCTAGCAGCATAGAATAAAAACCAATTAGCATCTGTCAACAGGTATGATGGGGTACCTGTATGAATGTGTATAGGTAATGAAAAAGCTCTTTTTTTACTTTCATCAGCAGATTATTGCAGATCATTGAAACAAAGAAATCCTCCACGTGCCTGTAAAGTCTTTCGAATGTTATGAAACAGCTTCTTACTACCGCCTCTCCTATGCCAACCTCGCCATCTCATAATGAACAGTAGCCTGCGGAATGCTGCACATACTATTGAATATATGTGACTAACCAACATCATATCTGTACACGTTGTCACCCAAATTTTTTGATGACCTGAGTGACTCTTGCTGTGGCTCTTTAGTCTGCAGGTCTTATACATTTCGTAAAGCTTACAGTTTTTCGTTACTCTATATTGTGAGCAAATTAGCTGTGTCAGCAGCAGACTAATATTTTGTTGACGTTTAACCGGGTATTACTGCGGAATTTTCCATGGTTGTCCAGTATGAAAATGTGAAACAATGTTAAAAAGATGAAACTGAAATACGTGAAATCATACCTAGCAACTGTGGAAATAGTTTTCTATTACCACGGTTCGAAGAAAGTCTTGAATAGTCTATGATAAACATCAACAAAAATCATTCATAAATTGTTTATCCAATTGTACTACGTATGGAATAAAGACTTATAGCAGTTGGTACTATTCAGTGATGACTTGTCGGAGCTATTTTCAGTAGATATTGTAGCAAGACAATTTAACTGTTGATTTGGACGATATATTTTCATGAACTGTAACTGAAAGTAGGTCCGATCAAGGATGCTGTCATTTTCTTTTAGAGGAAAAGGTGGAGTGGCGATACGCGGGCTTAGTATGGTGAGAAATGTAGCTTCGTTATGTTTTCAGCTTTATGAGCCAGTATTCGTATATGAAATCAAATTTATGCAAGAATTCTTAATTGAACTATAAACAGAATATACTAATCAGTATGATAAAACACAAAAATAGAGTAATGGGAGTTCAAAATGAAGTAGGAAAATAAGTAATATCCTTTGGTCTGCTGGCTGCAGTGAACAGGATAAAAGGGTGGAAAAGATTTACTGAGTTCAGGTTAACATTTTAACCCTTATTCATTTACTAATCGGCTGAGTCAAGATCGACACAAAGGCGCAGTTTTACTGGAACAATAAATCTGTTTAAACATAATATCTAATTGGGGACAGGAAACTGTTTTAAACACTCTGACTCAAGAAAATTGTACACCATGTAATACCACAAGACATTAAGCGTAAGCATAACCATTAGTGGAACAAGTACTTCCAATTTTTAATCAGTTTGGAATGAAATACTTAAGACTAGTCAGACGCCTTATAATAATAACCAAATAAAATTTGAATTTGACTGTATTTTACATCTACATCTACTTGGATGCTCTGCAAAGCACATGTAAGTGCCTGGCAGGGGGTTTAACAATTTACTAACAGAATTGAATTTACATAGAACCATGAAGACAACGGTAACTACCGTGGCATAGCGCACTGGATCCCAAGCGCTAATTCTGTCATAACATGTACTACGGTATATGAACGTCAGTCGCCTTCAGCTCATACGAATATGAAACGTCACAGACACAACGTAGCATTAGAAACAGGAAACCATGGCTTCTTAGCGCAGCCAGACAGTACAAGAGTACTATCTGCAAGTCTAACAAAGCCGTCTCTGCGTCAGCAACGTGCATTCATAAAAAGCCTGTCGCTATAGAACAATATTAAGATGCAGTGATCAGTCACAGCCATAGGAACAGAATCTGGTAATCAGACAACTGCCTATTAGCAAAGTACTGATACAAAGTCAAACCCTAAATGGCATCACGCTAACATAACATGTAACAAAATTCATGAACACAGTTTAAATATACTATATCAGCGCACAGTGTGTAAATGGTAATTAGAAAATAATGGTATAGCCACAGCCAATCACAGTATCTGTTCTTATCTGAAGCATACATGCATCACAGTAAAAATTCACTCCATTCGTTCCACTTGGTTAGACATACTATTATCACTGTGCACCAGCTCCAGAATCCACAACACAGGACGCTTAAGATCGCTCAATGTGTGCCCCGCTGGCCCCATAAACAGCATTCACAACTTGCGGCAAGACTCCTCCAGAGAGGGTGAGTAACCCCCGTTCCTCGTTGCTCCGTGCTCTGACCTCTTCCGTGTTCCCACTGTGGATAGATAAACTCTTCTGCAACCAGAGAGAGCAGACCACAAGGCACCAGGCAGTATGGTCAGCCTCTGACCCAGGTTTGATACTGCCAACCAACCGCTAATACCACACATGGTACAACACAGCTGTCGATAAAAATTTCAAAATAAAGTTTTATCTTTTTGTGATGACCTGGATAAAAAAATACGTCATAAGTGTGAGTAGTTAAACAGAAGAGACAAAGTAGTATGTCTGTCAAATAAGAAAATAACATTGACATTGATCACATAAATCAAGAGAGATAAGGAAAACATAACTTATAATTCTTAGAATGATAGAAAACTTCATCAAAATCTCGATGCAGAAGAAATCTGAAGAAACGAAACAGACAAAAAGGAAATACGGATATGATTTAATGAAGATGAAAACTTGCCAAAAAGGGAATAAAACAAAGAGTAAATTCTGGTTGTAGATGAAACGTATCATATAGGGTCAAAATGAAAGTCTAAAACACTTGAAAAACTATCGTCGGAAAGCTTAAAATTTTGCAGAATCATCGCTAAAATTTAAGGAGTTTAATATTACCGATAGATCAGAAGGAAAGCTTTACACAAACTGTTTGAAAATTGAAAGGAAGAATAGAGAACAACTAATCAAATTGACAACCGTACAACCTGACTCCAGATTTACGAGGAATGTGCGTTACGTACGTAAACACCAACTTGTTATGTGCGATTTCTTTCCGACATCGTATTTCGTTCACACCGTGCTTTCAGTCCTTCTCAGTTGTCTTTACTGCTTTACGTTGAATGTTACATTTATTACTAAGCAAACGACCCCGAGTCCCGAAAATATAGTCAAACCCACTGTAAGTTGAAAAAGAAGCTAGACCATTTCTCATGAATTACCTCATGCAGCTTTACAGTACGCAGGTATTGATGCCAGATGTGATTTCACTTTGGACAGGCTCTACTTCTTTTCTTTCTATCTATTCTGTTTCTTTTCGTTTCATCTCATTTCTTACCTTTAAGGTTCTCAACTTGTAACAGCAGTAATAGAGAGGTTAATGCATAGTTCGTGTAAGTTCTCTACTGACATTGTACACTAGTGTATCTGTTTAGTCAAGATATTTGGTTGTATTAATTATTTTGGCGTTTTAAGAAGTAATGTTATAACTGTACCTCCGGTTTTATGTGTAATACTCTGTGAATATAATAATTTGTAAGAATTTTGTAAACTTACTGGTCCATAACAAGAGAAGCTAAATGTAAAACCTTTAGTAAAGCCCCGCCGCTACGGAGTAGTTTGGCGAGACTGGAAAAGATTTTGTGCGCAAGGCGCTTGAGTCCTTTATGGCTAGTGATATAGTAGAGTTCTGTGTTACTGAGTGGTCATCGGCAGGCTTGTTCAGCTATTGTGGTATAAATTGAGGCAAGAAGAGCTTGCGAGTATGTAAATTAGCCTGGGATGGAACGTAAAGTGGAATGTCGAACATGACATCATTACTGGCGCGGTTTGATTAAATGTGTGACGACAGGAAGAACTATATCAGGGTGTGGCTAATATCAAGAACCATGATTGCTTTAGAGGCAATTTTATAGCCACTGTAATTTTCCACAAGCGCTACCACCTTCATCAGAATTTTTATCTAAATATGTACATACAAAGGGCCATGTACTGAATAGTAACTTTTTGTGGAACCTCCAAATTGCGTGAGTATGCTCGTGATTATCCCAGCCACATTCATAGATAGGGTCCCTTCTGAGTGAATTAATTCTCAATATGATGTTTTTTACTAAACTGATTATTTTGGCAGTAAAACATTTTGTAGTTTTACCAACTTTGTGGAGTGTGAAGTGTGGTTAGTTTTCTGTACGGTAGAAAATTATTTAGTCCACATAAATCTCAGTCTTAGTTTTCTAAAGTGTGGTCACAAGGATTTTCATGGACTGCTTTTAAAAGAATCAATGACAAAAATGAAGTACTTATAGCTATTTGTAAGTAAGAGTTGTAAAACGACAGCAGTATTATTTCAATTTGAACAGGTTTGTAAACTAGTAATTGTTTGTTAGTTTTTATACGTTCTTTTAAAGTGATTTTTTTCCAAGTTGTGCAATCTTTTACAAAGCAAGTTTGACTGAGTCCAATTAAAGGCTAGTTGCCAGGTCCCATTGTTAACTATTGAACTAATTTTGGATTATTCATTATACTTAATTAACTAAAAGTATTTACCATTTTCTTAATTTTGTGTGTTAACATTTATAATTGAAGATGGTTCTTCAAACCATGCCGGTTTATAGGACCCTTTGGAAATTTGGGAAATTTGTGGTAAAGTCTTACGGGGCCAAACTGCTGAGGTCATCGTCCCTAAGTTTACGCACTGCTTAATCTAACTTAAAGTAACTTACGCTAAGGACAAGACACAAACCCATGACCGGGGAAGGACTCGAACCTCCGACGGGGGGAGCCGCGAGGACCGTGACAAGACGCCTCAGAACGCGGGGCTACCACGCGCGAAAAGGCTCTTTCTGAGCGAGTCTAGCAATCAGTACAATTATTTATTCTGCACCAAAACTTGTATTATAAATAATAGCTGTACTGCCCGTTTGTATAAGTAACTTCATGTGCAAATTTCTGAAGTCCGTAATAATCAGTACTGTTTCAAAACCATGACGTTTTATCGCGACAGTTGATTAAAATAATAGCAGTTAGTGCCCATGCCAGTCAGACTTTGTATGTAGGTTCATATGTCCTACATTTGTTCATTATACTCCATTGTAGGTTTTGCCAATAGCAAGTGTTATTGTGACACAGTGTGTATTGCTGCATTTATTCGCTGTTCTATGTTCTGTATAATGGTTAGCTGTTGTACTGTTTGCGAGGGGAAGTTATTGTATAATATTAAGAGTAACTGTGTTAGAAGAGGTTATTTAGGGTATCAAGTGAGGTTTGTTTTCTTATTTAAAGTTTATTTCCGCTTTGCCGTAAAAATAGATATCACATTGCCCAATTAGCCAGGTGACAGCAAATATATATAATTACAGTTTACTTTCGTATTAGTAGAACTTCAATTCTAAAACCCCATACTTTGCTTTTCTTATTGTGCTACTAACTTCGTCGTTACGAAATTATAGTCAGATTCCTTGTGATTAGGTACATTCGTGGTCAGGTAAAACCCTTCGCAGAAGGTTAAAATTATCGACGATTGCCAATTACGTAAGGGCGGGTAGTGTTATAAACTTTTCTTTTTTTCTATTTGTGTTCTGTTCATTTCGTTTCTTTTTTAGTGTATCACGTGTCTTCATATTTCCCTAGACGTGATAGTCTCTATGTGAGAGACGCTGCAGCGGAGATTTGGCTTCATCACAGACTCCAAGGAACCACTTCGTTTATTTCGCCTGCCTATAACGAGTGAATGTCTGCCGGACAGGGTTCTAAACTCGAAACGTCTGCCATTCGCAGGCAGATGTCTTACCGACTGAGCTGTGTGGGCGATGGATGATGAATCGCACATGGTAAGGCAATAGGGTGCGAAAAGCAGAGGCTTCAATTTCGGGTCACTGTTTGGCACACAGTTTTAATGTGCCAGGAATTCTCAAAGCAAAGCAGATTCTTCTGTAGAGTGAAATTTTTTTCTGGTAACACAATATAGTCCCAGAATTATTAGAATACCTTTCTGCTGTCTATGCATGGGCTTATAACAGTTCTCTGCCTTTCACTCTCTCATATTCCTGAACGTCGAATCTGCGTTATTCTTGTAATTACACCGGAGTGTTTCGTTTCTTTCCCAGTCTTGCGTTTGTTGTGACCGCGGGTCGCAACCCCAACAAGGTAGACTTCCCTTCAGCTAAGGAGGGTAAAAGGTATAGCTGAGACGCCCAGGAAAAGCAGCAAGTCCGCCAGAAAATTCCAGCGGCTGGCTACAGAGGTCGTTAGCAAGACGGATCTGTGTTCCGATGTCGCGGTAGCCAGGAGCTAGGTGATGGAGTGCTGAAGGGCTGGAACAGCTTGTAAACACAATACTTTAAAACATATTTATTACAACTAATATTTCCCAGAGGATAAACAGTATCTTAATTAGAGCTTTAACCGATCACGTCCACATTGGACTTAAGCAAACAAGCATTACAGAAGTAAACTCAATCGTAGCTTCTCATTTAAATCTTGAAACGCGCAACTGACTTTAACTACAGATAATTACTGTGGCTACAAGCCAAAGAGTTCTTACAATGACAAAATTTACTTGTCAACAAACCAAAATTGCAAGACACTAACAAAGATAAACCACTTAAAAATTTTTACAGCATTCACTTAAAGAATTAAATTTCACACATAAGTAACGCTATTGAAGAATTAGTTGTAGCTGACTCAGGCATCACGCTCGGACCAGTGGGCGTAGCTACAGGCACCAGATGATTATTACATTTAGCTGTAACAAGGGACCACTAAGACATGACATGCATAACGCTCGTCAGCCATCTGTACAAGCTCTATGATTTACAAGTACAGTTACTAAGCTACCTGGACCTCATGAAAGGAATATAAGTACAGAATAAATGAACACACACAGTTCTAAATGAACCCGCACAGTCCCAAAAACGAGCAAAATGTAACTGACTTTAGCAGCTATCGTGCTAATGAAGGGAGCGACTCAGAATAACAATTAAAAGATATAGACGGCCCCGACCAGTGCATCACAAAATTAGGCAATTATTTAACCACTGCGACAGTCTGTCACTAAACTTGGCCCCGTTCAATTCACTTTAATTACTTCACAAGTATCAGGACAAATTTTATCACAGCATAGATAACTGGACTCAACTCGTTCCTCGAATTCTTTTCCTGATTTTGTTTAAAAAAAAAGGACGTCGGTGATAGCGCAGGTTTCTCCATAGGAATGACAATTTCCCAAAGAATTTTATCAGAGTTCACCATTAAACAAAATTAAACAAAGGAATTCTCCGCAACAAGAAGACAAATCAAGTCCGATCCACAATATATTCACGATACGGGTGAGAAGTTACCATCGCACTGCCATATTACAACAGCCATGGCTCCTAAGACGTGCAGGAGTAGTTTCCGTCTGCTATGCCTCAGGCCAGTGGACCATCTCGCTACGACGAGCTTCAAAAGACCACGGCGATACAGGCGTGGTCCATCCATTTGCCATTGAAGTCTGTAGCAAGTGAAAAACTACCACAAGGAGCGCACCAGACATGACGCCGTCTCAACGAATACAACCTAACATTTTTTTCTTTGGCTTTGGCTCACCAATAGAGCACTACTGAGGATCCGCTCCCCTTCATCACACCTGCTGGCCGCAACCGAGGAGTTGACCACTATCGATATGTGGGGCAAAGGGGGTTTTAGCGCAAAGGTAAATTGAACTGCTACGCCAAGGGTCACGAATAGCGCATCTTGGGTGTTTCGGCAGGTATTTGCAACGTGTAGCTGGGGCTAGCACAAAGAAATATTTACCATCAAGTCAGTCATTCGACAGGAAAACGTCGGTTTGTTTCCCATTACCAACGATGTTTTTCTTAAAGTTTTACTTGCCCATTCGACTGAGCGAGCCCACATTAATCTAGTCTGGTGTTTTTATAAGTCTGCATTTTAAGAGGGACAATAAAACACTAAAAATAAAAAATAGTCTAGCAGCGACTGAGAAGCACTGCTCTACTACGGCAGTAGTAAGCGCGGGCTATGGCGGTGCTGTCCGCTGCTGCAGTAGTCGTTATGTTTCGTATTTTATAGCGCCTGTTAAGATACAGATCGATAACACGAATATCGCATTAGACTAATTTGGGAACGCTCAATGGAAGAGACATATAATGTTTGACTTTAAGAAATCATTTTGTTTGTAATGAAAAAAATAAGAACAATGCGGCTTTACCTCGTCGCCGGGCGTCGCATGAAACATGAGCAGTGTTTTTCTGGGCTGACTCGAGCTGCACACTGCTAAAACCAAATTGAAAATATGTGCCGAAACCCCAAATAAAATGTGTCTGATGACTCACAGGAGAGACATCCTGCGTAAGTCGCGCTCGTCGGCTTAATCGGACAGCTCCTGCGGAGAGTGTGCTCCAGAGTTGCAGCCAGGTTCCAGTTTTAGTTCCAGTCACAGTTACCACTACAGCTCCAGTTAAGGTTGGTTTACTGACCGGAAAGAATCCACCGGACTTGGACAGTTTCTACGTCGAATAGAGGACTACACTGTACCTCTCAGAACCGGAGTGTCGCAGGCTATGAATATTGTACAACGATCTCTTAGAGTTGAGTATTTGTAAGTCATTGAATAAATGTGCGTTTTGGAAACAGAATTGCAGTCATTTCAGTGTTTGTGCGTATAGGTATTCGTGTCTGATGTTTGGCTGGATTGGCGCCCCTGTTTGTACTGACATCAGCGGAACAGCCATTTGTTGGTGACGAAGCTTAGCTGCAACAGAATGTCGTACTAAAATTATTGCTGTTCTGGTTCAGGGTACTAACACAAAGCCGAATATCACACAAGATGGCACTACTCTGCAAGTCGTAAATAACTTCTGCTATCTTGGATCAACTATAGAATCAAACATGTCTGTTGACAAGGAAATTGATGATCGCATCTCTCTACACGTCTTTGGAAAAACAACAAACTCTCTTTGACCACCAAAATTCTTGTATATCAAACTTGCGTTCTCAGCATCCTTTTGTATGCATCGGAAACATGGACTACCTATGCCAAACAAGAACGTCGCCTTAATGCTTTCCACATGCGGTGCCTGAGATCCAGCCTCGGAATAACGTGGAAGGACCGAGTGACCAACGAAACAGTGCTATCCAAAACTAACTGCAACAGTGTTTCAGCTATCTTGAGGCAGAGACTACTCCGCTGGCTGGGACATGTCCACTGTATGGATCCTGACAGATTACCGCGTGAGGTGATGCTTGGAGAGATCTCTATAGCCAAAAGACCTGTAGGACGTACTGTATTGAGGTTCAAGGACTCCTGTAAACGAGATATGGAGAGCTTTGGAATCGACACAAACAGATGGGAGGTACGGGCTAGCATGAGACCAGAGTGGCGTGATGATATATCGTCTGGAATGTTGAAGCATAATGAAGGCTTATTAGACAGATTAAGGCAGAAAAAGCTTCGCAATGCTACCACAACTCCTGCCTCAGCAGCCAGATACACTTGTGACAATTGCGGCAAGAGATGCCGTGCTGCCATTGGCTTGACAAGTCATATGAAAAAGTGCAACCCAGAAACACACAGACACTGCAACAATCATCTACCAAGATGTCGTGGCCAATATATATATATATATATATATACATATATATATATATATATATATATAAATCCTCTTGTCCATTCCTCTTTCACACACCGCTTTTCTTCTCACACTAAAACATGTTGGAGATTTCCCAAATATTCTTAAATCGTTTCGCTTTCTATGGGTGTTTACGGCGGCGTCTCCGAGACCATCATTTGTCAGCCGGTCTTTCAGCCAAGCTGTTGCTTCTGCCAAGCGAAGGCCGGTGATCGGGTCTTCGTAGTCGTTATTTACTAGAGGCTGGGGATCCGTCCCTTTGAAGCTTGCAAATCCTATTTTCCAGGTCGTCGGATTCTTTTTCCGCCTCTGTGGCACCTTTGGATCTTTCTCAAATTCTTTTTCAAATAACAGGCAGATCGTCTGCAGAAATGTCATCTCAAGGCAATGCGGGACTGTGCATTACCGGGCTGCCTACATCCAGGATCCAGGGCGGGAATAAACCTGAGTCTTCATTGTTGGAGGTGCGTAAGCTATAGTGCCGATAGTAAAATGTCGGGAGGGATCTCTTTCTTGTAAGTTATGGCTCAAAAGGCGTTCGCTATAGTGTAAAATACAAAAGATTACTTAGCTTTGGGATTTGGTTTAGTATTTTTTGACTGAAGTTTCGTTAACTTCTTTATTAGTTCACTGAACTTACAAAATTCCGCGGCGTTACTTAGCAACAGTTGTAAAGCTTCATAGCAGATAAAATTTTTACAAATTTCTTTACTAGATGTAATTACCGTACGGTATGTGATTGTGTGGGTGTTGTTTGCAAATCAGTGACTTACAAGAGAGACTCCACTGAGTATATTATTACGCGACCAATTTTGCCGATGCCGTAACTGATGCAGAAGAGACTCTTCTGAATTCAGCGTCTTGATGAACGAGCACCTTCACTGCCAGATGTCACTTAGGCACTTTTCCGTCTGACTTGGACGCAGAGGCAATTTGTTGGTACAGAGCCAATGACAGATTCTGCAGCCGCTTCATCCGCCACCTGCACATTAGTATGGTGAGACCAAGCCGAACAGCAAGACTAACTGCAGGGAAAGTACAGCCAATGTTACCAAGATTCAGTAATTACAGTTTTCCGTCAGAAGATTTGTTTGCAGTTGTGATTGTTTACCCAGATATGCACAGAGAGGGTACTGCTCTCCCTGCGTATCATCTAACAGGCATACCAACCAGATAAATGTGTAAGTAGCCTGTTTATGTGTTTGTATGTTGGCAGCGCTTTAGTCTGCATTAAATGATATAGCGCGCAAGTTAACTTCGTATTCTTAATGGTACATGTGGACCAAGTATCGTACCGTGTTCTTTTAATCATAACGTCATTGACGACCAATCACACCGATAGTAACGCCCAACGTAATTTTAACATTGTTTTAAATTTGACCAGATGAATTTTCTATTTGAGAAACTATCAATATTACGCAGTTAATTAACATTACCGCTGCACCGAATCTGCTCTGTCCAAATCACAGTGCAATTTACTCATGTACTCTGTCATACTACTATCCTTTGACTAACCATCGTAAATCATTGGGATCGTGAGCGAACGAGGAACACGTGATAGTTGTAGGAAGAAAATGGCTGCCGTCTCCTAATTAACTATGACCATCCTTTGTCACTTTGAGTTTCCAGTAAAAAAAAAAAAAAAAAAAAAAAAAAGAGAGAGAGACTGAGAAAGAAAAAAATCTCTCACAGTTAATAACTTTGCACAGCTGGCATGATACTTTGTTAACATTGTAAAATTTCTACCGTCACATAAAGTGCACTGTTGTGGATAGGATCACGAAGTCCGCTACTAAATTGATACACTTTAGCTCAACTATAAGATAACCGGAGAATCACTGAAATACTGATCCACTGTCTAACATGTAAACGTTTTGGTTCAGTACCTACTATTCAAAACCGCTGGAGACCGACACACAAATAATACGAGATAAATCTGAAGAAGTGTATATCCTTGAAGGAGACGTTTCTCAAGACTAAGTTACGGAGCACACAACATATTAGACATATTATCATCACCTCTCTGAATTTGGAAAACGTCGAGTTGTATGGTTACGAGAAGCTGCATGTACCATTTGCGGTACTACAGAAATACGTGGTCGCAAAAACACCGGGCTCTCGACGGGCATGTGGCACTCCCAAGAGGGAAGACCATCGTTTTCGGCGTATGGCGGTGGCTCTTTGTTCTGCATCTGCAGCAGTAATATGAACAGCAGTGGGCACCACAGGGACTCCAAGGATAGCTCCGAGCCAGACGGCCTGCAGCGTGCATTCCACTGGCCCCAAACCAACACCATTTGCGACTTCAGTGGTGTCACGCTAGAGTTTATTGAAGGGCAGGATGGAGGTGTGTTGTGTTTTCTGATGGAAGCTGGGTTTGCCTCGGTACCAATGATGGCGTTGTGTTGGTTAGAAGGATGTCAATTGAGGGCCTATAACCATCCTGTCAGTATGCTAGGTACACTGGACCTACACCTGGAATTATGGTCTGGGAGCGATTTCATATGACAGCAGGAGCTCTCTCGTGGTTACCCCATGCACCCTGACTGCAAATTTGTCCGTTAATAAGGTCATTCGACCTGTAGTGCTGCCATTCATGAACAGAATTCCAGGGGGTATTTTCCAACAGGATACGCTCGCCCACATAACCGCTGTTGTAATCCATCACTCTTTACGGAATGTCGCCTGTTGCCTTGGCCTTCTCCATCAACAGATCTGTCTCCAATCGAGCACATATGGGATATCATCGGACGACAACTTTAGCGTCATCCACAAACAGTACTAACCATCCCAGAATCTACCGGAAGTGCATGGAAGTCTGGCACCTCAAAATTGTGGCGGTTGCACAAGGTTACTGATGTACCAGCATTTCACATTTGCATTTGCTTCTCTCACATTAACCTGTGATCTTGAAACGGTAATCACTTAAATATGTTACCTAGACGAACGTATTCCTGAAATTTCATTGCTCCATTTTTTTTCTTGGTGCTTCCGTCAGTGTATTGATTCCTGTGTGATATCTGAAGATTAGATTATACGTCTGTCGGTTGTCACCTTCGTATGAGGCAAGGGAAGAGCAAAAACGTATGCTGTGAGACAGGTGGCCCACGGGATGCAAAGCAGTGCAGATGCAGCTGCCGACCCCTGTGGTCCGCCGGGGCGCCCACAGCCGGCTAAGAGCGGCATGCATTTGCCTGGCACACTACCTGCCGCTTCTGAATGGGGCCGTCAGCTGCAGCTGGGGCCACCGCGCCGTCCTCCTGCTGCAGGCGCACCCTGCAGCCCCAGCCGCTGGTTCCACTATCTGGCGCGCCGGCGGTACAATGTAACTGCGAGGGGGCGTTCAGTAAGTAATGCAAGTCATTTTTTTCTCTGCCAGGTTCGGTTGAAAAAGAGCGGAATGTGTTGTGGGACACCGTGAAATATTTCCGCTTCAACACATACAGTT